>NC_137891.1:166696250-167294930 GCF_963455335.1 Martes martes | reverse complement strand
ATGATGGATGAACAATTGATCCTCTTCCTTTTATTACAGAGATACATTTTTTCTTTTAATATTGAAAGATCTACTTAGCAAACTTTTCTCAAAGAAAATATTTTAAATAAATTTACCACAACCAAACTTTATGTAAGATAATTTCAAGGTGTTTCAAAAACACAAACTACCAATATTGAATTTTCACAGGGAACCAAGGAAGAGCACATTTAAGGGTCTGGCACCCTTACCTGACTGAATTATAAGTCTTTCTATTAATTTCAGATCTAATTTAATTTCAGATCTAAAACAACCTTTCAGTATCCCAGTATCCTAGATATTGTTTTAGGATTATGGCAGACGACAAATCTAAAATGTGTGAAACCGTTCATAGTTGAATTTTTTGTCATTAAGGTAAAGATGACTCTTGTGTAGTCAGTATTGTTTAAAAACAAAAACCTAAAATAGAGGAAGACCAGAGATTACATACGGACATCATCTTCTAAAGCAGGAAACAAATACTGCCTAAAAGTTAAGGTAGTTTGTGAAGATCTGTCAGTATAATTCTCTTCCTCTCTAAAGGAAAGCGAACAAACAAAAAACCAAAAAATGATGAACAAGAAAATTAGAGGTTACCAGTTCTTAAGAGTAATTTCTAACATTTATTGTTCTGCTGTATTATTTCTAAAGTGCTCTCTCACACATTTTCTCATTTAATCAGCAAGGGAGATATTATTGTCTCTAATTTACAAGTGAGGAAATTAATCAGAAAGTTAAAGTGGTGGGACTGGTAATGGACCAGGTCTTGATTTTAAACAGCCTTCTTTCAACTGTCCCCGTATTGTCTCCTGAAATGGTGAAAAATTGAAGTCAATCCTCACCAATCTGCAGTAATCAGGAAAAAAGCCTATTAGAATTAGAAAGTACGAAAGAAGAACTTAATAAGCTTCAACAACACATAATAACTTGTACTAGAGTTATCCAAGAGTGCTCAGTGATGTCCCTCCAGTGTCTACTGAGATGTTTTTAATGTCAGGTTATTTATATGTAAATGTTATATATAACACTCTTTGAACAAGTTATTTCTTACATGCTTTAAGCATTTTTCTTATCTTGTTTATATCATTTTTCAAAACAAACTTTTCTCCTAGGACATAAAGTTGTGTTTAAACCCTGCCCCTGTAAGGGGTGCCTGGCTGCAACTCTTGATCTTGGGGGTTGTTAAGTTTGAACCCAACTTGGGTGTAGAGATTACTTTAAAAAAAAAAAAAAAAAAACCTTTAAAATAAAATAAACTCCTCCTCTTTATCAATTATGAAACATTCTAAAAGTACAGTTCAATCAGAGAAGCATTATTTTAGTTCTGAACTTAAAATCTGAATCCTAGAAAAACCAAATTACTGAAGGTTGCTTCAAATTATTATACTTAAGCTTGATATAATTTAATTTTGATAGAGGCTCCATGTATTATACTGTATTTCTAAATGTCATGATGTCCCTCAAGATGATACTTTCCATTTTATTTATTCTCTTAATTACTGATTGTCCTTGATACTGACTGGAGGGCTAAAATGGTTAATTTCTAAAACCTTTTTTACAAATAGATGAGTAACCATTTGTTTTTGTTTTATGGTACTTAATGCTGAGACCTTTCCAAGATTCCCCTGATGGTGAATTTCCAGTTGCTTCAAGACTGGATGGCATGCACGGAGTTCATTGTTCTCCCAACATGACTGTTCCTGAATCAGGAGTCGTATCCAAATGAGGGAGGGAAGCACTTGTCATTCCTTAGTCTCACCAGATGGTAACATCTTTTAAAATTGTTATCTAATGTTTAGTCCTTGGAGCCAATAGGAAAAATGAGTGATTGGAGCTTTATTCATGAGAATGAAGTAGTGCATGTATTATGCTCTAGCGCACTTTAGTCTGTGATCTAAATGTTCTCTTACGCTTCTGCATGCAAACATCGGCATGGATGTCAGCCAAGTCCACGGAACACACTGCCACCAGCACCTGTACAGCCTTACCTGAAATAATGCTTTCTCGTTGTTTATAACAAGCATCAAGCTCTCCCCACAAAACAGCTATCAAGTTCATCAGACTAGACAGCGTATCTGTTCTGCCATTTTAGTATCATAAAAGAAGAACATTTGTGACATTTGTAAGCTGTAAATAATAACTCCAGTTATCATATCATATGTATCTAAGACATTAGAGACCGATTCTTTCCTAGAGTGAGACTGTCCATTAATGGTTTCTGTGAAAACAAAATTCTTCGGCTTTTAAATGTGGGAAAATGTTACATAGGGGTATAATCTGTTAATATAAGCTTTATTTATGCCAAGGGTTTTTTTTTTTAAATATTAGCAAAATAGTGGGAGTTCATTAGAACAAAGTTTGCTCTTACAGTAATGCTGCTTATCAGCTTCTGAATGCCCTTCTAACCCTGGTCCTCAAGAGTATGTGGTGATGGGAAGAAGTTTTGCAAAATAAAACAACATTGCAATCATGCCTAGCGGCTGCAGGAAACAAAAAGAACAAGATCGCTGTTTGAAGAGGTTTTTTTAACCCAAGAAACCCTTTCTTCAAAAGAATGGTTTCAGGGAGAAGCTCACCATTTAAGGGAGAAACTCTAAAATCAGAGCTACTCTAGTTATAGCCTCCAATGAGCTTCACCAGACACCTCTGCAGAGCTCAGGAAGGCAGAACTGAAAACCTGAAACGGGGAGCTTTTTGAATTCCCTTTGAGCACTGGGCTCTCGATTCATTACCTCTATTATTGGTCTTACAAGCTGGTAATCAGAGGGTCTCCTAGAGGAGCAGATCACATCCGTAGTCTATACAATGATCATTCTATAGTTATAAAGTTAAAAAGGCTTGTCTCAAGCCTTTTTCGAAAAACATATTTTTCAACAATGTATTTTCAAGTAATGGAATCAAAACATAGTAACTGCTTTTATGCTACGAAGTTACTGCTTAATGGATGAAGAAAGTTTGGTTTGTCAGTTACTTCAGAGCTCAGAACTGAATTCATCAGAGTTATTTTGCAAAGTCATGCTAAGATACATTGAAATTTCCACTCATATTGGATATATATATATATATCCTAAATTAATTAATACTGTGGAAATTTAATACTATGAAAAATCACTAAAAGCAATATAGTATAAGACGTATTTAACTGGGAAGGGTGATAATAGGTACTGGAGGACCAAACTTTAGATTATAAATGGAAAGTTCTATGTTATTTTATATTAGAGTGGATCAGTATTACTATTTATCATTTATATAGCATTTTATATTTGCAAAGTATTTAATAATTTTTATGTTATTCTTTACATATCTATGAAATAGGACGGTTATCTCACATGACAGGTAAAGAAACTGAGGCACAGAACGGTAAAGCAACCTCCCTAAGGCAACCCAGTGAAATAATGGCAAATATAGGAATTAGGATGGTCAGATTTTCTGAATCCTAGAGTATCAGCTGAATTCACTGAGGTGTGTTGTGTGTTACCCAATTTTATAAGATGCCTTTATACAAATAATAGTCAATTGTCTTCAAGTTGACGTCATTGTATGTGGATAAATCCTATACAGAATAAATATTGTAAAGGATATGACTTTAGTTATAAGAGTTTTAATGATAAAATTCAGGTTATCACAGAAACAGCACTATTTAGCCAGCGGCTTTATATATTGTGAAGTATAATTAATGTTTTATTTCGGTGTAGGAGTTCCTTAACTATTCATGCTAATAGAGCCATGAATAGACCAGAAAAGCGAAATCCACAGAGGATCTATCAACTTCATCTTCTAACATGTTAGTCTTTTCCCAGAATTTGTATTCATGCCAACAATAGGTCAAATATATTAATAAGCAATAAACCACACACCAGAGAAGCCAACGGCCTCTTAACTTTTCATGGCTTTTTCATACTGAAATAGCATGATATACACTTTTCTCCATCATTTTTTTTTTCACACCCGTTTCAAACGCCATTGGAAACTTACCACCTTTAGATTGGAAACCAGTGACCAAGGTAATGCCAGTCACCTCTACCTTTGGTCTTGATTGAATCACTTACAAACATTATTAAATGGAATACAACTTATAAAGGACATCTAAGGATTTATTACACTTTGCTTTGCTCCTTCAGATTTCTAGATACATGAATTCTTTATATAGTTCCTTGATTTTTCCTGTTGGGAAAATCTTTTAATTCCTTGTTGATATTATTTACAACTGCTTAGTTTCTTCATTAAAGAATAACTTACTAAATGTTCCAGGAAACTGGAACATTTCTGCCCAGACCATAGTTCTCAGCCTTGGCTGCACATTAGAATCACTTGTGGAGCTTTTAAAAAATACAGATGCCTTGGGGTGCCTGGGTGGCTCAGTTGGTTGGGTGGCTGCCTTAGCCTGGGTCAGGATCCCAGAGTCCTAGTATGGCTGCCCTGGTCAGGCTCCCTGCCGGGTGGGTGAGTCTGCTTCCCCTTCTCCCTCTGCCCCTCCCCCCACTCATGTTCACTCTCTCTATAAAATAAATAAAAATACAGGTGCCTAGGCAAATCACAATCTTTGGCAGATGGGGCCTGGATGAAGTATTTTTTAAAAACCTTCCCAATGTCTTTTGTGCAAAACAGGTCCTCTCTTCAAGGTTTCCCTCTGTCTTCCTCATACAGATGCTATGAGGGGCATTCAGACCATTTGACCTTCCAGTTTACTGGTCCTCAACCTTAGGAACATATTAATTTTTGTGAAATGTCAAGATACTGTATATGTTCCCTTATTTAAAGTTTCCCCCCCCCTTATTTAAAGTTTTTATTGGGATAAATAATGACACTTAATTATTGGTTATTCTTAAATAGCCCATTTTTACTTTGGGATGCATTTGGATTTTATTTGATTATGGGTATTGCATCCTGGGAATTCACACAGAACTTCACATTACTAAGACCTGCATCAGGAATAGGTGGCTGAAATATTATATCCTGAAATTTTACAAGCTTTAGTGTTTTCTTTGTTTTTAAAGAAGGAACCAGAACACACTCTAAGCACCATGGAACTTCATTGCTACACATTCGAATTCCATCTATGAATTGAGTTAAATCATTTTTTTATTCAAGTTAAATGTCATATGGGAGAGGTAGGACTCCATACTAAGCTGTGTTATTTAAAGAAGGCGGAGGACAAATTTGGAAATAAAAGTAAATTTCTTCTTTCCAAGTATTGCCATTAAAAAAACTTTTTTTTTTTTTTTTTTAAATAAAGTGCCTTTGAGTAGAGTACCATCCTCATTCCCACCTTCAAGGTTGGGCTTGCAATTCAAACAGGATAGGCCTACCCCTTCGGTAGTATTGTACACACACAAACATTCCCCAGCTTAGTCTACAAAAAAGTTTCACCCAATAGCAAAGTGGCACTTTTCTTGCATAGTTCAAAAAGACTAAATGTTGAAATAAAATGGAAATAGATAATGTGCTTTTGTTGGGTATTTGAATTCACTTAAAACTTTATCTCTGGAGGAAAAAAATCCACGAGGAACACAGCAGTGGAAAGCAGCGCCTCTGAGCACCGGCACTTAGACGCTCCAGTATTATCCCCCCCCCTATAGCCATCCGCAACATTTATTTGAGCTCAGGTGGGTAACCCGCGTGGCTTTCTATCTTCTTTTCAGGAAAGACTACAGGTAGCAGTGAGTAATAGGAAACTCCCTTTTCCTTTTCAGTCCTGTTTCCCCCCAAAACTACTTTTCCTGTGGGCGCCTGGGTGGCTCAGTGGGTTGAGCCTCTGCCTTCAGCTCAGGCCATGATCTCAAGGTCCTGGGATCGAGCCCCGCATCGGGCTCTCTGCTCAGCGGGGAGCCTGCTTCCCCTTCTCCCTCTCTGCCTGCCTCTCTGCCTACTTGTGATTTCTGTTTGTCAAATAAATAAATAAAATCTTAACAAACAAACAAACTACTTTTCCTGGAAAGTAGACCACATCTTGACCCCGAGAGAGGCCCCGACCTACCAGACACCCCAAGGCTAGATTCTGGGGGGAGGGGGGACAGAAAAGTCTGCCGTGCAAAATGGGTGCCCAACCGAAGAGCCCACATTTGCCGAGTGTCTAACTGGATCCCAGTCCTCTGAGGTAGGCATTCCCTGCGGACCCATTTGGTGCCTGCAGGCCTGGTGAGGACCCAAAGGGGGTCCTAGGGAACCAGCCAAGAGGGTCCCTGGCTACTCCCAATCTAGAAATCTAACTCAAGGCAGCAGGAGGTGGAAGAGTTTATTGAAGCTGTAGAGAGAGTGCAGGCACAGAGTGTCTGGGAGACTCAGGAGAGGAGAGAGCCCTGGTCTTGGCTTGGAGTCTGGTGTCGGGTCCTCGCAGGCATCCGCGGACCCTGGAACAAAGACGAGGGCCCAGGTGTTACTCCTTAGAGCCAGGGGTCTTGGCCTGGAGCCGTGCAGCGCCAGTGGGGCTTCCGCGGGGCATTCTCCCCTGCTCCTTCCTTAGACGGTGTCTGTTTTAAGGAACTCATTCATTCTTGCCCCTTGCAAGGCGCACATATGCTATCTGCATGACGAGGCATGTGTAAAGTGGGGGTGCGGGTCTTGGCAAGAACAGAGGCAGGCAAAGGAACAAAAAGTAGATTTTATGGAGTGCTTCAGTGTCCCCGTCAGAGGAGGAAACAGGCTTGAGAAGTTGAATGACCCCGGAGCCACCCTGACAGACGGCCGGGCAGGGATTTGAGTCCACGCGATAGGACACCCCCAGGTGCCTCAAATCGTGGCCAGGCCAGGGACAGCTAGCCTATTTTATCCCGACTTCCGGCTACCACTCTGCGGTATCTGCGACAGAGCGCTTCACTGCGTCTGCGTCCCCGACCCTCACACCCAGGCAGCAGACACCCCGACACCACAGAGCCCGCGGCGCCTCGCCAGCCTGGGGGCTTAGAGAGGCGGGCCTCGGCGGCCAATGAGAGTCTCAGTCGCGCGGGGCGTCCGGACTCCAGCCAATAGGAGCCGGGCAATGACGCCCGGGGCGGGGCCGGGACCCACTGTTGGCCAGACCTCCTGCCACTCCAGAACGTCCCGCCTGT
Organism: Martes martes; assembly: GCF_963455335.1. NCBI lineage: Eukaryota > Metazoa > Chordata > Mammalia > Carnivora > Mustelidae > Martes > Martes martes. The sequence continues at coordinate 167,287,863 of NC_137891.1, read as the reverse complement.
CAGACTCCGCCCGGACGCTGCTGCGGTGCTCAAGTTTATCCAGGGATCCTGCCCCTTCTCCTTTCTTTCTTTGCTCCTCTTCCCCACTCATCCCCTGCTTTCTTTTTAGGAGGTCCGGCTCTTTTAAGAGAAACACTGAGTTGGGGGCCTGGGTGGCTCAGTGGGTTAGGCCTCTGCCTCGGTCTCGGGTCGTGATCCCAGGGTCTTGGGATCGACCCCCCCCCCCCAATTGGGCTCTCTGCTCAGCAGGGAACCTGCTTCCCCCTTTCTCTCTGCCTGCCTCTCTGCCTACTTGTGATCTCTGTATGTCAAATAAATAAAAATCTTTAAAAAGAAAGAAAGAAACAAACAAACACTGAGCAACAAACGTTTTAACATGCCAGCCCTGTGAGGTAGAGCTATTATGGTAGATGAAGAAAAAGCCTTAGAGTGAAAAGACTTGGCCAAGACCAGAACTGGGAAGTTTCCGGAAGGAAGCTGGAAGCAGAATTCCACGTTCCTACTTTTTTTTTTTTTTAAGATTTTATTTATTTGACAGAGAGAGAGGAGGAAGCAGGCTCCCCGCCGAGCAGAGAGCCCGATGAGAGAGAGCCCGTTCCTCCTTTTATGTATATATTGGAAGGTTAGGCATTTAAAGTGACTTAGGGGGGGCGCTTGGATGGCTCAGAGGGTTAAAGCCTCTGCCTTCGGCTCAGGTCATGATCCTAGGGCCCTGGGATCGAGCCCGCATCGGGCTCTCTGCTCCCTGGGGAGCCTGCTTCCTCCTCTCTCTCTGCCTGCCTCTCTGTCTACTTGTGATCTCTGTCTGTCAAATAAAAAAAAAAAAAAAAATCTTTAAAGTGACTTAGGGGACCCCTGTCACGTGCAAGGCAGAGGAATGAAATGAAGTGAGCAGAGGAACTTTACATTCCAGGTGGGGAGACCTACCTATGGCCAATAATGATGTGACTGAGGTAGAAAGTACCAAGGGCTAGAAGCACATCCATTTGTTCATCCCACAGATATCTTAATATCTACAGTTGCAGCCACTTCCAAGCACACAGATTCCTAGATGGAATTTAGACAAATAATTTAGGGGTGGAGGGAATCACGCTTATTTTGTTTTTACACAAAAATGAATATATATAACAAAAATCTTCATTCATCCCAATATACAAGTAACATCTGCTGATTTAAAAAGAAAAGATGATTTTGAGTGATGCCTCGAATGGAAAGGACATCTAATTAAGAGACACAAGAGAAAAGGGGATTGATCAACATAACTAAGGAATGAGTGCAGGGAATGGAAGTGTAAGGGGAACCCAAGACAGCTGCAGTCTGAGGAGGGGGAGGCCAAGGGCTCTATACATAGAAATAAGGAATATGGAATTTGGATATGAAAACATGACATTAAGGATCTCCTCCTAAGGAGCATGGCGCCAGGAGCTTTGGAATCCAGGAAGACTTGGATTAAGTGTCACTGAAACAGACCACTGAAGATAGAAAGTTCAAATAAGGTACATATTATAACCAGAAGCCAGTTCCCGTCCTTAAGGAACAACTTAAAAGAGGAGTTGTGACTTCATATAATGACTTAAGGAGCTTTATGCAGCAATGTATCCAAATATTTAGAACATGTTGTAAGTATTTCTTTGGAATGGAGGGAACCTAGTAAAGCTGGGAACAAGCAGGTGGGATGAGTCCAAATAGCTTCTGAAAGATAAATTTCCAGCCATTTTGAAAAAGGACAGGACTGGGACATCTGGATGGGGACATCTAGATTGCTCAGTCATCTGCCTTTGGCTCAGGTCTTGATCCCAGGGCCCTGGGATCAAGTCCTACATCAGGCTCCCTGCTCAGTGGGAAGCCTGGTTCTCCCTCTCCCTCTGCTCCTCTTCCAAAGCCCAAGTGGTAATAGCAAGATAGAGGGGCGCCTGGGTGGCTCAGTGGGTTAAAGCCTCTGCCTCCGGCTCAGGTCATGATCCTAAGGTCCTGGGATCGAGCCCCGCATCGGGTTCTCTGCTCCGTGGGGAGCCTGCTTCCTCCTCTCTCTCTGTCTGCCTCTCTGCCTACTTGTGATCTCTGTCAAATAAATAAAATCTTTAAAAAAAAAAAAGATAGAGAATTGGCAAGAGTGGTCGTAAGGACACATAACCACTTACCCCACTTGGAGGGAGAGGCACCAATGAGAAAAGGTCACTATGTCATGATGACTTTCCTGGAAAGCCACTGCCATCATGGGACACGCTGCCATACTAATGACAGAGGCTGTCTGACTGGAGTGAATGAGAAGATGCTGATGGGGGCGCCTGGGTGGCTCAGTGGGTTGAGCCTCTGCCTTCGGCTCGGGTCGTGGTCCCAGGGTCCTAGGATCGAGCCCCGAGTCGGGCTCTCTGCTCAGCGGGGAGCCTGCTTCCTCCCTCTCTCTCTGCCTGCCTCTCTGCCTACTTGTGATCTCTATCAAATAAATAAATAAAATCTTTAAAAAAAAAAAAAAAGAAGATGCTGATGGTGTGATTTGGACCTTTTAGGCTAAAAAACCAAAAACTGTTCCAGTAACAGAAACCTTCTCATTCTCAGCTCAGTTGTTTATAATACAGTATTACAGGATCACAGAAACTTAGAACTGGAAAGGAATTAATCACCAGCACTCCTAATAGATGAGGAAGTAGGTCCAAGGTTAGACAGCAGTGAGGGCTAGGAAGAAGCTTGCAACATGTGCTCTTGTAGATCTGCTCAAGGAGCTGACCCGCAGGCTCTGCCTGAACTGATGTAGCTCCAAGATGCTTACTTAGCCCAGGGCCCGTTAGGTAGTGACTGGCCATCTATGCCACATGGGAGTGCTCCTTCTATTCAGATGGACAAGGCTAGCAAACACTTGACAATTATAAAATTAAGATGGCAGATCTTTAAACCTAACTAGGGACGTGTAGTTTAAAGACCATGAAGGTTGGAATGGTTAGGGAAGCTTCGAGAAAATGTGACTTGAGCTGTGCTTTAAAGCAGAGCTGTCTGACCTGTGGACAAGATTCAGCCCACCCACAACTTGTTTGTACTCCACTGTGATGACCCATAGTAGTTTTTAGTTTTTTTCCCCTAGCTCGGGAGCCTTCATATGAAAATCCCAATTTTGTAGTATCATGTAAACTGCAACACTAGGCCTATATTCACATTAGCAATAAGGGCAAGAGTTGAGAGGCAGCTGTCCCCTTAGCCATGGCATGAATTCTCAGCTAAACGCCCATGGTTTGTACTTATTACCCCTCTGACTCCTTGGGCAGTGAATGTGTTCTTCATGTTTTTGGGAAGTGGGAAAGATAGCCCACATAGGAGAATAAGACACAAAAGTGAAGATGAGTGGGTATGCTCATAGGGTGGGGGGATTGCTTTGCAAAGGGGAAAAATGTGTTCCCCAGACCAAGACACATGCCTGAAACTAGCAGAAGAGACTGGTGAGAGCCTGGTGCCACCATCTCAACAAGTAAAAGTAAAGCGTGAGCTGCTGGTAAGTCAAGAATGCCGACTTCACATACAGAGGACAATATACTCATTTTCCTTCTACTCAGTGTCTTCGTTTTGGCTTATTTAAAAACACAAACATTTTATTTTTTAAAAAAGATTTTATTTGTCAGAGAGAGAGAGAGCAAGCACAAGCAGGGGGAGCGGCAGGCAGAGGGAGAAGCAGGCTCCCTGCTGAGCAAGGAGCCCAATGTGGGACTCAATCCCAGGACCCTGAGATCGTGACCTGAGCCAAAGGCAGAAGGTTAACCAACTGAGCTACCCAGGCGTCCCCAAACACAAACATTTTAAAATTTACATGAAATTGTTATAAATTATACGTTTATTATCAATTTAAAGAAATATAATTTTATCTCATAATTACAACTGACTTGCTTTTATTGAACCCATTACATAGCACTGGTGGTTAAGAGGCGTATCTCCTCTCTTTCTCCTGGTCAAGTTTGTACCCTGTGTGGCTTAATGTATCCCAAGAGCTCCTCCTACTCTGGATTCAGCTCTTCCACTGGACTCACTGTATCCCATCGCTCCTTTTCACAATCGACACTCCAAACAGTCCATGATGTTCAAAGGAGTCCATGAAAAAAAGAGAGCCCCACGCCAGCCTGGAAATTCATCCTAACAAAAGGTAAAGACGTTCTTCTAGACAGTTTCTGCTTGGAGGACCACAATTTAAATTTACAAAATGTGCCTAACAATAAAGACAGTCGAGAAGCACTACCACAGCGAGCCTGCTCTGTATTCATTTGAAGTTACTATTCAGACCATGGTTCTTGGCCTAGTTCCCATTACCTCTACTTTCTGTTAAATACCGAGACAAAAAATACTACAGTGCTCAGAACACTTAGGAAGCTCACAGACAATCTCTTCCTCTTAGGTCAAGTTTAACGTGCTATAATGATATTTGGCACCACCCAGTGGCAATCTTTTCTCATCGATGTGTGCATAAATAGCAGCTCTGCAAACTTATGGCAACAAAGAATACCTCAATCAATGAACAGAGAATAGAATAACACTGCAAACCAAACAAAAACAGTTTCATTTTTTTTAAAGTTACCTCCTTTGAAAGGTTCAGATCATTTTAACACGGTTTTCCCACAATGAAGAACTTAATTTAAAAAAATTATTTTTTTCTCTAACTATATAAATACAGCAGCTTTGTCTTTTAAAGATTTTATTTATCTGGCAGACAGAGAGAGGGAGCACAAGCAGGAAGAGTGGCAGGCAGAGGAAGAGAGAAAAGCAGGCCCCCCAACGAGCAAGGAGCCCAATGGAGGACTCGATCCCAGAACCCCGGGATCATGACATGAGCCGAGGGCAGATGCGTAATGACTGAGCCACCCAGGCGCCCCGACACAGAGCAGCTTTAATACAAAATTACCTGTGAGAAGGGCGGGCCTGTTTGTAAGGGTGTTTAAATTTTCTTATGGGAAAACAGTAAAGTGTACACAACATTAGTGTTTTAAAAATGTAAGAGAGAGAAAGACTCAGAGCTCTTTCTAGAGAAGTCTCCCAATTTTTAAACTATAATTATTTCTAATAAGAAAAATCAAGTGGGATACAGGATGGCTCTGTCCCGCAGGAATGTAAAACACAACCTCTCAATGCATATATAGAAGATATATGTGTTAGGGGCACCTGGGTGGCTTAGTCGGTTGAGCATCCGACTCCTGATCTTAGCTGAGGTCTTGATCTCAGGGTCCTGAATTCAGGCCCGCGTAAAAATGTGTGTGTGTACGTGTGTGTGTGTGAACCAATGTGGGGAAAAAAGCAAAGCCCTGGTCATAGGATTTTTCAAATTATTATTATTTTTCTCAGACCGGATTCAGAGTCTCTGGGCCGCTGCTTAGATTACCGGTCCTTTTGGGACCAGGCATTCCACTGGAAGGGGCTGAGTACCTGCTCCTACAGCGGGGAACTGAGAGACGAGATGCCACGCTTGCCACCCGAAGAATTCTTTCAAGGCTGAATATCTGGGTAACACGGACCAAGGCTGCACCTCGCTGTCCCATTTCTGACTTTAAGTTAAAAGTTCCGTTCGTAGGGCGCCTGGGTGGCTCAGTCAGTTAAGCGTCTGCCTTTGGCTCAGGTCATGATCTGGGGGTCCTAGGAGAGCCTGCTACTCCCCCATCTCTGCTGATCTCCCGCTTGTGTTCTCACTCACTCTCTGACAAATAAATAAAATCTTTTTTAAAAACTTCTGTTCTGTAAATCTCCATATAGCAACAGATACTGTAGAATTTATATCATGGGATCTTCTGAAAAGGAAGAGGAAAAAAACCAGTTCTTCGTAGAAGGGGGTTCGATTTGTTTTGTTTTGTGTTTTGATATCTTAAATGTCAATGATCACAAAAACTTCTGGCTTCTCTTCATTATAGACCTGCATTGCTGAGTAGGTTATCGCCTTGACTTCAGTTCCCTAAAGCAGGGGTTAGAGAAAAAACCAAGAAAGAAAAAGTGAACATCGAAATCAGAATCATTAACTCTAGTGACAACCGGCAGAAAGGCCAAATTTTACCATTATTCTGAAAACTAAAAACCCACAGGAGACAAGTAGTTACTTGTGTAGCATTCTACACTCATCCCGCAACAAAGCAACATGTGCCCAGGGGAAGCGAGCTGGCTGGGCAGTGAGAGGGGCAGCTCCAACCTTGGCTTTGTTTCCACCTGGCTCCGCAGGCTGTCTGACCTCTCCAGTGCCCTCTTTGTTTACCAAATGGCTTGAGTGGAGGAGCCCAAAGCTCTCCCACTACCTGGCCCAGGGCTTCTCCTCAAGACCTGCTGCTTGCAGTGGCCCAGGCCCTAGGAACACAGACCCTCCTTTCCTCCCCCGCTGCCCACTCACTCTACCTCGTGGGGTTCTTGCTCCCCGTGTTTGATACATGACAATCCCCCCTCCCCTGCCCCGGTTCAGAACCACAGGATGAGATGTCCTCTTAGTTCCTTCCTGTTCTAGAAAAGAAAATACAAGAATTCCATGCAGCGCAAAATGTATCAGGCAATAGGTGACTGGCATCCGCGGGCTCTGTGGCACAAAGGAAATCTGAAGATTTCTCAGACAGATCTGAAAGGCACTGACGTGTGCTCTTCTTCCCTCTGCCATCATCACCTGGTGAGACCATAACCTAAATCCAATTCAACTTTCTGCCTCTGGCAGCAGACACCGTGCTCACTGGTATCACCTGAAATCATGTCCACAGTCTACCATCTCCCGAGTCTATATTCACATGAGCTTTGCCTCCTGTTACAATGAACTGTCCAGCCCTGTTCCTCCCAGAAAGCTGACCCTTGACCCTGAACATTCTATCCTCTATTGCCTTCCCAACTTAAGGTCTTTGCTCTGAGATTACTCTCTCCCTCTCCAGCATGATCCATTTGCCCCGAGTTCCTAGATCACTTCCATAGAGCCTACACTGGTGTTACAAAACCTCCTTGCTGTAACAAGACGAAACAAAAAAAACTTTTCCCTTCCCTACCACATTCCCCTTTGGCTATTACTTTTCTAGCCATATGTTCCCCTTTTCTCAAACTCTGTCTCAATATACTGCCTCCACTTCCCTATCTCTCATTCATTCGCTCTCTGACCCACACATCTTTCCACTGATGGGTAAATCCATGGTCAATCGTCAAGCCTCAGCCCACTCAGCCTCTGAGCAATCTCAAGGGCATTAGATATCTGGCTTTGGGACACCCCTCTTCTTTGGCTCCCTCTTGAGGCTCTCCTCCTTTCCTTTTTGGCTCCATCTTTTCCAAAGTTAGTGCCCAAGAGCTCAGTCTTCTCTATACTCTCTCTTATCTACACCTCCCTCCTTGGTAATCTTACCTAGTCCTATGGCTATAAATATGATGGCTTCCAGACTGAGATTTCCAGATCTACCTATCTCCTGAACAAGTCATCCTACAGACAAGTGCCTATTATGTGACATCTCCATTTAGATATCTAATGTACACCTCAAACACAGTATGTTCAAAAGAAAATTCCACTGTGTCTTGTGTATTGTAATTCACATAGCCCCTCTCCTGGATTCTCTTCTGTAAGGCTTCTCTCCCAGGGTTCCCTCACCAGGCTTCATTTCATTATATTGTGCTTGAAGAAATGGTACTGCAGCTCCTAGAAGCAACCAGGAGTCCTCAGTCACTCTCATCTAGTTTAGGCCTCCTTGGCCTCAACATAGGGGTCAGCAAACTAAAAATCATGGGCCAAATCCAGCCTGATACCTGGTTTCGTACAGCCCCCCACACTAAGAATGTTTGTTTGTTTTTTTAAGTATTTATTATTTGACAGAGAGAGACACAGTGAGAGAGGGAACACAAGCAAGGCGAGGGGGAGAGGGAGAAGCAGGGTTCCTGCTCAGCAGAGAGCCCAATGCGGGGCTCGATCCCAGGACTCTAGGATCGTGACCTGAGCCAAAGGCAGAAGGTTAACAACTGGGCCACCCAGGCGCCCCAAGAATGGTTTTTACATTTCTAAATGGCTGGGGCGGGGTGGGGGGAACCCACAAGAAAATATCTCATGACATTTGAAAATGATATGAAATTCAGATTTCAGCGTCCATGACGTTTATTGGAATACAACCACGGTCGTTCATATCTGTGTTGTCCGTGGCGGCCGCAGTGTTACAACAGGGGAGCTGAAAGCTGCTCTTCTAGCGCTCTCGTTCCACGAAGCTTCAAACATGATTCAGCCCTTTACAGAAAGCACATATGCGCCTGCCCCTAGTCCTCCACACACATTGGACTGGGAGAGAGTAAAGCCATACAGGGTGGCAAATACAGAATGTGGAGATGCACGGAAAGAAGAAGGCAAGAACATCCAGTCCAACACCTTCATTAAAGGGAGAGACACCGAAGCTTGAAAAGGCAAAGGGACTTTGAAGTCTCACAAAAGTCTGGAACAAACCTGACCCCAGAACTCAGGCACTGACTCCTAATCCACCAAGTCAGATGTGTGAAGTCCCAGTGTTTAGACATAATAGGGTCAGAGACGTCTGAGGAAAATTTACGACTTTACACCAATTTGTTTATTAGAACTTACTGAGGTTTACCATCATATACTGACTTTATGGTAAGGAAGTATAAAATGTTTTTAATGGTTGGATTTAAAAACATACCTGAGGGTGCTTAGACAATGAAAATTCTTCTCCCCACCTTGAGAAGGAAAATTAAAACATGATTAAGACTTCCAAGATTAAAAAAAAAAAAAAAGACTTCCAAGATTTAATATTTATTTATCCTTTACATACTTGAACATAAACCTTATAAATGTGGTTAAGATATGAGAAAGCCACAAGAGCTAGGAGGGGTAAGGAAGCTACAAATTTCAGTTTGATTGCCAGTAAACAGAGCTGCTGAGGGACATATGTGCTACAGCTATTTCAACAAGGTTAATGGTTGCCTTAAAAAAAAAAAAGTGCGGGGGCACCTGGGTGGCTCAGTCATTAAGCATCTGTCTTCGGCTTAGGTCATGATCCAAGGGTCCTGGGATGGAGCCCTGCACTGGGCTCCCTGCTTGTTGGGAAGCCTGCTTCTCCCTCTCCCATTCCCTCTTGTTTGTGTTCCCTCTCTCACTGTGCTTCTCTCTATCAAATAAATAAAATCTTAAAAAAAAAAAAAGAAAGAAAAGGAGGGGAAATAATAAAGACCTCATTTTACAAAGAAACACATCAAATTTGACATAAAGTGGAAAAACAGACTTTATATAGAAATAACCTAAAAAATATCCTTAAGTGACTGAAGAGATTTGGGAAACACCAAGTCCAATCAAAGAGATCTAATCAAGTGTTTGCAATCTCTGGAAGGAAAAGTATAATTTGTTAATAGAAGGAACCACTTTGAACAGATTCCAGGTATGAAGATATACGAGAAGGAAGCATCAGCGCTTCATGTCACCAAGCCAGGCTTCACACACACACACACACACAAATTTTTTTTAAAGATCTTATTTATTTATTTGACAGACAGAAATCAAAAGCAGGCAGAGGCAGGCAGAGAGAGAGGAGAAAGCAGGCTCCCTGCTGAACAGAGAGCCCGATGCAGGGCTCGATCCCAGGACGCTGGGATCATGACCTGAGCTGAAGGCACCCAGGTGCCCCCCACACAAAAAATTTTATGCTAAAAATCAATAAATTGGGAATCAGGTTCCCACTGAGTCACCCAGGCGCCCCCACACAAAAAAATTTTATGCTAAAAATCAGTAAATTGGGAATCAGGTTCAAGAACCAGTATCAACTTTGTTCTGCCAAATTTCTGGTCCTCCAAAATTGAGGACCAAGCCCTTGCTCCTAAGCCTCACACAGCTTAACCTGCAGAGCTCCACTGGGATGAGACTGGACCTCTGATTTTATATTTCTGTCTTCCTGCCTACTAGGTTCAGTGAAGAATTTTAACAACCTTCATGACTTGCTACTGAAAAGATCTGCATATATATGCTGCCAAAGTGAGCACAAAAGATTTTCAAAACATACCCAATTGACCGTAATTTGAAATTTCTTTGATCAATGTGAAGTACTTTCACTTCCTAAAGAGGAAAAAAATTAATTTAAAAAAATGTTCATAACAGACCATCTACTAAAACATATCTAATCATTGTCAAAACACTATGCTGTATACCTGAAACTAATATAACATTGTATACCAATTATACTTTAAATTTATGAAAATATGTCTAGGTTATCCCTTTTCCTAGAAAATAACAGCATATGACTTCTCTGAAGCAAAGAAAACTAAAATGTTAACTAAAGTAGAACAAATGAAATATATTTCAAGGAAATAAGGGGTTTTTTCTTAAATATTTGAGGGAAATATTCTTAAAAAAATGTACAATCTAAAAACATGAATCAAGAAACTTCTCTGTAAAACAGAATAGGATGATACAGGATTTCAATCATTCTCAGCCCATTTGTAAATAACACTGTAGGTTCTTGACCTCTGTAGGGCAGGTGACCAGTCAGAAGAAGGTACGTAGTGGGGCTGGGAAGGGAGAAAATGGAGGGGTGTGGAAGCAGGGAGGGCCCTGTGTGTTAGGTTAACAATGATGTTGGAGAGGGTTCCCTCTTTGAGTGGTTGGCAACAACCAATCTCCATTTGGCTTTTCCTTTGTCATGTTATGAAAAGCTGAGAACAATTTTTTAATTTAGGCCAACATGGCACAGCTACTAAATTTCACATGGGACAAAGGAACATACGGATGGACATAAATATAGTTCAAACTTGGGAGACATAAAAAGTGTAGGTGAAGATAGCAGGTGCATTCTTATTGCATAATCCTGGTTACTGACAAGTATACGGTAACAAATCTAAAAATTACAAAATGCATATACATAGGCAAAGTCAGGTTAACCAAGAAGTCCCCATTTTCTGCAAATCAATATCATCTTATACATCTGTATGGCTTGGTTTTGCATCACATGTTCTATTCTCAATCATTTTTCTTTTAAAATCTGTATTAAGAACCCATTTGCTCAGTAAAAAAGAAAAACCTTTGCTTACCCGGGGTATGAAGAATTCGTCAGCACTGAACTTATAAAGCCACTCATCCAAAAAGTGAAATAGTAGGGATTCTAAGTCATCTCCTATACAGGATCAAGAAGAATCATGATAGTATGACATTTAATAATTCTAGTCTCTAAAAACTTGCTTGAATTTAGAAGTGCAAGGAATTTCTTAGGCTAGCTGGAAGAGGAAGAACAGGCTCACAATTAATTTTATTGTTCTTATTGTGAAAATGTACTGAAGTTATATAGAACACTGCACATTTGCATGACAATTTCTTCCCTGGAAATAACTGGTTACCTTGGGTTTCTACTTCTGCTGTCTGCAGGGGCTCCACGGTCCCAGTATCTGTCATGTAACCGAACATGGCCATTGCACATTGTTCAAATGCTTCCTCCAGAGTATCTCCCCACGCATGTAACCTAAAGAAATACATTCATTCCCTGTGTAATAAAATCTACAGCAAGAGAGAAAACCTGACAGCAAGGTCAAAATAAAATCAGCATGATAAGTACAAATCCAAAGGCCTCAATCAATCTAATGGCATGGAAACTGGGTTCTTTTAAACTATCATTTTCATGTTGTAAAGGAACCAAAATAGGAAGAGAGAATTAAAACTAGGGACATCAAGATTAAAACGTCAGCCTTCCTATTTAAGAACATGATTTCAAAGGCATAAATTGCAGGTGTACTCACTGGACATCTGCTGTATGATCCAAATCTGAGGGAGAGAGGGAAAAACACATATGTCATTAAACTTGACTTGCAAATCACAAGAAGCTCTAGTTCGTTATTAAGAACATTATCTTTTGGGGCGCCTGGGTGACTCAGTTGGTTGGGTGGCTGCTTTCAGCTCAGGTCATAAACCCAGGGTCCTAGGGTGGAGCCCCTGCTTTGGGGGGGGGGGCTTAGTGGGGGGCCTGCTTCTCCCCCTCCTTTTGCCCCTCCCCTGGCCCCACTCATTTTCTCTCCCTCTCACATAAATAAAATTAAATTAAATTTAAAAAATTGTCCTTCAAAGGCAAGAAAATGTGGGGCAGGGATGCCTGGGTGGCTCAGTTACTTAAGCATCTGCCTTCGGCTCAGGTTCCTGGGATTGAGTCCCGCACTGGGCCTCCTGTAGCCGGGGAGCCTGATTCTCCCTCTGCCTCCTGCTCCCCCTGCTTGTGCTCTCTCTCTCTCTCTAATAAATAAATAAAATCTTTGAAAAAAATCATTTAGAAAAAAGAAAATGTGGCACAAACCTCACCTTTTGCTATCCATTTACATAAGAAAGTTAATTGCTTTGTTAAAGGCTACTTTTTCAAAAGTCAAGATTTGTATATAAATGACAATTTCTAAAAGGCAGCAGGGCCAGGAGCTTCTAGGTGTTCTAAAGTGTCTAATACATTAGTATATCTCAATAATGCCATTTCCTGACATTAGTTACTTTTCCTCAACAAAACAAATCAGTATCTTTTCTAAATACCTGCTCTGTGAATGATCAAAATTCTAGGAACTACATCATCATCAAAGATATAAAATTTCAGGGCTCCTGGGTGGCTCAGTGGGTTAAAGCCTCTGCCTTCGGCTCAGGTCATGATCTCAGGGTCCTGGGATCCAGCCCCGCATTGGGCTCTCTGCTCAGCGGGGAGCCTGCTTCCTCCTCTCTCTCTCTGCCTGCCTCTCTGCCTACTTGTGATCTCTGTCTGTCAAATTAAAAAAAAAAAAAAAGATATAAAATTCCAGATTTCTCTGTCTCACCTTTTCATGAACAGCTAATCAAATCCTATACAAAATAGGTTTGTCTCTTTGAAATAAGAGCCAAGGGGACACCTGGGTGGCTCAGTCAGCTCAGGTCATGATCCCAGCATCGGGCTCCTTGCTCAGCAGGGAGCCTGCTTCTCTCCCCGCCTCTGCCTGCCACTCTACCTGCTTGTGCATACTCTTTCTCTCTCTCTCTCTGACAAATAAATAAATAAATGAAATCTTTAAAAAAAAATAAAGAGCCAAGTTTTTTATTCATTAATTTCTTTCATTTAAAGAACTCCTCAATAATACCCCTGGCTAATAAAGCAGTTTCAGAAAGTAAACTCTATGTTTATGAGCTTTTTCCTGTTATCCCCACAGGAATACCCAACCGCTCCTATCACAAACTCCCACTGGATCTGTTCTCTCAACATTTCGCAGCCCATTCTTCACTGGTATCATGACTTTAATCAGTTCTTCCTACTTAGGATCATAGAATATTCAGGCTAGAAGGAGAGGTGATAAATAAGTTAAAAGAAAATGACAGGTATTAACCCTATAGAAATGAACACCTGTGTTCAAAATGCTCCCAGCAACTTATTCTCCCAAAGTAAACACCAAATATCCACCAAGAGAACAGATAAACGAAGGCACAAGGCAGTACTGCTCAGTGATAAAACAGTGCAAGCTACTGACTCATGCATTAACATGAATCTCAAAAACGTTAAATGAAAACTGCAGGGGCACCTGGGTGGCTCAGTGGGTTAAGCTTCTGCCTTTGGCTCAGGTCATGATCCCAGGGTCCTGGGATCGAGCCATACATCGGGCTCTCTGCTCAGTGGGGAGCCTGCTTCCTCCACTCTCTCTGCCTGCCTCTCTGCCCGCTTGTGATCTTTGTCTGTCAAATAAATAAATAAAAATCTTAAAAAAGAAAGAAAGAAAGAAAAATGCACAACTCTCAGCACCTAATACCTCTACCCAAAATCCCTGTGCCAAGAGTGATCAAACTTAAGCACAAGTGGGCTTCTAACAGCATAAGTAAGCCTTGTTCTAGAATCGCTCCGGCCAGAGCACGTTAGACGACCTGCTGGAGAAAGGGCTACACAGCCAGAATTTACTGTTTGTTCCAGCCAAAACCTGACAATAGGCTCTTTACCTCCCTTTCTTATGGCATTTACTAAAAAGGGCTTACAACAGTGAATATTTATCTCTACAACTCAGCAGGGTCTTTCTTCAGGACTCCACAGCCATTCTTTAAAAAATGTAATCATCGGGAAGGACTCCCAGTCCCCGTGGGAGGATAGAATTGAACTTTGGTAACTGCTTGCTACCAAATACTGCAGGCCTAACTGAATTTACAGCCTAACGTTTTGGAATTTTTCATTTCTCTGACTCTACTGAGCTCCGGCTCTCCCCTCTTCTACATTTGCCCTTTAAAAGGTCCCATCACCTCTGTGCAATTCGGAATGGAGCTCAGCTCTTTCTCCTACTGTAGTTACTGAATAAAACCCCATCCACCACTTTAATGTCCAGCTGAGTTTATTTTTGATACTGAGTGAAGCCACCAGGCATAAAAGAATCCACACCATGGGGATCCACTTGCGTGAAACTCTTAAAACAGGCAAAATTAAGTTCTGGTGATAGAAATCCAAACTGTCTGCCTCAAAGTAAGGATGTGGGGGCTTATAGGAAAAAAGTTAAAGGGAATTTTCTAGGGTGATGGAAATGTTCTATAGCTTGGCTAGAGTTTGGTTACAATCCAATGTATAACATACTGGAATGATAAATACATGTACATATCTATTTGCAAAACTTTTTAAAAACATTTTTAATGACGGGGTGCCTGGGTGGCTCAGTGGGTTGAGGCCTCTGCCTTCGGCTCGGGTCATGATCCCAGGGTTCTGGGATCAAGCCCCACATCGGGCTCTCTGCTCAGCGGAGAGCCTGCTTCCTCCTCTCTCTCTGCCTGCTTCTCTGCCTACTTGTGATCTCTGTCTGTCAAAAAAAAAAAAAAAACCATTTTTAATGAATCTCTAGACCCATTGTGGGGTTCAAACTTAACAACTCTGAGATCAAGAGAGGCATGCTATGCGGACTGAGCCAGCCAAGGGCCTCTGCTTATCAAAACCTACTGGACTTTATGCTTAAGATCCAAGCCCTTTTACTATACTATATTTATGTAAACCTTAATTAAAAAAATATAATAACAACAATTGGGATGCCTGGGTGCCTCAGTCAGTTAAGCGCCTGCCTTCCCCTCAGGTCATGATAATACCAGAAATTTTAACTGAAAAACTTTCAAATATTTATTCATTTAAAAATAATGCACCTGACTGGCTTAGTAAGTAGAACATGCCATTCTTGTAAGTTTTTATAAGTTTGAACTCCGTGCTGGGGATAGAGGTTACTTACAAATAAGACTTTTTTAAAATAAAACTATTTTATATTGCATATCGTTATGGAAAATAACCATATTTCCCCCAAATTTTAGTGAGAAGAGTGCCACTGTTTCTGCAAGTATTTGTAAGGGTTTTTGTTTGTTTGTTTGTTTTGGTTTGGTTTTTTTGTTTTTTGTTTTTAAAGATTTTATTTATTTATTTGACAGACAGAGATCACAAGTAGGCAGAGAGGCAGGCAGAGAGAGAGAGAGGAGGAAGCAGGCTCCCTGCTGAGCAGAGAGCCGGATTCGGGGCTCGATCCCAGGACCCTGGGATCATGACCTGAGCAGAAGGCAGAGGCTTTAACCCACTGAGCCACCCAGGCGCCCCTGCAAGTATTTTTAATAACTGACTTTAGTGTATTGATTTAGTTGAAGTACATACATAAAATGAACTTAGGGTGATGGAAATGTCCTATAGCCTGACTGGAGTTTGGTTACAGTCCAATGTATAACATACTCCAGTGATAAATACATGTATGCATCTATTTGTGTAAAGGGAGGAGTGTCTTAATAGCTCTTCAAAAAAACTAGATATAGTTTTCCTTGATGTTACACCAAAACTAGAAACATGTTATTTTTATTTCTTTTATTTTTTTCTAAAGATTTATTTATTTGAGAGAGAGAGAGAAAGAGAGCGAGTGCACGGTGGGGAGGGAGAGAGTCTTAAGCAGATGTCATGCTGAGTTCACAGCCCCACTCAGTGCTTGATCTTACAACCCTGAGAGCACAACCTGAGCCAAAACCAAGAGTTAGACACTTAACCAACTGTGCCACCCAGGTGCCCTTGAAATATGCTGGTTTTTAAAAGGTTAGTTGCAATGTGGATTTTGAGCTGTGACAATGAACATTTTGTGCTCTGTAATATGTGCTCTGTAACATTAAAATCCATTGCTCTACCTTGTGCCTAGAATGGCTCTAATTTGTGCCTGACTATGTAACATCAAAGCACTGGTCCTCTAAAAAATACCAGTTCAGGGCACCTGGGTGGCTCAGTTGGTTAAGCGGGTAAGCAGCTGCCTTCAGCTCAGGTGGTTATCCCAGGGTCCCCGGATGGAGTCCTGCATTGGGCTCCCTGCTCACCAGGGAGTCCGCTTCTCCCTCTCTCTCTACCCCTTCCCCCCAGCTCGTTCTCAGTCTCTCTCTCTCTCTCCCCCACAGTCTCTCAAATAAATAAAAAATTTTTTTAAAGATTTTATTTATTGGGGCGCCTGGGTGGCTCAGTGGGTTAAAGCCTCTGCCTTCGGCTCAGGTCATGATCCCAGGGTCCTGGGATCGAGCCCCACATCGGGCTCTCTGCTCCGTGGAGAGCCTGCTTCCTCCTCTCTCTCCCTGCCTGCCTCTCTTGCCTACTTGTAATCTGTCTGTCAAATAAATAAATAAAATCTTTAAAAAAAAAAAAAAAGATTTTATTTATTCATTAGAGAGAGGGAGAGAGAATGCGTAGGGGGAGAGGCAGAGGGAGAGGGAAAAGCAGATTCCCCACTGAGATGGGAGCCTGACGTGGGCCTCAGTCCCAGGCCTTGGAGATCATGACCTGAGCTGAATACAGATGCTCAACCACCTGAGCCACCCAGGCACCCCTCAAATAAATAAAATCTTAAAAAAAAAAAAGTTCAGCGCACCTGGGTGGCTCAGTTGTTAAGCGTCTGCCTTCTCAGGTCATGGTCTCAAGGTCCTGGGATCAAGCCCTGCACTGGGGTCCCCGCTCAGCAGGAAGCCTGCTTCTCCCTCTCCCACTCCCCCTGCTTGTGTTCCCTCTTTCACAGTTTTTCTCTCTGTCAAATAAATAAATAAAATCTTTAAAAAAAAAAAAAAACCAGTTCATTGATTAATACAGATAATGTTGATATATGTAATTATACAGAATGATATTACATATACATATATATTTGTAAATATAACCACCAATCTCATCAGAAAGATCTTTAATTACTGAGAAACTGTCAAGTTCATGACGGTAGATACAAGTTTTCCAAAATCTGAATTTCACTCAAAACCTTGAATTTTGGGTGCCTGGGTAGCTCAGTTGGTTAAGCGACTGCCTTCGGCTCAGGTCATGATCAGGGAGTCCTGGGATTAAGTCCCGCATCAGGCTCCCTGCTCCATAGGGAGTCTGCTTCTCCCTCTGACCTTCTCCCCCCTCACACTCTCTCTCACTCTCTCTCTCTCTCAAATAAATAAATAAAAAATCTTAAAAAAAAAACTTGAATTTTATCATTGCCAACAAATATTGTGTTATTTTTGTGACCGCGCTTTATTTAAAGAAATTATCTGCCAAATACCCCTGTCTGAGTAACAATACTGTATCTTTCAGTCATTCACTCTTTGGAGAGAGAAACAACAACAAAAGCAACAGGTGTTTCCTGAAAAACAAAAACACACACAAAAACCCAGCTCACAACTCAATTACGCAGGATCTTTTCCTCAAGGTACTTGTCAATATTTGACAACCAGCAGAAACACTTTATGCATAATTTTCATTTTGTTTCACAGAATATTAAAAAGACATGTACTCAGCGGTCAAGATTTAATAGAATTGCCAGTCCTTACTCATTCAAGGACATCTTTAAGTCAAAATGACTTTCGCTTTTAGTTTTAAGTACACGGTGGTTAGGAATAAAGTGACGTCCAGCACAGTTTAGTGTGGCGGCTTCAGCCTGTGCTCGAGGGACAGCAGTTTCCCCCCTTCCAAGGCTTCTGCACCATCAGCACAAACAGCAACACAGTAAAAGAGCAAATATCTCAGTATTATTAGGAAAGCAGTTTTGACATCACAGATTCTCTGAAAGGGTCTTGGAAACCCTGGGGGTGCAAGGACCACACTTGGAGAACTGAAAACTATGGAAGAAAACAGGAAATAAATTTAACTTGGACCGAGAGGTTTAGTTAAGAATTCCTAAAGGAAATAAGACTTAACACTGTAAGAGCTAAGAGACTAAGGGTGATCTGAATCTGTTTGCTCATTCTCTTATTCCCCATTTCTGCTCAGTGCCCAATACACAACAGGTGTTCAATCATATTGCTGAATGAATACATGAGATGACAACTATGCTGGGTCTAAAAGGAAAAACAGAGCTACAGGAGAAGCATGTGGGGAGGTCTGGGGG
Source organism: Martes martes (assembly GCF_963455335.1). NCBI lineage: Eukaryota > Metazoa > Chordata > Mammalia > Carnivora > Mustelidae > Martes > Martes martes. The sequence continues at coordinate 167,269,599 of NC_137891.1, read as the reverse complement.
CTGTCTGTGGAAAGAAATGAAACTGGGAGATAACACAGACTAATCTCACATTACATCAGTTCAAAGGCTGTACAAAATGCTGGCAAGTGGAATCCAGTATGACCAAGTGGGATTTATTCCTGGAATGCCAAGATTCAATTATTAGGAAACAGATTAATGGAACTCATATAAATATATGATCCTCTCCATAGTTATAATCATGAAACATACCATAAAAATATTAACAGGATTTTTGAGCAAAAGGTTTTTTTTGCTGTTCAACAAATGAAAAAGTTTAAACTATCTTTCTCTCTCATTCTTTTTCTTTTTTTTAAGATTTTATTTATTTATTTGACAGAGAGATCACAAGCAGGCAGAGAGAGAGAGAAGCTGGCTCCCCACCAAGCAGAGAGCCCGATGTGGGACTTGATCCCAGGACCCTGAGATCATGACTGGAGCCGAAGGCAGAGGCTTAACCCATTGAGCCACCCAGGTGCCCCAACTGCTCTCATTTTTAATTGCTGCATTTACTGAATGTTTTTGTGGTATAATAAAAATATATATTTGGTCTTTGTCCCTGGTTTCTGGCAAGCTCCTAAAATCCTTGGCTTTTCCTTAGTGATAGGAGTGTCTTGGTATTCATTAATTGTCCCCTTCTGTCCACAGCTGAATCTACGTTATTGAGATTACTCAGGTTAGGGCTCCTCCATAGCCTTAGCATGGTGCAGTAAGGAGGAGGATGAAACACATGATTAAAGAGTGGGAACTGGGGCACCTGGGTGGCTCAGTGGGTTAAAGCCTCTGCCTTAGGCTCCGGTCATGATCCCAGGGTCCTGGGATCGAGCCCCACATCGGGCTCTCCGCTCAGCGGGGATCCTGCTTCTCCCTCTCTCTCTGCCTGCCTCTCTGCCTACTTGTGATCTCTGTCTGTCAAATAAATAAATAAAATCTTTAAAAAAAAAAAAAAAATTTAAAGAGTGGGAACTTTCAGCCCCACCCCCTCACCACGAATGGGTTGTCTGGCCTGTGGAGGGTGGAGTAGGAGTCTGAGCTATAGACTCTTTTTTTTTTTTTTTAAGATTTTATTTATTTATTTGACAGACAGAGATCACAAATAGGCAGAGAGGCAGCAGAGAGAGGAGGAAGCAGGCTCCCCGCTGAGCAGAGAGCCCGATGCGGGGCTCTATCCCAGGACCCTGGGATCATGACCTGAGCCGAAGGCAGAGGCTTCAACCCACTGAGCCACCCAGGCGCCCCTGAGCTATAGACTCTTAAAAAGAGATTTGGAGAACAGCCATTGGTGAACTCAGCAAGGTGCTAGAGGGATGACATGCCCAGAGGGCATATGGAAGCTCCAAGCCCCTCTCTGCAGACCTTGCCCAGAGAGTGGCCGTGGCCGCCATTTGACAGCCAAGTAAAGCATTTACCTGAGTTCATGAATTGTTGTAGCAAATTACTGAACCTGAGCCCAAAGAGGGGCAGAAGGGACGTGTGGGAACATCAGAAATTGCAACTGGCTATGCATAAGGGTAGGTGTCTGTGGGTGCAGTCCTATGGAACTGAGCCCGTAACAAGTGGGGTCTGTGCTAATTCTGGGAAGTTAGTGTCAGAACCGAATTGAACTGATGGACACCTAGTCGGTGTCAGAGAATTGGAAAACCACCTGACGTGGAAAAACCATTTCATGTCAGAAGTGGTGGGGGTGGAGAGGAGTGCCCGGCTGGCTCAGTTGGTTAAGCGTCCGTCTGATTCTTGATTTCAGCTCAGGTCATGATCTCAGGGTTGTGGGACTGAGCCCCGAGTCAGGCTCTGTGCTCAGTGCAGAGTCTGCTCCAGATTCCCTCTCCCTTTCCCTCTGCCTCTCCCCTAATTAGTAAAATCTTTAAAAAAAAAAAAAAGTGTCAGAGGAAAGAAAACAGTTTTATAATGCATATATTATGGTAATACAGTAGAGCATACAAAATTCAAAATGTGCAATGAAAAAAATTTGGAGATGATTGCCCAAGAATATCAACTGAAAATTATACTAACTATAAGGTAATAAAAAGGCAGTATAAAAAATTAACTATACAACTCAATAGCTCCTTCACAATTATAATCAATAACAGGACAGACAGAGATGATATCATGAAGAAAGGATCATTTATATTTACATCAGAAACAAAAAAGATGTGGGGTGCCTGGCTGGCTCTGTTGGTAAAGCATGCAATCTTGATCTCAGGGTCATGAGTTTGAGTCCACATTGGGCATACAGATTACTCAAAAAAAAAAAAAAAGAAAAGAAAGAAAAAAATGAAATACCTAAAAATAACCTCAGGATACACAAAATAAGATTTGAATACCTTACTTCTGAAGGAAAAAAACTAATATAAATATTAAAGTTTTAATTCTCCCTAAATTTATAATTAATATGAACAAAAAAATACCAACAGTAATTTTTTAATCTGTGGGTTTTTTTTTTAAGTTTTTATTTAACTAATCTCTACACCCAATGCAGGGCCTAGTATGGAGCCTACTTAAAAAATAATAATAAATAATAGGAAAGGAGGTGAAAGCATGCCACTCTGGCACAAAGATTACTTTGAGCAGAAGACTAATGAGAGAAGATACAAGAAAAACTCTCTGCCTTTCCCACTATATGCCTAAAACATAAATTTGTAAAGGTGCTCCCCATCACGTATCAGCAAGGAAAGAAATTGATCATCAGAGAAAATTCTAGACCCTTATCCACCCAGAGTCAGCACCAGAGGAATCTACATAATAAAATTTCCTAAATAGCCCTCATCTTCCATTAGTTCCCCCATATATTTATCTTCCCACAATTGGCTGCCCCACAATTACAAAGTGCTTTTCCATTGTCTTGCCATTTCTCTACAAAATTACTGCTCCTGTCAAGGTGCTATGTAAGTTCAAGTTCTTCACTGCTAAAGCTGAGTGATGTATACATGGACGCCATCGTACTATCCCCTTAATTTTGTATATATTTATATATAGCTCGTGTTTTATCTACATCGAGCCCCATGTTGGACTCTGTACTGGGTGTGGAGCCTGCTGAAGATCTTAGATTCTCAGCTTCTGCCCCTCCCCCATGGTCTCGCTCTCAAAAAAAAAAAAAAATTAAAAGATGGCAGGAAAGGGGCAAATAGTGAGGGGAGAGTGTCCTACAAGATACTAAAAGATAGAATAAAGCCTCAATAATTAAAAGTACAGCACTGGCACATAAAAAGAGAAACAGAACAAAGGAATAGAACAGTTAGGTCCAGCTACAGACCTAAATATAGGTAGGGGAATTCTGTATATAATAAAGATGGCCCATTCCAATCACAGGAGAAAAGACAGATGCTGAAGAAACAAAGTCAGAACATCTGGTAAGTCATCTGGAAAACAATTAAATCAGATACTTAATTTCTACCTTACTCTAATTCTGGTATATTCAAGTTTAAAATGTTAAAAAAATACTAGAAACAAGAACAACCTATAACTATCAGCAAAAATATGGTTCTCACAAATATGAGCAAGAAAAAGCCAAACACAAAGGAAGACATACTGGGCGTGCCTGGCTGACTCAGTCAGTAGAGCATGTGACTCTTGATCTCTGGGTTGTGAGTCTGAGCTCCACGTAGGGTATGCTGAGAGAGAGACAGACAGACAAAAAGAAATGCATACTGTATAATTCCATTTATATAATGTACAAAAACAGGCAAAGCTAATCTATGATGTTAAAAGTCAGGCCAATGGGGGCGGCGGCCTCCATACTGGCTCAGCTGGTAGAGGGTGAAAGTCTTGATCTAGGAGTTGTGAGTTCAACTCCCACGTTGGGTGTAGAAATTACTTAAAAATAAAATCTTAGGGGCACCTGGGTGGCTCAGTGGGTTAATCCTCTGCCTTCGGCTTGGGTCATGATCCTAGGGTCTTGGGATCGAGCCCCGCATCGGGCTCTCTGCTCTGCGGGGAGCCTGCTTCCCTCCTCTCTCTCAGCCTGCCTCTCTGCCTACTTGTGACCTCTCTCTCTCTGTGTCAGATACATAAATAAAATCTTTAAAAAATAATTTAAAAAAATCTTAAAACAAAAGTCAGGCTAATGGGAATAGGGAGAATGGTGGTGACTGGAAAGGAGCATGAGATGGGCTGCTAGGATGCTATTTTTTTTTTTTTAAGATTTTATTTATTTATTTGACAGAGACACAGCGAGAGAAGGAACACAAGCAGGGGGAGTGGGAAAGGGAGAAGCAGGCCTCTTGCCGAGCAGAGAGCCCAATATAGGATTCTATCCTAGGACCCTGGGATCATGACCTGAACTGAAGGCAGACGCTTAACGACTGAGCCACCCAGGCGCCCCTGCTGTAATATTGTTTATCCATCTGGTCACTAGCTATACAGGTGTACTCAGTTTGTGAACGTTCAGTTATGATATATGCACTCTTAGTACATATATTATACTTCAATAAAAGTTTTTATTTCCAGGGGCACCTGGCTGGCTCAGTTCATAGAGCATGCAACTCTTAATCTCAGGACAGTGAGTTCAAACCCCACACTGGGTGTAGAGCTTCCTTTAAAAAAAAAGGGGGGGGGGCACCTGAGTGGCTCAGTGGGTTAAGCCTCTGCCTTCGGCTCAGGTCATGATCCCAGGGTCCTGGGATCAAGCCCCACGTCAGGCTCTCTGCTCAGCGGGGAGCCTGCTTCCCTTCCCTCTCTCTGCTTGCCTCTCTGCCTACTTGTGATCTCTTTCTGTCAAATAAATAAATAAAATCTTAAAAAAAAAAAAAAAGGTTCTCATTTCCAAATGTGCTAGGAGAAAACACAGGAGATTATTTTACATTCTCAGGAGGGGCAAAGCCTTCCTAAGTATGACTTCCCAGAAGCCATAAAAAGAGTTCATAAATTTCACTACATAAAAATAAATTTCTACAGTGTTTAAAAAAACACACACACAACAAAAACAACCCAATAGAAAAAATGGTAAGAACATGAATGTGTGCATCCCAGAAGGGGACATACAAATACCTTCACATATATAGAAGTATGTTCAACCTCACTTATAATTAAAAACAAACAAACAAACAAAAAACACTGGGGCACCTGGGTAGCTCAGTGGGTTGAGCCTCTGACTTAGGCTGAGGCCATGATCTCAGAGTCCTTGGATGGAGCCCTGCATTGGGCTCTCTGCTCAGTAGGGAGCCTGCTTTCCTCCTTCTCTCTGCCTGCCTCTCTGCCTACTTGTGACCTCTCTCCCTGTCAAATAAATAAAATCTTTTTTAAAAAATGCAACTAACATGACAAGATATTTAAATTGGAACAGACCAAAAAGTATAGTTATGCAGTAAACGGGTAGAAGTGTGAGGAAAGAGGCATGCTCATACAATGCCAGTGAGAGTATAAATTGGCATAACCCCACTGGAGATCAATTTAACAAAAACTGTTAAAATTAAAAATGTACATATCCTTTGATAAAGCAGTAACTTCCGGAAGTTTACAAATATACTTGCACATGTGCAAACAACAGATGCACAAGCATATTCACTGCCTCATTGTTTCTAACAATTAAAGACTAGATAGAAATAACATAAAGGTCTATCAACTGGAAATTGACTAAATAAAGTAAATGTTGTAACAGCTTTGCCTGTATACATAAAGAAAATGGTAAGGACTGTTGATGTTGACATGGAGAGTTAAGACTAGATGGCTGGGGATCAGGGCTGAAAGAAAGACTTACACACTGCATACCTGTTATACTCTGCATCAGATACAAGACTTATTAAAAGTAATTTTTAAATACTGTTTTCAAGGGGCGCCTAGGTGGCTAAGTTGGTTAGTCGCTGCTTTTGGCTCAGGTAATCAGATGGAGCCCCCAGTAGGGCTCCCTGCTCAGTGGGGAGTACGCTTCTCCATTTCCCTCTGCCCACCCCCCTTCCCGCTCGCGCAGGCGCGCGCGCTCTCTCTCTGTAATAAATAAAATCTTTAAAGAAACTTTTTTTTTTTTTTTGACAGAGATCACAAGTAGGCAGAGAGGCAGGCAGAGAGAGAGGAAGGGAAGCAGGCTCCCTGCTGAGCAGAGAGCCCGATGCGGGGCTCGATCCCAGGACCCTGAGATCATGACCCGAGCCGAAGGCAGAGGCTTTAACCCACTGAGCCACCCAGGCGCCCCTTAAAGAAAATATTTTTAAGAGAAAAATGAGGTAGGGAGATATGTAGGTTCAGAACCCAGTATGCCATGGTAACTAAACTCTACAGAGGCACTGGGGTGGCTCAGTCGCTTAAGCCTCTGCCTTCGGTTCAAGTCACGATCTCAGGGTCCTATGATCTAGTCCTGCATCAGGCTTCCTGCTCTTTGGAAGCCTGCTTCTCCCTTTCCCACTCCCCTGCTTGTGTTCCCTCTCTCTCCGCCTCTGTCAAATAAATAAATAGAATCTTTATTAAAATAAAATAAGGCAGAAAAATAAAAGTCATATTTGTGCTCCCCAAATCATAGCAACCTTTAGGGAGGATAGCTAAACATTTATATAGAAGATCAGAATCTGCACTATAGGGGTGCCTGGGTGGCTCACCGGGTTAAGCCTCTGCCTTCGGCTCAGGTCATGGTCTCGGGGTCCTGGGATCAATCCACACTTCAGGCTCTCTGCTCAGCAGGGAGCCTGCTTCCTCCTCTCTGCCTGCCTTCTGCCTACTTGTGATCTCTCTCTGTGTGTCAGATAAACAAATGAAATCTTAAAAAAAAAGAATCTGCACTATACTTTCATGTTTATTATCTCATTTACTCCTCAGATGAAGGAACTAAGGTGCAAAGAGAGGTTATGTATTTGCCTTAAATTACTAAGCTGTTCATGGCAAAAACAGATCTTTTTACTAAAAACACAATCCAGGTAAAACACCAAGTTGTAAGTTTCCTACTCAACTTTCTAAGCCCTCTAACGTAACCACACTCTCATCACCCTACAGCTGGAGATACCTACCGGCGACAACCCGGCAAACGCTTAAAAATACTGTCTTTAGAATGAATACGCTGGTAAAATTCACACAAGGTAATGTGACTAGGTAAATGTAGAAAGAGTTCAAGAGACTGTAAATGCGGCAGCCCAGCTTCCCGACTCTCAGATTATTTGGCTTTTTTCCTCAGCATCCCCCCGACAAAGACCTACAATACAGGGCGAAATGGCATCAAGCCTGAAGCACCTTATGAGGTAAAACGGGTGGCGGGGCCGGAAGACCTGAGCAAGGAGACAGGGGATGACAGAAGTGAGCCACCTACTCACACTCGTACTTCCGAATGACTGGGGGATATTTGGCCTTGATCGCCTTCTGCTCTTCAGTCAAATTGTAATCTCGAATATCTTCCTCTTCCTGCGCCATAATCGCAGCACTGGACACGCTACTTCCGCCCTTCATTAGCCGGACTTCGGCCCTAATTTATAACTTCCGCCCTAAACCCCGCCCCCCGGCACGCCCCCTTAAAGGACCAGGATTCCATTCTCTCAGATGCACTTTATACCCTAAGACTTCTATCCTACGGCCCGCCACTGGGAGCATATCTTTAATGGGCTTAGACCCTATTTTCTGTGTTTGCTTCATCTGTTCTAAGAACTAAGGAAAAGGAAATTGGAGGACCTGGGAGCAGGGAGACTTGAACTAGACACCCTATTTCTGAGTGGTTAGAAGCCTTTTCTTTCCGCCTTACCCCCGGGGTTGTTAACTAGACTCAAAAGCATCCTATATTTCTCATCTGAGTACTTTGACAGTAACTGGAGATGAACAGCCTTTAAGAAAATGGCTGCCCCCTGGAGAGTGCGGACTAAACCTGTCACGTGACCCGGCGGTCGCACTCCCACCGGCTCCGCGCGCGCGCAATCGAAGGAAGTCGGCTCCCGGCCGTGTGGGGGCAGGGGAGGGGCGCCCGCCTCGGATCCGCAGAAAGCGATTCTGTGTGTCTGGATAGGCTGCGAACGCGGCTTCCCCGCCCACCCTACCATTCGGGACTCTCCGATTGGCCAGTGTTGGCGCGAAGGTGCGCGAGTCGGCCCTCACGCAGGGGCAGCAGGAAACAATAGAGGCCGCGCGCGCAGTGCAAGCGCCCGTAGCCTCCCCGCCCCTCCCGCAACGCTCGACCCCGGGATCCCCCCGGCTTGCCTGCCCGCCATGGCCGACAAGGAAGGTGAGGGTGCTGGGGCCGCCCCAGGAGGGCGGGGGGTGCCGGGCTGGCGCCGCGGCCTCGACAGGGCCTAGCAGTGACGACAAGCCCGACTCTTGAGTGCTGTCCCCACCATCGAAGGCATGAGGAAAATCGCCCCGCGGGGCGGGCTAACGGCGCGCCAGTTTCTCCGGCGCGGAGGCCGGTCCCCGCGGCGTGCAGCTGGGGCGTGGGGTGGGGGGAGACCGGGCCCGGCCGATGTTTGGTACCTCTCCGCGCTCCCTATCCGTCTGCCCGCTTCTCCCGGTTCTGCCTGAGCCGTTCGCTACCCCAGGGGCCGGGGAGGCCCGCGCCCGTTCCGTAGACTCGGCGCGAACGGTAGCGTGCTCATGAGGCCCGGCGCCGTCGCGCGAACGGCTAACGGAGTGACGGGCCTGGCTAACCCAAGAGTAGTTGCGGGCCCGCGCGGGTAGAGAGCGGTGTGGGTACGTCCGCCGCGGGGAGAATTACACATACCTCCTCCATTTCAGAATCTGGACTCGAGCAGTGCCGGTAGCTTTGGAAGTGTTGATTCGGTTTCCCTTTGTGTTCGCTAACTTAATTTGTTTTTAACTTTTAGCAGCCTTTGATGACGCAGTAGAAGAACGTGTGATCAACGAAGAGTACAAAATATGGAAAAAGAACACCCCTTTTCTTTACGATTTGGTGATGACCCATGCCCTGGAGTGGCCTAGCCTAACTGCGCAGTGGCTTCCAGATGTAACCAGGTGATGTGAACCTTTTGAACGTTGTCTTGTTGTGTCCTCCTCGGTGTAGATGTCTCACGTTGATTTTCCCTGTTTTCCTCCAGTCACCCAAAGAGAGCACGTGATCAAAACCCAGTTGGTGACCTTTTTTCCTAGCCCAAAAAATAAGACAAAAATACAAAAATAGTTTTGCAATGTACCTGATAAGAGAAAACTTGTTTTCTTTTCCTGATAACGAATTGAATAGTCTGTTGTAACTACAGTTGACGAAATAATGTAAAATGTGTCAGCTTTACAAGAAAATGCTGTGATGAGTTCAGCTTTTTCAGCAACACATTGGAACCTAGAGGTAGTAGCTGGTTAGTACAAAGATTTATGTGACATGGTACCTGCCTTCAAGGAGCACAGGCATAGTTGAAGAGGCTGATGTAAGCTAATAGTTACAGTGATATGTGTTGAGAGCAGTTTTACAGAGATACTTAGGATGTTTAGAACTAACACCTGAGGGGCGCTTGGGTGGCTCAGTGGGTTGAGCCTCTGCTTTCTGCTCAGGTCATGATCCCAGACACCCCCACCCCCCACTCCTGGCATTGCTCAGCGGGGGACCTGCTCCCCCCCACCCCACCGCCCCCCCCTTCTCTGCCTACTTGTGATCTATGGCAAATAAATAAATAAAATCTTAAAAAAAAAAACAAAAAACTAACACCTGAAGGTGGGGTGGGTTTTATATAAGGGAATTTTGCATAGTGAGAGATTAATCACTTCTAGGATAAGTCTTACACATGAAAAGCTTACCTCTAACAAGGTAAAATAGTACTTAATTTACCTCATTTATTTAGGGTCTGCTAGGTACCACATATCAGGGTGTGCAAATTTACATAGACACCTTCCCCGCCTTGACTTTTTGTGTGTATAGTATGGTACATACCACCCCCCTTTGGTTTAGGGAATATGGCTGAGGATCCCCAGTGGATGCCTGAAACTGTGGATAGTACTGAACTCTGTATTATGTTGTTTTTTTCCCATATATACATAGCTGCGATAAAGCCTCATTTGTAAATTAGACACAAGAGGCTAATAGTAAAACAGTGATTATAATAATATACCATAATAAAAGCTATCTGATTGTGGTCTCTTGTTGTCAGAATCGCTCACTGTGTACTCACCCTTGTGATGTTGTTGAGAAAAATGCCTATGTGATGAAATAAAGTGAGGTGAATGACATGGGTATAGTGATGAAGTATTGGGCTGCTACTGACCTGATGATAAGTCAGAAGGTACATCATCTACTTCCAGAGGGATTGTGGTTGACCATGGGTAACTGAAACCACAGATTGGGGGAGCCTACTGTATTACAGTAAAAAATAATTATCCTAAGAGTGGCACAGATAAAATGATCCAGTGATCAAGGGAAGGAAAAATTACCTCAACTTAGGGTATCATGAAAGGCTTCCAGGAGGAAGTGACAATGCAGAGATGAAGGTGAATTTAAATAATACAGTATTTTATCAAGACCAGTGTACCTGTAGGGATAATGAGTTTTCTTTTATAAAATTGCCTCACCATTCAGAGTAGCATTTAAAAAATGGTATTATAGGGGCACCTGGGTGGCTCAGTGGGTTAAAGCCTCTGCCTTCAGCTCAGGTCATGATCCCAGGGTCCTGGGATCGAGCCCCGCATCTGGCTCTCTGCTCAGCAGGGAGCCTGTTTCTCCCTCTCTGCCTGCCTCTGTGCCTACTTGTGATCTCTGTCAAATAAATAAATAAAATCTTTTTTAAAAAATGGTATTATAGGGGCGCGTGGGTGGCTCAGTGGATTAAGGCCTCTGCCTTTGGCTCAGGTCATGATCTCAGGATCCTGGGATCGAGCCCTGCATCGGGCTCTCTGCTCTGCAGGGAGCTTGCTTCCTCCTCTCTCTCTGCCTAGTTGTGATTTCTCTCTGTCAAATAAAGTATTTTTAAAATGGTATTATATGCTAAATAACTAAATTTCTTCAGAATTCAAGATCTTGCAGAATGTGGCTGTTTCAGCTCAACAAGTAATAGAAATTTGATGCAAATTTTACCAATAACTCAGAGGTTGCTACCTTCACAGTGGCATTAAAAAATGAGGAAGTCTGCCCTAATGGTGTTTACAAAACTCCTAATAAATACCCAGAAATTTAGAGTTGAAAGCTTTGTCATTCATGACCAGGAGTTCCCATGTTCAGCTGATCGATCAGAATTATTTAGGTTCAGGGTGCCTTGGTGGCACATTGGTTAATCATCCAACTCTTGCTTTCTGCTCAAGTTGTAATCTATAGAGCCCCACCTTGGGCTCTGCATGGAAGTCTCTTTTCTCTCCCCCACCCCCTCCCACCCTCGCTTTCTAAAAATTTTTTTTTTTTTTTTTTTTTTTTTTAAGAATTACTTGAGTTCAGATTAAGTGGAGTCATTGCTCTCAGAAGTTCTCAGTGGTAGTCAAGCCATTTAGGAACTGGTGGCAGAGGACTTGTTGAAAAATAGTTTAATGGTGATTCCCCAGTCATGAGCTGTATCATGAGCCACCCCACACCTACTAAATCATCCTGGAGCCATATTTTTAAAAACCTTCCTATATAATGCAGTAATTAGCTCAACTTGGAAAGCAGTGAATGAGACTAAATTCCCCAAGGTTGAAATCTGTGTTATCTTAGCAGTTTCTACTTTAGCAGACCTAGGTAAATAAACCTTTTTGCAATGTTTGACGTTGGTCCAAACACCCAGTCTTTACCTTCCTTTTTTTGTATTCTACACATATAACAATGCTGATTTTTTTTTTTAAGATTTTACTTATTTATTTTGAGTGAGAATGAGGGGAGGCAGAATCTTCAAGCAGCCTCCTGCTGAGCATAGAACCCCACGCAGGGCTCAGTCCCACAACCCGTGAGATCATGACCTGAGCTGAAATCACGAGTTGGTCTCTTAACCGACTGAGCCACCCAGGCACCCCAACAGTATTAATTTTCTTTTTAAGATGAGGATTACTTAGAAGCAATTACATAGTGTCAGCTGTTTGATTTTTTATGTCTGTTAGTGTCGACATGGTGGGGGGGTGGCAGTAGTGGTATTTATTCATACCCTTTTTAAAAAAAAATTAAATTGTAGTTCCGTAATGCTCTTCTGCCCTCACTTTCTATGGTTTCTTTACCCTAAATTCAGGCATTCCCAGTTTTGGTTTTTTTTGTTGTTGTTCTTTTAGTTTTTGTTTTTCAGGCATTCCCAGTTTTATGTTGACAGCTCTCTTTCTTTTTTTTTTTTTTTAAGATTTTCTTTATTCATTTGAGAGGAAAAGACAGAGCACAAGCAGAGGGACAGGCAGAGGGAGAGGGAGAAGCAGGCTCCCAGCTGAGCAGGGAGCCTGCCATGGGGCTCCATCCAGGACTCTGGGATCATGACCCTAGCGGAAGGCAGACACTCAACCATCTGAACCACCCAAGCACCCCTTTTCTCTATTTTTTCTATGTAGGATATAGATATCTATTGCCTCTGTGCAGAGGAATTCCTATTGGTTATCTCTAGACCCAACTTCTGAGCTTTTCTGAATTTTCAGCTGCCTGCTGGTGTCTTCTCTGGAGTATCTTACTGTCTTCCCAAACATCACATGTTCCAAACTGAGTATATTCTTCCCATAGAGTCCCACTCCAGCTTTCTTCTCTTGTTCCTATTTCTCTTTATCATAGTTGACTTTGGTTTGACAGTCCTAGGTTTTTCTCTTTTTTTTTTTACTTGACAGTTTACCCCAGTGGATTCTGTGGGGTGATATCTTTTTTTTCTAGACCAGAGATTCTCAAACTTGAACATGCATCGTAATTAGCTGAAGGTTTTATAAGATAGATCATTGTGCCCAGCATCTCAAGTTCTTAATTTAGTAGGTCTGGAGTGGATCTGAGATTTTAATTTGCCTTTCTAGCTGACTTCCTAGATGATGCTGATGCTTTTGGTCCTGATGCCACACTAGAAGAACCTCTGCTTTACACTGTTAGATTAATCCTTCTGTGGTAATTCAGATTAATAAGATCTTTTAAAAAAAAGAAATGTAGCTTTTTTTTTTTTTTTTTTTTTTTAGGATTGATTTAATGTGACAGAGAGAGCACAAGCGGGGGGAGCAGCAGGGAGAAGGAGAAACAGGGAGCTGGATGCAGGGCTCAATCCCAGGACCCCAGGATCATGACCTGAGCCAAAAGCAGATGCTTAACCAACTGAGCCACCCTGGCACCCCAGAATTGTGCCTCTTAGTCTTTCTTCCCCAAACCTGTTTGTAATAGTACCTTTTGCGTACATGTATATCACTGACTTCATTGTTTCTCTTAGTATTACAAATTTGAATAGTGACCGTGTATTGCTGTTACAGACCAGAAGGGAAAGACTTCAGCATTCATCGACTTGTCCTGGGAACACACACGTCCGATGAACAAAACCATCTTGTGATAGCCAGTGTGCAGCTCCCTAACGATGATGCTCAGTTTGATGCTTCACACTACGACAGTGAGAAAGGAGGTAGGAATCTTCAAATTGAAAGAAGGAATGATGTGTGGGGTATATCTTTCTTATCTTTGAATTCCCATGGAAAGGGTATAAAGTTTGATTTTAGTAATAAGATATTGAGCTGTGGAAAGCCCGAGTTTGCAATACAGATAATAGATATTAGAAGACATACTTAATGCACTCTTGGTTCTGTCTTTTCTAGAAACCTTCCTCTACTAGATTGGGGAGGGGTGGTCTAGAATTGAAAGAAGCCAAAATCTGCCATTAGTTCTTTTATTTTATTTTTTAAAGTTACATTTATGTAATCTCTACACTCAGCATGGGGCCTGAACTCAACCCTGAGATCAAGAGTCATAGGCTTTTCTGACTGAGCCAGCCAGGCTTGTCTTTATTGTGGTTTTTTGGATTTTTTTTTTAAATCCCAGCTTTATTGAAATATAATTGAAGTATAACATTGTGTAAGTTTAAGGTGTATAAGGTATTGACTTAATACACTCATATATTGCAAATTATTACCATCATGGGTTTTTTTGTTTAAGATTTTACTGGGGCTTGAACTCACAACCCCAAGATCAAGAGTCACATTCTCTACCAACTGAGCCAGCCAGGTGCCCCCAAAGTCCACCATTTATTACTATGCATGCATGGATGCATGGGTGCATTCTCAGCATGGGAGGTAATTGCCCCTAAGGTGAAGAAAATTGGTTCTTGGAAAGGGGGATGCATGAAAATAATTTTAATTCTTTAAATGTATAAAGCATAGATATATATGGTATACATAGGATATCTGTGGTATTAAAATTTCATCAGGAGTGTCAGAAAAGATGTCTTTTTTTTTTTAAGATTTCATTCACTTACTTGACAGATCATAAGCAGGCAGAGAGGCAGTCAGAGAGAGGGGGGAAGCAGGCTCCCCACCGAGCAGAGAGCCCGATGTGGGGCTCGATCCCAGGATCCTGAGATCATGACCTGAGCTGAAGGCAGAGGCTCAACCCACTGAGCCACCCAGGTGCCCCCAGAAAAGATGTCTTACAAGGTTTGGGGTGTGGGGGAGATTGAGAAACACTGGCTTAAATTACCCTTTCCATTTTGAAGTGGTAGAAATGACTTAACCATGGTACTTGATATAAAAAATAAAAATTAAATGCTCCATTTAATTATATTTTATATGAGGAGATCGCCTAAGGGTTTAGCTATTCATTAAATACTTAACTCTCTCCCTTTTAATAGAGGTGGAAATGGATGAGTTACCTTTGTTGTTGTTCTTAAACTCAAATTATTACCCAGAGATAAAAGACACACTCTCATTGAGATATGTGATCTAAAAAATGGATGTTTAATGTTTCTTGAATTTCTCTTCATTAGCAGAATCCATTCTTTTATCTAAGTTCTTTGAGGTCCAGTTACTTGCCAGGATTGTTGTGTACAGTAGGTCTTTTGATTACTGCATATTTGCCTTAGGGTGTTACAGAATGCAGAGTAATAAGTTCGTAAGATAAAGGTCCACAGATACGGTTTTGTGTCACTGACCCAGCTGTGCGTGATACAATTACTGGGAAGTTACTCTCTGGGTAGATAGACATTAGTGTTGGGGTGGGGGCGGGTGGTGGACACCGAACTTAAAGAGTCTTAAGGAGTTGGGCTTGAGGTGCTGTTATGCCACTCACTAGCTCTGTGGTTTTGGATAAATCATTTAGCCTCTCTGAGCATCAACTTCCTTTCTATTAAATGAAGATAAATTGTTTTTAAATAGTATTTTTGGGGGTGCCTTGGTGACTCAGTGGGTTAAGCCTCTGCCTTTGGCTCAGGTCATGATCTCAGGGTTCTGGGATCGAGCCCCGCATAGGGCTCTCTGCTCAGCGGGGAGCCTGCTTCCCTCTCTCTCTGCCTAGCTCTCTGCCTACTTGTGGTGTCTCTCTCTCTGTCAAATAAATAAATAAAATCTTTAATTAATAAATAAAATTTTTGGTGACAACGCAAATAACATACTTTGATTGGTAATGTAATAATTTTTTTAAGAAATCAAAGCAAATAGAAAACTATGGATCCTGGCCACTGCCATAAACCTATCCTCTACATATAGATCACTGTTAAATTGATTGTTTTCTGAATGATTTATCTGTCCCATTTATTGGCTCAGTCATTCAACATATATGTTGAGTACTTACAATACCCCAGGCTTTTTTCTTGGTTCTAAGAATGCAGCGTAGAATATGCTTTTCTGGCCGATGTGTCTTGGACATCTTTTTGTGTAAGATGTATCTCCTTTTGATGGTTGTGTACTATATCATAGTTAACCATCCCTTATTTGATATTTAAGTGGCTTCCAATTTTCTGGCTTGAAAAACAGTTCTTCTACCATATGTCTTGCATATTTTTGCTATAGAGTAATTTTCTAAGTGGAATGCTGATCAGAGGGCAAGAACATTTTCAGGTAAAATTAATACTGCTAAGTTGCCCTTCGAGAAAGATTCTCAGTCCCACCAATAGCAGATGTATTTATGTATGTTTTGTGTATTTATCTTTATGCCTTCGCCAGCATTGTATTTACTTGTCCCAACTTTTCTCTGATAACCCTTCAGATCTTGTGTCGTTCTTGGAAACGCCTTTATTATTCCAAGATTTTAAAGTATTTACCTGTTGTTTTCTGGTGCTTATTTATGTTTTGGCCATTAAAACTGTAATATTTCTGGGATTTGTTTTGGCATTGGGTATGGAGTAGGAATCCAAGCATTTGTTCTTTTTCTTTCTTTTCTTTTTTTTTTTTTTAAAGATTTTATTTCTTTATTTGACAGAGATCACAAGTAGGCAGAGAGGCAGGCAGAGAGAGAGAGGAGGAAGCAGGCTCCCTGCTGAGCAGAGATCCCAATTCCGGGGTCGATCCCAGGACCCTGGGATCATGACCTGTGCCAAAGGCCGAGGCTTTAACCCACTGAGCCACCCATGTGCCCTTAATTCGGACTCTTGATCAACTCAGGTCTTGATGTCAGGGTGGTGAGTTCAAGCCCTGTGATAGGCTCCATGCTATACGTGGAGGCTACTTTTAAAAAAGATGCCATTTGCTGGCAAGTAGTTTTCTTCACTGGTTGTTGAGGTGGCATTTTTTTTTAACATACATACTTTTTCTGGTAACAGTTTTTTGAACAGCATCAAAGCAACTTTTGCTTTATCCCCCTTAATTAATGCTAGAGGAACAATTAAAAATACTGGTAATGATGGGTGAGCCATTTGTAAAACTTTATAAATTACTCTGTTTAATCCTCATAGGAAACTCTATAGTTGTTTTGTAACTTGCCCTAAGTTTACACAGCTTATCTCCCTCCCTCTCTCTCCTTTTCCTTTTACTCCCCTTCCTTTCCCCCCACTCCCCCATCTTCAGATCACTGGATAGGCTTGGTGCTTTAAAGAGGGGGGGCCGTACTCTCTTCTGTATGGTCTTAACAATGGTGGAAGCAGATAATACCTAATATCTCTTGGGTGATTATTAGGTAGATAAGCTTACTAGTCTGTCTTGTTCTCAGATGAAATATCCTGGGCTCTCAAATTGAACTATTGTAATAAGTTACCATCCACTTGACCCCATTTGGTTTTAGGTAATAGATGGCAGACAGCTTCAAAAGATCAGTGAACTTTCAAAGTGAAAACTGAAAACTGGCTTCGTCCTGTTTTGACATTAAAAAGAATTTGTGCGTTTATATTAGGGTCAGCCTGGCTATAGTCGCATTTTAAGCCCTTATAAAATAGAGTAGATGTAAAATTTTACTTACAACTCTGTTACCAAGATCTTTCAATATCAACAAGTTTATTTTTAGCAGCTTATTTGGAGAATATTTTTTTAAGATATTTTTGGTCTTTTGTCCGAATTGTATAAAATAAACATTAAATCATGATGAGGTAATGGAATATTTGTTGTTAGAGTTTACTCTTTTTAGTAAAAAGGTGTTTATGGACTCAGAGTGGCTTACAAGTAGAAATCAATGCTGGTTACCTCGTTTGTGGAGGAGGGGTAGATACTAGTTGGGAGGGACATGATAGTACTTTCTGGGAAGTTGGAGATCTTAGTGCTGGTTTTCCTGGTGTATACATTTGTAAAAATTTGTCAAGCTAGGCACTATAGTTCAAGTCCTCCCCCCCACGCACGTTTTTTAAATAGTGTTTTATATGGTGTTTTATATGAGAGACGCAAACAAAATAGGAATACAGCTGGACCTTGATGGTTATTTAATTCATTGTATATGGATAGCTCAGTCTTTCTTTCCTACTTGAGATTTGGCCTTTCATTTATCAGCTTCAGCTTGGGAGCCCCTAATTATATTTTAAATAGATAAATCCTCATCTTTGTAAAAACTCAATTGTGAATCCTCTAAGCTGACTTATTACTGTGTTTTAACCACAGTTAAGGAGACCCTCTGTTTAGTATGTATCCAGTACCAAAATACCCCACATTATGTAATTAGTACCCTTGCTCTGCAGGCTCTCTGCCAGCTGTTGCTCTTCCCTTGTTACTGGGATCTCTTTAATGGCAGTTAGGCTTTTTTGTCATAGTCATCTGTAGTTACAGTTTATCTCTGTGTTTGGACTGAAAGTTCCTTGCAATCACGTATCTTATCATGCCTTCTTTTTTTTCTTCTTTTTTTTTAAAATTTATTTTAGATTTTATTTATTTATTTGAGAGAGACAGTGAGAGAGAACATGAGAGAGGAGAAGGTCAGAGGGAGAAGCAGACTCCCCGTGGAGCTGGGAGCCTGATGGGGGACTCGATCCTGGAACTCCAGGATCATGACCTGAGCCGAAGCCAGTTGCTTAACCAACTGAGCCACTCAGGCACCTGTGCCTTCTTTTTTTACATTGTAGGTACTCGTGGTCTAGAGTTCTGGGGTTTTGGGTTTTTTTTTTTTTAATATATTTTTTAAAGATTTTATTTATTTATTTGACAGAGATCACAAGTAGGCAGAGAGGCAGACAGAGGGGATGGGGGGGGGGAAGCAGGCCCCCTGCTGAGCAGAGCGCTAGATGGGGGGGGGGGGCAGGACCCTGGGATCATGACCTGAGCTGAAGCAGGGGCTTAATCCACTGAGCCACCCAGGCGCCCCTAATACAGCTTTGCACTGGTTTTCTACTTTTTTCTTTCTTTCTTTTTTTTTTTAAGATTTTTTTTTATTTATTTGACAGAGAAAGAGATCACAGGCAGAGAGGCAGACAGAGGGGAAGGAGGAAGCAGACCCCTTGCTGAGCAGAGAGCCAGATGTGGGGCCCTACCCCAGGACCCTGGGATCATGACCTGAGCTGAATGCAGAGGCTTAACCCACTGAGCCACCCAGGCGCCCCTAATACAGCTTTGCACTGGTTTTCTTTTTAAAAGATTATTTATTTATTTATTTGACAGAGAGAGATCACAAGTAGGCAGAGAGGCAGGCAGAGAGAGAGGGAAGCAGGCTCTTTGTGTTTGGACTGAAAGTTCCTTGCAATCGTGTATCGTATCATGAGTTCTCTCTTTTTTTTTTGTTTTAGATTTTATTTATTTGAGAGGGACAGTGAGAGAGAGCATAAGAGGAGAAGGCAGAGAGCCTTCTGAGCAGAGCCTGATGCGGGGCTCCATCCCACAACCCTGAGATCATGACCTGAGCCAAAGGCAGAGGCTTAACCCACTGAGCCACCCAGGCGCCCTGCTAGAGTTCTGGGGTTTTAATGTAGGCTTTTTATTCTCCTTCAGAGTCTATTCTGCGCTTTTGTTTTTAGATTTTTAGTCTGTATGAAACATTTGCATTTCAACCTTTAAAAGTTATTTAGTGGAAATTGAAAGTTATCTAGTCTGCCAGCCATATTTTCTATGTCCTTGCTTTTTTTAAAAAAATATTTTATTTATTTATTTGACAGAGATTACAAGTAGGCAGAGAGGCAGGCGGGGCGGGGGTTGGGGGAGCAGGCTCCCTGCCGAGCAGAGAGCTCAATGTGGGGCTTGATCCCAGGACCCCGAGATCATGACCTGACCTGAGCCGAAGGCAGAGGCTTAACCCACTGAGCCACCCAGGCGCCCCTATGTCCTTGCTTCTTTGGTTTGTTTTGGTTTTGTGGGCTTTTTGTCTTTTTTATTTGTTTTTGTCCTTGCTTTTTAAAAGATTTTTGTCCTTCAAAGTATAACACTTGTATAACGGTGCTATTGACAGTTACAAGTTACTGTCACAACTTAGCTTTATGGAGAAGGTGTTTGAGACTCAGAAATTGAAGGCCTTCCCCAAATGACCAAGCTCTGGCAGTCAGTTAGGCCAAAGTCTGACTCTTTCTTAGATATCTTATCATGCTGCCTTCTGTAATTCTTTCAACTAATCATTAACTACCTTTGTGTATATGTTGCTTTGCCAGGATTTACATAATCACAAATTATATTGTTAAACATTTTATAATGGCACTTGGGAGAACAGAGTGCATACAGTAGCCAAATGTGAATAAAAAATACTTTTATCTAGTCTTTGCCTGCCTGGTTTATTTCAGCCAAGGATTGTAGTTGGCGTGTATAAGTGGGTGGGGGAGGTGGTAAAGGAAAATGGAACTAGCTATTGTGGCTCTGTTTTTCCTCACTGGACTAAGAAATGGTATAGGGAAAGCATAATGGTGTGATGGTATTTCAGGAAGGTCATTCCAAACTACAGCTTCAAATAAATGGTATAAAGGGGACTCTTTAGTACCTGGTATACTGTGTACTTTAATATTCATTAAAATAGCAACTTCAGGGCACCTGGGTGGCTCAATGGGTTAAAGCCACTGCCTTCAGCTTGGGTCATGATCCCAGGGTCCTGGGATCGAGCCCCACATCGGGCTCTCTGCTCACAGGGAGCCTGCTTCCTCCTCCCTCTCCCTCTGCCTGCCTCTCTGCCTACTTGTGATCTCTGTCTGTTAAATAAATAAATAAGATCTTTAAAAAAATTAAAATAGCAACTTAAAGAGCACGTGTGTGGAGTAGACAGTTGAGCATTAAAGGGCCTGTGGGTGGAGAAGACTGTTGAGCCTCTGAGTCTTGATTTAGGCTCAAGTTGTGGTTCTAGGATCTGGCCCCATGTCAGGCTCTGCACTCAGTGCAGAGTCTGCTTAGGATTCTCTCTCTCCTCTCCTCCTGCTCATTCTCACATGCACATGCTCTCTCACTTTCTCTCTCTCAAATCTTAAAGAAATAAAATAGTAACTTGGGTTTTATTTATTCAGCACTTTTTTGGTACTTAGATTAGATTTGACCATTGCTTATTGAGAATCTACTTTTGAAGTGGAATTGGTAGTGTTCCCTGCTTTTTAGATAGTATTCATATTTTTTAGCTAGGAATCAGGAGAATGAGAATTTTCACTGGGTTCAGTTGTAGTCCTGTCACTAGAAATGGATTAATGTAGGTACGCCAGATTTCTGTTTTTCTTGGTAAAATTTGGGGGGATACTGTCTTCCCTTCTATGTAGGGTTGTAACAATCAAATGAAATAAAAGGTATGAAAACACTGTATACTGTTAACAAATGTCTAGATTTTTTCTAGTATTTACCAGTTTGCTGATAAAAAGCTTGCCTGTGTCATAATTTGAGTGACAGAGTAGCTCTTGCTTCGTCCTGATTTGCAGTTTCTTACATATTTACAGAATTTGGAGGTTTTGGCTCAGTTAGCGGAAAAATTGAAATAGAAATCAAGATCAACCATGAAGGAGAAGTAAACCGGGCACGTTATATGCCCCAGAACCCTTGCATCATTGCGACAAAGACTCCATCCAGTGATGTTCTTGTTTTTGACTATACAAAACATCCTTCCAAACCAGGTACCTGCCGCCTTCAGTTCAGATACAGATAATGAGTCACTATGGGAATACACTTTTCCACTCAAACTGAGTGTAATTGCTTGTTAAATGTATATTCTAACATCTTGTGATGTATACTGGTATGTGTTGATGTTCTTTTGCATTCTTACCTAGGTGGAAAAAAATGCTTTTTTACACAGAACAGAATCATGGTACATTTTAAGTGTTAACAATTTCATCATAATGGGTCTCTATTGCTATACATATGAAGAGCTTCATACCTTTTCATCAAAATTCCATTATGCTTTGTAGACCCAAAGAGGCAGTAGACTATGGATAGTCTTGATATGTGTGTTAATTTGCAGACCCTTCTGGAGAGTGCAACCCAGACTTGCGTCTCCGTGGACATCAGAAGGAAGGCTATGGACTTTCTTGGAACCCAAATCTCAGTGGGCATTTACTTAGTGCTTCAGACGACCACGTGCGTATCCTCATTTTGAAGCAGATCTGGGCTAGTTATCAGTTGGTTTCTTTTCTGGGGTATGTGGGGAAGTGAGAATCTTCCATTTATATAATAGTTAATTTTACATTTAAGACCATCTGCCTCTGGGACATCAGTGCTGTTCCAAAGGAAGGAAAAGTTGTGGATGCGAAGACCATCTTTACAGGGCATACAGCAGTAGTAGAAGATGTTTCCTGGCATCTGCTCCATGAGTCTCTGTTTGGGTCAGTTGCCGATGATCAGAAACTTATGATGTGAGTAGAATCCATGTTTGAGTTTTTTCCTTGTTGTCTAAGTTTTATGTTACCCATTTTAAGCTTTTTTTCCCTTTTTTTTTTCTTTTTTATTAAAGCTGGGATACTCGTTCAAACAATACTTCCAAACCAAGCCACTCAGTTGATGCTCACACTGCTGAAGTGAACTGCCTATCTTTCAATCCTTACAGTGAGTTCATTCTGGCCACAGGATCAGCCGACAAGGTCAGTTTGGTTCATTTTAAAAGAAAAAAAAAATTTCGTTTGCTTCCTTTGAGTAAACAAGATCTTTCAGTTGTGGGTTTTCTTTTCATAAAAAATTACTGATTGCTCTTGCTTTCCTTTTTATATATAGACTGTTGCCTTGTGGGATCTGAGAAATCTGAAACTTAAGTTGCATTCCTTTGAATCACATAAGGATGAAATATTCCAGGTAAGAGAAACTAATGCTGCATTTGTTTGTTTTAAGGAAAACCTGGATGTGTGAGTACATGCACTTTTGCTTTATCCCATTATTACCAGTAATAGAAATCTTCTACGTATCTATGCTCATCTTTATAGGAAATGTGATTGTTAATTCTATACTTCCTCAAACTGGTCATTGGCAACTTACACTCTTGAGGTATTAAGAAAATCAGTGCTCAGGAATTCATGTTCCTGACATTGTGTCTTCCCTTATTTCCAAAACTTGCCATGTCTGTTGATTTTGCAGTTGAAGCCTAAAGTACGAGCTCCATGTTTTCTGCCTCATCGGTTTAAGCTCCTTTCTTAACGCGCAAAAAGCTCTCTGACTCAATTCAAGAAATGTGGCACTATGTTCACCACTTATTGCCAACACACTGTGAGAAATAGTTTATATATAGTCTTTGCTATTAAAGAGCTTACAGTTTTATAGCAAGGGAAGGCCCGTTTAGATTCACCATAACAGAAGGTTGTTAAGCATTAGAACTTAAAGGTGGGGCACTGGGTGCTTTAGTCAGTTATGGGTCTGCCTTTAGTTCAGGTCATGATTCTGGGGTTCTGGGGTTTAACCCCACATTGTTCTCCTTACTCGGCGAGGAGTCTGCTTCTCCCTCTGCATCTCCCCACAGCTTGTGCTCACTCTTTCTCAAGTAAGTAAATAAAATCTTTAAAATGGGGAGAGCAGGTATCTGGGTGGCCCAGTGGATTAAGCGGCTACCTTCAGCTCGGGTCATGATCCTAGGGTCCTGTGGCCAAATCCCACATCAGACTCCCTGCTCAGCAGGGAGCCTGCTTCTCCCTCTGCCTGCTGCTCCCCCTGCTTGTGCACTCTACACTCTCTCTCTCTCAAATAAGTAAATTTAAAAAAAAAAGTGTGGTCAAAGTTAATTTTGGTGTGTGAAAGTGGCCTCTGATTTAGGTTCTAGGTGAGCCATACTCTGCACTTTGTCTCACTTAACCTTATTTTCTACTCTTGGCTTGCTCCAGTGAACATTTTGTCTTTATCCTGTCTCTTTGTCCTTGCTTGTAGTGGTGTTCTTGCCTGGAGAGTATCTAAATTCTTCCCTAAGTATTGGTCACTAATGCCCTTTTATCTGTACCATGAAGCTAGGACTTTCTTATCAGACAGTGTAACAGTATGTGATTGTTGTATGTGTGGTAGCTAACTTTAATAAAATCATTATCGTAAGGAGTCAGTTTTTTTTTTTTTTTCAGTTTTTTTTTGTTTTAGTTTTTAATCAGTTTTATGTGCAATACTGAATTCATAGTAAGTACTTGAGAAAATAGATACTGTATGTATGTGTTCTGTACTTTAGTTCTAAGGTCAGAGTTGGATTACATTTGGTTAGAAGCCAGAATTAGTAAGATTAGATTAAGATCAGAGCTTCAAAAATATAAGATATGGGGCACCTGTCTGATTCAGTCAGTGGAACATGTGACTCTTGATCTTAGAGTCATGAGTCCCAGCCCCCAGTTGGTGTGGAGTTTATTTAAAAGTTAAAAATCTTAATATGAAATATTTTACTTAAAATTAAAAATCTTGGGACGCCTGGGTGGCTCAGTTGGTTAAGCAGCTGCCTTCGGCTCAGGTCATGATCCCAGCATCCTGGGATCGAGTCCCACATCGGGCTCCTTGCTTGGCGGGGAGCGTGCTTCTCCCTCTGCCTCTGCCTCTGCCTGTGCTCGCTCGCTCTCTCTCCCTCTCTCTCTCTGACAAATAAATTAATAAAATCTTTTAAAAAAAATAAATAAAATTAAAAATCTTGGGGCACCTGGGTGGCTCAGTTGATAAGTGTCTGCCTTCCGCTCAGGTCATGATCTCAAGGTCCTGGATTGAGCCCTGCATCAGACTCCTTGCTCATCGGGAAACCTGCTTCTCCCTTTCCCACTCCCATGCTTGTGTTCCCTCTCTTGCTGTCTGGTTTCTCTGTCAAAAAAATAAATACTTTTAAAATTAAATTAAAGGGGTGCCTGGGTGGCTCAGTAGTTAGCCGTCTGCCTTCAACTCAGGTCATGATCCCAGGGTCCTGGGATCGGGCCCCACATAGGGCTCCCTGCTTGGCAGGAAGCCTGCTTCTCTCTCTCCCACTCCCCCTGCTTAGGTTCCCTCTCTTGCTGTGTCTCTCTCTGTCAAATAAATAAGTCTTAAAAATTTTTTAAATTAAAAATTTTTACCACACACACACAAATAGAAATAGAACAAAAGGTTTAGTGATAGGTTATCTTCATATAAGAAACCATCTTACCTACCTGTCAGGTTTTGTTGTTGTTGTTGTTGTTTTTAAGATTTTATTTCCTTATTTGTCAGAGCACAAGCAGGGGGAGCAGCAGGCAGAGGGAGAAGCAGGCTCCCTGCTGAGCAAGGAGCTGATGTGGGAATCAATCCCAGGACCCCAGGATAATGACCTGAGCCAAAGGCAGTTGCTCAACCAGCTGAGCCACCCAGGCACCCTTTTTGGGTTTGGGGGGGGGGTTGTTGTTTCTACACCCAAACTGGGGCTCGAACTTAAAACCCCGAGATCAAAAGTTGCATGATCCACCAACAGAGCCAGCTAGGCACCCCCTCTAGCTGTCAGGTTTTGGTTTGTTGTTGGTTTGTTTTTTTGTTTTTTGTTTTTTAAGATTTTATTTATTTATTTGACAGACAGAGATCACAAGTAGCCAGAGAGGCAGGCAAAGAGAGAAGGGGAAGCAGACTCCCCGCTGAGCAGAGAGCCTGATGCGGGGCTAGATCCCAGGACCCTGGGATCATGACCTGAGCCACCTAGGCGCCCCTGAGCTCATCATTTTTATTAGCTGTCAGTTTTATTATAATGTCTAAAATACTTTGATTTCTTTTTTATGGAATTTTTAAATTGTTAAATGTAATTTAGGTATTTTCCCCTCAGTTTTCTTTTTTTTTTTTTTCCTTAAGTTTTATTTTTTTGAGAGAGAGCGAGCGTGAGCTGGGGCAAGAGGGAGAGGGAGAAGCAGGCACCCCGCTAAGCAGGGAGCCCGACGTGGGACTCTATCCCAGAACCCTGGGATCATGACCTGAGCCAAAGGCAGATGCTTAACCAACTAAGCCACCCAGGCACCCCTACCCTCAGTTTTCTAAGTTACAGTTTTTCTGTTTCCTTCATTTTTACTGTAGGTTCAGTGGTCGCCTCACAATGAGACCATTTTGGCTTCCAGTGGTACTGATCGCAGACTGAATGTTTGGGATTTAAGGTAAGTCTTAGTGGAGATATTTTCTTTATTTATACTTTTT
The DNA here is from genome assembly GCF_963455335.1 of Martes martes. NCBI lineage: Eukaryota > Metazoa > Chordata > Mammalia > Carnivora > Mustelidae > Martes > Martes martes. Next base: position 167,244,009 of record NC_137891.1, on the reverse strand, counting down.
TAAAGTAGTTACTTGGGACAAATCTGTTTTAACTTTTTGTTTTATTTTAACTTTTTTAAAAAATCTTTTTGTGCTAGTAAAATTGGAGAGGAACAATCCCCGGAAGATGCAGAAGATGGGCCACCAGAATTGTTGGTATGTCCTGCACATTGAGTAATACTGAAATACTCTGTTGCTTACTTACTGCTCTCTATCTGCTCTTCATATCTTTGTTTTCCTCCCTCTTCCAGTTTATTCATGGTGGTCACACTGCCAAGATATCTGATTTCTCCTGGAATCCCAATGAACCTTGGGTGATTTGTTCTGTATCAGAAGACAATATCATGCAAGTGTGGCAAATGGTAAGTGTTATCATTTATTCGGGGGACATAAGGTCAGTGAGATGGAGTATCACTTCATATTTACAGGCTTCACAAATGGCATCTCTGGTTAGTTTACTCCTGAGTATGACTTTAGCACTTGCTGCACGTTATCATTTTCACATGCCTGCTCATTACCTTTATCTACTTATCCCACTGGTGTCTCAAACTCAAGGAGACCAGACTTCTCTCCCCTTCTCCTTATTCCCGTTTTCTCCTATTTTCCTGTTTCGTATGTGGCTCCAGTGTCGTCATCCCCCAGCTCAACCAACTTGAAGACTCAAAAGGTTTTGTTTTGGTTTTTGGTTTTTTTTTTTAATTTATTTGACAGAGATCACAGGTAGACAGAGAGGCCGGCAGAGAGAGGAGGAAGCAGGTTCCCTGCCGAACAGAGAGCCTGATGCGGGGCTCGATCCCAGGACCCTGGGATCATGACCCGAGCCGCAGGCAGAGGCTTTAACCCACTGAGCCACCCAGGCACCCCTCAAGAGTTCTTGGTTATCTATTTACCTCTAGTTCTAGTTTACTTAACCAGACTTTGCATTGTCTGTCTGCATTGTTTCTTGTATCTGTACTCATCTTACAGATAAACACTTAGTGGCCAGCTTTCCTGTTTCTACTTCACACCCTGGCTTTTTGGTCAGCTTCTCATTACTACTTGCTAAACTATTGCGATAGCCTCCTTGCTGGCCTCCTCTTTTGCCCACTACTAGCAGTTGAATCTTTGGGAATGGTCATTCCTTTGAAGTGACTTGGGGCTTTGAACGTGCCTCGCACAGTTTCTACCACAATGGTACAGCATCACATACTGCCATTTCTCTGTGAGATATTACTAGATTCCAAAAACTTACCTGTTCTTTATACCCAAATGGGAAGTGATTACCCTTTTTTGAATTTCCAAAGTGCTTGGAATTTAATAAGGATAACTAATGTCTAACATAGACAAATATAAGAAACACTTGCCTTCTGGAGATGGATGGTGGTTGATAGTTGCACACAGGGTGAATGGACTTAATGCCCTGAACTGTACACTTAAAAATGGTTAAGATGGCAATTTGATATGTATTTTTGTACCACAATTTTTTTTTATTGCATAATTTGAATGATGGTAGCCTGATTAATGTAAAGGTTTGGAAAAAAGCTTTTGTTGTTTTAGCATATATCTAGAGGCAGGAATAATCTCCAGAGGAAAGTTTTTGGCTCAACGTGAGGAAAAGTATTTTAATAATCAGAACTTCTTTGGGATGCATGGGTGGCTCAGATGATGGAGCTGCTGCCTTCGACTCAGTGGGGAGCCTGCTTCTTCCTCTCCCTCAGCTGCTCCCTCTGCTTGTATGTGCATGTGTGCTCTCTCTGTCAAATAAATTTTAAAAAATCTTTGAAACAACTTTCTTAAAGAATAGCACTATTAAAGTTAAAGAAATAAAATGAAAAAGAAATGAATTTTTGTGGCCTATGGGATTAAGAAATTATATGGTATATCCGGACTTCTTTATAAGATATTCATGACATGAAGTAGGAAAAAAGCAGATTATAGAACAGTGGCATGTTATAATTCCTCATATTAAAATTATTGTAGCTAGGAGTGCCTGGATGGCTCAGTTGGTTAATCAGCTGCCTTCTGCTCAGGTCATGATCCCAAGGTCCTGGGATCAAGCCCCACATCAAGCCCCACAGACTTCTCCGTGGAGAGTCTGCTTCTCCCTCTGCCCCCTTTAACCCTGTTCATCTTCACGTGCTCACACATACACGTGCTCTCCTTCCCACCCCTATCCTCTCAAATAAATAAAATCTTTTTTTAAAAAATAAATAAAATTATTGTAGCTAGTCTTGAATTTAATTATATGTGACTGTTTAGAAGCTTGTTTGCAGGACGCCTGGGTGGCTCACTGGGTTGAGTGACTACCTTCAGCTCAGGTCATGATTCTGGAGTCCCAGGATCAAGTCCCGCTTCGGGCTCCCTGCTTGGCAGAGAGTCAGCTTCTCCCTCTGACCTTTCCCCACCTCGTGTTCTCTCTGATTCTTTCAAATAAATAAATAATAATTTTTTTTAAGGGCGTTTAAAAAAAGAAGCAGCTTGTTTGCCATAATGTGTTTGATATATTTAGGGAGTTTTTGGATATCTTCTTTATACCTTTCAGTATTATAATTTGTAATAGTAAATGTGTATTACATGTGTAAACAAAATCTACGTCATCTTTTTCTTTGTAATATACCCATGTATAATTAATATAAAAAGTTAAGAGTTCTGACAGGAAGGTGAAATGTGCTGCCTTGGGTAACCTGTCATTTAAAGATATTTTAGTAGTTGCCATGGGAATGTAGGAGATCGAACTACATCACCTTCAGGCCAGGTTGTTCTTTACTCAGTTTTTTTAGAATGGTGGTAAAAGGGAAAAAAAAAAAAGAATTATAAAACAAGTAACTATTTGTCTTTGTCCAAGTTCCTAAAAACCTTGCAGTTGTCTGAGTGATAGAAGTCTCTGTTGCTGTTAATAAGGAGCCCCTTTTGGCCACACCTGAGTTTAAGCTAAGGAGGTAACTTAGGGCCCCTGGAAAGCCTCGGGATGGGGCTGGTCTCCTGAAAGACCAAACAGGTGATTGGAGAACTTTACAGTCCCTCCTACCCACAGGCAGAGGGGATTGAGCTGTGTAAAACTCTTGAAAAGGCTCTGTTGGGTATATTGATGGCTACCCAGAGAAGACCTAGAAGCTTTGTATTCCCTTCTCACCTCGCCCTGTGCTTCACTGCCAGTTGGCTCTTCCTAAGTTGTAAGGTGTTCAGTAAACTGGTAATAGTAAAGCATGTTCAGGATTCCATGAGTCATTGCAGCGAATCATCAACCCTAAGGGGGCGGGAAGTGGGGGGTGGGTCGGCTTGTGAGAACACCTGAGTTGATAACCAAGTTGGGCAGAAGTGCATGGGTAGTCTGAGCACTCCGGGCTTAACGCTGGATTCTGAAGCGAGGATCATAGTCTTGTGGGACTAGCCCCTTAACTTGTGGGGTCTAACACTACTTTCACATGCAGTTAGTGTCAGTATTGAATTGAATTGTTGGGCAGCCAATTGGGTGAAAAAGACACTACACATTTGTCATCAGAAAACATCACACAATTGTATACTTTCCTGTTCCTGCAGTCAGATCACAGGCTCTTTAAAGATAAGACTATCCCATCCTTTGCAGCACGTAGCCTAGTGATTTGTGCATAGTAGATACTAAGTAAGAACAGTAAACTGCGCAAATGAAAGTGTTTTCTCTACTTAAGATTATGCCTTTGGATGCAAGTTTTTCATCAAGTAATAGAAGTAGAGTTTATACTAGAGCAGTTTTCTTTTAAAAATATTTATAAATTGATTTTGAAACCCATGGTCTGGGGGGGCTCTTAATGAAGACTTTATAATTTTTTTTAACCATAATCACAGAATTATACAACCATCATCACAGTAATTTACCCCTCAGAAAAACCCCCTACCCATTAAGCATCACTCCCCATTTTCCTCCAGTCTTCCCAGCATTAGGCAACCCCCAGGCTACTTTATGGATTCGTCTGTTCTGGACACTTAGTATAAAATAAATAATGCAATCTGTGACTAGCTTTTTTTTCATTGCCAGGTAACATTTTTATTTATTCATTGGTCATTTGATGGACATTTGTGTTGTTTTTACGTTCTGACTCTTGTCAGTAATATCCAGTAGAAGGACTCCTGAAGGTTGAGTATCAGGACAAACAGTTACCATACTTCAGTTTTGTGGGAATGTCCTAATCTAGTTGGCCTGTGGGCCAGCTGCCTGTTTTTATTGGAACACAGCCACCTATACCCATTCATTTTCAGATGGTCCCTGGCTGCTTTCATCCAGCAGCTGCAGAGTTGAATAGTTGCTACAGAGACTGTGGCTCACAGTCTCTCTCCCTGGCCACCTCTGTTTTTGAAACATTAACTTCAAGAAGTATCCTTCATGTTTACTAAATATCCTTTTCTTATTTTTGGGCAGGCAGAGAACATTTACAATGATGAAGATCCTGAAGGAAGCGTGGATCCAGAAGGACAAGGGTCCTAGATATGTCTGCACTTCTTGTGATTTTAGACTCCCCTTTTTTTCCCCTCTCAACCCTGAGATTGATTTAACACTGGTTTTGAGACACAGACTTTGTTTGGCTATCCCTCTATGATAGGTACCATCAACGATGTTACTAGCCCAAACAGAGGGTGTTTTCTAAATATTAACTGGGGGACTTGATTCAGTAAAGCCACAGACTTATATTTAAATTTTCTTCAGGCATTTTCTAGTAACAAAGGTCTAAAGTAGCCACAGAAAGGGGAATATTGGGTGTGGTTATTTTTCTTCTTAGGCTATATCCCCAAGTTTTACAGACTCCTTTTAAGTAAAGGCTAAAGTGAGGAAGATAGAGCCAAGTGAGGTAGGTGTCTGAGCCACGAAGTATAAATACCACAAGATGTCGTTTTTATTCAGGAAAAGGGGGAGATTCAAGTCATATAAATTCCTATTCTAAAGTTTTCACACCTGACTTTCCAGGATGCACATTTCCCTATGTAGACCAGTCTCCTCTCAGTTTCTTCAGTTAAGTCAAAACTATGTGTTCCTCTTTCCCCATATATTTTTGCTTGTTAGTGTATTTCTTGAGCTGTTTTCATATTTCTTTCCTTTCTGTGAAATGGTTTTTTTTAAAAACTTGGGACCACCAAGTTGTAAAGATGTATGTTTTTACCTGACAGTCATACCACAGGTAGACTGTCCAGTTGAGTTGAGAAGAGTGAATTGATAGCTTGTATTTGTTTTTAAAATTAAATTAATCCTGGATAAGAGTTGCTTTTTTTTTTTTTTTTAGGAGTTAGTCCTTGACCACTAGTTTGGTACCATCTCTATTTTGGGTGACCTGTTTCACCAGCAGGCCTGTTACTCTCCATGACTAACTGTGTAAGTGCTTATAATGGAATAAATTGCTTTTCTACGTAACCCCATGCTGATGGGTTTTTTTTTGGTATATAACATTCATCAAACACCAGTCTGGCTTCTCGAAGAGTTGTTCAGAGGACTGTTTTACTGTATATGGTCTTTGACTATCAAAAGCAGAATTAAATATAATAAACCCAGAGCGATAGAAGAGCTTCACTCCTTCCCAGGGAAAGTGCAAGACATAAAACACTGAGCCAGGGGTACACGGATTAGTCTTTGATAACATCTTTTTGAAGTCTGTCCCTAGAGAACTACATGGACTTCTAAGACTGTCAAAGGCAATGTGGCAGAGAGCATTTAAGGCAGACTTTAAATTTGGAAAAGGTGTTTGAACCTTTTCCCATAGAGAGGTTGAATCTCCCCAGTATGTTTTTCACTGGGGCATGTATTTAGAAGTTAGAAATAATAGACTCTTGAAACCTTTATCACCAAGTGCCATAACCAGAAAAATGCCTGGCTCTTTGCCAGTCACTCAGTTTAAAGGAATACATCACTGACTCAAAATCATTTTCATGAGCACAGTCTTTGGGAAAATCTCAATACCCTTAAACCTTTCAGTTCAAATCTAAATTGGTTTCTTTTTTCCAAGTCAGTAGTTCTCTTAGAGTATAGGGAAAATTATCTTGACACAGGTGTAAACTGTATGAGTCCACACACACTTAAACTTTGTAAAAGAATTCATTTTAAAGTCTAACACTCGTGGCACAAAGGAATTCAAATTGTAAACCCATATCATGAAAGTTGGCTGCCTTTTTGACCCTACCTCCAAAAAAAGGTTTTTGTTTTGGGTCAACACAAGGCAAGATACATTCTTCATAACACTAAAGTGTGTCTGTCCGTACATCCATCCTTTACTCTGTGCACGTGGGAGTTGCTGCCAGAGGACAGAAGGCTCATTTTTCCATTCCTGCGTGCACAGAGATTGGTACCAGCAGCCTATGAACTAGACTCCACCTAAATCCTGACTGATGGCATTCTGCCTCCAGCCAGCCTTCAACTTTTTTTAAACAGGTCAGCCAGTATTTGTAACTTTCCCAGGGTGAACTGCTTGCCAAGTGCTTGGCACTCCCTTCTCTGGAAAAAAGTATGTCCAAAGGGTACTTAGTGATCCTTTGCTAAAAAGTTTTTTGCTGCTGTTTCTGGGTTACAGATTCGGCCATATGTTTCTAAACAGCCCCTGTAAAATTGAGAAAAGAAAGAAAATAAGTTCATACTTGGGTCAACTTGAAATAATACAGTGTAAAGTTCATGACAATGAACTTCTGAAGTTTAGTTAGTGCTAAGTTGGGGAGAGATTGCTAGAGTGTAATTTACATAGGGTTAGGGATGCATTTCTCCTTGCCAAATGCCTATTTGGGTGCCTCTTATTTGCAGAACAGAATGAATGGTAACCTGTGTGGTGGTGATGGGAGGGACTAGCTAGAGATTTTCTCTGCCCAGGTTAACCTTACATGGGTATTAGAGTAACTGGGATTCTGTAGTTTCGTTTCTTAAGAGGAGTTGTTGCCCTTTCCCTATTGTACTTTTAATCTGATCCACACAAAGGTGTTTGACATATCATTTTCCTCAATTACAAGGTTCTCTAATCTCCCAAACAATAAGCATAATCAGTCATGCCTGGATAAAACACGGTAAAAGAAAATGCTAGTAAGTTAGGAAAAGTATTGGTTAATAATTGTTATTTGTGAGTTTGTATCCAAGACACAAGATTAACTGGGAAATTAAGAATAAATTTTATGGGCATCTGTCTAGTATACAACTTGACCCAGACCTTTTTTCCTTAGTTTCTTTATCCGAGAGAATCTAGGACTTTATACAGAATATAAGAACATTAGTATATAAAGAAATTAATGGATAGGTATATTGCTTGTTTCCTATATTAAGCAGTAATCCTGTCCCACAGGCTATAAACAACACCCACTTGAGCCTTTTTTATGACTTACAGATTAATTTAGCCTTTTGGCCTCCTTTGTCATAGTCTGAATTAGGTAGCGTAACTGTCTTCTCTGCTATTCTAAGGAAGCTATTTATGAATAGCAGATGGGGTAGGATAGGCCAAGGAAAGTAAGAATGCATAGAGCCCGGATGTGTCATCCTGTTACCGAATTCCTGGCAATAATTAGAGCATATTTTGAGTCCTGCTAGAAACTGAAATGTTACAAGTGACCCCTGAATGCTTAAACCAGGTAATGTGGAGGTATGCGTTATTCCTACCTGACTTGTCATTTGACACACTCTAAGTTTTCTTAAGGCATTAGTATTGTTAGGAGCAGCAACAGTGCAAACACCACTCTTGTACCCTCAAGGATCACCTTGGGACTGAGTCTCCGTTCCACCTGCCTGAGAAGTGGGAGTGTTAGCCTGTCCCAGGCTCTTGGGTAGCATAGCCCTTTAAAAAAAGAGATCCGTTTTCCATCTGTCATAGGTGAGCACAATTCGAATATTGTCCCAAGCTGTTGTTCTGCTTTTCCCTGTTCAGTGAAATTTCCCCTGAGCAACAGTTGCCCTCCCCACCATCCCCTCTGCCAGCGTCGGTTAAGAGCGGGGCCCGGGCGAGAACTGACTTATAGGTGGAGAGCTCTCCAGCGAGGCTGATCCGCAGCTGCTCCAGCTCTTTGTTCTTCTGCTGCTGGAGTTGCAGGCCGCTCCTCAACTGCCTCTGTCGCTCTTCCATTTCCTCCAGCTGTTCCTGCAGCGGGAAGGCCAAGAACGTCTCTAATGAGCAGAACAGTAAAACAAGGAACACTGTCAGTTACAGTTGATAAAGCACTTTCTTACACGTGGTTTAACCTTCACACCAGTGCTAAGGTTGAGAGACAAGTTCAAAGAGGCGTTTGGACAGAGCGATCCTGCTTTTGCCGATGGGGACCTGACTCGTCTGTACCTGCAGATGACTGTCTAATGGAATCCTGCAGAGGGTGGGGGGGGTGCTCAGAGGATTTTTGTTTGTTTTGCAGTGTTAAGTGTGGGGGAGGATTTTGGTCCTCTCATTGGTGTGCTGAGAGTTTTATGGACCTCTGGCTCTGTGCAGGTTTGTTTCTGTTAGGATAATCCGTTTTTATATCATCCTGTGACTTAAACAATTTAACTTAAACCAAGTCTTCGGGCCTCCGGCTGGCTCAGTCTTGACTCTTGAGTCTTGGCTCATTCGATCTCAGGGTTCTAAGTTCGAGCCCCATGTTGGGCATGGAGCTTACTTTAAAAGGACAAAAAGATGGGGCGTTTGGGTGGCTCAGTGGGTTAAAGCCTCCACCTTCGACTCAGGTCATGATCCCACGGTCCTGGGATCAAGCCCCACATCGGGCTCTCTGCTCAGCAGGGAGCCTGCTTCCCTCTCTCTCTGCCTGCCTCTCTGCCTACTTGTGATCTCTGTCAAATTAATAAAATCTTAAAAAAAAAAAAATCACTTGGGAAACTTAAAAAAAAAGCCAAAAAACAAACTGATGCCCAATCTCTACCCAACCATCAGATTTTTAAAGCCCTCTGCCTAGTGTGTAGCTGAGAGGGAGAATCATGGCCCCCTACCCAATATTTCCAATAGCTGCATTTGTTCCACAGGCCACATATCAAGCACCCCAAAGTGCTAAGTTGGAAGATGAAGAAGCAGTGCCCTGGAGGCCCTCAGGAGCCTTAAGATAACTGTTTCCCATTCTGCCAAACCCAGACAGGATATGTTCTGTAAACTGTCTCTGCCTCGAATTAATGCCTGAGGAGTGAAGTAAGGAAGATGTCAGCAAGTCCATCTCTGGCATAGTTGCTAGCTGGCGTGGATCCTTGGGAAGCTTGAGGGAGACAGGAAGGGAAGGTTGAAGTCAGAAGGTCTATTTTAAAGGGGTAATGACTTCACCTCAGATTTTGAAGAATAAGAAGATAGGAATCCAGTTTGGGTACATGCTGTTAGTAGAAGGATCTAAATAATTGGTTCTCTGAGCCATCCTTGGTGGGCCTGTAGCACAGCAATCTGCGGCGTTTGATACTCTGGCTGAATCCCGATGTCTACCAACCTTATCAAAAGGCCTTTTTTTAGTGCCTTAGCCATATTCTGGCACCACACGGAGATGCAGCCGTACCATCTAAGCTGTCTTCTGAAGGGAAGCATCTGCATACCTCTGTGCCCCAATTTCCCAAGCCTCCCTGAGATCGCCAGCAAACCTGTATTTTGGTGAGGCGTTAAAGTACACGCTTGGGAAGGCAATCTGTACCATGAGTGATAAATTGACAGGAACGATGTCACAGAAGGAAGTAAATATTGCCATAGTGACTGGCATTAAAGACATCCAGTCTCAATGCTGTGTAGCGCCAACTAGATTCGCTTTCCAAAAACTGCTTTATCATCTCAGTCTTTCAAAGGCTTTCCACCTCTTTAGTCTGGCATTCAGACCCCCTCTGGTTTGACCCCTACCTCTAACTGGAACAAATGTTATTCTTCCATACGAACCCTTTGCTCTAGCCTGCACTGTGTGGTATGGAAGCCACTACGGGCCTCATGTGGCTCTTGAGTACTAGAAATAGGGTCTGTCACCTAGACAGCATCTGCTGTGTTGTCACTATCTTTTTTATTCAAGTCAAACTCCCATTCAGATTGTAGGTTTCTGTCTTAGCACCCTACCCACAATGCTTGATGTGAAATATGTAGACAGACATTCCATAGTTCGGCATAAGTGACCTCCCAATTTCAGCTGAAAACCTCGACAACATTCTCGGCAAGTTCCTCGTACCACCTACTACACCAGTCACCAAATCCTACCCAAATATTTTACTTCACATATCTTACATTATCTCTCCCTCATGAGTGGTCTTTCCAGGCTCTTTCAATTCAGCCCACACACTCTGTTTTTAAGAGCACGTACGTATGTGCCAGGCACCATTGCAAGGGCTTCACCAACATTACCTAGCTCATCCACTGCACCAGCCCTGTGCCGGGTATTATTACTAATCCCAGTACACATGTGAGGGACTGCAGTCACAGGTTAAGTAATTTGTCCAAAGTTTCCCAGTTAGAAGTGGTAGAGCCAGGGGCGCCTGGCTGGCTCAGTGGGAAGAGCCGCTCAAGCGGCTTTTGATCTCAGGGTCATGAGTTCGAGCCCCATGTTGGATATAGAGATTAGTGAAACAAAACTTATAAAAAGAAGTGGTAGAGCCAGGATTTACCACTGGCTTAGAGCTCATGCTCTACAGCTCACTTCGCTGCCGTCCTATCTAATGGCTCGTCAGTGGTCCTCAAACTTCTCCTTGAAACCCCAGAAGGAGGCCATATTGAAGTGTCCTTGCCACAGTTAGAAAGTAGCTCCTCACTTGTACCTTTCCATGTAAGATTCTGTTTGGGGAAAAGGGTCTGTGGCTTTGGAGAAAAACCTTTTTTTGAAAACCACTGACTGAATACATAAAAAATCCTTTACAGTCCGGTCCCAGTCCACCTCTCCAGCCACATCTGTCTACTGCTTACATATGATTCAACTACACTGAGCTCACTTCCCTTAACAATGTCTTTTTGGGGACGCCTGGGTGGCTCAGTTGGTTGGGCGGCTGCCTTCGGCTCAGGTCATGATCCCAGCATCCTGGGATCGAGTCCCACATCGGGCTCCTTGCTCCGCAGGGAGCCTGCTTCTCCCTCTGCCACTCTGTCTGCCTGTGCTCACTCACTCACTCTCTCTCTCTCTGACAAATAAATAAATAAAATCTTTAAAAAAAAAATGTCTTTTTGTCTTTCCACACTTTTGTGTAAGCTGTTCCTCTGCCTGGAATGCCTTTCCCTTGTCTACCCAATGAATGTATTCAAGGCTCAGCTCAAACACCTTGTGAAGTTGAATGTGAACTTGAGCTAGATTGCACAAGGTCAGAATCTTCCTTCCATCACTTCCTAGCCATATAACCCTGAACAAATGACTTAATTTCTCTGTCTCATCTCTTCTCATTTTTCCGGTGACCAATGACTAATTCATACCTATCTCAGAGACAGGTGAGGAGTAAATGAATTAATACATGTAAAGAAATAAAAATACATGCCAGCTATTGTTAATCATGAAATTTCCCCTGTGCTTCCCCCCAGGCAGGGGTAATTATATCTACTTCACTGGTACAATGCCTTATTCCTACAACTATCACAGTGTTTATTAGATTGAAGAATATTAATTTCATTGATTCTAAGGCTTCACATTTTAACATCTCAGGTCAGGGTGCATCTTAAAATCAAGTGTCTTAGGGGCGCCTGGGTGGCTTAGTTGGTCAGTTAAGCATCTGCCTTCAGCTCAGGTCGTGATCTCAGGGTTCTGGGATCAGGTCCCACATGGGGCTCCCTGCTCAGTGGGGAGCCTGCTTCTCTTCCCTTTGCCTCCCCCCACTTCCTCCTGCTCTCTCTCTCTCAAATAAGTAAGATCTTAAAAAAGAAAATCAAGTGTCTTAGATTTTATGAAATGTATTCATTTTATCCCGTATCTTTCCTGGACTAAAAATACTGACTATAAACTATATATCCCCGCCCCCATTTCTCATCTCTCTTCTGCCAGCACCTAGCTCACTGCCTGCCACATGGTAAGTAGGCACTAAGAAAGTATTTGTTGAATGAACAGATAATGGCGATGAAAGAGGCAAAGTTTACAACTGCAAGAGTGAAGGGTACCCTTGAAAAGTAGTCCAGTGCCGTAAGTGACCTTTAGCAGTCCGGGAAGCCATTTCAGAAAGAAGAATTTGCTCACTTAGACCTTGATTCCCACTTTTATCATATAGCAGTAGGAGACATTTCATCAAGAGTGTTTTTCATAAAATTATCTTTGGGAAGCTGCCCCGACCATCAGATCTGAAACAAACCCAGTTCAGAGATGAAAATCACGGCAGGAGGGTGGGGGAGGGTGGGAAATTGTACAACCCTCATTTTGTGTCAGAAAACTCCCCCAGAGGGGGCGCCTGGGTGGCTCAGTCAGTTGGGTTGGGTGCCTGATTCTTGGTTTTGGCTCAGGTGATGATCTCAGGGTCACGAGATCGAACCCCAAGTCCAGCTCCACACTCAGTACAGAGTCTGTTTGTCCCTCTCCCTCTGCTCCTCCCCCTGCTCATACACTCATTCTCAAATCTTTAAAAAACAAAAAAGCACCCCCAGAGGATTCCCTGTTGATGGCACCACTGTCCCAGTTGGCCTTGCCTGAGGTCTCAACACCCCCGGTGACTTCTCACCTCTACCCTCTCTAGTCAGTGGCCACGTTTATCCTGTATTTGTTCTTGAATCCCTCCCCTTCCTCCTATTCCCACTACCATTTTTTTCTCTTACCTATCATAGCTTCCTAATTAGTCCCCTAGCTTCTAGGTCTCCGGCCCATTTTTGCACACTGCCACCAGTACTTTTTCTAGAAGCAGAGAGGTGGTCTTGTTACTCCCTTAAATCAAATACCTTTACTGATCCAGCCGTCTGCTGAAGGAAATCCACATTCCCTAGTCTGGATTTCGGACTACCCAACCCACCTTTCCAGTTCAAATCACCTTTCAGGTTTTTGGGTGGGTGTTGTTTTTTTTTTTAAGATTTTATTTATTTATTAGAGAGAGGGGGAGACACACACACATATATATACACATACATGAGTGGGGGGAGGGGCAGAGGGAGAAGCAGACTGCCCACTGAGCAAGGAGCCTGACATGGAGCTCAATCCCAGGACCCCAGGATCATGACCTGAGCCACTCTGGCACCCCAGCTTTCAGTTTTTCACCTCTCACATGGAGCCAAGTCACTATATATTTTGCATACCTTGTGTTAAATATATTAAAATTACTTTCACCTATTTCTTACTGTTTTAATGTGGCTACTAGAAAGTTTAAAATTCTGTATGTGGCTTGCGTACTTCTTTTGGACAGCACTGGTCTAGATCTTGCCTAAATTTCAATACCCAGCTCACATAACACCTGTTCTTCCATGAAGTGTTCTGTGACTTAACCGATGACTAAAATAATTTCATTATCCTATAGCACTCTTTTTTTTTTTAAGATTTTATTTATTTGACAGAGAGAGAGATCACAAGTAGGCAGAGAGGCAGAGCGGGGGGGGGGGGGGGGGAAGCAGGCTCCCTGCTGAGCAGAGAGCCCGATGCAGGGCTTGATCCCAGGACCCTGAGAGCATGACCTGAGCCAAAGGCAGAGGGTTAACCCACTGAGCCACCCAGGCGCCCCATCCTATAGCACTCTTATCTTCACCTCTCCTAAATCCCACATGCTACTTTCTCCTCCGGGTTACAAATATTAATGTCTGTTTGAGTACAAGCTGTTAAGGATAGTATTTATTTAAAAATAAATAAATAAATAAAACTCTTTCACTAGATTGTGAACCAATAAAAAAGCAGTGGGGGAGGGGATTGAGGGTCGTATGCCATATATTCACTATTAGGACCAAAAACCCCATTGCTGTCATGATACAAGCTACAGAAAGCTTGACAAAATCTTGAATGAAGTGAATGCAGCCATTTTCAACAGAGGATCTGTTCCTTGTAGGATGTATCAGAATCTCTGGAAGGGTGTAAGCTTTTTAAGTTCATCCAAAGGAATGTGTGTTTCAAAAGATGAAAATACTGCTCTGAGGGGCTTTCATAGTGGTCAGTGATGCTTACGTCAGCATTTAACTGATGTGTTCTCTGAGCTGGAGTGGCAGAAATAAGTAAACCATACTCCCTTCTGAAAGCTCACAGTCTGTGGGAGAGACCGACAAAATTGTGTTTTCACTTAGTATTTATATCCCACTCTGTCTATAAAGAGATTGGGGGTGCCTGGGTGGCTCAGTCGGTTAGGCATCTGCCTTCAGCTCAGGTCATGATCCCAGAGTGCAGGGATGGAGTCCCACATCTGGTCAGTAGGGAGCCTACTTCTCCCTCTTCCTGCAGCTCCCCCTGCTTGTGCGTGCTCTCTCTCGGTCTCTCTGACAAGCAAATAAGTAAAATCTTGAGGGGAAAAAAAAAAAAAAAGAACTGATTCAGACTTAATCAGAAGTAACTCAAATGGTAGTGAAATGGTGACAACGCACAAAAAAGAAAATGAGGAATAGCGCTTTATAGATTCCATCCCAGTTGTGTGTGTTTTTAAGAAATCTCTATACCGGGGCTCCTGGGTGGCTCAGTGGGTTAAAGCCTCTGCCTTTGGCTCGGGTCATGATCCCAGGGTCCTGGGATCGAGCCCCACATCGGGCTCTCTGCTCTGCGGGGAGCCTGCTTCCTCCTCTCTCTCTGCCTACTTGTGATGTCTGTCTGCAAATAAATAAATAAAATCTTTAAAAAAAAAAAAAAGAAAGAAAGAAAGAAAAGAAATCTCTATACCCAGTGTAGGGCTCGAACTCACAACCTTGAGATGGAGAGTTGTGTGCCCTACCAAACAGAGCCTGCCAAGTGTCCCTCATCCCAGTTTTACAACTGGGAAGCTTCAGGCAGAGCTGGGACAGATAGGACCCTATGGGAAGTATAGGGGGAGGGAGAGAAGGAACATCCCTCCTAGCCTCCGCCCCTCCCACTCTCTCTACCCAAGCGCGATTCCGTAAGGTGGGAAGTGCACTGGAATATCAGGGTCAGACAGACCAGCACACGGAGCCTGTCTCATCTTTGAAAGAGCCAATACTTGACTCAGAAAATTAATGAGAGGACTGAGTGTCGGGGTGCTGCACGCACTAGGGGTGCAGACAGCTTCCAGCCCCTAGCCCGGGCCTGCCCGAGCGCAGTGAAGAGTGGATGGATCAAGGAAGGGAGCGGTCGCCCGGGGGAGGGAGAGGAGCCTTCCAAGCGCCTGCAAGGCCACTGATCGGGTCATCGGTTCCTGCCCCAGGCTAACGGGCGGCACTTCTCGGGGCGCCCGGGGGGCCTACCCGGTACTGCTGCACCTCCTCGTCCCGCTTCTGCCTCACGAGCGTGATCTGGTCCTCCAGGTTCCTGTTCTGCAGCTGTAGCTGCCTGGCCTCTGCCTGCAGGGGTCTCAGGGCCTCCTTCATCTCCTGGATCTCCGCCTGGGTCTTCTGCAGGGCTTTGGCCGCCGCCTCCTTCCTCTCCAGGAGGCGCAGCAGCTGAGGCTCGTACTCCTCCTCCAGGCCCTGGCGGCTCTCAGCCATGAGGTTCTCAAACTGGGCTGAGAGCCGCCGGCTCTCCTGCAGAAAGTGCCCGTCGCTTTGGCTTGGCGGCGCTTCGAGCTGTTGCCGTAACTGCTCCTTCTGCTTCTGGTAGGCCTCGCGGAGCCCAGCCAGTTCCTCGGAGAGCTGGGCCGCCCGGGCGGTCAGCGCCTCCCGCAGCTCGGCGAACTGGGCCACGTCCTGCCGGCGGCACTCCAGCTGGTACTGGTAGGCCACACACTCCTTGGTCACCTTGAAGAGCCTCTGCTTGACCAGCCGGATCTCCTCCCTCAGCCCGTCCCTCTCCAGCTCGGCTTGGGCGTGCCGCTTGTAGGCCGCCTGGATGTCCTCATGGACCCGCTGCACCTCCTGCAGGGCCGGTTCCCGGAGCAGCACCAACTCGTGGATGAGCTGGTCCCGCTCCTCTTCCAGCTGGGCCACGGCTTGCACGCACTGCTGGAAACGCTCCTCCAGCAGTTCCAGGTCCTCTATGCTCAGGCTCTCGGTGCTGGGACTCGGTCCGGCGCTGAGGCCCTCCTCAGGGCTGGGTTTCTCCTCGCTCGTGACCATCTCTCCCTCATCACCGGTCTGCTCTGGGCTTGCGGTCTTTTCCAGCTTTGAGGGCTCTTCCACACGGAGGATCTCCTCTGGCTTCACAGGTTCGTCCACATGCAGGGCCTCACCTGGCTGCCTGGTCTCCTCGATGTACAGGGTCTCCTCAGGCTGCTCTGTCTCTTCCACACACAGTATCTCATCTAGCTCATCAAGGTCACCTGTGTCCCCCAGGTAGAGAATGTCCTCTAAGTTCAAGGTCCCCTTCAAAGACAGAGTCACTTCTGGGTCCAGAGTCCCGGCCTCATGGGGGGATTCCAAGCTCTCCTCTTCAAGAGGAGAAGTGGCTTCTGCTCTTGTCTCCCTGCAAGAGAAATGACTTAAAGTGAGAGGACAGCCACCATCCCAGGATGGTTGGCAACGGGAACCATTAGGGTTTTGTCCATATCCGGTTCCCACATCTCAGAGGGCACTTGTCTGCTCCCTCGCATCAGTCTGTCCCCCTCTACGCATAGCTCAGGTCCCCTGACAACATCCCCGTGATATCAGTGTTTACATCTTCAAGGCCAAGAAACTCACACCTGAGCCACCACCATTTGTTCCACTGTCATAAGAAAATTCTAGTGCTGAAGTAAAACCTTCTCTGTGATTTTTTTTTTAATTTATTTTAGGGGCGCCTGGCTGGTTTAGTCAGTTAAGCATCTGCCTTCAGCTCAAGTCATGATCCCAGGGTTCTGGGATTAAGCCCGCCTGTCAGGCTCCCTGCTCCCTCTGCCTGCTGTTCCCCCTGCTTGTGCTCCCTGTCAAATAAATGGTCTTTAGAAAAAAAAAAAAAAAAAAAGATTTGTTTTAGAGAGAGAGTGAGGATGGTGGGAGGAATAGAGGGAGGAGAGAGAAACTCAAGCAGACTCCCAAGCCGAGCCCAGAGCCCAACTTGGGCTCCATCGCACAACCCTGAGGTCACACCCTAAGCAGAAACCAAGAGTCAGACATTGAGCCAACTGCACCACCCAGGCATTCCTTGTCTGCAGTTTTCACCTAGACTTGATTCCTCTTTCTAGAATCAGACAAACCTACCTCCTTTGCCATGTAAGTTCTTTAGACACCTAAAGAAAACGAACATCTTTTGATTATTCCATGCATGCCAAAATGTCCAGTGCCCTCCTCATTGGGGTCACTTCGTTTTGACTAGGCTCCAAATTGTCGCTGTCCCTCGGGGATGGGTATTGGAAGCAGCACCCGGGTGTGTTCTGAGCAGTGAATCTCTGGATATTAAACTCCTATTGCTAAAGGCCAGTATAGAACAGCTCTATATATCGTTGGCAAATACTGAGTTTAACTAAAAGCCTTAAGAAGTCTTCTCTCTCTCTCTCTCTCACACACACACACACACACACACACGACTTTTCCACACCAAGTGCTTTTAAATCACTCTCTTGTTTCTGTAAAACTTCATTCATCTTCTCGGGGCATCAGGGTGGCTCAGTCGGTTAGGCATCTGACTCTTGATTTTGGCTCAGGTCATGATCTCAGGGTTGTGGGATTGAGCCCCACGTCGGGCTCTTCTCTGGGCATGGAGCCTGCTTGAGATTGTCTCTCTCTCTCTCTCTCTCTGCCCCTTCTAACCTCCCCTGCCCCCCACCCCCGCACTCCAAAACAAAACAGAAAAAAATGAAACAAAATTTCATCTTGTTAGGATTGGCTCCTCCTCTGGTCTGTCAAAGACTCTTTTTTTTTTAAGATTTTATTTATTTTTTTTTGACAGACACAGTGAGAGAGGGAACACAAGCAGGGGGAGTGGGAGAGGGAGAAGCAGTCTCCCTGCTAAGCAGGGAGCCCCATGTGGGGCTCGATCCCAGTGGGATCATGATCTAGGGTGGAAGGCAGACGCCCAACAACGGAGCCACCCAGGCACCCCCCGTCAAACTCTTGAATTCAGATTCTGTGATTCTGTCTGAGAAGCTCCTTAACCCAGCTGTCGGCTCCCTGCTAGCTTAACCAGTTCCTCTTAAGGAATAGCCTCCTGTTTCTTTGGCCTTCACGTGGCTTTGGTCCTTCCTGTTTCACCTGCATTTTACCTACCTTGGATCTCTAAGCAATTTTTTGAAAATATAAAATACCATGGAAATAACAACAATAAATGACACTTATAAAGGTCTTACATGTGCCAGGCTGTGTTCTGAATGATTTATGTTTATCAACTCAGTTAATCCTCTTAACATTTGTATGAAGTAATTGTATTTATTTTCCCCATTTTACAGATGGGGAAAATGAAGTTAAAAGAGATTAAGTAGTTTGCTCAAGGGAACTCAGATACCCCATGGGCACCAGTTAGAAGACAGTCTAAATTTGAGTATAGTTTTCAAGAAAGCTACTTTAGCTATAAAGTATAAATGAAAAGCCCCTGTATCAAATAATTTCTCTGTCTTGAAAAGCCTATTTGTGGGGTGTCTAAGTGGCTTAGTTGGTTAAGTGTCTGCCTTTGGCTCAGGTCACAATCCCGAGGTCCTGGGATCAAGTCCCAAATTGGGCTCCTTACTCAACAGGGAGCCTGCTTCTCCCTCTGCCTACTGCTCCCCCTGCTTGTGCGTGCTCTCTCCTTCTGACAAATAAATACTAAAACCTTTAAAGATTACTTAAAAATAAAATCTTAAAATAAAAGACAAGCCTACTTATGTCCAGGTTTTAAGCTCTATATCTTAGCTCCAAGTTCCCACTACAGATTATTTTTATTCTAAGATTTGATCTATTTATTTTGAGAGAGAGAGAGAGAGAGCATGGGCAAGTAGGGAGAGGAACAGAGGCAGAGGGAGAGAGAGAGAGTCTCAAGCAGACTCCACGCTGAGCACGGAGACCGACGCGGGGCTCGATCTCACAACCGTGAGACAGTGACCTGAGCTGAGATCAAGAGTCAGATGCTTAACCGACTGTACCACCCAGGCGCCCCCAGATTTCTTCTAAATCGTTGTGTATTCTGTCCTCCTCTCTAGCACCCCAGGAATCCCTGTCTTCCCATTCTGTGTCTCACAGTGGTCCTTGGGAAACCACCAGTGTGGCTTCACCAGGCCCCCGACGTCACTGGCCTCCCACAACCCAGCACCTGCACTGAAACCTAAAGCTTGAAGACAGCCCCAAGCGTCACCTGGCTTGTCCCCATCACTCAAGGTGTTGTTTAGATCTCTTCACCTGGCACCTGGCATCTCAAGCTACCCAGCTCCCCGGGCTCCCTACACCCGTGTTCTCCAGCGCAGAGAAGCGCAGTCCCATACAGCAGGTGGGTGAGGCAAAATATCCTTAAGCAGCTCTTTCCCTCCCTCCAACTGGCTGAGAATTGACCGATCTCAGAAAGTCTCCAGTCTCCATCCCCTCCTCATCCCCTTGCCAGGGCCCTACTCCAAGTCATCCCCTTGCACGCCCGCACTCCTGTGCCCACCTTCCAATGGGCTTTCTTCTTCTCATGCCAGTCCATTCTCTACAGTGCCACAGCTTGCTCGAACATAGCCTTGTCGCCCCATTTCACGCACACACAGCCCACTGCCCAGCATTGATTCAAAGCCCTTAACGATGTGGCCGCAACATACCTTCACAGCCTCAACTCACTCTACTCCCCACCGCCCACCCCGTGCTTGACAATCCAGAATATGCACTAACACTTTCACACCTCCTACTCCTAGCCCACTGTGTCTAACGGATCCAGCTGAGAAAATACAGCGCGTGGTACATCATCTGATTAGCGAACACTCCTGCGCTACCTGGAAAGGTAGTGCTCCTAGGTGCCTGGAAGGCTGCACCTGCTCAGCCAGCCAGCCCCCTTCGATCCTCAGAAGAGTCCCCACTTTCCTAGCAGACGGCCCCCGCACGCTCTTGCTGAGTGATCTCCCCTGGAATGATGGAACTGCGCTCAAGGCAGGATTCCAAGTCTTTCACACAAATAGTCATGTATGTGATGCTCATCTTTTACCCCCATTTTGTACATGAGGAAACTGAAGCCGCAAGCAAAGAACTCACTCAAAGTTCCACCACTTGTACGTGAGTGGCGGAGCCTGGAAAAGATGGCATCCGGCTCCAAGGCTGGACGGAGCTCCCGTTGACCCCTCTGTTCCCAGAACAGGCACGAGTTCTAAAACAGGTGCAACAGGGAGCCTGGGTGGCTCAGTCCTTAAGCGTCTGCCTTTGGCTCAGGTCATGATCCCAGGGTCCTGGGACTGAGCCCCACATCGGGCTCCCTGCTCAGCAGGAAGCCTACTTCTCCTTCTCCCACTTGCCCTGCTTGTGTTCCCTCTCTCACTGTGTCTCTCTCTGTCAAATAAATAAATAAAATATTTAAAGCAAAACAAAACAAAACAGGTGCAACAGCTACAGCAGGTCTAATGGAGCTTACCGATCAAAATAGACTTATTTACCTGCTCGTATGTGTCTACTCGTCCTTGGAGCCCTGCTCAAACCGTGTCTCTCCTGCGAAGTATTTCGCAGACAAGCCATTATCCCGTTCTCAAGGCCCTCTGTGTGCAGCTCATCTTTGCACCTAATGCTCTGTGTTACAGCAGTGAGTGTGGCATGTCCCCTGAGAGTCCATTTCCTAAGGACAAGCACAGTTCTCATTCCCTGTGGACCCCAGGGTGGGGCTCTGTAGAGGGAAGGCAGGCAGAAGCCCACTGGGATCCAAAGAGGAAACTTGCCCAAGGTCAAGTGGCCTTGCCAGACGTGAAGCCTCATCCCCCTGACTCCCAGGCAGCGCTGTTACCCCATGCACTGTGGTTGCCTCCCTCACCTCCCCCCGGAACCCCAGCGCCTGGCCGCCTGCTAGATGCTGCCCTCACTGAGCTAGCTGCCTCTCTGTAAGGAGCTGGGGAAATGGAGAGTATGGGAGGCTTAAGCCCTGGGGAGCCCACTCAGCTGGGGCCCTTGACCTCAGGCTCCCTTGGACCCCAAGCAGCCTGCCCCTGCCAGCCCCTGCGGGTCCTAGAGAACTCCAGTGGCTCCCAGCTCTGCATCAGTGCCGTGGCCAGGAGTGTCTGTGGCACAGTGCAGGCAGGAGTTGGCATGTATCTGCCTGTGCGTGCACCTGAATGTGTACACGGCAATACAAGTGATTGTATGGGTAAAACCACGCTCCACTGGGTGCTGTGTGGGACACTGAAGGAGGGCATGGTGCGTGTATTTGGACCTCCACCTTCTCAGGGCTATAGTCGCACCTGGGGCAGAAATCCTCCATATTGGCCCCAAATCCCTGAGCCACAGGCCCTTTCCCCCTGAGCAGTGGTTAGCGGACACTCTGAATGGCAGGGGGAGGGCCTCCCCTCCAGAGCCCCCAGGCCGCTGCCAGGGCCCCCTCTACTGGTCTGGGAGGGGCGACCCTCCCCACCCCCACCTCACCCCCATCCCAGGCCTCAAACAGGAGAGAGGGAGCCGCCAGAACAGACTCCTAACTCCCAGCTGGCAGCCGCCCAGCCTTGCACCAAGTCCCTTCCACACAGCGAATTCAGCAACCGGAGGCCTCCATCTCCAGTTGCATTTGGGGTGAGGCATCAAGGAAAGCGGGGAACGAGCGTCCTCGGCCAGTCTGGCCCAGTGGCATTTGATGGTTGATGCCCACCAGTCCGAAAGGGTTTCTTCTCACCCAGCCCGGGGAGGAGGGGTGGGCACTATAAAAAGCCACGGACAAACAGAGGTGCCGGGGACCCCGGGCCTCCCCGGTCTCCCCTCGGCCGGTGGCTCCGCCCGATGCCAGGGCCACACCCCGGCTGGCCCACCACCCCCAGCCAGGACAGAAGGTGCTCGCGGGGGGGTGGGAGTGGGGGGCTCATCCAGCGCCCCCTTCCCACGGGACGGCGACGCGGGCCCTGCACGGTCCTACCTCGCGGCCTGGGCGGCGCCGTCCCCGCCGTGCCGGGGCTCCGGGCTTGCCATGGCTGCGCGACCCCAGACTGGGCGGCCGCGTTATTAATAGCAGGCCCCGCGGGCCGCTCGCTCTGCGCCCGCGCCCGCCGCACTGGCAGCTGCCGCCGACACCGGATCCCGCCCGCCCCGGGCCGGGCGCGCCCACTTGGCCCCAGCTCCCCGCCCGCGGGAGGAGCGAGCCGGCCGCGCGGCCTGGGGCGGGGGCAGGGGTGGGGGGTGGCCGATCGTCGTCTCCCAAACCGGCCGGCCCCGAGATCTTCCCGAACCTTCTTTCTCTCACCCTTTCTTTCCAAGAGTCCAGTTGCGGGGGCAGGGGGTAGGGTGGCTCTGCGGCCCCCGGAGAGCACTTCCCCCGCCCGGCCGGCGGGGGCAGGGCTCCGGAGCTGGGGGACTGAGAGGCACCCAGCACCCCAGCGCGCGCAGGTCGGCGTCCTGCGATCCCCACCCGCGCGGGTTGGGGGGGGTGGGGGGAGAGGCCGGAGCGCCCTGTCCCCCGCAGCTGTCCTAAGGGCTGGGGGGGCGGGGTCACGGCCACACCCCGTGCGTTTGGGGACAGTCAGAAGCCTGTTGCCGGAGTGAGGGAAGGGCTATGGGTTTAAGCCTATAAGGTCGAATCCAGATTTAACACCGAGGGCCACCCCCATGCTGCGAGATTTCCTGGAGTCTCTCCGCCAGCGCCACCTGTCACCCCGACCCAGCCCCGCTTTTGTCCCCTCCAAGGCATGCCCCCTCCCCCAAGGCCTTAGCCCATTAGAGTCAGGGTCAAATTTCAACACTGATGTCTTTCTCCCTAAGCCAGAAGCTGCCGGCCCCATCCCAGACCTGGGCCTCGGGCATTCTCCCTTCTGATGCCTTTTTTCCACTTAACCCCTCCGTCTGGGGAGGTCTTTGACTCAATCACAGAAGAATGCTCTCTCTCTGCACTGTAAAGAGCGGGGGGGCTGGATGTGTGTTTAATCAGAGAGGCCTTGAGTACTGGAGGGGGTGGGGGAGAGGTGGAGGGGAGGGAGTGGGGTGGTGGGAGGCAGTGGTGCTGCTGTGTTGAGCTTATGTGGGTGGTGTGTTGCGATCAGTGTGCCCACTGCAGGCTGTGTGAACACTACATGGGTGTGTGTGTGTGTGTAGGGGGAGAATGTGGGACTGCATGCCTGTGTGTAAGTCTGGGACAACGGGGGTGGGGGTACTGTCTGTGTGTGGTTGTGTGCTTGTATAATCTGGGGGCTAGAGAGTGGTTATTATGTGTGGTGATAGGTGGTTGTGGACTATGTATGGGCCTGCCCGTGACCGCGTGCCTGTGAAGGACCAGGGCTCCCGCCTGTGATATGGGAGTGGGTGCTCACAAGCCCACGCCTGGAGTGTCCTCTGTGACTGGGGTCTGCACACGGCAGCATCAGTCCGTGTGTCTGAGTGTGCCGCCTGGGGCTGTGTATTTATATCTCTCTGTTTAATGCAAGGGGCTGGGAGATTAACACCCAGTGTAGCCAAGTACACCCTTGTAAGGCATGCAGGAGAAAAAGCTGGGTTTTAAGGAGGCGGCTGGTCATTTTCTGACTTACCCCTAAAATATTCCAGGGGAGGAGGTTGGCAAAGCCTCAGCTGCTGGTCATTTGACAGCTGCTGCCAGTCAGAGAGGGCTGCTAAGGGAGAAAGGGCAAGCCTGCCGGCAGCACTGTTTGCTGTGGGTGCTAGGCAACAGGAGGCAAGGGTGGCATTGAGAAGGGCTATCCCTTCCCCTTCCACCCCCCAGCCCAGGAGCTGGCCACTGGGCTGTCCCCAAGACCAATCCCTCACCCCCTTTGACCTCCCCTGAGGCCTTCTTTAGGCTGCAACTCGGAATCTCCCAGGGTCCCAGAAGCGCTTGTGCCTCCACACCTTAATTTTCGCGCTTCCCTCTGCCTGGAACACCCTTTCCAGCGTTTCGCATCCCATTTGCTACCCCTTCTGGGTCTCAGCTGACGTGGCATCTCCTCAGAAAACCTTCCCTGATGTCCCCCGCCCCCGGCATAAATGTCCATCCATGTACTGTTTATTTTCGGTACAGCACTTAGCACCGTCTGCGATCACACGGTTGGTCTTCCATTCCCTCCTAGTCTGCTGTCCCTTCTAGAATGAGGCCCTGTGAGAGCAGGGACTTGGCATGTCTCGTTCACTGCTGTGTCCCCAGCAGCCTGCCACATAATAGGATCTCAGATAGGTAAATAAATAAGTAAATAAGTAAGTAAATAAATAAATAAAGGTTGTTGAATGAATGAGAGAAAGAAGAACGGTCCTACCTAGGCCAATCGTCACAACATCTGAGGCCCGCTTGGCGCCAGGCCTGCCCTGCTCACCACCACCACCACGGAGCCCCCATGTACTTGGGGAAAGAGGTATTCACATGTGCTCAGATCGTGTCTGCCGAGGCAGAGCAAGGTGGGCGAGGACACCGGACTCCGTTCCCTTGGCAAACAGTGGCACTCGGCCTGTGCGAGGCCCGCGTCGGACGATCAGCCCTATTTGGCCCAGGCTGCTGTTTGCAAAGAGCTCACAGTGTAGAGGAGGCAAAAACTGTCCTCGGGGAGACAATCACACGTAGAGAATAATGCTCAGGGGGCTGAGCAATGTAGGCAGTGAGAACCGGGGAAGCCAGGGATGGGAGAGATGAACTCCAGGAGGGGGACACCCTCACAGACAAGGGAACCTGGACCTGGAAGGAGGAGGAAGGGTGAGGTGTCTGTCATAAGGCCAGCATAGCCACTCTGTCTCTCGGGCGCCTCCACAAAGCCACGTCCAGAAGAGCAGAGCAGGCCCTGGGCTGGCTGTTCTTTGCCCAACCTCCACTCTCCATCCTTCTCTGCTCTGCTGCCCGAGCTGGGTCTGACCCCTGCCGAGAGTCTCATCTGGGCCCCTTGCCTAATAGTTTCCGGTGGGGTCTGGCCAATAGAGGACTCTGACAGGAGACCAGAGTGAAGGAGCGGAGTTAGACGGAGATATTGCCACCACCCGCCTCCCCCTGTGATGTTGGCAGTTACTAGGCTCCTCCATGGAAAGCCACAGCCCTTGCAGGACGCCTGCACCCATGGGTCCAACTCCCTCCAGGTTCATTAGCAAGGTTCCCTCCCCTGGCCGTTCAGGTCCCCGGGGCCATGATTCCATTCCACTGTTGCGAGCCCCAGGGTGCTTCACTGCTCCTGCCACACCCCTGTGAATAGTTCCTTCATTAAACCATCTCCTGGATCATGCTTTGTGTTCCCTCTTTCCTACTGAGATTCCTAAGGTTAAGAACTAAACCAAGGTGGGGGGGTGCCTGGGTGGCTCAGTTGTTAAGCGTCTGCCTTCGGCTCAGGTCATGATCCCAGGGTCCTGGGATCAAGTCCTGCATCAGGCTCCCTACTCAGCAGGGAGCTTGCTTCTCCCTCTCCCACTGCCCCTGCTTGTGTTCCAGCTCTCGCTGTCTCTGTGAAATAAATAAATAAAATATTAAAAAAAAAAAAAAGAACTAAACCATGGGAAGATGAACCATTGGCAGAGAATTCAGGAAGACCTTTTTTCTAAATTGACACCAAAACCAGAATTGGAAAAGTTGTGAACTGATCAAAATCCCATTCTTTTTTTTTTTTAAGATTTTATTTATTTATTGACAGAGAGAGATCACAAGTAGGCAGAGGCAAGCAGAGAGAGAAGAGGAAGCAGGCTCCCTGCCGAGCAGAGAGCCCGATGCGGGACTCCATCCCAGAACCCTGAGATCATGACCTGAGCTGAAGGCAGAGACTTAATCCACTGAGTCACCCAGGCGCCCCTCAAAATCCCATTCTTGATGAACAGCATCCTCCTGGCCACTACTCTGGGCAGGAACCCAACCCAAGAGGTTCCTCTTAGCTCCCCTTACTCAAGCTTCTGCCTGTAGTTACCTTGGCCAAGAGAAGGGGGCAGGGAGGGGGCTGAGCAGGGAGGAATGCCAGGGATGACTGTCAGAGGGATAATTTTGGAAGTAGAGAGGGCTGCACAGCAAGGAGAGCCTCAGGAGCAGCCTCTGTCTTATTCCAGAGCATGCCCTATGAGACCTTGGGAAGCCAATCTCCCAGATCCTCAGTTCCCTGTCCGTGAAGTGGGCAATTAACACCCTCTTCACAGGATTGTTGTGAAAAGCAATCAAATGTGAGGTTCAGCACATGAGTGAGTGGAGTGAACTTGCTCCAAACGCTGAGGGTAGCACATTCCTCATTATTACTGGTGCAGGTAGAGGCCATTCTGCTGCATTTCTGTGTGCCAAGAGCTCCCATCTAGAGGCGGAAGGAGGATAGGAAGAGCCCGCTGCTTCAAGGGAGCCAGGGTACAAATCCAAGCCTAAAACTCCCTCTGCAATTAGTCACCTTGTGACCTTAGGGAGGGCACTCTACCTCATTGTTCTCGGTAAAATCAGATGACACTTTTAACCTCCTAGGTTTGTTGTGAGGATGAACTAGGAACATAGAAAGCATTGTCAAGTACCTGATGCATTCTAAAAGATAATTTATTTATCTATCTATTTATTTATTTATGAATGAGAGGGAGCGAGCACACAAGCAGGGGTAGCAGCAGGCTCACCACTGAGCAGGGAGCTCGATATGGGACTCGATCCCAGGACCCTGAGACCATGACCTGAGCCGAAGGCAGACACCCAACAACTGAGCCACCTAGGCATCCCCAGAGGCTTATCTTATAGTCTAGTGAGTGTCCGGTGGCCTTTTCCTCCTCACACCTACCCAGGAGTGGCCCAGGCATGGTGCAGACTTGGGTTCAAATCCAGTTCTGCATGGCTGGGCTGTTTTAACTTCCCTGAACCTCAGCTTCCACGGCTGGGAAATGAGGATGAGTGGGTATTCCACAAGAAAATGCAGAGGGAATGCCCAGCACCTTGCCCAGTATACAAGAGTGGTTTAATAAATGTTCTCCTCTTTATTTCCTCCTCCCTCCCTGCCTGCCGTGGCCGCTGTCTGGGGGTTTTTGGCCCGGAGGGGTGCTGAGCGCCCGCGCAGGACCCAGCGTTGGGTGGTCGGGTTCTCGAGGCAATTCCGACAGCTACCTCCAGGGGGCGCCACCACACAGCCCCCGCTCCTGGGGGGTGGCTGTTCCCACGGTCGCCGCGCGGGGCCGCCTGGGCCCGGAGTTCTGGGGGAGGAAGACACGCGGGCGACAGGGAGGTCTGAACCCCAGCTGAACCAACGATGTCTTCGGCATCACAGTCATAATTAGTAATAAACAGTAATAATAGTTATAGCACCAGATCCACCGGGAGCCAGCAGTGACCGACTCAAGAGGCGTGTTTGCTTGCTGGAGGCTGTGGGACTCAAGGGAAGCAGCCAGGTTTAGACTCAGACCAGGGTCCAATCCACTCCAGCCCGCTCACTCTCACGCCGCGCTCTGCAACCTTGGCCCTCTCTGAATCCGCTTCCTCAGCTTTAAAAGGGAAAGTAAGACAATAAAGTTCTTGCGACAAGTGAGTTTCTGGAGAGCTCACTGAGAGCGACTTGGGAAAGTGTACTTACTGTAATCCTTACCTCTACCCTGTGAGAAAGCTGTTGTCACATTCCCCTTCCAGGCTGAGAATTCACTGGGGGCTTTTCCCAGGCTCCCCCCGCCTCCCTGGCGCGCTCTCTCTCTCCCCCAGCACAGCCCAGAAGCCCCTCTAGGAGCTCATCCCTCAACCCACCACCCAGGAGCCTCCCCTGTCCTCGCTGAAGTTGCTCCATCACCTTCAGACCCCCAGGTTCCTGGGGACACTGTCCTTCCGTCCCCAGGTGCAAGCTCTGGCCAGAAAACTTCTCCAAACTCTTCCCACTACACCCAACCCCACCCCTCACCCTAAAGCTAGGACCTGCCTCTTGCCTGCCTACCTATTCTAAAACCCATGCTGTCACCTCTTCCAAAAAAAACTGTCCTTAGGTCTCTCTCCCCAGGTCGGCAGCCTTCGAATATGCTGTTCACTCTACCTGCACACCCTTTCCCAGCCCTAAAGCCTGTTACTCAGGGCACAGCTTAAATATCCTATCTTCTAGGACATCCCCCTCCCCTAAGTACGGCCTCCCGTACTTCCTCTAAACAGGTCACAGCATAAAGGGAATTTCTTGTTTAAGGGCTTCATCCAGCCCCATTACACAGTGGTGCCCTGAAAGCAGGAGCCACGCCCTACTGAGGGCTCCATGGTGTCACAGGGCCCAACCCAGTGACTGGCACAAAGTGCATGCTCAGTAAACGCGTGTCCTGTGAATGAGCGATGGACCCAGCCGGCTCCGCTCCCAGAGCCGCCTCAGCAGCCTCAGCCCTGGGGCATATGCACAGTCACAGAAACAGAAGCACACACTCAGAGGCAAGTCACACACAGGATCACACGCACACACAGTCGCAGAGAGTCACATGCAAAAGGCTGAATTCATCCCTTGCTCATTTCTGCTTCTGTGTGTTTATGGACCTTTGTGTCCTAGGTACACATTTATTCTCTTCTTTTGTGACTCGAGGTCCCTGAGAACAGTATTATATCTCCTTATCTGCCCGGTCGCCCCTCAGGGGCTGGCCAACTGCTCCCATCAGCCTGGGAATGCCAAGGGAAGTGTTATATGCCCCCAACTAGTTTGGGGGCCTGGGCCGGGGAGTCTCTTCCCCACCAGCCTCAGCGCTCTTGGAATAGTCTCCCATATCAGACTCAGAATCCTTGGGGCAAGGCCTTTATCTCCCCCACTAACTGGCCTTGGGGACCCAAGGTCAGAATGGGTTTGACTAAGCTGGGTACTCCGGGGGCAAGGCTGAGCTGGATTTCCCCATCAGACTGGTGGCTCCAGGGGTCTGGCTGTCTCTCCCGGACCCCTCTCTACCCCTGCCACCTGCCCACCAGCCAGGTCCTCCTCCCACCAGGGCTGGGTGGGGCTGCCAGGACTCTGGGAGCAGCAGGAAACCCCAAGAGCGGCCCACACTACCAGAGACTCACGTGCAGAAGCCCCTGGAAGCAGCAGAATCAGAGAGGCTCCAGCAAGGGGTGAGCTGGCTTGGGGCTTTTTTTTTCCTTCATTCCCTCACCAATCCAATCTTGGGAGACCACCACCCCATTTATAGCTGAGTGAGCTGAGGCTCAGGCAGCAAGGGACTTGCCCTGAGTCACAGAGCTGGGAAGGAGCAGAGCTGGGTTTCACCCTACACAGGCCACCTCCTACCCCAGTCCGAAAACACTAAGAGAGAAACGTGCCAGGGAGCAGGGACTGCGCGTGCGTGCATGTGTCACATGTCCAGGTCTCTGGCTTGCCTCTGTGGCGCCTTCGTGCCAGAGGATGGGAGTGCCTCCTGGGGAGACTGGGAACACTGAGGACTGGCAGGTCGGACAGGCAGCCGGCCAGAGCAGGCACAAGAAAGGCCTGGAGCCCAGTCTTCCCGGTTTCCCGGTTCCCAGCAGGAGCATCCCCTCTCCACGCCGCTCCTGGCACTCCAGTCCTGAGTTCAAGTCCCATTCACCATCGGACCCCCTCTGTGGGCCTCACTTTCCCCGTCTGAGAACAAGGCAGAGAACTGATGAGGCCAGCGCTCGGGATTCCCGCTCCTTTAAGCCTTCCTGGGCCAGGGCGCCGCCAGCCCGCAGGTGAGCGCGTTGTTGCCACATCAGCAAGGGCGCGCCCCGCCCCCTACCCTTACCCCTCCCCCAGCCCCGGAGGGAGGCCCCAGAGGCCCCGGAGGACAGTGGGAAGTGGGTGGGGAGAGAGGGCTGAGCCCGGCCGGCTGCAGACTGGGGCATGGCCGCAGGGGTGGGTGGGAGAGGCTGTGTGTGCGTGTACCTGACCGTACAGGCGTGTGTGTATCCGTGAGGTTGTCCGAATGTTCCAGCGTACACAGGAGTGGGTACGCCATAACTGCGTGCCTTTGACTGTGAGGAAGTACTCAAGTGTGCAAGCTGGTGGGCAGGAATGTGTCTGTGTCTGTCTGGGTGGATGGCCTTGGCTGGGCAGGAGTGTGTGTATGGTTGTGTCTGAGTGTGTTCCTTTTGGCGTCTGTGTGAATGCACCTGAGGGTACAAGTGTGTGCGTCTGTGCGTTTGCTGTTGTGTCTGTGGATGTCGTGTACACAAGTGTGTGTGACTATATCGGAATATGTGCCTTTGTGTGTGAGTATACTTGAGTGTAAAATGCGTGAGGCTGCGTTCACAGACGTCTCTGAGTGTGTCTTTGTGTCGATGACTGTGGACGTCCCTGACTGTATAGGAGTGTGGGAAGGTGTCTGTGTTTCCAGAGTTCCTTTGTGTGACCACATGGACAAGTATGTGTGTTGCTAGCAGAGTCTGCTCAGAGTAGGTGTGAGCCTTGGAGAACCTCCATGGGGCAGACCCCACCAGCTGAGGGTGACCCATGGATGCAGAAAGCCTGCCCCAGCCTTCAGAACAGTCACTTCCTGGTGACTCACCTCCCTGCTGTCTCTGTCCCCTCCAGCCTCCTGCCTTAAAGGGCAGTCCTCCTCTTCCCCAGTTTGCCCTCCTCCCACCCAAGGGGAGTCTCAGTCCTTTCTTTCAGTCAGCCTGCTGTGACCAGAGGAGGGGGACCAAACCCCAGCAATGCATGTTCTATGGAACGTCACTTGACAGGCTCAAAGTATGGCAGTGACCTGCTGGAGGTCACACAGTGGGCACATATGTTTAATCCGTGACTCCTAAAGCTCAGGGTAGGACCCGTGGCCACCTCCAGCCCCGTGAATGGATGGCCTCAGCCCAGGGCCCTAGACCTGGCAAGGAGAAAGAGAACTGATGTTCAGGGAACCCTCCAGCCACTTGCTTGGCCCTTCCCGTGATGTCATTTTAGAAGAGTTTTTAAAGTTGATGTTTTTATTTTAGAAAGAGAGCACAAGCAGGGGGCAGGGGGGCAGGGGGCAGAGGGAGAGGTAGAGAGAATCTTAAGCAGACTCAGAGCTGAGTGTGGAGCCTGGCACGGGGCTTGATCTCACAACCCTGAGATCACCACCTGAGCCAAAACCAAGAGTCGGACCCTAAACCGACCGCGCCACCCAGATGCCCCTCATGCTGTCATTTTATTCACTCCTGTCTTGCTCAGGGGGGTGAGGCAGCTTGTCCAGGGTCACGCAGTCAGGAAGCAGGTAAGACAGGATTTGAACCCAAGTCTCTTCAGCTCTAGAGCGCATGTTACTAGGGACAGTTGGAGTTGGGGGTGACTGGCCACTAGTCCTCAAATGAAAGGTAGAAAGATGATGAGATATGGGTAGAAATGAGGAAAGGTGACTCGAGACAGTTCCCTAGCAGCAACACAACAAGAGCTGAGGTGACACAGTCTCATGTGAGCCCCAAGGACAGCCTGATAGGACTTCCTGTTATAACCAGAGTCCGGCTCCCTGCCTGGGGCCCCTTCCTCTGGACTGAGGCACTGGGTTGACAGAAAATGTGACTAAGTAGGCCCAGGCTTGAGTGGTCTCCCCACTGGCTGGTCACAAGTGTTTGAAATTCCACAATGCCATTAACCCCCAGAGGCTCCTCTTATATTATTATTTTTATTTTTTTAAATTTTTAACAAAGATTTTATTTATTTATTTGACAGAGCGAGAGAGTACGCAAGCAGGGACAGAAGGAAAGGCAGAAGCAGCCTCCCCGCTGAGCAGGGAGCCTGATGTGGGGCTCAATCCCAGGACCCCGGGATCATGACTTGAGCCCAAGACAGACGCTTAACCGACTGAGCCACCCAGGCACCCCTGGAACCTCCTCTTTTAGATCAGATTCCCACCTGGGCTCCTGGGAAGGTGGCTAGAGCCCCCAACCTAGCCTGAGGGAGTCTGGTTGGAGCCAGGGTTCCCAGATGGATGGAAGTCCTGGGTGCCTTTCTGGAGTAGGGATGGAAGCAGTGAAAATGGGACGAGGGTCCAGAGGGAGCATGAAGGGTGGGACCCCGGGGGGAGGCCACAGCAGCCTCTTGTCATCCACCATCTCATGTCATTCTCCCAGCAGCCTCTGGGGCAGTGGGCATCACTCCCATGACTGATGGGGGGCTATGTGCTTGAATCTCATCTCTGGACTCAAGTCCAGGGCTCTTGCTACCATATGTGGCTCCCTCTGTATCTCACAGCTGGCTTGGCTGGGAGGAGGCCAGAAAGGCAGGGATGTGAGAGACCATGTTCCTTTGGCTCCTCTGGAGGACAAGCCCCAGAGAAAGCTTATGCAGGTGCTTGAGGCGCCAGACTTGTGGTCAAGCTGTGTGGGAAAGTGAGGAAGACTGGGACGACGGCACCCCTCATCTCCAGGCCTCACAGCGTCCCCATGGGTGGTCAGGAAGCAGAACAGGTCCAGTGACCCAGACTTCCAGTCTTTGCCCTGGCGGCAGGTGTCCAACGCTCCCACATCTGACTCTGCTGGTAGCAGAGGCTGCGTCCTTCTGGGCTTCCACTGCTGCTCTTATGCCGTCCTCCCTGCCCCGAGTCATTGCTGTGCTTCGCTCCTGGTGAAATGATCCCACTCACAGCTTTCTCTGGGGGGCTCCCTTCCTCCCCGAATCAGTGAATCTGATTCCTGGAGGGCAGTTTCAGCCAGACCACTTCAGGTGGTCAGCTGAGTGAGGGCCCAGGCCCACCTCTGGTCCACTTAGTGGCAGCACATTTAGGTCACTCCGTTCAGAGTCCGGTGACCTAAGAAACCCCTAGAAACTAGGACTATGGGCAAGGCAGTCCTTTAGAGCATCAGCAACTCCATTAAACCCAGACCCAGGGTTCTGCTGCTTCCATGAAGCTGTGCCTGGGACAGTGCCTGTTCATTTCTTTCCCCCTACTGTCCAACATGGGGCTGGCAGAGGTGAGTTGCCGTGACTCCATTGATGGTCAAGTGAATGAAGTCAATCCAGGGGCTGTGCAGGGGGGTGGGTGGGGTGGGGGTGGGGTGGGGCTGGGAACCCTGCATCCTTGTCCAGGGTACTTCAGAGTCATCTTTACTTCCAGAATCCGTCAGTCTCCCTGCTTCTATGGCTGTGGGCTTGGGTCTCTCTCACACGGGTCAGCTTCCGTGTGTCCCCCGAGATGTCTAGCACACCTGCTGGTCTCCCCTGCCCCTCCAGACTCAGGGGTGTGAGCACACAGCCTCTCTCTGCCTGCAGGTCTAACTGTATCCCTGACCCTGGAACTCAAAGCCTGTCTCCCTTGCTCCTCGCTGCCCGCTGCCCGGGTGTCCTTCTGTTTCCGGTCTCCATGGGTGGCCGGCCTGAGGGGCGGGGTGGGGGAATGGGAGGGGTGTGCACAGTGCAGCTCTTGTTCAGGGGATCAGGGAGGGACCAATGCCACTCTTGTGTTCCAGCCCTTGCCTTGGTCTTGGCTATTGGGGTTGCAGGGGGGAGGAGGGGAAGAGTAGGGCACGGAGCTGCCTCTCTGCCTGCAGCATCTTCTCAACATCCATTCCACCGGCAGAGCAGGCCCAGAGCCACTATGGAAGCTGACCAAGAAGGCCCCTGGCTGGGCTCTCCTTCCGGGCTATTACTGATCCCTTTGCCTCTAGTTCTCCACCTCATGACCAGTGCCCCAGGGCCTTGATGGAGACAGGATGTGGCCGGTATGGCTGTGGCCAGAGACAGGGTGAACACAGCACTGGTCCCAGTGCTACAGTTTCAGATGTCTCATCTGGGAACTGGAGGTTTACAAACAAGGTTTAGATTAGGGAGATAGGAAGTCAGCCAGCAGGTGGGGCTCAGTGAGGGGGTGGGGCTCAGTGAGGGGGATGGGGACTACTGAGGGGGTTGGGCTCAGTGAGGGGGATGGGGCTCAACGAAGAGACAGGGGCTCGGAGATTGGAGCCCAGTGAGGGGGATGGGGTCTCAGGGGATGGGGGCTCAATGAGAGGAATATTGGCTTAGTGACGGGGTGAGGCTCAGTGAGAGGATTGGGGTTCAGTGAGAGGACAGTTTCAGTAAGGGCATGAAGTAAAAGAAATGGGTAAATAGGCTCTAGGGACATGAACTCAATGATCCCTTCCTAACTCACCTCAGGTACCTGAGCCTATCCTGGGGTCTGTAGTCAACATGACTGTGAGGGACATGGCTGGGCATCTTGGTGTCAGGCACTCCTCCCAACAGTTGGAGGGAAACTGGAGACCTGTGTTTGCTGAGAAAGGACTCAGTAAGACTCAGGCAACAGCATAGTCCTGAGCGGTGAGGACTTTAGGGGCTAGGAAGCCAGGGCTGGGAGTGAGCCCTCTCTGCAGTCTAGGTCTGGCCTGGGGCTATGGAGGTCAAGGGAGACTTACCTGGCAGCTTCCTCCCACCTCTGGAGTCCTGTAGGCTGGACGCAACTTCCAGCAAGGCATTTGGAATCCTGGAACGGCCCTACCCAGGGATCTGGAGGAGCGCCTCTCTTTGCCCCTCAGGTTACAGTCTTTGGCAAGCTTCCAGAACTGGGAGGGAGAGAAAAGGATAGGCATTGGGATGACTGGGCAGATTCCTGAGACTTCTCTTGTGTAAACTCTCTCCCTTCCTCCCCCTCTCTAGCACCCTCCTCATCACTGAATCCCCATATCTTTTATAGAGGCCCCCTCCCCCATGACTGAGCCCATCCCTCTCCCTAGAGAGTCTCTAGCTCTTTCTGGGTCTCTGTTCCCTTACTGAGTTCAGGTCCCCCTCACATAGCCCTCAAACCAGAACTAAAGCCTCACATAGCCCTCAAACCAGAACTAAAGCCCCAGGGAGCCTAAGGCAAGGCTCAATCCCAGGACTCTGGGATCATGACCTGAGCTGAAGACAGACACTTAACGACTGAGCCACCCAGGCGCCCTAAAGCCAGTTTTATTTATTTATTATTTTTTGTATATGTTCTTTTATTTTTTTTTATTTTTTATTTTTTTTTTTATTTTTTATTTTTTTTAAAGATTTTATTTATTTATTTGACAGAGATCACAAGTAGGCAGAGAGACAGGCAGAGAGAGACGGGGAGGCAGGCTCCCCGCTGAGCAGAGAGCCCGATGCGGGGCTCGATCCCAGGACCCTGAGATCATGACCTGAGCCGAAGGCAGAGGCTTTAACCCACTGAGCCACCCAGGCGCCCCGTATATGTTCTTTTAAAAAATTATTTATTTATTTAACAGAGAGAGAGAGAGAGAGAGAGAGAGAGAGCGCGCGCGCGAGCGCACAAGCAGGCAGAGTAGTAGGTAGAGGGAGAGGAGGGAGAAGCAGGCTCTATGCTGAGCCGGAAGTCTCACGTGGGGGTCTCGATCCCAGGACTCTGGGATCATGACCTGAGTGCAAGGCAGCCACTTAACCAACTGAGCCACCCAGGCACCCCCTGAAGCCAATTTTTTAAAAAAGATTTTATTTATTTATTTGATACATAGAGATTACAAGTAGGCAGAGAGGCAGGCAGAGAGAGAGGAGGAAGCAGGCTTCCCGCTGAGCAGAGAGCCCGATGCGGGGCTTGATTCCAGAACCCTGGGATCATGACCTGAGCCGAAGGCAGAGGCTTAACCCACTGAGCCACCCAGGCCGCCCCCCCCCGAAGCCAATTTTAAATCTTTCACTTGACTGTTTTAGGCCCTGTCCTTTCTCAAGAGCCAGGAGAGCTAGATTGACCCTGGGCCCATCCACTCAGGCCCTATTGTCTCAAAAAACCAAAGTGGCAGCTATTGGTAATGCCTTCATTTACTTAGAACATTTATTTATTTATTTATTTGACAGAGAGAGATCACAAGTAGGCAGAGAGGCAGGCAGAGGGAGAGGGAGAAGCAGGTCCCCTGCTGAGCAGAGAGCCTGATGAGGGGCTCAATCCCAGGACCCTGGGACCATGACCTGAGCTGAAAGGTAGAGGCTTAACCCACTGAGCCACCCAGGCGCCCCTGCCTAGAACATTTAATATTCAAATATCCAAGCCCGGACTGGTGAGGAATGGCTGCTGGTGTGCATACTATTTGCATGCTTCCTTTTAAGTGAGGAAAAATGCAAACTCTCCTCCCTCTCCAGCCCGCCCCATCTGGAACCTGACTTGAGGAGAGTCCTAGTTGCGCCCTACAGAGAAGGTTCAGCTAGGCAGAATGTTCAGTGGGAGCTATTCGGGTACTAGACCTTGGAAGTTTGCTGAGGACAGGCCTGTGGTGGGAGAAGAGGAGCAGATTTTGTCCCCAGTTCCCCAGAGGAAGCCAGGATCTAGAACAGGAAGTAGAATGAGAAGAGGAAATGGGGGCACCTGGGTGGCTCAGTGGATTAAGCTTCTGCCTTTCAACTCGGGTCATGATCTCAGAGTCCTGGGATCGAGCCCTGCCTCAGGCTCTCTGCTCAGCAGGGAGGCTGCTTCCCTCTCTCTCTCTGCCTGCCGCTCTGCCTACTTGTGATCTCTCTGTCAAATAAATAAAAATCTTAAAAAAAATATATGAAATGTTCTTACAATGTTAAAAACTGAAGTGATTCTTAGGGATTTCTTAGACCCCACAGAGCGGCTCCACAGGAGGACACACCACCATTCCTTCCGCATTCATGGCAGACAGGATCCTTGAAGCACACACTCGGAGCCACTTCCTTGAGGCAGCAGTTAGTCTGTGCGGTCATATTTGTCTTCCCTGAGTAGTTCTACCCTTCCTTTCCAGACAGGGAAACTGAGGCCCAGAGGGGACACAGGAGATGTAGAACATGTCCACCCTCTCAGTGAGGGAGATGAGGCTCAGTGTCCATTGAAGCACATGGGTCAGTCCCCTGGAGGGTGAGGGACAGCAGTTCTACTCTGTGGAAGAAAATTACCACAAAAAAGTCCTTCTGGGTGGAATTACAGGTGATTTTTATTGATGACTTTGTGCTTTTCTACATTTCCCAAATTCTCTTTGAGCATGAATTCATTCTATAACCAGAAATCCCTCAATAACAATACTAGCTTTTTCTTTCTTTCTTTCTTTCTTTCTTTCTTTTTTTTTTTTTTTTTTGGTAAAGACTATACGGTATCTGCTTTAGGTGTTATCTACAAGATTTTATTTATTTATTTGACAGAGACACAGAGAGAGAGGGAACACAAGCAGCGGGAGTGGGAGGAGAAGCAGGCTTCCCGCCCAGCAGGGAGCCCAATGCGGGGCTTGATCCCAGGACCCTGAGATCGTGACCTGAGCTGAAGGCAGACACTTAATGACTGAGCCACCCAGGTGCCCCTGCTTTGGTCATTATCTAAATTTCAACCCTGACTTGGGGCACCTGGCTGGCTCAGTTGGTGTAGGGACATGTGACTCTTGATCTCAGGGTTATGAGTTCGAGCCCCATGTTGGGTGCAGAGATGACATACAAATAAAATCTTTAAAATAAATAAATAGGGCACCTGGGTGGCTCAGTCGTTAAGCTTAACCCACTGAACCACCCAGGCGCCCCTTATCTTATTAAAAAAAATATGTATTTATTTGAGAGAGAGCAAGCAGGAGCAGAGTTGGGTGAGAGAGCAGAGGGAGAGGAAGAAGCAGGCTCTGCACTGAGCAGAGAGCCCAACATCATGACCCGAGCAGAAGGCAGACACTTAACCGACTGAGCCACCCAGGTGCCCCATGTTATTCCCATCTTAAAGAGGAAGAAGAAAAGACATAGGGAAGTCCAAAAATTTGCTCCAAGGTCACATAGCGAGTGGCACAACTGTGACTCTAGCCACATTAAATACAATCAAATCAATTAAAAGTCAATATCAGGGATGGTCTGGGTCTATGGAAGAATGCTGATGGGGCTGCTCTTCTGATAACAGAAGTGGAAAGCCCCATTTGGGAGGGGGAAGTGACCTGCCCAAGGTCACACTGCATGTGCCCGAAAGAGCAGCCTGCGCCCCAAAGAAAGCTTCTGAGCAGCTGGGACAAGAGCAGAGGCCTGGCACGATCCCCTCGCCTGCCCCCCGGACCTGGATACCTCTCTGCTCAGGACAATGGGAACACTATGCCCGGGCAGAGTGCAGAATGGCGGGAACTAAGTCTCTTGCTGTTCCTCTCAGCATGGCGGAGCAGCGAAGAAAGGATGAAAGACACAGAGGAGGGGCACCTCGGTGGCTCAGTGGGTTAAAGCCTCTGCCTTCGGCTCAGGTCATGATCTCAGGGTCCTGGGATCGAGCCCCACATCGGGCTCTCTGCTCCGCAGGGAGCCTGCTTCCTCCTCTCTCTCTGCCTGCCTCTCTGCCTAGTTGTGATTTCTCTCTGTCAAATAAATAAAATATTAAAAAAAAAAAAAAGAAAGACACGGAGGAATGAGGTAGGTGTTGCTCAGAGCTGAGCCAACAACAACACGGCCAGACAGAGCAGGGTGCATGGGAGAAAGGAGGGTCTTCCCTCCACTGGGACTTTGGGAAGGGCCCATTTTATTTATTTATTTTTAAGGCTTTTTTGTTTTTTGTTTGTTTTTTAGTAACTTCTATACCCAACCTGGGGCTCAAACTCACAACCCCAAGATCAAGAGTTGGACGTTCCTCCGACTGAGCCAGTCAGGTGCCTCTAGGAAAGGGCCATTTTATTTTTTATTATTATTATCTTTTTAGACAAGAGGTTTTTTTGTGTTTTTTTTTTTTTAAGATTTTTATTTATTTATTTGACAGAGAGAGATCACAAGTAGGCAGAGAGGCAGGCAGAGAGAAGAGAGAGAAGTAGGCTTCCCAGCTGAGCAGGGAGCCCGATGCGGGGCTCAATCTCAGGACCCTGAGATCACGACCTGATCCGAAGGCAGAGGCTTAACCCACTGAGCCACCCAGGCACCCCTGGAAAGGGCCATTTTAGCAGGAGCGTGGGCCAACGCCTGCCCCAGGCTAGATTTTGCAGTGATCACCCGCTGGTATGCTGGAGCCCCTGGGCCTCTTTTTTCCCACTATCTCCAAACCCCACTGCCTTCTGTGTGCCCAGATCATGAGAGGGGAACACCAACTGACGGGCTCTCCAAATCTATGTGGCCTCACCCAAGCCACTCTGTGTCTGAGTTGTCTTACCTGTGAGATAGAGGTGAGCAACCCTACTTTTCAGGGCTGTTCTGAGCCTGAAAGGTGGTCCAAAAAGCAAAGGACCGCCCTCTGGAGTGGGTGAAGCAGCCCAGGAAATTCTGGTTGTTAATAAAGCTGGGACTCTCCTTTCCCAGCCGGCCCCTCCCAGCGGGCAATGCGTGGACTGGCCAGGAGAACTTGTGGGGGAGGAGCCTCTTCCTTCCTACCCCTTCCAGCTGGGTATCAAGATCTGAGACCAGATGTGTGGCTGAGTGACTCAGCCCTTTCCTGCCTGGAAACTCCTCCCTGCCTGCCTCACCAGGCTAGGCCAGGGAGGGTGAGACAGCAGATTGGAGGTGGGGGTGGCTGGTCCTGAGCAAACTCAGGGGAGCCATGGGGTGGGGGACAGAGTGGGAGAGGGAGAGGGTAGGAGGAATGAAGGTAAGATCGCTTGGCCTGCAAAGTGGAGATGGGGAGGAGGAGGGGGGACAGGGTCCAGGCTGTCCAGGAAGAGACTGGGAGTGTCCTTGTGTTGAGTGGCTGGCTCAGCCTTAAGTGCTCACCTGCCTGCCCTGTCCTCTTCCCCCCTGCTTGCATCCCTTCCCCAATATTTCCAAGCCACTCCAACCTATTTGCCCTGCCCTCCTAAGTCCTCCTACCCATAAGAGAACTCCTATGGGAGCTCCCGTCTTTCTGGGTTCTCTCTTCCTCTTCCCAGCCAACCACCTCCACTTCCTCACCTCCCACTCAGCAGGTCCCTTTACTGACTCCTCCATGCACGTACAACCAGCAGTCTGGAAGGTGGACTCTCAGCTGCCACACCTTGCACCCAACCCAGCTTGATCTCTCAGAGACAGTAGATCCTGCTGACCGGACCCTTTGGACCTCTTTTCTTGTCCTGAAACATCTCCCTGCTGGTTTCCCTTCTATCTCTTGGACAGCTCCCTCTCTCCTCTGGACTTCCTACTCCCACCCCTGTAAACGTATGTGTTTATAAGCTCAGTCCTTTCTAGTCTAC
Organism: Martes martes; assembly: GCF_963455335.1. Classification (NCBI taxonomy): domain Eukaryota; kingdom Metazoa; phylum Chordata; class Mammalia; order Carnivora; family Mustelidae; genus Martes; species Martes martes. Next base: position 167,204,265 of record NC_137891.1, on the reverse strand, counting down.
TGTATAGAGAACTGATAAAGTGCATGGACTTTGGCATCATACGGACCTGGCCTTTACTAGCTGTGTGACTTTGGATAAATTAATTTAATTCCCTGAGTTTCAGCTTTCTCTTCCATCAATGGGTTAGTATTACCTACATCTTGGGGATCAAATGGGATAATGCCCATGATGCATTCAGCCCTGGGTCTGGCACATAGCAAGTATCAGTTAGTTGTTGTTGTTAAGTTTTATTTATTTAAGTCATCTCTACACCCAACTCGAGCCTCGAACTCATGACCCTGAGATCAAGAGTTGCATGCTCTATCGACTGAGCCAGCCAGGTGCCACTCAGTTACTGTTTCTTTTGTTTGTTTGTTTGTTATTATGATTTTATTTATTTATTTGACAGACAGAGATCATAAGTAGGCAGAGAGGCAGGCAGAGAGAGAAAGGGAAGCAGGCTCCCTGCTGCAATGCGGGGCTCGATCCCAGGACCCTGAGATCATGACCTGAGCCACCCAGGCGCCCCTCAGTTACTGTTAATATCCTTTCTTTCTGCCCAGTTTTCATTCCCACCCCACTCCCAGCTCCCACCTACTGGGCATCTTAGGCTCCAAATGACCAAAAGCAAAATCTCATCCTTTCCTTTTCCTCCCCAAACACCAGGTTCTCTCTCTTTTCCTTTTAAGATTTTATTTATTTATTTATTTGACAGAGAGAGACACAGTCAGAGAGGGAACACAAGCAGGGGGAATGGCACAGGGAGGACAGGCTTCCCACGGAGCAGGGAGCATGATGTGGGCTCGATCCCAGGACCCCAGGATCATGACCTGAGCCGAAGGCAGACGCTTGACGACTGAGCCACCCAGGTGACCCCAGGTTGTCTTCTTAATATTCCTATTTCTGTCCATGCTCCACCATCTTCCCCCAGGCCCAGGCCTCCAGGATGCCGTTCCATTCATTCAAGTGCTTACTGAGACAGCAGAGCCAGGTGCAGTGAAGAGACTTGAAAAATCATTGTCTTTGCCCTTCAGGAGCTCACAGTCTGGTGAGGGAGACAGACAAGCAATTAACTATAATGAGATAATTGCTCTATTAGAGGTTTGTATGAAGGAAGCCAATCTAGGAAGCCTTCCTAGAGAAGGTAGCATTTGAGTTGGCACTTACAGGCTGAATAGGAGCTTGAAAAGCGGACAAATCAGAAAGAGCAGAGGAATCATTTCCGGGCAAGAGTGCGGCCCTGTGGCTTAGGAGAGAGTTTTGCCCTTAGAGCCAGAAGCTCACATTTGTCATTCTGAGCTCCCTTGGGGCAACACGAGCCCCGCTGGAAGGGGGCGGAAGTGGAAGAGGCAGAGAGACCCCACAGGAGGATTAGGGTTCCAAAGTTGCCATGCACACAGGCTGTGCAACCTTGAGAAAATCACCTGACCTCACTGAGCTTCCATCCCTCATCCGTCAAATGGAGGCAATAAGAGGCACCCAAGGGGGTGTTGGGGAGGGCAGAGTGAGCTAATGGAAGGGGAAGTGCCGCACAGACGCAAGCTGTTGTTATTGTAGAAAATCTGCCAGGCAGGCTGTCTTCCAGCCGCAGCCCCACCTCAAAAATGGCCTCCTTGTGTCTCCGCTGAGCCTGAGCCGGGCCCACATCCTCCCAGCTGGGGGTGGGGCACAGGACACCAGGAACACGTGCACACACCTGACTCCGGATCCTGGCTCGCTGGCTGTGTGATCTGGGACCAGCCTCTTCCCCCTCTGATCCTCGTCTCTCCGGGAGCAAAAATTGGGCTGAGCACCCAAGCTGCAGGTCTGTGGGGAGAATTCTGTGCCACCTGGCAGGTGATCAGTAACAGTAAACGGTTCCCTATCCCCTGCTCTCTGGTCCCCTTCTCCGGGCGGGGCCTGGCACCAGGCTAAGAAGAGTGGGAAACAGTAAATATTTAATAATACTCAGAGCTCCTGACTGAAGGGACGTGTGGAGGAGCCAGAGGACACCTGCTCGGTCTGTGCCAATGTCCCTGGGCTGCAGGGACAGCCCCTGCCAGATCCTGAGGGAACTCTTGCCTTCGGTGACTTGTTGGGGAATCCTAGACTCTGGCCCCTGCCAGAGTCTCCCCATCATCCTCCTCTCTTCTATCTTCTCTTATTCTGCCACCCGGGCGACAGCAAATGGATGGGCGCCCCATTCAACAACCATTCACTGAGCCCTTCCCTGCTGTGCCAAGCCTGTGCAGCGACCCGAGATTCAGAGATGAACATGTTTGCCCTAATGGGATTGTATGTGCCTTGTTCAAAGACTGACTTGCAAGAAAATCAGACTGCAAGGCAGGGACTTAACCTCTCTGGGCCTGCAGTTAACCATCTGTAATATGGGGACAATAGTTCTTATCTGTCTAGGGCTGCTGTAGTGATGCAGGGAGATGATTATATAAATGCACCTTTAGGGCAAGTCCTGCAAGTTAATCGGTCTATCAGTGGTGATGATTTTAAGGGTTTTTTTTGTTTTGTTTTGTTTTGTTTGTTTTTGTAAAGCAGGCTTCCTGCCAAGCAGGGAAGCCTGATGCAGGGCTCGATCCGAGAACCCTGGGATCCGAGAACCCTGGGATCATGACCGGAGCCGAAGGCAGATGCTTAACAACTGTGCCACCCAGGCACCCCTGATTTTAAGTTTTGAGGTGGATGTCTGCCGGACAGACTCTGGAGTGAGAGCAGGGGTGGTGGTGGAGACTGGAGGCAGGGAGGGGATTCTGCATGGGGAAGTTGGGGAAGGTTCAACAAGAGAAGAATGTGATCCGGTCCCAAGGAGGAGAAGTACTTTGCCAAATGGAAAAATGGGGAGAGGCTGGTTGGGGCTGGGGAGTGAAGGGCTCTAAGTGTCTAAGAGGCTGGGTTTCATGCTGGAGACTACAGAAAGGGATTTAAGCATCAGAAGGACAAGGTCCAGATTTAGCCTTAGGAAAGGTTCCCCGGGGACCTGTGGTGAAGGGATTGAGGGGGAGAGAGGGATCAGGAGCCTGGTAGATGCGGGTTGTGATAGTCTGGGTGTTGGAGCTGTGTGTGGATCGCTGAGTCAGCTGCGTGGTGCTCACCTGGGGTCAATGATTCAAAGGTTCCCGTCCCAGGAAATACATCTGCTCCTTAACAGAAATTTACAGGGACAACGCCTGTAGCCAGAGGAGCTGGACCGAGAGACCCAGAGCAATCCGGCAGAGAGCCTGTTGGGCCTCTCTTCCTCTCCAGCCCAGAGGTGCGGCCCCTCCCCCCGCCCCTGGGCCCGGGCCTCCCCTTTGTGAATCTGTCTGTGAACGTGTGGTTGTCCACGGGCTGAGGCAGCAGAAAGAGCATTTTGGAGTGAGCCAGAGCTAACTCCAACTCCTGATTCTGCCGCTGAGTTAGCTGTATGATCTTGATCAAATTTCTTAACCTTTCTGAGCTGGTTCTATGGAAAACATTCAGACTTGTAGTATCTTTACATGCTTGTATGTAAACTCATAGAAAATGTATATACTGCCCACCAGCCTGAAGAGTGGGTAGTCTGGGGAATGTGGGTGAAGAGCTACTTTCCTTTTCTTTTTTTTATTGAAAGATTTTATTTATTTATTTGACAGAGAGAGAGAGAGACAGCGAGAGAGGGAACACAAGCAGGGGGAGTGGGAGAAGGAGAACCAGGCTTCCCACCGAGGAGGGAGCCCGACATGGGGCTCTATCCCAGGACCCTGGGATCCTGACCTGAGCTGAAGGCAGACACTTAACAACTGAGCCACCCAGGTGCCCCTGAAGAGCTCCTTTCACATTTTATCTTATGTCTTATTTCCTCCCGCCTTGTTGTTTGGGTGTTCTAGTGGCATCCGCACTCTACCTTATCCCTTCTGTAAGGAGCTGGATACTGCTTCCAACTTCACAGAGTGTCGGAAGGATTTTTAAAGGATCCTACAGTTAAAACTGTACAGAACTGACCCTCACCAGGTACCGGCTCCCTTCTCTTCCCGGTGTCTGGATCTGTGTTAGGTATTTGCCTGTCTGCATTTCTGCATGTAACTGCTTTTCTCTTTGTGTCTGTATTTGGGTAATGGGCCTTCTGGTTAGCTCTCTTTGGTTTATGTGTCCCTGAGTATCTGTGTGTGTTTTTGTGTCGGGAGATGTCTGTGTATTACGGTCTGTGCATCTGGGAACTTGTCATTTGTGTGTCTTTGTATGAGAGTGTGAATCAGCATGTCTCTGTGTGTTTGGGTGTGTTAGACGTGTGTGTATGTGCGTGATACATCTGTGTATGAGTTTGTGTTTCCATATGTTCCCGTGTCTGTGTGCATTCAGTCGTCAGTCGGCTGTGTGCCTGAGTGTTTATGGGTATCTGGATATGTCGACATGTAGTTTGTGTTTTAGTATGTGTGTCCATATCACTGGGTATGCCCGGGTGAACGGGTGTGCACGTGGGTGTGTCAGCCTGTGTTTGTATAGGCCTCTGTGTGGATTGTGGGAGGTTTCTCCGACAGTCCACATCCGACTGCATCCCTCTGATCGTGGGCAGGGAGCTCTGCCCACAGATCTTGACCCTACTCCCAGCTTCTTGAAGGCCCCAAGTGTGGGTGTTTCCCTCCTAGCCCTGCCCTTGGGCACAGGGCCCGGCTTGCTGCCCAGGACTGGTGGAGTGGGTATCTGCAAACACCTTGAGGGCCCCGCGTGGCAGCCCCCCAACACGAAGCCTTATCAGCTGGGGGGCTGGGCTGGTCATCCCACTGTTCTGGGGGTGAGAACTGAGAACCGAACCCTTCTCCTTGGAAAGCAGCAAGCCCTGTGGATCTTGGGTCAGGAAATCCCTGCCCTTTTGGCCTAGGTCAGTGTCCATCTGGTCGGGTTTTTTGAGTTTGTCACAGGCAGCCGGATAGTTGGGAAACAAAGCATGTCTCCATGGCAACCCGCCTCTGCCTTCGAACTTGGGCAGGTCAGTGGTTCTGTGGACCCTTCTTCATGCCCAGGGCCGGGATGGGGGTAGGCGGCGAGGATGACTAATGAAGTTTCCGCTTATGTGCACTACACCCCCATCACACACCCCAACACACTCAAATACCTCCACACACTCACTACTTTCCGGGAAGTTCAGATGGGGAAATTGGAGCCCAGAAAGAGTAAGGGTCTCAACCCAGGACACCCAGCAAGTTAGTGGCAGGACTGAGATGAGAACCAGGTTAGGCTAACTTTTGACGGGTCATTATGGGCTGGTTGGATAACTCCTTTCCGGGCAGACCTCAGAACAAAGCTTCTCCTGACATTTCTACCGAGTGGTTAAAATTCTTATCATTCCCCCCTCGCTTGTCTATGGATGCAGTATTTTCTAATTACCTATTAAAACAAATTGCCACAGAAACAAAGGGAATGCTGGCTCTCTCAGCTAAAACCCAAACCATCACTTATAACTGGGGTTTCAAATTTTTCGTCCATCACGGTGTTGTCACTGTTCCCACTGATTTACTTTGTGGTAAGTAAAAGTTATAAGTTGATGTATAAACTAAATTTATATGTAGAAAACATGGCTCTTATCCATTTTATCTCTCAGATAAAAGGCAGGTGGTTTTTGTTTGAGGGGAAAAATAAAATTCTGCTACTAAAAGGAAAAGGTCAGTGGGCACCTGTATGGCTCAGTTGGTTGAGTGGCTGCCTTCGGCTCAGGTTATGATCCTGGAGTCCTGGGATCGAGTCCCACATCGGGCTCCCTGCTCAGCAGGGAGTCTGCTTCTCCCTCGGACTTCTCCCCTCTCATGGTCTCGTTCTCTCAAATGAATAAATAAAATGTTTTAAAAAAAGAAAAGAAAAAGGTCAAAAGCCACTTTCGTACACTGGGTACAGCTAAGAGAGGAACAATCAGATCCCAGAATAACAGTCCGTCTGGGAGCCTGGAGCACAGAGCTGGTGCTCAGGAGATGTTTGTTGAAAGAAGGAAGGGAATCAGAATTTGTTCCGCACTGGGGCCTGGACAGTGGCAAGAACTACTTCTCCTTTCTCTTTTGTGCCCCTGCTCCCGCCTCTCCTCTTCCCTTTCCCGTCTCTCTCTCTGTCTCTCTCCCCTGTGCTCCTCAGCCTCCCAGGAACTGGCACCAACTCGGAGCTGGGAGCCCACCAGGCTCCAACTCATTCCCGGCACCCACCACAAGCCCGCTGGGTGCTTTTTCACCTCTCAACCCAGCAGGGAAAATGGGTGCAAGTAGGCTCAGCACCCGATTCTTGGAGGTGCTGGGAAGATCATAAGCCCTCAGCAGATGTTGTTTGACATATTAAACTGCGGCCTCATGGGGTACCTGGGTAGCTCAGTGGGTTAAGCCTCTGCCTTCCACTCAGGTCAGGATCTCAGGGTCCTGGGATCCAGCATTGGGCTCTCTGCTCAGCAGGGAGCCTGCTTCCCCCTCTCTCTCTGCCTGCCTCTCTGCCTACTTGTGATCTCTCTCTCTCTCTCTCTCTCTCTCTCGGTCAAACAAGCAAATAAATAAATAATAAAATCTTTAAAAAAAACAAAAACCAACAACACAAAACCCTGCTGCCTCAGATGCCAACAGCCAGAACAGGGGACCAGGGAATCCCCACAGTGTGGAAGGGACCTGCACACCTCCCCCACCCCCACCCCTACGTTAGGGAGGAGAGGGGAGGAAGGCATCATGCCAGGGGCCTCCTTCTATCTTATCCTCCCACTGAAAAGGATCAAAGCAGATTCTTAGTTCATTCTGAAATAGGAACCCCTTTGGGAATCTGGCTAAAGCTATGGAACTTTCCCCAGAAAAATGCATACAAGTGCATTCAAAGTTAAGCAGAACATTTAGGAGGCCCCAGGAAAATTATTTTCTTTTTCCAGGGTCTTCACTGTCTACCCTTGAAAGCAGCTTGCCTCGGGTAGGGAGGCTTGACATAAAGCTCAGTTAGGAAACACATACACCCACAAACACACACATGAGCACAAGCCAGTTTTAAAGTCCACCTCTGCCTAGAGGTGGACTTTAACTGTGTGACTGCTAGCAAAGTCACTCTACTTCTTCTTAGGCTGTCTTATCCATGGAATAGGGATACTATTTTTTTTTTTTAAAGATTTTATTTATTTATTTGATAGAGAGAGATGACAAGTAGGCAGAGAAGCAGGCAGAGAGAGAGGAGGAAGCAGGCTCCCTGCTGAGCAGAGAGCCCGATGCGGGGCTCGATCCCAGCACCCTGAGACCATGACCTGAGCCGAAGGCAGAGGCTTTAACCCACTGAGCCACCCAGGCGCCCCACTATTTTTTTTTTTTTAAGTTTTTATTTATTTATTTGACAGAGAGAGAGACCACAGTAGACAGAGAGGCAGGCAGAGAGAGAGAGAGGGAAGCAGGCTCCCCGCTGAGCAGAGAGCCCGATGCGGGACTCGATCCCAAGACCCTGAGATCATGACCTGAGCTGAAGGCAGCGGCTCAACCCACTGAGCCACCCAGGCGCCCCAGGGATACTATTTAAAAAAAAATTTTTTTTACAGGATTAAAAAAATTATTATTTGGGAGAGAAAGAGAGAGAAAGAAGGAGCCTAATGCAGGACTTGATATCAGGACCCTGGGATCATGACCTGAGCCAAAGGCAGACACTCAACCGACTGAGCCACTGGGCACCCCAGAATAGGAACACTATTAATCACTCCATATCTCAGCTTTGCAGAACTGCTCCCTCCTTGCACTATAATTTCTGCCCCTCCAATTAGTCGAAGAACTGAGGGGAGTCACAGGTGCTCCTACCCTTGGCTGTGTGATTTACAGGCTCTTTTTCTTCCTGGTGTTCCCTGTAAAATGAGGGAGGCTCAGCCACACCTTAGCCTGGCTGCCCAGTTTGGAGTTTGTGAGAAGACCAGGCCCAGTAGAGGACAAAGCTGGAGCTCACGGGAGGCAGGTCTCCCTGGGAGTGGGAGGTGGGGGAGGGGAGTCTTGGGTGGGTCTGGGGGCAACATCAAGGTGGCCCTGGGGTTTCCAGAAACAGAGGGGGCAAAGCTGGAGGGTCTGGGGGCTGCTGCCTCAAGCCTGGTTGTTGCTGGTCTCTCCTTACAGCTGCAGCTTCCTGCCTGGTCAGGTGACAGCTTCGTTCCAGGATGGACTTTGGGCCCTGCTGACATGGGCTGCTGAAAACTCTGTTTCCTTAGCTGCCCACGGGGCCAGCAAAAAAAGGTAGCTGAGCTGAGTAGTCATGAATCTAGAGGGCAGGGTTTCAGGCTAGCCCTTCCCAGGCTAGCCCTCTCTGGGTGTCTCCGAAGTATGTGTGTCCATTAGGCCAGTGGACAAGAGGGAAAGCTGGGGCTGCTGGTCTCAGGGTGGTCCGGGTTGGAGTTGGGAGGTGAGACTGTCTGGCTGTTGGGAGTTAGAAGAAGGGAAAATAACCCTGACCTCTCCCCACTCCCTTCCTTCCCCACTTCCAAATCAGGAGACCCAATCTCTGAGCTGACTCCTGGGGGTTGTAGGGATTTTTTTTTTTCAATTTTTTAAAAAAGATAGTATTTTAAAGTAATCTCTATATCTAATGTGGGGCTCAAACACACAACCCTGAAAACAAGAGTTGCATCCTCTACTGACCGAGCCAGTCAGGTGCCCCTCAAAAAAAAAAAATTTTTTTTTTTTTAATTAAGTAAACTCTGTGCCCAGTGTGGGCTTGAAGTTAGGACCCTGATGGGATCGAGCCCTGCATCGGGCTTTCTGCTCAGCAATGAGCCTGCTTCCCCACCCTCTCTCTCTACCTGCCTCTCTGCCTACTTGTAATCTCTGTCAAATAAATAAATAAAAATCTAAAAAAAAAAAGAAAAAAAAAAGTTAGGACCCTGAGATCAAGTGTTGCATGCTCTACCAATGAGCCAGCCAGGAATTCCTGGGTGGGGGATTGTGGTTTGAGAGGAGTTTTTGCTAAGGAATTATATGAACTACTGGCTGGGCCAACTTCATAGGCCCAATCATCCCTGGTCCTAATTTCAGAAAGGCCCCACACTTGGTTGAATGCTCTGCTGTTGCCTTGAAATTTTTTTAAAGTAAGCTCTAGGTCCAACACGGGCCTCAAACTCATGACCCTGAGATTGAGTCTCACGCTTCACCTATTGAGCCCGCTAGATGCCCTGCCTTCTTGAAAATTTTAATAACCTTGGGGCCCCTGGGTGGCTCAGTCATTAAGCATCTGCCTCCAGCTCAGGTCATGATACCAGGGTCCTGGGATGGAGCCCGCATCAGGCTTCCTGCTTGGCAGGAGGCCTGCTTCTCTCTCCCCAACTCCCCCTATTTGTGTTCCTTCTCTTGCAGTGTCTCTCTCTGTCAGATAAATAAATAAAATCTTAAAAAAAAAAAGAAAAGAAATCTTAAGTAATCTTATTTATTTATTTGAGAGAGAGAGAAAGAGAGCGAGAGTGGGGGAGGGAGGGACAGAGGGAGAGGGAGAAACAGATTCCCCACTGAGCAGAGAGTCCTAAGAGGCCTGATCCTAGCACCCCTCAGATCACGACCTGAGCTGAAAGCAGATGTTTAACTGACTGAGCCACCCAGGAGCCCAAAAATTTTAGTAATTTTTGAACAAAAGTTCCTGCATTTTCATTTTCGACTAGGCCCTGTGAATTGTGGGAAGGAGATGCTTGAAAGGGTTGGTGGGGGGACAAGACTGACTTATATCCCTCTCCTGATCGCCCCTTCCAAAAGCCAGAGTATGTTTGCCTTCCTCTCTCCTCCCTACCTAGTGCTTCCAAACTATCCAACAGGCCAAGTTCCTGCATGGCGCTCTTTCTCTGTGTTTCAGCCTTGCCTGTAACACTTCTCCTTTGATACTTGCCAAGTGAGGGAGAGGAAGGGTCCTTAAGGCCAGTGCTGGGCTGGGCAGAGAGAACATGAGGACAGGGCCCATTGTGGTTCCTGTGCCTGGCCCAATGCCTGGTCCAGAAGAGGTACTCTGGGATGTGGGCTAGACCTGAATGAATGGTGGTTAGATGGGGAAACTGAGGCCCAGCAAAGATAGTGATCTGCTTCAAACCCCCCTGGGGTTTGTCAAAGCTGAGCCCCTGAGGACACACAGCGGGCTAAGGCAGGTCAGGGAAGCTAAACTCTGCGGTGTAATTATTTTCAGTGATACAGTGAGTGCTGTCTACACTATGTCAGGGCTGCCTGGCCTGGGTACCCCAGACAAATGTGTCTCTGCCCTTGTTTAGACCAGGAGCCGGGAGAAAGTGATGTGTCCAGAGTCAGGTTGGATGGATGAAGGCAAACTCTAACTGGTGGGGTAGCACAGTGCCCTTCTTGGGACCCCTGAGCCCACGGCTGTGCCCTAGGGCAATTTCTAGTCCTGTGGACCAGGCTGAGACAAGATCTAGATTGCTGGTCTTGGCTCCTCTGCTGCTGACCACCTCTGCGCTCTCGGCCATCAGTGACCTCTCCTGGCTTCAGTCTCCCTTCTGTGTTATGGAGGTAACACTCCCTGCACTGATTCCCTCATAGCTTGGTGTGGGTTCTGATGTTTTAAAAGTGCTTGGTCAGCCATGATAAAGAGCCAGAGGCCTGGAAGAAATGAGCACAGCATTTTCATGATTTCTAAAGGCTTTCTTCCCTACGACCATACTTAGTCACACTTCTTACCCAAAGAGGATCTCAAAGCCCCTTAGAAGCTATGAGTTAATCATGCCCAAGATCAGCCCTAATCTGTGTTGAGCATCTCAGTGGGGAATCCAGGCCCAAGCAGGGGTGCCCTGGGGCCTGACAGCAAAGTCCAAGGGCAAACTGAGGCACGACTCTCCTCATTCCCCCTCACTAAGGGGTGGAGAGAGCGCGCAGGAAGCATGGACCCCAACCTCACATTGAGGGTTGACACTGGGGAAGGTGCGATGAATTGGAGGTTAGGAGAGGTCTGCCCAGTCACCAGACTGGAGAGGAAGGCCCACTGTGGGTCACAGGTCTCGTGTGCGTCTGCAGCCTCAGTCTCCAGAGCAAACTCCAATGCCGTCTGAGTCCTGGAAAGATTTCTCAGAACTCCCATATTCCAGGAGAAGGATGCTAGAACCCCCAGGTCTTCCCAGGCTGAACTCAGGATACCTGGCGGTCCTGGGGTCCGAGCCCAGCATTCCTCCTCCCCCAGCCTTCCACTACCTCCTCCCGCGAGGCCAACTCCCCTTTCGCGCCCCCGTCGGCCCCGAATCTCAGGCCCGCTCCTCCCGCCCCGCCCCGCGACCCCGCCCACTGGGTCCCCGGGCCGCCGCGCCACCCGCCCGACCCCGCCCTCCCCCAGCCCCCCGGAGCTCCCGGAGCCGGACGGCGGGCAGGAGGCGGCGGGGAGGGCGGCAGGCGGCGCCGCCCCCGCCCCGCGGCCGCTCCCTCCCCAGCTGCAGGCCGGCCTCCGCGCCCCGCCCGCCGCCCGACCCGCCCCTCCCGCGCCGCTCCCGCCGCCCGGCCGCTCCCCGCAGGCTCCGCTTCCGCCGCCCAAACTTTTCGCCGGCGCGTCTCCCCGCGGCGGCCGCCTGCCCGCGCGCCCGCGCCGCGCATGGGTGCCCGGCCGCAGGGGGCCTGACCCCCGCCGAGGTCCGCCCGCCGCGCCATGGCGGCCCGCGCGCCCCCCGCCGCACCTGCGGCCGAAGAGCCGGGGGGCCCGGGCGGCCCCCCGCGCAGGAAGAAGTCCCGCTCCGGCGCGTCCGGCCTCCGCCGCGCCTTCAGCTGGCTGCGGGGCAAGCGGCGCAAGAAGAAGGCGGCGGGGGCGGAGGGCGCCGAATCGGCCGCCCCCCGGGCCAAGAAGGCGGACGACAAGGCCAGGAGGGCCAAGGGTAAAGGCCGAGGTAAGGTGGCGGGGCACCTGGGCTGTGCGCCGGCGGCGCCGAGGGTGCGGCCGGGGTGGCTCCGCCGGGGGTCCGGGGTGTGTTGGAGGGGTGAACCCCTCGGCGCCGGGGCTGGGGGAGCGGAGAGCCTGGGGCTCAGCTCGAGCACTCCCATTCTATGCCGCCTCCCCGCATTTCCCAGACTCAGCCCGACCCCATTCTAGGGGGAAGGGACCCCTGGCTGGGGCAGGAATCTCCGGGCTTGAGCAGGAAGTGCTGGCAGTCTGGCTCTTGGGACGGTGAGGCAATACCCCCTCCCCCAGGCTCACCCAGGTTCTGCCCTCTGCTGAGTCAGGGGGTCAGAGACTTGGCTCTGGCCTGGGGCCCATGGGAGAGGCAAGTGGCCTTGCGTCTCTGGTGGGGATTCCTCCAGGTCCAGAAGGTCAACTGCACTCTCAAAGTGTTTCAGCCCCACAAAGGACCCAGCGTGGGGCACAGCTTGCTTTAGGCTCTTAAGGTGTTGCTGTTAGCTTTTCCCACCTGGCCCCCCTCACCACTCCCCGGGGCCAAACTCAAACATCCACCTCCTGGGGTGGTGAGCTCACCGAGAACCACCATGCCCCCCCCCCCCCCCCATCACTCCTTCCCCAGCCCTGGTAGAAACAGGCCAGTGATGGAAGCATGCTTACAGATGGGGGAAACTGAGGCTCAAATTAATGGAGAGCCTGTACCTGAGCTGCGGTGGGATGGGTACTTAAAATACAACAGCCAGTTCCTTGCTTCTGGGCTCTTTCTGGCCTGATGGGTGGGCAGCCTGAGGGGTAGGGAAGGGGTGGCTGATTTGGTGCATCCCTGCTGGGGTCACTTTCCTTTTGGGCACTTGCTTGGTTCTTTTCTCATTTCCCCCTCTGTTTCTAACTCCTGTTTGGGGGTAGGGCATGAGTCTCTGCAAGAGGGTGGAGCTCCCTTGGGGCTTGTCCTGCTGAAGTCTACCTTTCCTCTGGCTTGGGCTGCAGTGCCTGAGGTGAGGAAATGGCGGTGTGTGCGGGGGGGGGGGGGGGGGGGCCCATCCCATTTCATGTTTACCCTCCCGGTGTCCTTTAACCACCTCCTCTGCAGGAGAATTAAAAGGAATGGTTGAGGGGTCAGGAAGAGGGTGAAAAGCCTCTTGTGTGATTGCATCCGGCCAGGTCTTCCTTTTGGATGAGGGCCTTTGGCCCAGGCACGCAAAAAGTCAGGGTGCTGGGGCAGGGATGACTGGGCCAAGCCCTAAGGGAGAGTTTGGATAAAGGGCGTTTCTCAGGGCTCTGCACTCCCGGGTCCATGCAGAGTCTCTCCTAAGGCTGTCCTACTGGGATTCAGTAGAAGTCCTCCCCATCTCAAGAGGGCATGGGTCAGGGGTCAGAATTGCAGCAGGTTGGATTCTGGTTAGATGGGCAGGATTGGAGATAGAAGGCCGGTGGTGTACCCCAGGGCAGTGGATCCTTTTCCCCTTGGAGACCAGCCTGGAGGCAGGGGCTGGAAAAGCTGACCCTGTATGTCCCTGCTTCAGCAGCCTGGGTTGGGGTCATTGGGTCAGTGGGTAGGCCTGCCCCTGCGTCATGTTAGGTATCTGGTAGCACTGGGCTTTCTGGGCAGCAGGTGCCCCGATTTGAGCCCACGTGCCTAGGAACCACCTCCCTGCCCCTGGCTGTTGTTTCTCCCGGTCTGGGGGTGGCCCCAGGTCTGACTAGAGGAAGTCCTGCTCCTTTTTGCTCCAGCCTCCTATTATTCCAATTGTTTCCTTGTCACCTGCCTGGCCCAACTTCTTTTCTGTTTATTAAGAGAAATAAATCTGATCTCTCTAATCTCCATTGGCACTGCTGGTCAGGAAGGGGAAACCCAAAGAAGGCTTAACTCTTTCTGGGGAAAATGTTCAGAGTGGAGACTGGGGAAGATGGGAAGGAGGAATACACAGAAAGTTCCAGAGGGGTCAGGCGCCTTTGCTGTGAGGCTCCTCCATTCCAGTCTCTGAGACGCAAGTCGTGGCTCCCCTAATCTGACTTCTCTACAGTAAGTTGGGAAAGCTGAGCTTGGAGTAGAATTTTGAGTCCTTGTCTTCCAGGACTTAAAAAGAAACGAGAGGAAATCTGACAGTTACTGATTATTCTGAATGTGCCGGGAGTGGGAGCCCTGTATCCATTAGCTCACTCGAGCCCATTTGCAGATGAAAAAATTGAGGTTCAGGGACAGTGAGTGCTTCTTTTGCCCAAACTGGGATTCGAACTCAAACCATCTTCCTCCAAAAACGGTCCCGTTTTCATGAAGAGGTCATGCAGATGGGACCCAGATCGGCAGGAAAGGTTGAAAGATCTCATCCAGCCCATTCTGCAGATAGCCGAAGGCCCAGAGAGAAGTGAGGGCAGCTGACAGAGTGGGAGGAGTAGGAGAGTCAGGCAAATAAGGGTTCACATCCTGGCTCAGTCACCAGCAAGTCCCGTGAGGTTGGGCAGCGGCCTCTCTTTGGGTGCACTGATTCCATACTGTCTCAGGGAATGAGAACCTCTGGCTGGGCATTGCCTTGGTGGGTTCGTGACTCCCAAGATTTCTGTCTCCGTAAGATTCTCACAGAGCGAATGTGGAAATAAGAGGAATGTGAAATCATCACGGAAATGAAGGGCTCGCTCTTATTGTCACCTTCCCCTGAGCTCTATGGACCTAGTCTGGAGGGAATGGGCTCAGAGACTGACAGGACAACTCTGCCGCCCCTCCCAGGTCCTGTGACGCTGGCAGATCGGGAGCCCCTCTAAGCCTCAGTTTCCTGATCTGTAAAATAAATCCTGGCTTTACAGGGGGTGTTTCAGGAGTCAAATGAGATAACTGAGATGCAAGTGCTTTGTTAATTGTGGAGAATGGTCTAGATGGGAGCAGGTTTCTGCTGCTGTGGTGCTGAGGACTTGGACATTAGCTGCTCAGTGTTTGGAAATCCACTCTTGGCTACACCTCAGATACCCATGGCCGTGATGGTGATGACTGAGGGGGAGTAGCCACAGAAGGTGGGCTCTTACCTCTGTCTAACAGAAGACTCAGGCATAAGAAAAGGCAAACAAATAAGAATCCATATTTTCCAGAAATATCACCTGGACTCCAGACAAGTATGTGGGGAGGAAGTGTTTCTGGGACAGACGCCAGGACTGGAGCCCAGTAGATAACTAGGGGAGGCTGCCTGCAGGTGGTGAGCAGAGTGTAGAAGGAGGGCAGGGTGCTGGGTAATTTGATTTATTTATTTATTAGAGACGGGGAGAGAGAGAGAGAGAGAGAGCGCGTGAGAGCGTGGAAGGGAAGAGGGAGAGGAGAGGGAGAATCCAAGCAGGCACTGAGCTGAGGGGGGAGCCGGAGGCGGGGCTTGAACCCACAACCCCAAGATTATGACCCAAGCCAAATCAAGAGTCAGGCGCTCAACTGACTGAGCGCCCCAGGTGCTGGCTAATTTGAAGAAGTAACATGAAGGCTGCCATGTGTCAGACCCTGGCTGGGCGTTTTCACAAATGTTTTCCTTTGTCCTCACCACAACCTGGGAGGTGGGCAGTTGTTACCATTTCTGGGTGAGAAAACAGGCGCAGTGGTTGAAAGTAAGTTGATCAGGGTCACTTGGCTTCATTTGTTTGAAAAAGCGTGTTCTTTATTATGTCATGTCAGGCACCGTTCAGGGCAAGGTGAATACCTGGGACAGGATAGGCCAGGTCCCCACCTGCATGGCAATGATGTTCATGGCGTGGCTGTGACAGAGGGTCTCAGTCTGCCTCCCAAGGCCACGCTTTTGAAACTCAACGTATGAGGCTAGGTATGTTTCTGACTCTGGAGAGCGGGGACCAGTAACCACTGTGGGAGTGTGTAGCTCTCCCGAAGGTTCCTCTTGGGCAGTGGGCTGTGGCTGGGGGGGAGGGGTGTCAGAGTGCTGGTAGCTTCAGGACTGAAAGAATTGAGGTCCAGCAGCTTTAACCTGAACAACTCTGGCCACTCACTCAGGAGGCACTGCCCTTGGTGTGGGGTTGTGGAGAGACTCCTAAGTTTGAGCTCTGCCCCACGGTGGGCCACATGTGCCCTGTCTTGACAAAGATGGAGTTTCATGGCCTCTGAGAGCCTTTCTGGTTCTAGAATTCTGGATTGAGAATGGACTGGGGCCATAAGGGTGGGAGCTGTGTTCAGGAAAGGAGAGTCTGCCTTTTGGCCGGTCGGGGACAAGGCACTGGGCCCCAGGGGCCTAGATGTTACAGTAGGATGGGTGGAGAGAATCCGTGTGAATGCCATCTCCTTCTGCTGAGGACGGGGCCTGTGTAGCTCTTTTATTTTAATTAATTAATTAATTTATTTATTTTATTATTATTTTTTTAAGATTTATTGATTTATTTGACGGACAGAGATCACAAGTAGGCAGAGAGGCAGGCAGAGAGAGAGAGGGGGAAGCAGGCTCCCTGCTGAGCAGAGAGCCCAATGCGGGGCTCGATCCCAGGACCCTGGGATCATGACCTGAGCCGAAGGCAGAGGCTTTAACCCACTGAGCCACCCAGGTGCCCCTTTATTTTATTTTTTTAAAAAGATTTTATTTATTTATTTTTAAAGATTTATTTATTTATTATTTATTAAAATATTTAAAATATTTTATTTATTTATCATTTCAAAAGATTTATTTATTTATTTTATTTTTAAAAAGACTTTATTTATTTATTTAATATATTTATTTATTTATTTAAAAGATTTTATTTATTTATTTATTCAGCAGGCTCCCGCTGAACAGAGAGCCCCTACATGGGGCTTGATCCCAGGACCCTGGGATCGTGACCTGAGCTGAAAGCAACCAAGCTTAATGATTGAGCCACCCAGGCACCCAACTCTTTTATTTTTAAATTTAATTTAAGTTTTTAAAAGATTTTATTTATTTATTTGAGACAGAGAGAGAGAACTAGTGGGGTGAGGGGCAGAGGGAGAAGCAGACTCCCCACTCAGCAGGGAGCCTGATGCAGGGCTTCATTCCAGGACACTGAGATCATGACCGGAGCTGAAGGCAGGCAGACACTTAACCGACTGAGCCACCCAGGCACCCCTGTTTAGCTCTTTTAAAACAAAGTGAGGACTCAAAGGCACTTTGGGTAATGGACACTTTGCCTGTCTAAGGGCAGGATAGTGTCTGCTTGCCTTTCTTCCTTCTTCTCCCTCCCTCCTTCCTTCCTTCCCTCCCTTCCTTCCTCTCTCTCCCTTCCTCCCTCCCTCCCTTCCTTCCTTCCTTCCTTCCTTCCTTCCTTCCTTCCTTCCTTCCTTTAGGGGGTGGGGGGGCCGAGGGGGAGAGAGAGACTCCTAAGCAGCCTCCATGCCCCCCGCACAGAGCCCACGAAGGGCTCCATCTCAGGACCCTGAGATTGTGCCACGAGCTGAAATCAAGAGTCAGATGTTTAATGGGCTGCACCACCCAGGCGCCCCTCTGTTTGCTTTTCAATAAACACTCCATGTACTTCCACATTCCATGCCATCGCATGCACCATTTCCCTTACTTAGGGTGTGCTCCCCTTTGCTTTTCTATCCACTGAACCCTTATTCATCTCTCAAGGCCCAGCGCCAGTGTCATCCTTTCTGGGAGAGCCCCCAGCGAAAGTACTCCCTCCATGCTAGAGCAGGGTGCTTAAGGGATTTGAAATTGTATGGTCTGTTTCTCTGGCAACCCTCTTGAGTAGGGCATCTCAGTGTCCTTAGCCTGGGGCCTGGACCAGTGTGGTTGAGGTAGGGCTCCCTCTGCTGTGGGGTACATCCAGTGGGAGTGTGACGTCCACAGAGGAATCTGTGTCCAGCTCCTCCAGGCCCCTGTGAAGGGGTTGGGGAGAGGGAGCCTCACTAATGTATTTCAACATACTAGTAAGTATTTAATATTAGGTAATAAGTACCTACTATGTGCCAGACATTGTCCTGGGGATGAATGAGAGCCAAGGTCTCAGACCTCATGAACCTCACAATCTGGGGGAGGAGCCAGACACCGAACAGATAATTAAGGGTCAAGAAGTGTGACAAAGGAGGGAGCATAGTGATCCCAGGGGTGACATCAGGGATGGCTTCCCAGAGGAGGTGACCCATGAACTAAAATGGAAGGGTGAGGGGAAGCTGGAGTCGAGGGATTTGCAGTGCTGGAGTTGGGCAAGGCTCCTACAAGGGGCTGGGGCCAGCTGGCTGGCTGGGTTCTGTGGGTATAGGAATAGTCATACCTCACTGTTCTGAACAGCCTGAGGGCAGGAGCTGGGTTGATGGTCCCCCCCCCACCCCCGCTCAGCATGGGGCCTGGTGCAGAGTAGCTTTGGGTAATAGGTGCGTGATCCGACATGGGCCCCAGAGCACGGGTATTTGCTGATCCTAGATGCTCAGAGTCGATGGCCTGAGATGCCACAGGCTGCTTTCATGGCACATAAGGATGGGCAGGTGAGGCCCAGAGGACAAAGTGTCTTGCTCAAGGTCATACAGCCAGCCAGCATCAGAGGTGGAATAGGAGCCCTCACCTGCCAGGCTGACCTCAGCTTCCCTACTCCTTTGTTCAGACTTCAAATGGAAAATCCCATACCAGAGAGGTGCCTCTACTAGGAGGAGATGAGCAGGAACTGAGGCCAAGAAGGCCTCCATCCCCTCCCTCACCTCCAACACCTTCAGGGGCTCATTCCAACTGCTGCTCCCTCCCTCCTCGTGGAGGCCTCAAATCCCCACCCATGGCACACAGCCCAGCTTTCTGGAAATCCCCTTCAGGCTAGGATGAGCCCTCCCCACCCCCCAATTCTGTCTCTCTCCTGCCCCCAAGCAGGGCTGCCAGCAAGGTTTGGTGAACTGGTGTGGCTAAATCCTGTGGCCAGAAAAATCTCCGCTCTTGTCGGAAGAGGGCAGAGGGAGTGCCTCCCCTTACCCAGCTGTCCCCGGAAATCCCCCTGTCCCCAACCTTCAAAGCTGTCTCAGCTGCTCCTGGGCTGTCACATGCTGATGGAAACTAATGAGAGGAGGCATTGTATATTGTTTGGGCCAAGGTGAAGGTGCTGGGGTGGGGAGAGCAGGAATCCACACCTTCACCTTCTGTCCGCATGTCTGCAGACCCTGCAGACCCCATGGCCACCTCCAGCCCCTTGGCCGACTTGGGGGAGAAGTAGGTGGCAGCAGCTTCCTGGGCAGGAGCGTGAAATCATTGTCCCACTCTCCTACTGTTACACTCCACTGTCTCTCTGGTTTTGTGTCTCCTGCCCTCGGGGGCTGGTTCATCAAAGGTTGTCAGCTCTACTCACAGGGTGCCCAGCCCTGTGATTGTCAGGGAGGGGGACGGAGACAGCTCAGCTTGCAGAGGGTTTAAGCCCCAAATCTTCTGGCAAAGTGCATAATTCCCAGGAGGCTGCTGCAGGTTGGGCCTCCTGTCTGCTTAGAACAGCCCTCTCCTCCAAGCTTCTGGCTGGGCCAGGTCTTCACCACCATCCAAGAAAGTCATGAGGCACTCAAGTCCAATGTTGTGGTTTCCAGGAGTTCTAGTCTTCCATACAAGCTCCCTTCTTCCCACGGTCCTACCTCGGGCTCTCTTATGCTCTTGGGGGGGCGGGCAGCACTCTTCCTCTAGGATCCTGAAGTCCACACAGCCTCTGTAGTGAAAGAACGTGAGAGAGACTGGGACTCTCCTGCCTGAGCCTCTTCACCTCTCCCAGAACGTAACCAATAGCCCCACTTTCTCTGCTTCCACCAGCTTCTATTCAACACCACAGCGTGCCTGCTGTGTGCCCCACACTGAGCTGTGCTTGGGCTTACTAAGAGGAGGGAGGCGATCACTGTTTTGAACTGGTTTTCTGGTTGGAAAGGGAGAGACCAAAAGGTACTGCTGTCTTGAGACAAGTGTTGGGATGGTGTTACACAGGGTGCTGGGGGGCCCTGGGCTGTGATCGGTTCTATCAGAGGGCGGCACTAGTGCCAGTGGGAGTACAGAGGGCTGAGCTGTGGGAGGAGGGGTGCAGGGAAGACTTCCTGGAGGAACGGACTGTTGAGCAGGGTATTGAGGAGGCAGAATCTTCCAGGCAAAGGTGGAGGAGGAAGAAGCATGTGGGAAGGCCTGGAGGTGT
The DNA here is from genome assembly GCF_963455335.1 of Martes martes. Lineage (NCBI taxonomy): Eukaryota > Metazoa > Chordata > Mammalia > Carnivora > Mustelidae > Martes > Martes martes. The sequence goes on along the minus strand of NC_137891.1, from coordinate 167,184,429 downwards.
ATAGTGGGAGGGTGGGGTGGTGGCAAGAAGCAGGGGTGTGGTGGGAGATGAGGTTGAACTGGGGGCAGGGCAGTTGCTGCAAGGCCTTTTGCAAAGGTCAAGGCACCTGCTACCCTCCAGACATCCCTTGAAGCTCTTTGCATACTTGCCCAACTCATGCCAAGAGATCTGGATGTTATCCTCGAGTGTGCTTTCTGCTCCTCCACACCGCCTTTCCCCTTTATGGCCCCCCTCTGTAAATTAAGGGAATTGGGCTAGCAGATACTGCGAGGTCTCGTCCAGCTTTGACGCTAGGATCCTCTACTTGGTGCAGAGCAGGTGCCTGGTACACACTGTTTGGTACATGGTTTATGTTTGACAAGTGTTTCCGGACCCGGACGATTGAATAAAATATATTCCCTCAGGGACTGCATTGTTGTTAACCTCAAACTTAGCAAGGCATGGGCCTCAGGGAGGGTGGGGACCAGCTTTGACTCCCCCATTTTGCAGGTAGGGATGGGGTGCCCTGGAGCCACTGGGCACAAGAGGCAGCACAGTGTAGTGGAGGGGCTGGCCCAGGTGGCAGAAAGGATGAACAATACGGGGTTTAGAACTGAGGGCTCTAGACTCCCAGCCCAGCCGTGTCTCGGCTACACCACCCTGCCCCTCGTTGGAGACAGGGCAGAGCAATGGTAAAGGAGAGTCACTTCCCAGGGTGCTGGGCTCTGGCTGGGCACAAGGGCACTTGTGAGGACACAGAGGTGAGGACAGCCTGGCAGCCTGGAAGGTTTCTGGAAGAGGTGAAGCCTGGCCTAGGTTTGAAAAACGAAAGACTTATACCGGGGGAGATGAGTGAGGGGCACACAGATGTGGGTGGCTTCACATACGTTTATCTATACACTCCATTACTTAACACTCGCAGACATAGTGTGACAGAGCCAGTCACAGTTACACAGGCAGATAGGCAAAAGCACACAGCCAGACATTTGAAAACACTCCCTGTGGATACAGGCACACAGTCACACACACAGATGATCACACAGAGAGATCCAAGCGTTCAGGGTCACAGATACATATACACAGGTATGCAACTACACAGCCACATTCAAGCACACAATTACCAAGGCCCAGTTACCGGCACAGGCACAGATAAACTGGAAGGGTAGTAGCATGGGCAGGGGGTATTGGAGTCAGCCTGGGTCTGAGTCCTAGTTCTGCAGCTTACTGCTCTTTGACTTTGGGCGAGTCAGCTGACTTCATGGAACCTCAATTTCCCCATCTGTAAAATGGGGATGATAAAAGTACCTCCCTTGTAGGATTGTTTTGTGGCATGAAAGTAGTCATCCCAACACCTGACACATAGCGCTATATAAAAGGGCGCTGTTATTTTGAACACGATTACCACAGAAGTACAGTCAGATCGATACATTTGTACACAACAGGCACAGAGACAGGAGATATACACAGACGCGTGACACTCACGGGGTGGGAGCTGGTGGGCCCTAGCAGCAGCGGGGCTCCGGATCCCGCCTGTCGGGGGCCCTGCTCCGACTTCTCCGGGCTCCATTGCAGTCCTCAGAGAGCCGGCCCCTGGGCTGGGAGAGCGGGCCACCCGCCTGCCCCACCTGGACACACCGGCCTTTTCCGAGCGCTCTGGGTGGAGCGGCTCAGCTGGTCTCCCAGGTCCTGGGAGGGGCGGAGCCTACGGGACGCGCGCCAGGCCCCGCCCCTCCGCCGTCCCCGCCCCCGGCCCGGCCATTGGCCGCAGAGCCCGGAGGCGTGGCTGAGCTGGGGCTGGGGGCGCCTGCGGTGGCCGCCCGCGCGTCTCTCTGCCTCCCTCCCGGGGCTGCGGGCCCGGCGGCCGGGCTGGTTGGGCTGCGCTAGGGTTTCCGCGCCGGCTCCCGCGCCCGCCATGGGCAACTCACACCACAAGAGGAAGGCCCCCAGCGGCCCCCGGGCCCGCAGCTTCTGGCGGTTCGGGCGGTCGGCGAAGCGGCCGGCAGGTAGGGGCCGGGGGTGGGGGCGGGGCAGGCGGGGAGGAGGGTCTCCCTGCCGCAGCCGCCGCCACCGCTGCTGCCCCCTCCCGGGGCTTGGTGGGTGTGAGTGTGGGGGGCCGGGAATCCCCCGCACAGACCCCACCCCTCACATGCGCAAAAAAGCACACGTACATACGAATACCCACGGGCGGGCACGCGTATATGTTCACAATTTTCACAGCCACACACAACACCCACTCAAATGCACGGACATGCAGGCAGAATCACATACACATTCACACCCACCGCATCGCTGTAAGGACGCACAGAACCCGAGACACAGGTACATATCCCTAGGTATACGGTTCATACTACCACGCGAATTATACCCCTCGCGCAGATTCACACAATCGCACACACACGCCAGTCATGTAGGTACAGTTGCCCAGCGGCTTAGGCACACACATGTACACACGGGTTCAGAACTGCACAGCCGACGGGACTCCCACACTCACGCTCAAAGGCAGACCCTAAGGCGCTTGTACACATACACACACTCAACACTTGTTAGCCCCCAACAGGCTGAAAGTTTGCAGGAGGGAGGGGAGACAAAGGTGCAGGGAGAAGCAAGAAAACAGGGGCTAGAGACTTCGGGCCGCCTCCATCTGGCGTGATCGGGAGTCGGACTGGTTCTCTGCGCTCCCTCCCCGCCCCCACCTGCATTGCCGCTGCCTCTCGTCCCCCTTCCCCCCACCCGCGGTCCCCGTGGTCGCTGCCGCATGTCCCCCCTTTCAGTGCAGCCACCGAGCTGGAACGCAGCCCTTCCCGGCGTGCTGCAGGATCCCTCCGCGGGTCACATTCCTGCCTCCAAATGGGGGGGTGGGTGGAGGGGGAGAATGGAGAAAAGGCCTCCAAGCCTAGCGCTGGGAAATAGGATTCCTGGTTTTCCCCAGCAGGTGCGACGGTTCAGGGTATCCCCCAGAGCCCCAAGGGGTGCTGGAGGAGGGGCTGTGGAGGATGGCTAGTTCCCTTACCTTGTGAATCCAGAGATGGGTTGGGGGCATGGGGATAGATCTACCCCTTACCCTGAGGAAGATAAGGGGTTCCCAACAGGCGGGTGTTCATTCTAGTCTTTGGGAGTGAAAGAATTCTGGAGAAAGTGGGGTGGGGTTGTTTTCTGCTGTGGTGAGGGAATCCACCCGTGTCTTCCTAGGGTGGCCCACATTCCTAGAGATTCTGAAATGAGCCCGATGATCTCATCCCTCCACACAGGGGGTGACAGGAAGAACCTGGGCTGGTAATTAGGGGGTCTGGGTTTTCTGTGTGGCTCTGGTATGGGCTCTGGTGACCTTGAGCAAATTGCTTTCACTTCTCTGGACCTCCTGGCTTCTACAGAGGGGCCTGTCAGTGGATTTAGGGGGGCGTAGCTTAGGTGGCTTCTGGGATCCTTACAGTTCTGTCTAGCCATGATGTGGATAAAGAGACTGAGGTCTGGAGAAGGTGGGCTTGTGCAAGGTCATTTGCCAGTAGCGGTTTGAAGAATAATCATCATAATCAAAGTAATAGCAGGAAAGGGTTAATTAAGTTCTGGTAGGCTCTCTGAGGGTTCCTCAGAAGGTGGATTGATGAGAGACTCCAGGACCTTCCAGTAGTCTCCCTGTCCTGGCAATCCTGAAATCCTGGATGTGTCCACCTGTCTCTTCTTGGATTCGGCACCGAGGGGTGGGGCTGGGGTTCTGCCCGCTCTCCTGTGGTCACTCTAATCTGATGGTTTCCTGAGAACCAACTGTGGGTCCGGACTTGTGACCATTTGTGGTGGGAGAGAGAGAGATGAAGAGGCCTGTGTTTACAGTCCTTCCCACTAGCCCTTGTGCTCTTAGTACCTGCTGAACTCAGGGACTAACCAGGCTTTAAGGTGGTCCTAAAAAACCAGAAAGCAATGTCAAGGCAACATAGAAGTAAGTGTGGGGGCTGGGAAATATCAAAAGGCTTTTGGGTTGGGGTCAGTTCTAGAAGACTGGGGAGATGGTCTTAATGTGGTCTGTGAAGTAACTACAGGGTTGGAATGAGTCCTGAATTATCAATTAAATGAGATGACCAGGATGCCCTTCAGCTCTGGGGAATTGGTATTGGTCATGAGCAAAGGCATAGAGTTGAACCTGAGAGTGGAGGCTGGAGAGAAATGTAGTTGAGGCGCCTTCCTTTTCTTGGGAAGAGAAGGAGTTCCATTGTGAGTGCAAACTTCCATCCCTTTGGTCTTACTTGTGCCTAGGATTCCTAAGGCTTCCCCAGCCTGGGCCTCTGCTGTTGCATGCCCAGGTATGGGACTGGGGTTTGAGTACTTATCCATTTGATTCATCTGTGAGAAGATGAGGGAAAGAATGCAAGGCCAGCAGAGAGGGCTGGAGTCTATAGGCCATCGGGAGCCAGTGAAGGTGTTTGAGCAAGGGAGGGGCCTATGAAAGTGGTGTGTTGGGAAGATGGTGCCAGAGCGGGGGCAGGTGCAGGCAGGACAGGTTGGGGGTGGAGTGGTGAGAGTGGAAGCTCCAGAGAGCAGTCTGGAGGCTATTGCAGTAATCCAGGGGAGAGGTGGTGGGGTGAGGGCTGGGGACAGGGTGGGGGCTGTGAGAGTGGAGAGGAGTGGCAGCTGGAGAGACACTGCGGAGGAGGTGGCAAAAGTGATAGGACCTGGGATTAATCAGGAATAAGGCCCAGAGAGGGCTATAAAGGCTCTGTGCTTGAGGCTGCTTGGTTGGGGGACGGTGACAGGGATAATAACTCAGAGCTAAAAATAAGGGCCCAGTCTGAACCCTTTACGTTGGTTAATCCATTCATCCCCCAAGAGTCTTCCAAGCTAGAAGCCATTATGGTCCCCATTTTACAGATGAGGAACCTGGAGGCTAGAGAAGTGAAGTCACTTGCCCAAGGCCACTCAGCCAGGAGGTAGCTGAACCGAGATTCAAACCAAGCCTGTCAGATTCTGAAGCCTGTGCCCTTAATCAGTTTAGCAATAGATGGGTTTCTTATGATTGAGGGGCCTGCAGATCCTCTGGGCAGAGAAAGCCTGAGGTCCAGGGTTTTGGACTCCTTAGGGAGCACAAGTGAAGGAAGTGCTGTGGGAGAGGGGCAGGGGTTGAGGATGACGCATTGAGGTCCCCCCCCCCCCAAGGGCTTGGAGAGGGAGCAGGTGGGAAATGAGAGGAGAACTGAGATTTAAGGACCACTTGGTCCATTGGATCAGTGCCCTTGGATGAAAGGGAAGGGTAAGGGGGGACAGGGAGAGGCCTTCTCAGTGCAGGAAAGATCCTGTAACCTGCTGGGATTGTTTGGCCTTGGACCTCAGGAATCTAACTTCACCCTCCCCTCCCCAGGTCCCCAGGTCCTGGGCAGTTTGGGGCATTGGTGGAAGATGTGAATTGGGAGCCCAGGGAACATCCCCCAGCATACCACCCTCTTTTTCCCGACATTGTTCTATGAGGTTTATACACATGCCCCCCCGTCCCCCGCCGCCCTTACCCCTGTGGTCCCCCTTGCAGATGAGGCGATTGAGGGACTCGACTGAGTCACTGGTGGAGTCAGACCACCTGGATTCTTTTCTTCCCTCCCCCCTGCCTCTGTACCTGGAGTGCCAGGGGCCTTTGGAAGGTCCCAAAGCTAGGAAAAATCCTGCTTCTCTTACCCCTCCATCCCCCCACCCCAGCGTCTCCCTTTCTCCTCCACTTTCCTAGAGGAGACTTGTGACCAACTATATGTCTGGACTTGATTGTGGAAACCCTGGGCTTCCAGACAAGGGGCTGGCCCAGCCCTTTCTGGTCTGAGGGATCTGAGATAAGGTGAACTTCCTTGCTGCCCCAGGCCCTGACCCAAAGTGGGGGACCACTACCCTCCTAGGGACAGAGCCCTGTATGCTGAGGGACCTTTAGAGATCAGCTCTCCAACCCTCCCATCTCACTGACACTGAGGCTCAGGAAAGGGCACTGAGGCTCGGGAAAGGGTACGGCCTGGCTCCGCATCGTGCTGCAGCTGAGGGGCAGGGAGATCTCAAATCTGACTCCCAGGGGTCTCTGGTCTGGCCCTGCAATTCCTTTCCTTCTGGAACAGAAGGGTTACACCTGGGTCACTGACGAGCTGATAGGGAGCTCTTGTTAAGTGTCCCTTATCAGAGCTTATCTTAATAATGGTCCTTAATGCCACTTGGGATTTGAAGAGAGCTCCGGAAGCAGGTGCAGTGGAGGCCTCTGGAGGCATGGGCAGCCCGTCGGAGCTGGGCTCACACACCTTGACTGTGCCAGTCAGTGGCTGTGTGACCCTAGGTTAGTCATTCACCCTGACTGAGTGCCTCTGGATGGCGAGGGGGATTTCGTGATAACCACGTATGTCTCAGTTAGTTGGTCCTCGATAACTGTGAGTTTGTTATCGAGTCGTGAGTGGAAAGGCAGAGGGGCCTGAGCGCAACCTTCACCCATCCCTCCACCCTGGGGAGGCGGAGGCTCCCTCTGAGCGCAACACTTTGCGTTTGCCCTTGGTTGTGTGCCTTTGGCTTTCCCAGGCACCCGGTGAGGTGGGTGTGAGTCTTGCCGCTGAGACCCAAAGAGGCTGATTCATTTGTGCAAGACCTCTCTCATCCAGACCTCCTGACTCCCAGGCCTTTTCTCTCTCCACTTCATTGTGGCTGCCTCTCAAGCCATCTGTAAAATAGGGATAATCGTGCCTTGAAAGAACAAAGGAAAGGGCTCTTGGAAATTCAGACTCGCACCCTGGCCGAAAGAGATTATGTCATTGTCAGGAGCAGATACTGACCCGGAAACTCGTTATGACATTTATTAATATTATTGTAGCTAATTCCTCCCCACACTGCTGCTGGTTCCCCCAGGCGCCCGAGGCGTGGGATCCTCCTCTCCTTGTCAGGGCCACTCCCTGCCCCCCCATATTTACCTTAGAACCGGCCTGTCAGCTCTGCAGCTCTGCTGTAGGGCGGGGCTTCCCACTGAGGGAAGAAGGAGGGGTATTTCCCTTCTGTAGAGGTGGGGTGTAGAGGTCCCCCTCTTTGGGCAGGAACTCGGGTTGCAGCCCTCCTGATCCCGTAACTTCCTCAGACTTAGGACCATAAAAGCATTGGAGTGAGACCCAAGTTCGACTGTAGGCGCAGCCACTTCCTGTTTTGGTGACCTTGAGCAAGTCACTTTCCCTGGAGCCTCCTTGTACTCATTAAAAAGGAAAGTCATACATGGCTTTCAGGTTTCTTGTTGGATGTTCTGGGAGACTAAAGAGAAAGAAACCTTCACCTGAATGTTTTTGTGATGTTCATGTCCCTTTGTCTTGTCTGTAAGAGAATAAAGTCTCCATGTGTTCTGGGTCCGCTCCTATTGGAAGGCCCTAGTTCGTTCACTAGAGCAGAGGGTTTGAGACTTAGTATCTCTGAACACTCTGAATCCTGGCTCCCAGGCTGGCCTGCTATCCACTGTGGTGGTGGGGGAGCGGGGTCAGGCCCAGGTCCAGGCCCAGGCCCCAGGCCCGCAGGGTTCCAGCTCCTGAGCAAGGCCACCTGGGCTGCTGTGCCCTCCCCCCTCATTCCTCTCCCCTGAGTCAGGCCCGCCTGGCTGTGGGCGCGCCACCACCCCCGCCCCTTGCTCTGGAATGGGGCAGGTTGAGGCCTCACCCCATGGAGGATGTTGCCAAGACAGTGTGTACGCATGCGCACAAATGTGCGCTTGGCCTTGGGGGTTAGGGGCTCCCTCCACCTTTCCTCCCTGTCCCTGGGGCTCAGGAAAGCCCCAGAGTGGTGGGTGCATGCACCTGCCTTTGTGTACACACAGCCACCTGGCTGGGCCCTGTGTGAGTCTGCAGTCCGCTCGTGTGTGAGGAGGACCTGGGTTTGGGTGGCCTGGGTATGCTTTGTGGATGTGGTCCTGAGAGCCCGCACCTGTGGGTGGGTGGTGGGGCGTGGGACATTTTGGAGGTCCCTGCGCCCAGAACCTCTGCTGGTGGAGTAGATCCGAGTTCCCGAACTTGGCCCGTGTGCTTCCTGGTGTGCCCTTCATGTGAGGGGCGTGGCCAAGAGCAAGGTGTCTTCTCTGATCCTGGAAGCTTCCTTCCTCAGGCAGGTGGGGGAGGAGGGGAGGCGGAGGCTGGTGGTGAGCTTCAGCCCTAGGCTCTACCTCTGGACTGTGCCAGGGCAGAAGGTCCTGGAACAAGGACTCTAAGTGTGGCCTTGGGCAAGGTCCTTCCACTCTCTCAGCCCGTTTCTTTGTGAGGAGCCCACCTGCCGCCCGAGATTCAGGTTGCTGAGCCCCTCCCTAAGCAAGTTGCAGGTGTGCGGACCTGAGCCTTGGGTGGCTCTGAGACACCTCAAGGTCTGTCTGGCTAAGCTCTGTGTGTGTGGGGTTGGGGGGCTGTTGCTGGAGCAACCAGATGTTATCAAGTGTGAGAACCTTGGATCCTCTGGGAATTTGCAGCTGTGACCCTGACTGCCAGCTGGGGACCTAGGACCTTGAGCTGCTGTTCCCGTACGCCCTGAGTGGAGCTCAGCCCTGAGTTCCCCTGGTTAGGGGGAAACTGAGGATGACTGTGCCCTGCGTGGTTAAAGGCGTCAGTTTTGGAGCCAGCCAGAGCTTGGGAAGTCACCAAGCTCTCCAAGCCGCACCAGTCCGGGATCAGTAAATGGGAGAGTATGTTCGAGAACCTGCCTCGAATGGCTGTTGTAAGATCTCTGAGGGCAGAGACTGTTTGCCTTCCCCCAGCCTCTGGCATTAATCACCCTGCAAGTGGGGCTACTGCTCTTTGTGTCTGAGCAGGACTAATAAGGGGTGGATGGGTCTGGCCTAAGAGAGGATCTAGGGGAGGATGTGGCCAAGAAATCTCCAATTTGTGGGGATGATAGGGTCCCCCTTCAGAGGGGAGATCAGGTTTGTAGCTGGATCAGAAGACAACATAGTTTTTGGGTTCAAGTTATCCTCAGGGCAAATGCCACCTTGCCCTTCCCAGCTTGCCCTTTCTGGCCTCCATTTCCTCATCTGTCAAATGGGGATAAAAGTGCCTACTTCTTAGGATTGTTGTTTGGATTTCAATGATTTGTGGCCTTACAGACTATCCAGCTGCACAGAAGTTTGTTCTCCAGAGAGCGAGGGCTCAGCCTCTGCTTGAGTGGTCTCTGAGGGGTGGGGCAGCAAATGGGGAAGGGGCAGCAGAGGGGTCTTGTTTGCGGCGGGGGAGCCACTGTGAATTCTTCGCCACTCAGGGAGAAAGGTGCTGTGAGAGCGTAGTGTCCTGAGGTGAGTTTGGGGACAGCGCTTTACAGACTGTCTCTCCCACAGCCTCAGCTCCTCTTTCTGGAGTTGCCCAAGGGGATCTCAGCTCTGTCATTACCCAGAGTAACCTTCCACGCTGACCTCCGGGGCCCCACCATTCTGTCCCTTGCTCACTGTATTTCCGCCCCTCTGGCCCCTGTTTTCTGTTCTGAGACACCTCCCCCCACCCCACTGCTGCCTCGAGGCCTTTCCACTTGCTGCTGTCTCTTTCCAGAAGGTTCTGTGCCCAGCACTTGCCCTGGCTGGGTCCTTCGCCTTCTGCAGGCCTTGGTTCCAATGGCCTCTCCTTAGACTTTCCTTCGTGTGCCCTAGAGGCACCCCCTTCCCTATCATAGCTCCTCAGTCTTAACTAATCTAAAATTGTGCTTTTGGTCTACTTCACTGATGTATTTGTCAAATGTTTATCGAACACAGAATGACAGGCCCTGAGGTAGGTGTTCAGGTGAACAAGATAAAGTTCTCCATTCGCTATAGCCCCCATACTAACTTAATAAATACTTGCTGATTGAATGAATGGGTGCAACAGTCTTATAAGGAGTTCGTTGGTTTTGTTTCCATATGAAGTCATGACTTGTGTGTGATGGAGCCGAATTTGAACTTGGAGCTGACTTCCCTCCAGTTACCTCCTCCCACCCCTCATTTTTACTGCCCTTACCTATGACCGGGTTGTTTCTGTTTCGTTTTGTTTTGTTTTGGCTAATTCTGTTCTCTCTCTGCCTGGTGATCCAACAGTCACCAAGTCACAGAGTGGGACCAGTGGGAAGGATCCTGGGCTGGAGGAAGTGGAGGAATACCATGAAGCCTGCTGTGTGACCTTGGAGAATTCACAGTGCTTCTCTGGGCTGCTTCCCACATGACCAAAGTGGGAAGAAAGTCCTTTGGAAGGCATGGGTCTGAACATACACACGAGGAGTTGTTCCCACCAAGCCACGGTGTTTCTGCTCTGGACATCTCCCTGGCCTCCCCGTGTCCCTGTGTCCTGGGCTGGCTCCCACCCCTCCAGGGGGCTTTGCCAAAGGACTTGCCATCACAGGCAGTTCTGGGCTTCTGCCAGGCTGTTCCACCTCTGAGTTTCTTCCCCAGGGAATGACCCTCACCAGCCAAGAGGTCTTGGGATTGGGCATCATGCCAAGTGTAGTCTAGTGGTTCTTCCACTAGCCATCTGGCCTTTGGGACCCCTGCCATGGCTTTGGCTCCTGACTGTTTAGAAAAGAGCTTGGAGATGGCCTGCCCCCAGGGACTGAGTAGTTTCAGCCCTGCTAGTCATACTCTCCACCAGAGCCAAGCATCCGCAGACTCTGGGCCTCAGTTTCCCCGTCAGAAACTGGGATGGTACCTGCTTCTGCGCTCCGCTTGAGGGGCGGGGTCGGTGGGTGGGCGGGGTCGGTGGCGCAGGTGGGCGGAGGACCAGGAGAGCAGCCCCTCCCCCTCCCCTGCCTGGAGTCGGCTCTGCGGCTGGGCGGGCGACTCGCACTGCTTGGTGCTGGGTTATGGTGAAGGCGGTGCCTGGTGTTCTGGAGAGGTCGGAATAGGGGACGGCCCTAGTGGCGCCCGCAGTCATGGTGGTGTTCCTGGGCCGCCGCCTCCCGGTGCTCCTCGGGCTCTTTAAGAAGAAGGGTGAGTGGGTGTGGCTGGGGAGGGGGAGAGGAGGGACCCCGACACCTCCATTCACCAGACCTTTCTGTAAAAAGGGGGATCAAGGCCGGGGAAGGGTAATGGGTGGGGGATGGGGAGCAGTAATGAGGCCAGACTGCCCTGCCCTCCTATGTGCCTTTGTCCAGCGGCTTTTCCGCTGCCTTTGTCTGGTCCCTGTTTGCTTGGGTTTGGGAAGATGGATCCAGGTGTCTCTGACCTTGAAGCCTGCAGCCCTTGGGCGAGACTGCTTCCTCCAGGGGTACCCCCACTGTAGTGGGTGCATCCTAATGTTTCAGTTCTGAGAGGCAGAGCACCCCCTTTGACCCCAGGTCAGTCAGATGTGTGGGAGGATGGGATGTGGGAAGCAGAGTAGAGAGGAAAGTAGTGCCGCTGGAATTTGGGGCATGATCTTCAAAATGCTGTTTAGAGGCGGAGGGCTGCGTGGTGGAGAAGTTTTGGGAGGGGGGGTATCTTCCTGCTTTCTGCTTCTAGGAACTGGGCTTTCAGGCCTGGATAAGACACGGGGACCAGAGTTTATTGGACCTTTGCGGGGAGGTCAGAGGGACCTCACTCAAGTGTGATTCAGGAGTCCCCCCTGGGAATCTGGAGCTTAGTCCTGGCACTGACCCTAATTTGCTGGATGACTTTAGGCAAGGCCTTTCCTTTTCAGTCCTGTTTCCCCAACTTGTAAAACTCAGGGATTAGGCGAGACTCAGTGGGTTGGGTTGTCGGGAGACCTAGGAGTGCTGACCTTGGAGGGTGCCCCACAGGTTCCCTGGGCAGGAGCTGGCTGTTGAAGAATGGGCTGAGTGGGTAGGAATGGGCTGAGCAGGTAGGAACGGGCAGGTGTCCGGGCAGGTGTCCGAGCTGGTGTCCGAGCTGAAGACCCTGATCGTGGGGTGTGGCCCTTTAAAGGGGTTGTTTTGTTCCTGCCCCTCTACAAGGTGCTGCCAAGGTCACATGATCCTCCCCATGCTTTTGCTTATGTTGTGGGTTCCATTTAAAGGGGGGCTGGGGCTGCAGAGTGCTGACACAGCCCCTCATTCCCAGGATTAGATGACCAGCTTCCCCATGGGCGGGGCCTGTAATAGGATCCTTTGTAATGGATCCCTGGCTCCTCAGCACCAGGGGCGGGGCCTCCAGGAGGGGGGTAATGCCTGGGGCTGTTCTCCCAAGAGAGCCTGGGGCTGCCTTGTCTGGGGGCTCAGGGCCCCTGGGGCCGCCTTCTCCCCTCCCCGTCCTTCCACTAAGGAACAGCCACATGGGTGAGTAGGGGACACAGAGGCCATGTCCCTGGCTTGTCCCTCCTCCCAGGACTTCCTGGGAATTCTGGTTAGGTTAGGACTGCTGTTAGCCCACAGCCCTTCCTAGTGTCCCACGGAGTCTTGGACCTGGGCCAGTGGTGTGTTTTAAAGGGGTGGTTGGTTTTCCGTAAAGTGGAGCTTGGGCTGTGGAGACAACAGAAAATGTATTCGCTGTGGGCTGTGCATATATCGGGGTGCTTTGTGCCGGGCCCTGAGTGATGTGTGGATACAGTTGTGTGTATATTTGGGTACTGTTTGTATGTGTGCAGAATGGGGACTGTGGCTGTTGTGTGTATATGTGGAGGCCCCGTGTTTGATACTGGTTTCCGATGTGTTTATACTTGGGTGCTGTTTGTTAGTGTACATCCTGAAGCCTGTGGTAATTCTGTGCTTGTATGGTGGGCTTGTGTGCCCCGGGCCCTCAGACACAAGCACACTTGGGAAGAGTTTGTATATGAACATGGGGGCTGTGTGTATTGCGTGTATAGCTCAGAAGTGTGAGTTGTGGTACAACTGGGGAAGTAGGCACTGTGGGTACTTCTGGGGGCTGTGTGTGGTCTTGGGACTATGGGTGCTGTTGTGGGGCCCGTACATTCCCAGGACCCAGTCGCTCTCAAGCCTCACTTCTCTTCCTCCTCCATCCCACTAGGCTCTGCCAAGGCGGAGAGTGACAAACGTTTAAGTGGCGGGCCTGGCCAGGGGCCGGGCTCTGTAGTGGAGGAGCACCAGGACAATGTCTTCTTCCCCAGCGGGCGGCCGCCTCACCTAGAAGAGCTGCACACACAGGCCCAGGAGGGGCTCCGTTCTCTGCAGCAGCAAGGTAACCTTTCCCCTCCACAACCACTCTTGGCTCCCAAGGTCGGGGGCCTAGCCCAACACACCTCTCTGGTGTCTTCCAGAAAAACAGAAACTGAATAAGGGCGGCTGGGACCATGGAGACACCCAGAGCATCCAGGTGAGCCTGGCCCCCAGCTCAGTCCTGACTCTGCTCTTCCCTCCCTGCTTCATCTCTGGCAAGTCTGGCTTTGAGCGCTTCTGGATCTCAGTTTCCTTGTATTGTGAAGGGGTAGACTAGGTGACCCCTAAGGGCTAGTCCAGCTGGTGTCTGCTTAGTGCTGGGTGAAGCCAGGGAAAATCAGAGTTCAGAGCTCCAAAGGGGAGCCCTGAAGAGGCAACAGCAGGAGACCCACATAGGCTTCTGGGGTGGTCTGAGGCCAGGGCCTCATCTCCTTCTTCCCCCAACAGTCTTCCCGGATGGGGCCGGACGAAGATAGCATCTCCTTCTGCAGCCAGACCACATCCTACACGGCTGAGAGCTCCACGGCAGAGGACGCTCTCTCCATCCGCTCGGAGATGATCCAGCGCAAAGGTGTCTGCCCGCCAGTCAGGATTCCCGGATGGGGCCGAGGGGTGTTGGGCGCTGTCTGGGATCCCGGCCCCTGTAGCTTTCCCCTTCTGCCTCCTACTCTAGCACCCCTCAAGGCTCTGTGAGTCAGTGAACTCAGGAAACACAATATCCTGTGTTTCTTGGAGACTCACGACATACACAGACTGCAAAGCAGGACAGTCAGGAGTCAGGAAACCTGGGTTTGAGCCGGTGTTGCTTCTTCCCAGCTGGGTGACCTTGGGCCAACTGTCTACCACTCCGATCTTCATTTGATGTTCTATAAAACGAGGATCAGAGTACTTCCGTTGTCGGAGTGAATGCCAAGTGTTTAGCATGCTGACTAACACATAATAATCGTTCACTAAATGGAAATTATCCTCGGCCTCGAAAGCCTTCCAGAAGTCGTATAGAGAAGAAGTGTGTAGCTTTGTTTAACCTCGCTTTGCCCACGCCTACTTGATTATGGAAATCTGTTTTTGCAGAGCTCTTACTTCTTATTCTGCGAAAGCAGGCGCTCTGCAGAATGTGCCCTGAGACCTGCTCTAACGGTTTCTCTCCCCTGGACTGGCCCCTAGGCTCTACCTTCCGACCCCATGACTCATTTTCCAAATCCTCTGGGAAGTCAGGGCGGCGGCGCCGCGAGAGGCGGAGCACGGTGCTGGGACTGCCGCAGCACGTGCAGAAGGAACTTGGTGAGCCCCCAAGCAGGAGGGCGGCGGTGGGGATGGGGGGGGCTCCGGCGGTACCCTCTGCTGACTCCCATGTCCTCCCTGTCCCTCGTAGGCCTGCGGCATGAACGTGAGGCACCAGGTACCCCTCGGCCTCCTGGTCCTCGGGATGCGGTGCGCATCCCCACAGTGGACGGCCGCCCCGCGGGCCTGGCCTCGGGGACTGGGGCCCGGGTGTCTCTGCAGGCGCTGGAGGCACAGGCCGAGGCTGGCGCCGAGGCGGAGGCCATGCTGCAGCGCCACATTGACCGCATCTACCGGGATGACACCCTTGTTGGGCGGTCCACGGGGCCCCGGCCCCCACCGGTGACCCGGCCCATGTCCCTAGCGGTGCCCGGACTGACTGGAGGGGCAGGGCCACCGGAGCCCCTGAGCCCAGCCATGTCCATCTCGCCCCAGGCCACCTACTTGTCGAAACTGATTCCACACGCTGTCCTGCCACCCACCGTGGATGTAGTGGCCTTGGGCCGTTGCAGCCTGCGTACGCTGAGCCGCTGCAGCCTGCTGTCCGCCAGCCCGGCCTCCGTGCGCTCGCTGGGCCGCTTCTCCTCTGCCTCCAGTCCACCGCCCCGCAGCCGCCACCCGTCCTCCTCCAGTGACACCTGGAGCCACTCTCAGTCCTCCGAGACCATCGTGTCTGATGGCTCCACCCTGTCCTCGAAGGGTGGCTCTGAGGGCCGGCCGGAGGGCTCTGTGGCTAGCAGTGGTGTGGTGCCCCCTCCCCAGGGGGGCAGTGGGCGGGGCTCTCCCAGCGGGGGCAGCACAGCCGAGGCCTCGGACACCGCCAGCATTCGCAGCAGTGGGCAGTTGTCCGGTCGGAGTGTGTCCCTACGTAAGCTGAAGCGGCCCCCCCCACCTCCCCGCCGGACTTACTCGCTCCACCAGCGGGGCTCGGCAGCCCCTGATGGGCCCTTGGGGTTGCCGCCCAAGCCTGAGCGGAAGCAGCAGCAGCCGCAGCTGCCCCGGCCGCCCACCACTGGTGGGTCAGAAGTGCTGGGGGCAGCCCCCTGTCCCTCCAACTCAGCAGGCGTCTGGGTGCCCGGCTTGTCTCCGGGCGGCTCCCGGCGTCCCCCGTGCTCTCCAGAACGGACGCTCTCACCCTCCAGTGGGTACTCGAGCCAAAGTGGTACCCCTACCCTCCCTCCCAAGGGTCTCGCAGGGGCCCCTGCTTCCCCGGGCAAGGCCCAACCCCCTAAACCAGAGCGTGTCACTTCCCTTCGGTCTCCTGGGGCCTCTGTCTCCTCCTCTCTGACGTCCCTATGTTCCTCGTCCTCTGACCCGGCCCCCTCAGACCGTTCTGGTACACAGGTGTCGACCATCCTGGGGGATAGGTTTGCCATACCTCCTCACCCCAAGGTGCCTGCCCCCTTCTCCCCACCCCCTTCCAAGTCCAAGAGTCCTAACCTAGCGGCCCCTGCTCCAGTTACTCCTGCTGTGGTCCCTGGGCCCGTGTCTGCCACTGACGTGGGTCCCGAGCCTCTGCCGGTGCCACAGACATCCCTGATGCCATCACAGGAGTCTCCCGTTGCCTCCAAAGACAAGTCACCCCCACCGTCCCCGCCCCCATCCTACCATCCTCCCCCCCCACCCACTAAGAAGCCAGAGGTGGTCGAGGCCCTGTCTGCCCCAGAGATTGCAGAGGAGCCCCTCCAAGACCCTAGCTGGCCCCCACCCCCGCCTCCTGCACCTGAGGAGCAAGACCTGTCCATGGCGGACTTCCCCCCGCCTGAGGAGGCCTTCTTCCCTGTGGCTGGCCCTGAGCCAGCAGGCACTTCAGGCCCTGCAGAGCCCTTCGGATCCCCGGCTGCTTCGTCCTTCTCGGTTACTGTCTCTTCCCAGAGCCAGCTCCTCGGTTCCCCAGAGCCACCACCTCCAGCTCCGCCAGCACCCCCGCCTCCTGGTTCTGTCCCAGGGCTTGTGGCCAAAGTCCCTCGGAAGGAACCAGCGGGCTGCAGCAAAGGCAGTGCAGCTCCCCGGGAGGATGCCGGTGCGCCCCTGGTCACCCCCTCGCTCCTGCAGATGGTGCGGTTGCGCTCTGTGGGTGCTCCTGTGGGAGCAGCAACCCCGGCAGCTGGGCCTTCTGCCCCCCAGAAGCCGCTACGAAGGGCCCTGTCGGGGCGGGCCAGCCCAGCGCCTGCCCCCTCCTCAGGGCTCCATGCTGCTGTCCGACTCAAGGCCTCCAGTCTGGCAGCCAGCGGGGACCCTGGGAGTGCCCAGCCGAATGGACCACCTGAGGCGGAGCCACGGTCTCCCCAGTCCCCTGCCTCTATGGCCAGCTTCATCTTCTCCAAGGGCACCAAGAAGCTGCAGCTGGAGCGGCCGGTGTCCCCCGAGGCCCAGGCTGACCTCCAGCGGAACCTGGTGGCTGAACTTCGGAACATCTCAGAGCAGCGGTCACCCCAAGCCCCAAAGAAGCCACCTAAAGCTCCCCCACCTGTGGCCCGCAAGCCCTCTGTGGGGGTCCCACCATCCACCTCCCCTACCTTTGCTCGGGCTGAGTCTCTTCCTGGCCCTCCCACCAATGGGATCCTTCATGCTGAGGACAGGACTAAGGGGGAGCTGGCGGAGAATGGAAGTGTCGTGCAGCTGGTGGGGTCCGAGGAGCAGAAGCTGGCCCCGCCTGGCTCAGGTACAGTGGACTCCTGTGTGTGTGCGTGTGTGTGAGGGTCCCCATCACTGGTGATGGCAAAGAGGTGCCTCAAGTCCACTAGGGATTTGTCACTGGATTTTTCAGATTTTTCTGGTCTCAGGCTGCCTGGGAATGTAGGCTGTCACCCCTGATCAATGGAGGGGGAGAGGAGGTGCCGTGGGCCATCCGCAGCCGAGCTGGGAGGCCTCTGGCTGAGTGTCCCTTCCTTTTCTTGCCGCAGACCCACAGAAAGAGCTGGTCTGACCACCAGGCACCTCGCTGGCACTGCTGACCCATCCCAGGAATACAATCTCAGGGACCTGAGCAGCTCCAAGGACAAGAAGATACGGCAGACACTTAACCTAGTAGAGAGGATGCCTGCAGCCTTAACCTTCACAGCCTTTGATATTTATGCAAGCCTGGTGTTGATCCCGTCCTCCAAGTCATCTGGCTCATGCCTTTTCCCCGTGAATGGATTCCCTTCTGGCCGCTGCTGCTTGTCTTGGCCTTAGCCTCATCTTGAAGGAGGTAGCTGGTGGGAGCGAGTGGCTGCGCCCCCTGCTGGCCATGAGGCCACACAGTTGGGAGCAGAGCACCTCACTTGAGTTTCTTTCCCTTTTCCCCCCCATGTCCAAATCATGCACATACTGTAGTCCAGAATCAAAGCACTTTTGAAAAGCAGCTGCATGTCCATCTTCCAGGGCCCACGAAGCCGCATTCCAAGGGCCTGTTTACATGGCAGCAGCATCAGTCCCTGGTAGCCCACCCATAGCCGGGACCAATCTGTCCCCTCCCTCCGATCCAGTGTGCCCATTTCTTAGTTCTTGGAGGTGGGCGAGTCATCGTATCCCCACAGGCTTCTCCAGGCTGGAGGCAGGAGTGGGGCTGTGGAATTCCAAAGCACAAAAGGTGCAGCAGGGGTTAGCCCTCCTGTGCCTCAACTTACCACCAACCACCCTCCTTGCCTTCCAGTTCTGCCAGGTGCTTCATGCAGGGGACAAGAAGTGGGAGACTGCCAGGGCCCGAATGGGGGTGGGGGAGAAGAGCCAGCAGGGAGGTCCACAGGCCCTCTGTCTTCAGAGAGTGGGAGAACAGAATCAGAAGACATCTTGGGCATTTGGTAATGCCAAGCATTTGCCCCTTGTTTCACGCAGTCAGGTTGGGGTGGGCAGGCACAACACTTCCGAGGCAATGTGGCAAAGCTGTGTCCTTTCCAGCTGGGCAGGAAGTCCTGAGGAGGTGGGTGGAGGGGTGTGGCCCGGGGGGAGCACTTGTTTGAGCCCAGACTTGGTCCTACAGATGACATTCTGGGACCTTTCTGTTTACTCGGCACATGTTCTCTCTAGCTGCCTTTCAACACAGGTGGTTTCCCTGGGGGGAGCTGACGCTGAATGACAAGGCTGGGAAGCCAAAGGTGCATTCTATTTCAGACTCTTCCCTAGTCAATGAAGGGGAGGGGGTTCAGTGCTCCTAGGGAGCAGGCTGGGGGATTGCCCCCTAGCCGTCAGCCTCTGCTACTGATCTCTCCTCTAGGAATTTTAATGAGCTATTTCCAGCCTGTGCCACCTCTCTAGGTAAGCTGGTTTCCCTGCTGGCCCTGGCGCCTCCCTCCATAGTAGTGTGGCGCTCCCCCCCCCGGGGCCACCCTTCTGTCCTGATCCTCTTTCCTCAACAGTGACTTGGGCTTGAGCCTGGTAAGAAACCTCACTTTTAGCTGCTGCTCTGGAGACTGAACCCCTCCAAAATGAGCTGGGAGCATAGGGGGTGCGGTACTAGAGCCCAGGTTCCTCTGGCTCTCCCTCATTGCTGTTGTCTCTCTGTAGCTGTCAACCAAGGTTGTTCCCTCCCCTTGGGTGAGGGAGAGCAGCTGCTGGGTACCTGTTGCATCTGCCCACTGAGCTGGGGAACGAGGATAGTCAGTATGCACTGCTCCGCTCAGAGTTCCTGACCCAACCCCCTGGGAACCAAGACCAGGCCAAAGCCTCCATGAGAGCAGGCCCTGGCAGCAGCTCTGGAGCTGCTGGAGGTGGGAGGGAGCCCAGCTTCTGTGTTTTCTTGACCCGCCCCCACCTTCCCTCTCAATGTTACTTGAGCTCCTTATCCTCAGCTAGAATCTTCTGAGCTTGTTTCCCCACTGGGTGGGACAGAGTACAAAGGAGAAGGGAGGATCTAGAAGAGGCAACCCTTCTTTGCCCTCTGGGGTAAATGAGCTTGACCTAGTGCAAATGGAGAGACCAAAAGCCTCTGATTTTTAATTTCCATAAAATGTTAGAGAGAGAAGTATATATATATTTCTTTAAATTTTTGAGTCTTTGATATGTCTATACCAACAATCCATTCCCTCTCCCCTGAAGCCTGAGTGAGACACATGAAAAAGCTCTGTGTGTGTTTCATTCGAAGGTGTTAATTAAATGATTAAAACTTGGCTGTGGTTTGCTGCTTCTTAAGAGGGGAGGGACACGGGTTGGAGTGGGGGTCTGGGCCATTATTAGGAGAGAAAACGTGCTTTCTGCCTCCTCTAAGCACTGGACCCCACAGTGGGCCTCTTCTGCTTTTTTTTGCTTGACTCTTAAGCAGGCTCCGCACCCAGGGCGGAACCTGATGGCTTGATCTCACAACCCTGAGTTCCTGACCTGAGCGGAAATCAAGTCTGGTGCTCAATCGACAGAGCCACCCAGACACCCCCGACCTCTTCTGGTTTTATCGCCAAAGGAAAAGTCAAAGTGTCTATGATCCACCCAGTTCACACATCCCCCGCCCCCTGCAAGCCCCATCCCCTATTACAGGGTCAAAAGTCCAAGATACAAGGGCCTAGCCTGGGTGAGTGGCCTAGCAGCTGCTCCAAACTTGTGTTCCTACAGCCGGGCTTGCAGACAGGCCCCATCCAGACACTCTTGTTCGGACTGTTTATTTGAATTCATGACAATGACAGTGATTCTTATCCTGATGCCTTATGACGTAGCCCTCCCTCTCTGAAGAAAGATTCAGGCTGTGCCATCTACCTTACTTCTGATATAAACACACAGCTGGTTTAGGGAATGTCTCAACCCAGCAGGATCAAGGGAAAGAAATGGCAGCAGAGCCCCACAGGCCGGGCCTCAGGGTTGCCAGGCACTGGGGAAGGCTGCCCACTGCTTGGTAGACCGCTAGGTTCTCTGTTTTCCCCTCCCTTTCCTTTTCGAATCCCACAATTTCCTGTTGGGGAAAGGCTGTAATTAGCCCAGTTCAGGCACCAGATCCCAGACAGAGGCACAGCTGCTGGGAGAACTCTAGGAAAACACGGGAACCAATATTTTTCCAATTAGAAGGACTGTGGCATAAACCTTTTGTATGAGTTCTATTGAAACCAGATTTCTCCAGTCAGCTGCCAAGGGAAGAAGGTAGAGCGGGGACCCCCCATGGCCACCCCGCCCACATTACCACCCTGGAGCTCAGCGGCAGTCGGGACAGGATGGTTCTGGATTCTGGGGAGGCTGAGCTCCGGCTTACTGAGTTCCACCCCTGGTAAAGTCCCCAACTTCCTGCTTTGGTGTCCTGGGAGATGGGTAAATGGGTGAAGGGCAGAGCAAACTGAGACAGCAGATGACTTGGGGAGATGGGAGAAGGGAGCAGGACGCTGGGGTAGCTAGCTGATGTTCCCCCCTTTCAGCGATTTACAGGAGATGCACCCCAGCTTGGTCATGAAGTTGGTTTGCTTCCACTGTGCGATGCAGTCCTCAGAGGTTTTAAAGTCGGCCTGCACAGAGTAAACAGAAGCCGTGAATGGGGTGGTGAGGCGAGGCATGGACAGCCCTTCCCCAGGGTCTCCTGTGCCTCTCTCTCCACTACCAGCAAGCCTGCCCACCTGAGGCATTTAGTTCAGGAAAACGGTCACGAGTAAGTGCAAAGAACTATGTACCAAGACATCAGTGTTCCAATAGTGAAAACCTGAGAACAACTTCCATGTCTAATAAGGTTAAATAATTTTGTCACATTATGACAATTACAATTCACTACGGCACAATCAGATCACCGCTCAGTATTTAAGAAGACAGGGAAGTTTTTCTGGTATCCAGTTAAAGAGAAAAATAAACATATGGTGGGACTCAAACTGTAAATATATTACCTCCCTGCACTGAAGGGGTCCACAAAGAAATAATCACTAATGCTATTTCCCAGGAACGGTGGCAGGACTATGGATATTTTGTGTCCTTCATGTTCCCTATACTTTGGATGGTTCTACATCTACATCTATTTTATAGCCTGGAAAAGTAAGTGATCCAAAAAAGCAGCCTGGGAAAGTCAGAGAGGAGGGAGTGGGTAAAACCACATGCCTGCCACGCGCAGGGCGAAGCAACAGGTAGAAAGCACTCTAAATGCCCCCCAGACATACCCTGGCTGAGCCAGGAAAGGCGGGATTACTAGGGAAGGTCACACGTGTCGTGTTAGCTCCACGAGGAGAGGAAACAGTGGCTGCCTGGTTCATGATGTGGCCCGGAGCTCCTAGAATAGGGGCTGACATACTATCAGGGGCTCAGGAGTTGCTGAAGGAAGGAATGCATTCAGGGGTCACGGGGACACGCTGTGTTAGAGTCCATGCCCCAGAGGGCAGAGAGAGAATGAGTGCTCCAAGACGAGGGTGCGGGGGGGGGGGATCCTGGTTCCATGGCTTCTGGGGACCCTGTGTGGCCTTGGCAGGTAACCCACCAGATAAAACAGGGATAACCCTGTGCTCTGGACTGCAGATCAGAAGAGGACATGTCTGAGTCCCCCACACAGTGCCTCGAGGAGTCTGTCGGTGCTCAGTCCCTGTGAGGGTTCCCCTGCTCTGCAGGTGCCTGCCCCCTCCCCTCCCCCAAAGGTCTGGTCAGAGGAAGGGAGTGGCACAGAGGCAGGAAGTGTAGGGGAAGGGCCGAGGTGGACTCTGGGGAGTCTGGGGACCCAGTCCAGGCGGCCCAGGCAAGAGAGCGGGCATGGCCAGCTACCGACCTGCAACTTCTCAAAGACTTTCTTCTTGGGCTTGAGCTCTTCATCTGGCTGGCCCTTCTCATAGCCCTTCACGAACACTCGCTCACCGGGAGCAGAGCCTGCAGGAGGGTCCAGAGGCTCCACCTGGCGGGTCACCCCCTCTCTGAGAAGACACACAGGATGAGGGAGGAGTGAGGCTGTGGCCTGCCTGCAGCTGATGTGGAGGCCAGGGCCTTAGGGCTTCTATGGAGGGGCCCTCAGAGTGGAATTACCGGGATGGGCTGACCTGGGCTACCCTGAAATGCTCTGTCGGGAGAGACTAAAATCTGGGCTTTTGGGGGAGGGAGTAGGACATAACAGACAGCAAGGCCCGATTGGCCAGTCGGAATCAGGTAGGACTCCCGGCTCCGACTCTTACTGGGAGAGAGACTCCGGCACGTGCCTACTGCTCCGAGCCTTCGGATTTCTGTCTTAATAAAACTGACTTTAGGTAAAGCGCGTTATTCGCAGTTACGTGTCCAGGAACTCACTCCTTCATCTTTTGGACAGTGTCCTCAGGGATTCCACCTGGCGCGGGGAAGGGCGTTATGTGAGCCAATTCCCTCCCCCTCTCCACCCCCGGTTCTCACTCACGTGGAGGCGCACAGAAGCATGCCTTGGGACTCGATGCCTCTCATCTTCTGGGGCTTCAGGTTGCACAGCACCACCACCAGCCGGTCCCGCAGCTCCTCCTCAGGCACGAACTGCACCAGGCCGCTCACCACAGTCCGAGGCTCGGCTTCCCCAACATCAATCTTCTCCACATACAGGCTGTCTGCATCCGGGTGCTGCGCGAGAGGTCAGCCCGGATGGGATCATAATGCACTGAGTCACAGGCAGCGCCAGCGAGCCCTCAGACTGCCGCAGTGGGCGTCCACTCCCCTGCACAGGCTCCTCAGGGGCCCCTGGAGCAAACTCTCCAGGTCCCAGATAGCAGACAGGAGAATGGGCTGGGAGGGTTCATTTTACTGTCTGCCAAGAGGCAGGCTTAGAGTAAAAGGAGGGGCGAGGAGTCTCCCCCAGAGGTTAAATGGCCCAGACATTCTGGGTGGAGACTACTACGGCCACACACTGCCCCAGCCTGGAGGATGGGTAGAGGACAGCGCTGGCCTCTCCATCTCAAAGAGCACCCGCAGCTACCTCAAAGTTGTTCCAGTAGCTGGGTCTATGCTGTGGAAAGCAATGCTGGTAGAGAAAAAAAGTCCACAACAATGGTCCCTGGTCACTGGTTGCATAACCTTCTGCCTCTGGGAAAAAGGAAGTCCCTCTCCCTTCCCCATTTTCAGGGGTGTGTGGGATGGGACAGCAGGACGAAGTGGCTGATCTGAGATAAGGCCTGTAGCTAAGTCCAGACAAGCTGGTACAGACCAGAGGAGTCTATGGGACCGGATTTAATGGATAAGCAAGCTCCCTCTGACTAATATCCCCCCCCACCAGGAGTTCCTGGCTGTGTCTGGTTGTACAAGGTCCAGAGGTAGCAAAGGGAAAAGCCTGACACTTGCAATTAGGCACCTGCGTTCTGACTTGCAATGTGACCTCAGGGATGTAACTTCTCATCCCAGGCCAGGTTTCCTCCAGATGGAAACAACAGACAAACGTGACCCCATCCGCCTCTCTGGGATGTGGTGAAAAATGAGTACCTTGTCCACACTAATGACTTTCCCCACGCGGATATCCAGCCGGGACGGGATGACCTCCTCTGGTTCTGAATTCTTGGCAGGGCCTTTGGCAACTGGCTCTGGGAATGAGAAGAGCCCCAAAGGGTCAGAACTCTCCTTCGTCATGACAGGTCAGCCGCTGATACCACCCACTGGGGACACTAGCAGTGCGTTTCATGTAGAACCCCAGAATCTACCCCTTTAATTATATCTTTTTTCTTTTTGAAGTCATCTCTACGCCTAATGTGGGACTCAAACTCATGACCCTGAGCTCAAGAGTCGTAGGCTCTACCAAAAGAGCCAGCCAGGGGCCCCCTAGTTATATCTTCCTTAAAACAGGATCAGCAGGGTACCTGGGTGGCTCAGTGGGTTAAGCCTCTGCCTTCGGGTCAGGTCATGATCTCAGGGTTCTGGGATCGAGCCCCGCATCGGGCTCTCTGCTCAGCAGGGAGCCTGCTTCCCCCCGGCTCTCTGCCTGCCTCTCTGCCTACTTGTGATCTCTCTGTCAAATAAATAAATAAAATCTTAAAAAAAAAACACACAGGATCAGCAACCTTTGAGAAGTGACATGCCAGATTTTCATCTATTCTTTCCCTCAGCTGGCAGGGAGGAAACGGGGTGGAAGGCAGTAGTAGCTTGGCTACCTTTAGGTATTTCCATTTGTGCTCTCCACATACATTTATTGAGTTGGGAGAGTCACACAAAACCATCCATGTTGATATCTCTGTGTCACGGGTAAGTGGAGAGCCAGCTAAGAGCCAGTCAGAAGCATATGGAAAGGAGTTGGGCAAAGCTGAAGATGAGCTTCCCTAAGGAGCTGTGCAGGCTCTGAGCAGCTCTGTTCCCTCATGGTCTAACCCAACTGCTCTCTTAACTGAAAGACCGGGTGAAGGATCACAATACACGTCTCACACCAGCAGACTGGGTCAACAGGATGTAATCACAGCATCGCCCAAACCTAAATCCCGATGACTCAAGTTCCATTCCAGGGGTCAGTGGGCTAGGATACTCCTGCACTTCCGACCTCCTGGCTTCTCGGACTCTCGATCTAAGACAGACCCTTTTCGGAAGCCCACCGACAGGTGCTCTGTCGTGATGACATCATGCAGCCCTTGGCCCCTGACCTCCCAGGCCGGCCTTACTCTGCTTGGAGGGCTCTGGGTAGGCAGCGCTGGTCAGTTTCTTCAGGGCAGGGGTGTTAAACTTTTCCCGGATAGGATCCAGCAACTTGTTCAGGGCGACCTCCACAGAATTCTTTAGGTCTCCAGGATGTACAACCTGTGGAAGTGTGCAAAGGGCCAGTGAGGGGAGCCACCTGAGGGGGTACAACATGTCTGAGTCTACTAACGACAATGTGTGGTGTAGGGTGCAGGCCACTGACCCTCAGGGCAGCCCCGTGAAGCTGACAAAGCCAAGAGGAGGACACAGGTTCAGAAAGATTCTCTTTCTTGTCTGAGATTTAGGTCTTTTGACTCTGAATTCCATCCTAACTTGAGGGATTGTATCTTTTTTTTTTTTTTTTAATATTTTATTTATTTATTTGACAGAGATCACATGTAGGCAGAGAGGCAGGCAGAGAGAGAAGAAGGGAAGCAGGCTCCCCGCCAAGCAGAGAGCCCGATGCGGGACTCGATCCCAGGACCCCGAGATCATGACCTGAGCAGAAGGCAGAAGCTCAACCCACTGAGCCACCCAGGCACCCTAGGGATTGTATCTTATTAAGATTTATTTATTTAAGGGTGCCTGGGTGGCTCAGTCGTTAAGCAGCTGCCTTTGGCTCAGGTCATGATCCCAGGGTCCTGGGTTCTAGCCCCGCATTAGGGTCCCTGCTCGGTGGGAAGCCTGCTTCTTCCTCTCCCACTCCCCCTGCTTGTGTTCCATCTCTTGCTGTCTCTCTCTCCCTGTCAAATAAATAAATAAATAAACAAATCTTTAAAAAAAAAAAAAAGGATTTCTTTATTTGGGGAGGAGCAAGATGGCAGAGGAGTAGGAGACTAAGATTATCATCAGGTCCCACAAGTTCAGCTAGATAGTTATCAAACCATTCTGAACATCTACAAACTCAACAGGAGATAGAGGAGAAGAACAGCAATTCTAGGAACAGGAAATCGACGTCTTTCCGGAAGGCAGGATGGGCGGAGAAGTGAATCTGAGGCAACATAAGGGAAGACAGACCACGGGGGGAGGGGCCGGCTCCCGGCAAGTGAAAGAGCAGTGGAGCACAAAATCGGAACATTTAGAAGTCTGCTCCACAGAGGGATGTTGCTCCAGAGGCTAAGCCAGGTGTGCGGCCCTCATGGGGACAGTGTGGTCTCAGGACCCACGGGGACACAAAAAGACCAGGGGTGTCTGAGTGGTGGTAGAGCTCCCAGGTATCAGAGCAGGGAAGCCGGCTGCAGAGACAGAGCTGAGGAGTGAGCTCTCAGCTCGGGGTCACCTTAAACCATGATCGAGGCACAGCCGGGCCACTGCTCTTCAAGCAGGGACCCCACAAGTGGCAGATCTGGAGGAACCTCCTCTTTCCTCCTCCAGAAGGAGTGGCGGGGGAATGCGCGACAGGATCTGCTGGATTTGGAGACTGCAAATGAGACCGTGCACCAGAGACAGAAATGCTCGGTCACAGGCCAGGTGAGCTCAGAGTGCGGCCGGAGACCAGGGAGACGGGAGGGATCGACTGCTTTTCTCTGATGTTGCACTGAGAAATGGGGCGCTGAGCTCTCGGCTCCTATGGGCCAGAGACTGGGAGGCTGCCATCTTCACTCCCATCCTCCAAAGCTGTATGGAAAGCGTTCAGGGAGCCCAAAACTGCGAAGATTACTTAGCCTCGCCCCTGGCAAATGTGGTGCAATTCTGCTTCAGGCAAAGACATTTGAGAATCACAGCAACAGGCCCCTCCCCCAGGAGATCAGCAAGAACATCCAGCCAAGACCAAGTTTACTGATCAATGAGAACCACAGGATGCCAGAGCTAAGGGAAAGCAACACATAGAATTCATGGCTTTCTTCCCCATCATCCTTTAGTCTTTCAAAGTTATATTTTTTTAATTTTATTTTTTTCTTATTCTATTTTTAAAAAATTTTCCTCTTTCCTATTTTAACATTTCTTAACTATTTTATCCTCTCAATATCTTTTAAAAAATCTTTTCTAATTTTCATCATTATAGTCACATTTTATCCCCTCATTGAATTTAACCTTGTATTTGTATACACACAGGTTTTTTTTTTTTCCTTTAAAATTCTGGGATACAATTTCTTTTACTAGATCAAAATGTACCCTAAATCTAGCACACAGCTTTGTCCTCATCTCTAGCCTGATCACATTCTTTCCTCTTTTTTTTCTTTTTTCAAACAACTTACCAATTCTTTTTTTAGAATCTTTAAATTTTCATCTTTATAGTCATATTCCATTCCTTCATCTTGTTTACCCTTATTTTTGTATATATGTAAGTTTATCTTTCTTTAAAATTTGGGGAGGTAGTTTCTTCTAACAGATTAAAATACCCCCAAAATCAAGTGTGTGGCTCTGCTTTATTCACCAGTCTAATATGTATATATATGTATACACACATATATTTTTTATATATATATATATATATATATATTTTTTTTTTTTTTGGTCCCCCCCCTTTCCCCCCAGTTTCAGGTCTCTTCTGATTTGGTTAGTATATATTTTTCTGGGGTCATTGCTACCCTTTTAGTATTTTGTTCTCTCATTCATCTATTCTTATCTGGATAAAATGACAAGGCAGAAAAACAGTACACAAAAAAGAACAAGAGGCAGTACCAACGGCTAGGAACCTAATCAATACGGACATTGGTAATATGTCAGAACTAGAGTTCAGAATGATTCTCAAGGTGCTAGCTGGGCTCGAAAAAAGCATGGAAGATATTAGAGAATCCTTTTCTGGAGAAATAAAATCCCTTTCGAGAGACATAAAAGAACTAAAATCTAACCAAGTTGAAATAAAAAAAGCTATTAATGAGGGGAAATAAAAAATGGAGGCTCTTACTGCTACGATAAACGAGGCAGAAGAGAGAATTAGTGATATAGAAGACCAAATGATGGAGAATAAAGAAGCTGAGCAAAAGAGAGACAAACAACTACTGGACCACAAGAGAAGAATTTGAGAGATAAGTGATACCATAAGATGAAACAATATTAGAATAATTGGGATTGGGGCACCTGGGTGGCTCTGGGTTAAAGCCTCTGCCTTCAGCTCAGGTCATGATCCCAGGGTCCTGGGATCGAGCCCCGCATCTGGCTCTCTGCTCAGCGGGGAGCCTGCTCCCTCCTCTCTCTCTGCCTGCCTCTCTGCCTACTGGTGATCTCTGTCTGTCAAATAAATAAAATAAAATCTTAAAAAAAAAAAAAGAATAATTGGGATTCCAGAAGAAGAAGAGAGAGGGGGGCAGAAGGTGTATTGGAGCAAATTATAGTAGAGAATTTCCCTAATTTGGCGAAGGGAACAAGCATCAAAATCCAGGAGGCACAGGGTACCCCCCCCCCAAAATCAGTAAAAATAGGTCCACACCCCGTCATCTACTAATAAAACTTACACGTCTTAGTGACAAAAAGAAAATCCTGAAAGCAGCTTGGGACAAGCTGTATGTCTATAACATACAATGGTAGAAATATTAGATTGCAGCAGACCTATCCACAGAGATGTGGCAGGCCAGAAAGGACTGGCATGATATATTTAGAGCATTGAATGAGAAAAATATGCAGCCAAGAATACTATATCCAGCTAGCCTGTCATTGAAAATAGAAGGAGAGATAAAAAGCTTCCAGGACAAAAAAAAACTAAAAGAATGTGCAAACACCAAAGCAGCCCTAAAGGAAATATTGAAAGGGGTCCTCTAAGCAAAGAGAGAGCCTAAAATTAACACAGACCAGAAAGGAACAGAGACAATATACAATAACAGTCACCTTACAGGCAATATAACGGCAGTAAATTCACACCTTTCTATAGTTACCCTGAATGTAAATGGGCTAAATGCTCCAATCAAAAGACACAGGGTATCAGAATGGATAAAAAACTAAGACCAACTGATACACTGTCTACAAGAAACTCATTTTAGGGGCGCCTGGGTGGCTCAGTGGGTTAAGCCTCTGCCTTCCACTCAGGTCATGATCTTGGGGTCCTGGGATCGAGCCCTGCATCAGGCTCTCTGCTCAGCGGGGAGCCTGCTTCCCCCCTCTTTTTCTTCCTGCCTGCCTCTCTGCCTACTTGTGATAAATAAATAAAATCTTTAAAAAAAATTAAAAAAAGAAAAACTCATTTTTTTAAAAAAAGATTTTATTTTTTGATAGACAGAGATCACAAGTAGGCAGAGAGGTCAGATTTCTGGGTCAGAAATCAGGTCTCAGTTGGTACCAAAAGACTGGGATCATTCCCTGCATATTTTCAGACCACAATGCTCTGAAGCTAGAACTCAATCACAAGAGGAAAGCTGGAAAGAACTCAAATACATGGAGGCTAAAGGGCATCCTACTAAGAAAGAATGGGTCAACCAGGAAATTAAAGAAGAATTTAAAAAATTCATGGAAACAAATGAAAATGAAAACACAACTGTTCAAAGTCTTTGGGACACAGGAAAGGCAGTGCTGAGAGGAAAGTATATACCCATATAAACCTTTCTCAAGAAACAAGAAAGATCTCAAGTACACAACCTAACCCTAAAGGAGCTGGAGAAAGAACAGCAAATAAAGCCTAAACTCAGCAGAAGAGAACTAATAAAGATCAGAGCAGAAATCAATGAAAGATTTATTCATTTATTTGAGAGACAGAGTGCACACAGGGCTGGGGGTCAGAGGGAGAGGGAGAGAGAGAATTTGAAGCAGGCTACATGCCCAGCGTGGAGCCCAGTGTGGGACTCCATCTCATGACCCTGAGATCATGACCTGAGCTGCAAAAACTTGAGGGATTTTAGAGGCTGAATATTTTTATTAATCAAATTCTTCTAGTCCCCCCATTCATGTTTCGAGTGGTGGCATGCACCAGGGGTCATTTACAGGCGGAGAAACACCCACAGAGGGAATCCGAGGAGATAGCCTGGTAGGGAGCTGGGCGAGCGAGAAGAGCGAGCGAGGGCATTAGAAAGACCGGGGCTAGAGTCCCAGCTAGCTGTGTGACCCTGGACCAGGCACTTAACCCCTCTAAGTTTGGGATGCTTTACTTAAGAACTGAAGAGAATACCTATATCTGACAGAGTCAGAATGAGGATTCAATCCCATAATGTGGGCAAATATGGTGAGTGATGCTGGTACGGGGCAGGGGCACAGCCATTTGATTCTTCTTCTTGTGTCCTGTAACTAGTACTTTTATATCCCAAATCCAGCCTGAGAGGCTCTGCTAGATATTCTGAGGGGTTATCTCTTAGCTGTGGATACCTGTAATACAACAGTGCCTCCATTTTTGCTTCTGATATTCTCTCACTTCTTTCAGAATGTTTAGTTTTTAACATCAGAAAAGCTTTAGACCTGCTCTGCCCAGTACGGGAGCCGCTAGCCGCATGGGGCTCTCCGAGTGCAAAGTACGATTCAGTTCCTCAGTTGCACTGGGCTCACAGAAAGGCCAACCACACATGACCAGCGGCAGCCACTTGAGAGAGCACACCCCGAAAGTGTCAGCCCTCACAGAAAGTTCTATTGGCTAGTGCTGCTCTAGGCTTTTCTTCAGACCCACTTCTTCTATCCTTCTCGTTATTTCCACAGATGACTGTTCATGGGGCTGAGGAGTGACGTGTGGGTTTTGTGGCCACCTCAGACTGCGGGTAGAGGGCTTCAGAGCAATGGCTGTGAAACATCCACAAAAATGGGCCTTAAGGGCCGCAGAGCTCCGAGGTCATGGAGACTTTTCCTCTATTTGATGTTCAAACCCTCAGACCGTGTTGCCTGCAGGGGGCTTCTGGCCTCTGCCTGAACACCTCAGTGATGGGGACGTAAGGTCAGGTGAGGCAGCCTGGCCTGCTGCCATCCAACAAAGGTTGCTGCACAGCTCTCCCTGATGTTGAACCTGAACGTGCCCCACCCGCAGGCCTGGCTTAGCCCTCTGGGGCCACAGGAAGAAATCCAACCCATCCTCCGCAAGAGAGTCTGCCATGAATCTGAGGAGAACCAAATGTAGGCCTGATTCCCAGTTCTTTCAACTGTGCCTCTGCGACAAGGGTTTCAGTCTGTTCCCTAAAACAGCCCCCTTCGTCTCCCCAACACAGCCCGGACTGTCTAATAAACCTCATAAAATCGAAGTCCAGGCCTGGATGCAAAGCCCCAAATGTACTCACACCAGTGGAGAACTAAATGGACTCCCTGGTTCCAGACTCCACATTTTCCATATCTTACAGCAAGACCCTGTTAACATTTCTGACAGCCCAATCACACTGCTGATTCAACCCAAAGTCAGAGCCAATCAAAAGCCCTCATTTCCTTCCCCATATGCACCACTATCACATCTTCCCTTTAGGACTGGCCCTGCCTGGCTTGCCCACAATGCTCCGCCGGTTTGTCAGACCAAACCACTTGTGATTCCGTACTGTGCTATTTCATCTTCCTGTGTCCGTGCACAATTTATTCCCTCTGTTTGGATGTCGTCTCCTCTGCAAAGCTTTGCCCCATAGCCAGGTAATCACTTCCTCCCGTCTTCTCTCTGGACCATGTATACGTCATCATCGCACAGCCACACGGCAATGATGTTTATTTACACGTCCGCCTTTCCTTCTGGACCACGAGCTTTGTGAGGATTTAATCCTCTGTAATGCCAGCCTTCACCGTGGTGCCAAACTCATGGGTACCCAGTAATTCTTTTCTTAAGCTGTCTCCTGAGATCAGCAGGATCCTCTATGCTGTCCTTTCCTAGGTGTTTCTTTTCTGAACTCTGACTTTGCACCTGTCCCTGAAATGCTTCACCTTGCTGGGTTTGGTCCCTCATTCCAGGTTAAATCCTTTGCAGAGTGATTAGGACACCAATATTTTAGCTTTGTGCCATTTGCTCGCCTAACCTGTGAACCACCCGAATCCTCATTAAGCCATTGCCCGTCATACACAGCCCTGGAGAGCATCAAGTGGAGACTTGGGGCAGGTGCTAGAAAGCTGGCTAGGCCAAGGAGAGGTCTGGTAGAAGGAATTCGGGGGGGGGGGGGCGCGGATTGCGCCTCCTCTGGGATTACCTCGTCAGCGAAGTCCTTTTCCAGGTCCAAGTAAGAAGTATAGGTTTTGTTCCCACCCCACTTCTCATCTCGAAGGATCACAAACTCTGTAAGACAAAGGATCCATGCCAACAAACTCATCGATAATGGCAAAGTCAGCAGTCCTAGCTCAAATGGTACGGATACTTGTAGTTTCTGTTATACATTTTCAATTTTTATTCTGTTATATATTTTCAACTTTATTATACGGCATCTTATTGTTCTTAAATCAGATGAGCAACCCAGCTGGCACCCATGCTCAAGGGGAAGGATTGTGCCTTACATTTCTTTCTTCTTGCTCTAATTCGGCATGTGCCTGTGCCCACCCTCATTTCTACAACCCCCGTCCACCTTGACACCCTGCTTAGAACCCAACCTGGTGACAATCTCATGGGCAATGAAATCACATCCCAAGTGCAAGTGTACCCTGGTATATGAGAAGTCAGAGGGAAGCCCGAAGGAAGACTCTTAACCAACCCCAGGGATGATCACAGTACTAGCTCTGTTCCCTCTGCTTGGCCTCCAAGAAGCAATCAGCGAGTGTCTTACCGGACTTGAGGGGAAAGAGGACATGCTTGATGAAGGACAGAACCCCATTGTTCTCCACATTCCCTGGCTCACAGAAGGCCTTCTTTAGTTTTTTCTTCACATCCTCCTTCCGGTCAAGGAGATCAATCTTGGACTCCTAGAAGCCACAGAGGAGAAGGGACCTCTTATGGTGGGGAATGGGATATGCTCAACTAATCTGTGTGTGTGTTTTTTTTTTTTTTTTAACAGAGGTTTAAACATTAACAACTTTAATAATAGCAGTATTAATCAGAGTCAAGAACCACTCACAATATTGCCACCTGACAAAAATCACGATTTCAGTTTTCCTGTGTACTTCCCAGGCCTGTAACATGTAGAATCGTTACAAACTCGTAGTTGGAGAACAAATGTCTACCCTTTGCTTTTGTATTTGAGACTATACTTTAAGTAATTCTGAGGAGCTACCTAGTCTTTGCGTCTAATTTTTTTTTAAAGATTTTATTTATTTATTTGACAGAGAGAGAGGGAACACAAGCAGGGGGCGTGGGAGAGGGAGAAGCAAGCTGCCCGCAGAGCAGAGAGCCCGATGCAGGGCTCGATCCCCGGACCCCAGAATCACGACCTGAGCCAAAGGCAGACGCTTGATGACGGAGCCACTCGGGTGCCCCTTTGCTTCTAATTTTTATGCTGTATCACACTCCGAGTTATTAGTGACAACATGATTTCTAAACTGTTAGATTATGTTCTAATTTTTACAAATTATATATAATAGAACAACGAACATCTTTGCAGAGGTTTTTACTGTTTTTGTTTCTGCCTTCTCTAGGATTATTTCCTTAATTTACCCAAAACTGCCAGGCCCAAAACTATTTTATGAAAGGGGCATACTCATGGTCATTGCCCAAAACAGTATGTGAGCGGCTTGCTGCATGGCAAACCCCAAACCCAGGTACTATCTAGTAAATAGAGCCATCTTCTCTTTTTAGGTAGTAGAAACTGTTTCTTATTTTGGAGTGCGTAAGCGCGTGGTTCTTTGGGTTCAGTGGTTACCAAATTCTGGTCTGTGTATGCCTGTGTATGAGTCATCTGGGGTGAAAGATGGAAGTTACTGGAAGATGAATCAAAATCTCTCCCCCCCTCTCTCTGCCTGTCTCTCTGCCTACTTGTGATCTCTCTCTCTCTCTCTGTCAAATAAATTAAAAAAAAAAAATCTCTTGATTTAAAAAGCTCTCTGAGCGATTCTGATGCAATCATGTTCAGGAACTGCTGCTAACACTGACTTCCAGGGCCAAGATACGGTGAAAGTCACTAAACAGGGTGAGTGATACGATATTTTTCAGAGAAATAACTGAAACAAGGAAGACTTTAACACAGAGAAAAACAAATATTTTATATATTCCTTGAAAAAATAACAACTTAGGTTCCACATGTGTATTTACTGATCTCCGATCAAAGATAGAAAAGTCAGATTTAAAGAACTAGAAGAACACCCAAATGTGACTTCGGTCAGAATCACCTGGTGGAATTTGAAAGAAAATACAGATTCCTAATGTTCCCCAGAACCACTTTATCACAGAATCTCTAAGAACAGCCAAAGCAACGTTTGTTGTTGTTTTTAAATTCCCTAGGTGGTTCTGAAGCTCAGCTGTGTTTGGGAACCCAGAATGCAACCTTTCCCATCTTTGTGTTTCCACTACGTCCGCCCTTCTGTATCCTCAGTGATCAAAACAAAAGTGTATTCTTCTGAAGCAGGACTTGTTAGAAGATATTGTATTTATCACAGTAGTTACATTGAACATCAGCCTGAGAATCCAGATGCTCTACGGTGAAATGCCACCCTAGCCTCACTAACCTCGTGAATAAGACTGACGTTGAGCACAGTTCTATGAACGGAGAAACTACTTTTGCTTGTGCGTTTTACCAGCCGCAGGGAAAGTGTTAAGGTTATGACGGGATCTCATCAGGACTGCTTCTGGGTCCTTCAATATTCAAGAACCACTGAAATTACCTTGATGGCTTTGGATTCCCTGGAACTCAAATCTACAAGAACTCTGGTTAGTGAGGGGGAATCTTCTTTTGAGTCTTCAATCCTTTCATCTCTTGTTGAGGATTTCTAAACTCAAGTCAGAGTTGGCAAACGTACCTCTTCTGAGGAGCTCATTTTACTGCCGGTTAATCCTGGAACCATGGGATTCATCAGATGGACCCGTTTTGAGTAGCCGAGTGCAGGGAGGTACTGGGGGTTAGAAAGAAACACACAAAGCTGCTGTTAGTATATATTCCTCCTCAGTGCCCCAGTCTCATCTAACTTGTCCAGCAACGTGATAGTTTGATATAGCTCTTCCAATCTCTTTTTTTTACTGAACATACAACCTTTCTTTCTTCCTCTCTTTTTTTAAAGTTTTTACTTGGGGTGCCTGGGTCGCTCAGTGGGTTAAGTCTCTGCCTTTGGCTCAGGTCATGATCTCAGGGTTCTGGGATCGAGCCCCACATTGGGCTCTCTGCTCAGCAGGGAGCCTGCTTCCCCCCTCTCTCTGCCTACTTGTGATCTCTGTCAAATAAATAAATAAAAAAATCTTTAAAAAATTTAAAAAAATTAAGGGTTTTACTTAAACTTAGTTAGCATACACCGTAATATTAGTCTCGGGTGTAGAATTTAGTGATCCTACACTTCCATTCATCTCCTGGTGCTCATCACAACAAGCACACTCCTTAAGCCCCATCCTCTATTTCTCCCATCCCCCACCCACCTCCCCTCTGGTAACCATCAGTTTGTTCTCTATAGTTCAAGAGTCTGTTTCTCACTTTGCCTCTCTCTCTTTTCCCCTCATTTGTTTTGTTTCTTAGATTCCATGTGAGTGAAATCATATGGTATTTTTCTTACCCTGACTGACTGACTTCTTTTCTTTTTTAAAGACTTTATTTATTTGACAGAGTAAAAGAACACAGCAGGGAGAGCGGCAAGCAGAGGGAGAGGGAGAAGCGGCTCCCCCCTAAGTGGGGAGCACGATGCAGGACTTGATCACAGAACCCTGGGATCATGACCTGAGCTGAAGGCAGACACTTAACCGACTGAACCATCCAGGTGCCCCAGACCGACATATTTCACTTTGCATAATACACTCTAGTTCCATCCATGTCATTGCAGATGATGACATTTCATTTTTTGGGAGGCTGTTAATACTCCATTGTGTTGAATACACAACCTTTTGATGGTGTACATAACATAAACAAGTTTTCTTTTTCTTTAAAAAAAAAAAAGTGTCTGTTTTCTCAACTGCTTTTCTATTAGTATTACATTGTGATTTTTACATTACATTGGATTTGCCCTGTCACCATAAACAACTCTAAAAGCTGGAAATATATAAAATAACCATTCGTAGGCATTCAACAGCAATAGCAGTAGGGCTACAAAGCTTGACAGGAGGGAAAGCAAAGGTGACCCCGCACTCACCCTAACTTTCTCCTTGAGGGCGTTTTTTCCAAACTAGGTGCTGAGAAAAAGAGAAGAGCTGTCTGATGAAGCAGAGGAGAGATTGGGGTTCAGTACTGCCGGGATGCTGGGATTTGGTAAGGGTTTTAGAGTAAAGCGAGCTCCCCAACCCAAATCTAAGTCAAAATTCCCCCACTGATTTATAAGCCGACTCATAGCTGTGTGTGCATACAGAAAGACACCAGGAAGCCCAGCAGGGAACAGGTGCTGGGAGGCTGGAGACCTGCAGAGAGATTTAGACACCTGGACAGTGCTGGGGAGACAGTATGAAGTTCAGGTCCACTCAGAGTAAAGAGGTCTTTGTCAACACTCTGAGATTTGAGTTTGAGACCCCAGAAAGATCAGATCCCAGGAATAAGGACCACATCGTAGGAGGAAGGGCAAAACTGAAACAGACCAGTTCTGACCAAGCCTAGAAACAGTGCTGACAGGATCAAGGTGATAAGGCAGTAATTTAACAGCCTACAGAAAGCACAGAACCTATAAACATAATCCAGAGTCTCTACAACACATCTATGACGTCTCTGATACAACAAAAAGTATTAGAAATGGGAAAAAGAAAAAAAAAAGTCTGATAGTTAAGAGAAAACAGTCAATAAAAACAGACCCAGGAATAATCCAGATATTGGGATAAACCGATATGATGTCAAAATGACTATGATTGGTATGTTAAAGGAAACAGAGAGAAAGATGGACAAAATGGATAAAAGACAGGATTTCAAAAGAGAACTGGAATCTATAAAAAAAGAACCAACTAGAAGTTTAAAATGGCATGATATGATATTGGATGGATTTAACAGAAGACAGGTTTGATGAACTTGAAGAAAAGTCAGCAGAGAATAATCCAACTAAGCACAGAAGGGACAAAAAAAAAGAAAAAAGGAACAACAGAACAGAATATAAGAGATGTGTGGGACATGGTCAAGAAGTCGACCATACGTATAGTTAGGGTCGTAGCGCAGGAGAAAGAGAATAGGACAGAAGCAATATTTAAGGAAATAATAGGGGACAATTTCTCCAAATTTAAGAAAACAGACTCAGGAAGCTTAGCAAAATCCAAGTAGGATAAATACCAAGAAAACTATACCCAGGAACATCATAGTCAAATTGCTGAAAATCAAGAGACAGAGAAAATTCTAAAAGCAGCCAGAGAAAAGCTGTATTATCTATAAAGAAGAAACAATAATACTTAGAGGTGACTTCTCAGTGGAAACTAAGGAAGCCAGAGGCAATGGGATGACTCTTTAAAGTGTTAAAAGAAAAATAATTGCCAGCCTAGAATTTGATATCCAGTGAAAACAAAAGAAAGATGTTTTCATTCAAAAGAAAGCTGAAAGAACTCAATACTAACGACCTGCACTACCAATGCCAAATTGGGTGGGGGAGGCTCTTCAGATGGAAGGAAAATGATCCCAGATGGAAGCCCAGAGGCACAGAAGCCCTGGAAGGAGTCAAGAGTACCAGGAAGAGTGAGTAAGGCTAAGTATATATGAAAATTGAGTGCTTAAGGGGCCTGGGTGGCCCAGTGGGTTAAGCCTCTGCCTTCGGCTCGGGTCATGGTCTCGGGGTCCTGGGATCGAGCCCCGCATCGGGCTCTCTGCTCGGCAGGGAGCCTGCTTCCCCCTCCCTCTCTGCTTGCCTTTCTGCCTACTTGTGATCTCTGACAAATAAATACATAAAATCTTTAAAAAAAATTGAGTGCTTAAAAAGGAATTACAATAAAGTCTTTGGGATTTAAAATACATATAGAAGTGAACTGTATGACAATAGCACAGAGGGCAAAAGGAGTTAAATGGATAAAATTATAGGTTTTTACATCATTGAGAAGTGGTAAAAATACCGAATTTAAAGTGTTATACGTTACAAAGACACATGTTGTAATCTCTAGGGCATAGGTGAGCAAAACTTTTCTGTAAGGGACCAAATGATACATATTTTAGACTTAGAGATTTTCCCCACATAGGGTCTCTACAGCATACTCTACTTCATGTTTTGTAGAGCTCTTAAAAAATATAAAAACCAGGGTGCCTGGGTGGCTCAGCTGGTTGAGCAGCTGATTCTTGGTTTTTGCTCAGGTCATGATCTCAGGGTCGTGGGATCAAGCTCTATGTCAGGCTACACACTCCGCACCAAGCCAAGTCTGCTTGTCCCGCTCACTCCCCCTCTGCCACTCCCCCCCACCAGTGTGACTGCTCTCTAAAAAAAGAAATAAAATCTTTTTTTTTTTTTAAGATTTCATTTATTTACTTATTTGTCAGAGAGAGAGAGGGAGAGTGCACAAGCAGGGGAGAAGCAAGTTCCCCACCGAGCAAGGGGCCTGACATCCCAGGACCCTGGGATCATGACACGCAGGTGTCCCAAGAAATAAAATCTTTATTAAAACGGGGGGGGGCACCTGGGTGGCTCAGTGGGTTAAGCATCTGCCTTCAGCTCAGGTCAAGATCCACGGTCCTGGGATTGAGTCCCACATGGGGCACCCTACTCCACAGGAGCCTGCTTCTCTCTCTACGTCTGCCTCTCTCTCTCTATCTCATGAATAAATAAATAAAATCTTTATTAAAAAAAATTATATCATTCTTAGAGCTTGTGAGTCACACAAAAACAAGCCATGGGTCATATTTCTGCCAGAATAATAAAAGTAGATTCAACTAAAAAGTTAACAGAGGAGATAAAATAGAATAATATGAAATACATAATCAAAAAACTTACATTGTAAGCATTTCTTGTTCATTAAATATACCTGAAAACCATAAGCCCAGTCAAAGAAAGATAAACACCGTATGATTTCATTCATATGTGGAATTTAAGAAACAAAACAAACCAGCAAAGAAGAAAAAAAAGGGAAAGAGAGGCAAACCAAGAAACAGGACTCAACTACAGAGAACAAACTGATGGTCACCAGAGGGAAGGGGGGTGGGGGGAGGGGAAATGGGGATAGGGATTAAGGAGCACACTTGCTGTGATGAGCACTAAGTTACGTACAGAACTGGTGAACAAGCAGATCGCACACCTGAAACTAATATAACACTGTATGTTACTATACTGGAAATAAGATTAAAAACTTAATAAAAAATACATCCAAAACCATTTTAAAAATACTATATAATATTCCATTGTGAGGAGTTATCATAACATATATCATAACAATCCCTTGCCATTGGATATGAGTTTATTTCTAGATTTTTTTTTTAAGATTTTATTTATTTATTTGACAGACAGAGATCACAAGTAGGCAGGCAGAGAGGGAGGGGGAAGCAGGCTCCCTGCTGAGCAGAGAGCCCAATGCGGGGCTCGATCCCAGGACCCCGAGACCATGACCCGAGCAAAAGGCAGAGGCTTAAGCCACTGAGCCACCCAGGCGCCCCTCTAGATTTTTTTTTTAAGATTGTATTTATTTATTGACAGAGAGAGAGATCACAAATAGGCAGAGAGGCAGGC
Organism: Martes martes; assembly: GCF_963455335.1. Classification (NCBI taxonomy): domain Eukaryota; kingdom Metazoa; phylum Chordata; class Mammalia; order Carnivora; family Mustelidae; genus Martes; species Martes martes. The sequence continues at coordinate 167,145,198 of NC_137891.1, read as the reverse complement.
TGAGAGAGAGGGGGAAGCAGCCTCCTCGCTGAGCAGAGAGCCTGACTCGAGGCTCCATTCCAGGACCCTGAGATCATGACCCGAGCTTAACCCACTGAGCCACCCAAGTGCTCCTATTTCTAGATTTTTTTTTAAAGAGATTTTATTTTTAAGTAATCTCTACACCCAATGTGGGGCTTGAACTCACAACCCTGAGATCAAGAGTCGCATGCTCTACCGACTGAACCAGCTAGGCATCCCTATGTCTAGATTTTACCTTTAAATTGATAATGTGATAAATACTTTCATATATAACTGAAGTTGCACTTTTAAAATTACTTCCTTAGCACCAACTTGTGTCATTATTAGGGCAAACTACCCTCCTGGAAATATACATTTCCACTAACAGTATTTTCTCCAAACCCTTGCCAAGATGAGGCTTTTTTTTTTTTTTTTAAAGATTTATTTATTTATTTGTCAGAGAGAGAGAGGAGCGAGAGTGAGCACAAGCAGACAGAGTGGCAGGCAGAGGGAGAAGCAGGCTCCCTGCTGAGCAAGGAGCCCGATGTGGGACTCGATCCCAGGACGCTGGGATCATGACCTGAGCCGAAGGCAGCTGCTTAACCAACTGAGCCACCCAGGCGTCCCTCAAGATGAGGCTTTGAGAAGCTTTCAAAAATAACAACCATTTCTCAATAGCCCTTTCCAACTTACTCAAGTTCTTTCCCCCAAAAAGAACTACTAAGGGTTTGCTCTGATTTCCTCCTTTAAACCCTGTTAAGCCTCATCTCAGAGATGACAGGTTTATGTAAGATCCAGAGCAATATGGACTGAACGCTCTGGGAAAGGCCAGTAGTTGACTGATGGTCCCTTTCCCCAGAAGCTGTGTTATTAGGAAAGAAGCAAATCCAACAGGTCTGTGGGCAGCTTCCAGGTGGCAGCAAGAGCACGGGCTTTTGGGTCAAACAGGTCTGAGTGCCAATTTCTGCTCAGTCACCAACTGTGTGATAATGGACAACTTTCTCTACATTCTGTTTTCTCGTCTGCAAAACAGGGAGAACAACGCCCGCCATGCAACAGAGTTACGAGTGATGGGACTGGCACATTCAGTAAACCTGAACTGCATACCAGAGGCACAAAAGAAAAAAAGACAGGGAAGAGAACACCAACCTTCTCTGCAAAGGTGAAAATCTTTCTCTGATCAACACCTCCAAACTGGGCATCTACTTTCAAATACTCTTCATCCAAGGCCTGTGGGAAAAAAACAACACGTGAGCATAAACTCCTACTGTATTTCTTCTATATGGATCTGAGAAATGAGAAACTTTTGAAAATCACCAGATTTTTTCAGAAAGTAGAGCCAGGATGCAAATAAAGCAGCATCCAGCCTCCCTCTTGTCCTCAAGAGCAGCACGGACATTTTCCTAGTGCCTGTGGTGAGCAGCGCTCCATGGGGATGTCACAGGGGAGAAAAGACGAGCCTCTGCCTTTGGGGAGCGCACAGTCCAGTGGGGAAGGGAGGGAAGAAGCAGAAGACACATCATAGTCGGGTCAAAGGTACCCACTGAGTAAGACAGCCTGTGACAAATGTCAAATAATGGCATAAGAGGGGTGCCTGGGTGGCTTAGTCAGTTAAGCATCTGCCTTTAGCTCAGGTCATGATTCCAGGGTCCTGGGATCAAGCCCCGCCTTGGGAGCTCTGCTCAGTGGGGAGTCAAATAAATAAAATCTTAAAGAAAAGGAAAAAGGGATAAGAAGAAAGTGCTATGAGAGCTCAGAAGCAAAAGGCAAGACTAAACTGATTTTGTCACTTGCTACCTGCCAGGCCTAGTGCCAGCCCTGAGGAAGCAGAGTTGAACCGGACCCAGACTTGGCCGACAGGAAGCCAATTACCCAGCTGAGAAGAGAGACACGTAAACAGTGAATTTCAGTGCAGTGTGTGAAGGGCTACCCGAGATGTTCATTTAAGGGACAGTGCTAACACAAAGACAGAAATGCTTATCTCTAGCTAGTCAGGCAGGTGGCAGTGAAGGCTTCCTGGAATCAGACTGTGGCTGACCTCGGTTCTGAAGAATATAGAGATGTTTTTCGCTGTGCAGAGGAAATAGATGTCAGAAGGCACAGAGGTGTGAAATGTATAGGGAAATTATGAGTGATTCAGTATGCAAAAGCACAAACTTCAACGGATGTAGGAAGTGGTTAGTGATGGCATCAGAGATGGAAGGATCCTGACCATCATACTAGGGTGCCTAGCATCACCCTGGCCCACACTGTAGAAACATCACACCAGTAAGAGGGCAGGGCACAGAGTGGAGCCCTCTGGACTAGAGGCAAAGAAAACAGCGAAGAGGCTGCCATGTTAGTCCAGGTAAGAAACGATGCTGAACCAGGTCAGTGGGGATGTAGAACAAGAACACATTTAAGAGAATTTAAAAGCAGAACTGGTAAGATTTCATGTCTAATTGAATGGAAGGAAGAGGAAGGAGAGGAAGAGACAGATGAGCAAGCAAGAATAATCTAGAACAGCACTGTCCCTAGGATGTTCAGGAATGATGAATATGTTCTATTCTGTGCTGCCCAACAGGTTAGCCACTAGCTACATGTGGCCTGTGAGCACTTGAAATATAGCCAATGTGACTGAAACCTACAAACTTCAATTTTAATTATTTTTAATAGCCACATATGACCATGACTAGAAGAGAGGCTACCATAGGGGACGGTGTAGATCTAGAATGTCTCTCCAGGCTTAACCTGTAGAAGGCTCTTTTGGAGGTGATGAGGGAAGACTTGATATACCAAACATTTTTTGAAAGATTTTATTTATTTACTTATTTGAGAGGAAGAGTGCACACAAACAGGAGGAGGAGCAAAGAGAGACGGACAAGCAGACTGCCTGCTGAATGTGAAGCCTGACGTGGGGCTCAATCCCATGACCCTGAGATCATGACTTGAGTCAAAACCAAGAGTCACTCAACTAACTGAGTCACCCAGGCGCCCCTCTTATATCAAACATTATAGAAATATACAAAGATGGGTGTATTAACAGTATTAACAACTCAAGTTTGAATTTTTCTCTTTCTCCTTGCTCACACAAATACACACACAAGAAACATGATGCGCTTTGTTTAATGGAAAATGTGATCTTGCCTAAAATTTATTTTGTTTCAGTTCTTAAAGATTTATTTATTTTATGGGGTACCTGGGTGGCTCAGTCAGTTAAGTGTCTGCGTTTGGCTCAGGTCATCATCCTAGGGTCCTGGGAATCAAGCCCTGTGTTGGGTTCCCTGCTCTGGGGGAGCCGGCTTTTCCCTCTCCCTCTGCCTTAGGCTCCCCCTGCTTGTGCTCTCTCACTCTCTGTCTAATAAAATCTTAAAAAATAAATAAAATAAAACAAAGATTTATTTTAGAAGGAGATAGCACACTCACATGTCTGCATGGTGGGGGGAGGGGCAGAGTCTCGGAGAGGAGGGGAGAGAGAGAGAGACTCTCAAGCAGACTCCCCACTGAGTGTGGAGCCTGATGAAGGGCTTGCTCTCACAACCCTGAGACCATGACCTGAATGGAAATCAAGAGTTAGCTGCTTTGGGCGCCTGGGTGGCTCAGTTGGTTGGGTGACTACCTTTGGCTTAGGTCATGATCCTGGAGTTCCGGGACTGAGTCCCACATTGGGCTCCCTGCTCGGTGGAGAGTCTGCTTCTCCCTCTGACCCTCCCCCATCTCATGCTCTCTCTCTCTCTTTCTCTTATTCTCTCTCTCTCAAATAAATAAATGAAATCTTAAAAAAAAAAAGAGTTAGCTGCTTAACCATCTGAGCCACCCAGGTGCCCCGGCTAAAATTTATTTTTGCACATTACTCTGAAATTTTCTTCACTTAGGAGATCATGATCAATGGAAAAAGGGTATGAGACACTGCAAAGCATTCTCTGGGAGGACTGGCTTCCGCGTGTATAGTACATTCTGCAGACATGAAAAACAAACCCCATTTACTATGCATATGTAAAAAGTCATCAGGTCATTTTCAGCCAAGAGTCACATGCAGTGCCTTTGCACAGAAGACTTAGGGTGTGGTCTGTCAGTATGATCTGTAAATAACTGGTGGGAACTCCCATGTCTCCTTGTGTAAACAGATTTGTTAACTGAAATGCACTTTACAAGAAAATATATAAAATCTGGGGGCACCTGGCTAGCTCAGTCAGTGGAGGGTGCAGCTCTTAATCTCAGGGTTGTGAGTTCAAACCCCACACTGGCACAGAGCTCACTTAAAAAAAGAAAGAAAGAAAAAGAAAATGTAAAATCCGCAAATAAACTGATTTATAAATTAAAAAAAAGATGTGTGAGAAGAGCAGTGTTTTCAAGGGCAGACAGCTAGAGGAGGACCTAGAGCTGAAGAAGTCCAAGCCTTGCAAGAAAGGGGAGGGGAGGAAGACAGGAGGGAAGGCCTGTAGCACAGCAAGGGAACGAAGGACCTGGGTTTCACCGGGGCTCAGTGATCAGTAGTTAGAAAGGGGGCGGAAAAGGTCCCTGGGCAACTCCATCCCTCCCGAGTACCTGTAATCCGGGGTACAGCAGACCACTCAGCAAAGGGTGCTCCACCTGCTTTACCACCTCAGCCCCAGCTTTCTTGGCATCGTGCTGTGTGACCACGGACGAGAGCCTGTACACATCTAGTGTGTACTCTCTGAAGAGGAAAGGAAGTGGGGACACCTGTGAGACTGGGCCAAGGCCCCACTTTGATCCTGAAGCACATTAATTCACTCTCCCAATCTTAAGACATTCCAAGAGAACTCTGCTGCCTGGAAGCTTCTAGAATTGGACTGCTGCTTACTCTTATACAAAATACCACTTTATTTTTATTTTTTAAAGATTTTATTTATTTATTTATTTGACAGAGAGAGAGACACACACACACACACACACGCGCGCGCGCGCGCGCACGCACGAGAGAGGGAACACAAGCAGCGGGAGTGGGAGAGGGAGAGGGAGGCTTCCCGCCGAGCATGGAGCCTGATGTGGGGCTCGATCCCGGGACCCAGAACCCTGGGATCATGACCTCAGTCGAAGGCAGACACTTAACAACTGAGCTACCCAGGTGCCCCTATTTTTTTTTTTAAGAGTTTATTTATTGATTTGAGAGAGAGCACAAGTGTGGATGAGAGGGGGAAAGGGAGAAGCAGGTTCCCTGTTGAGCAGAGAGCTGAACTTGGGGCTCGATCCTAGGACCCCAGGATCATAACTTGAGCCCAAGGCAGATGTTCAACCAACTGAGCCATCCAGGTGCCCCTATGTCTTTCCTTTTTATAGATAGCTTCAGTTAATCTTCTTCTTCCCTTATCTCTTGATATACTGCTTGTTTGCCATTCCCCTCCAATATCTTCCTCTAGAATGCCTATTAAATAAGCAGAATTCGCTAATCTAGCTTCCATGTCTTTTTTTTTTTAACTGAAATACATGTAAGGAATAATAAACTACATGAGGAATAGTGTACCCATCACTCAGTTTAAGAAAAAGGATTTAATTACTTCTGAAGCTCGTGTGCTCCACCCTCTCCCACAATCCTATACCACTTCCTCTTCCTCCAGAGTAACTATTATCCTGAACTTTTGGGTTTCTTTCCAGTTTTATATCCTTGTATCTATAAACAGTGTCTTATAAATATTCTAGTGTGTGTCTCCTGGTATACAAATGCAAGTTCCTTTATACACGCCTAGAGTAGAATTACTGGATCATAGGGAAATTGCATCTTGAGCTTTGGTTGGATAATGTTGAACTCTTTTCCAAATGGACTTTTATCCATTTTATTACCAAATACTGTCATTATTTTAATTTTTGCTAATTTGGTATGCACCAGTGGCTTCTTACTGAAGTTTTAATCTAAATTTCTTTGAATAACCAAGGAGGTTAATTTCCATGTATTTATTGGTCATTTGATTTCTTCTGTGAAATGCCCATTTGTCTTTTTCTACTGGACTGACTCATTTTTTTGACAGCTGACTTTGTAGTTTTTGACAAAGAATCTAGGATATTAATCCTTGCCAGTTCATGTGTTTTAAATATGTTCTCCCAGCTGGTGGCTTGTCTTTTGACTTTATTTTACTTCTGATGTACTGAAGGTCTTAATTTGAATTTGAATTCATCAGTCTTTTCCTGTGATCTGCGCTTTTGGTGTGTTTTGTTTAATTTGCCTTGTCCTGAGATTATAAGATAGTTTTATATATGTATGGTCTTTTAAATCTTTTATAGGTTAGCCTTCACAGTTAAATCTTTAATCCACTTGGAACGGAGGGTTCATTTCCTTCCCACATGTATAACTAATTGTCTTTGCACCATTTAAAAAAAAAGATTTTATTTATTTTTCTGACAGAGAGAGAGACATTGAGAGATGGAACACTAGCAGGGTGGGAGAGGGAGAACACGCTTCCTGCGGAGTAGAGAGCCAGATGTGGGGCTAGATCCCAGGACTCCGGGATCACGACCTGAGCCAAAGGCAGTTGCTTAGCCAACTGAACCACCCAGGTGCCCCTGCACCATTTTTTCTTAAAAAGTTTATCCTTTTTCTCTGGTGATCTGCAATGCTGGCTCTTAAGTTTCTGTATTTATGAGGATCTATTTCTGAAGTCTCTATTCGGTGTCAGTGGTTAATTCTCTATCTCCATGCTATATAAATGACAAAAGATTTGCTCTCCAGAATACATAAGGAACTCCAAAAAAAATTAAAAAATAAAAAATAAAAAAACAACATAAAGAAAAACGGGCTACTTGCATAGATACTTCACAGATGAGGATACATAAATGACCAATAAAAACATGAAAATAACTTTTTTTAGATAAAGATTTTCAGGTATTTTACTCTTGCACTTGAATGGTAGTTCAGGTGGGTATAGGTTTTTAGGTTGCAAATTGTTTTCCTTCAGAATTTTATTTTTTCTTTCAAAGATTTTATTTTTAAGTAATCTCTACACCCGGGACGCCTGGGTGGCTCAGTCATTAAGCGTCTGCCTTCGGCTCCGGTCGTGATCCCAGAGTCCTGGGATTGAGCCCCCCATCGGGCTCCCTGCTCAGAGGGAAACCTGCTTCTTCCTCTCCCACTCTCCCTGCTTGTGTTCCCTCTCTCACTGTCTCTATGTCAAATAAATAAATACAATCTTAAAAAAAAAATGAAAGTAATCTCTACAACCAACACGGGGCTCGAACCTACCATCCAGAGATCAGCAGACCAAGCCAGCCAGGCACCCCTCCCCCAGAAGTTTGAAGGCTTTGCTTCATCACCCTCTGGTTTTCAGTGTTCCTTTTGAGAAAAGCAAAGCTATTTTGATTCCTGAAATTCTGTATGTGACTTCTTTTTCCCTTTCGAAGTCTGTAGTATACTTCCCCCCCTTCTTTTCTGTCCTCAGAATTCTGAAATTTTAAGACAGTACACTATAGCATGGGTTTATTTTCATTCAGCATGACAGGCACCTGATACTTGTTCTATAAATTATTTCATTGATGATTTCCTTCCCTCTGACTCTTTGTTCCCTTTTCCAGAATACTTAGTATTCAAATATTGGACCTCCCGAACTAGTACTCCAATTTTCTTAGCTTTTTCTTTTTTTTTTCATTGTGCTCTGTAAGGCCACAGAAACCAAAGTTCAATCCCAATAATTCAACAAGGTCTCTTGAGGTGCTAGTAGTCTACAAATTATATTTTGTAGATTACAAAATGCATTTTTTTTGCATTTTTAAAAAAAATTTAACATCTCCAAAATCTAGATAAGTCTTTTAAACACTGCATGTTAGATACTAATTAACAGTATTTTTTTTTTAAGATTTTATTTATTTATTTGACAGACAGAGATCACAAGCAGGCAGAGAGACAGGCAGAGAAAGAGGAGGAAGCGGGCTCACCGCTGAGCAGAGTGCCCTGTGTGGGGATACGGGGCTCGATCCCAGGACCCTGGGACCATGACCCCAGCCGAAGGGAGAGGCTTTAACCCACTGAGTCACCCAGGCACCCCAGCAGTATTTTCTTAAAAATTATTTTTATTAACATATTAATCAGCAGTATTTTTAATGACAGATTAGCTGAAACACAGTACCTTGTTTTGTTTTGTTTTTTAAGATTTTTTTCTTTTTTTTAAAGATTTTTCTTTTAAGTAACCATCTACACCCAACGTGGGGCTTGAACATACAACCTTGAGATCCAAAATTGCATGCTCTATTGAGTGAGCCAGCCAGGCCCCCCTGAAATAAAGTATCTTTGTATTCCCACTTTTGTTTGGTTTCTGGCCACTGAGTATTTTGGACTAATTTGTCCACTGACTGATCTGAAGCATTCGGAACATTTTAAAAATCTTTTACCCAGCACTGTTAGTTTTTTGCGGTAGTAAGGCTGGTCAGAGTACCCAGTGCGCCAGACTGCTGGAAGCAAATGTCTTCCTCCATGTCTCAAACACTCTTCCAGTTCTCTGTCCATCTCTCTGGGCTGCATTCTCCGTGAATCGCAGTACTGCCTCTCAAATCTCTAGTTTTCCCTTCAACTTTGTTCAGTCTAGAGTTGATGCCTTCCACTGAAGCCTGGTTTGTGGAGTTTTTTTTTTTGTTTTAAAGTTTATTTATTTATGATCTCTACACCCAACATGCGGCTCAAACTCACAACCCTGAAAGCAAGAGTCGTGAGCTCTTCCAACCAAGCTAGCCAGGTGCCCCTGTGGGGTTGTTTGGTTTGCTTTGGGTTTCATGACTGATTTTTACGTTTCCAAGGTTTCTAAATGATTCTTATTTCTATAGATTTATGTTTCATTTCTGCCTCTCTCTGTTTTATCATTTCCTTTTTAAAAATGGATGCCATTCCCTGGCATGTTAGAGCTTATGTCTTTTAGAGAATATCATGGCTATAAAACTCATAAATGGTGGGCAGCTTGGTTTAATTCTTGGTATGCATACAGTTGAGTCTCCATAGGCCTGAAGCTTGACAAAAGTCCCTAAAGACCCAGGCAGGTGACTAATAACGCCCTTACTCCCTGGCTGTACTTTCCTTGAGGGGTAGCGATGGGAATGGGAAAGGGTTAAAGCCCTACTTTATACTCTGGGTTTAAGCAGTAAGCCTGGTTTGTCCCCACTGTCTGCTTTTGGACTGTAGCCCAGCAAACCTGTAACTTCAGCCCAACTCACCCATTTGCATTTCAATTCTCTTTTCTTACCACAGAAATGTTTACCTTGTCTTTGAATCTGGCTATGTCCTCGGGTTTTTTATGTTTTTATCTATCACTGTGTTGTCTGGAACAGAGGGAGTGCGTCAAAACATATATTTACAAAGCCATCTTCCTTTGAAGTCACTTTTGTACATACCAAAAAATCAAATGACTTTGAAGTAAGGCAGCTTTATTTATGCATCTTATCTTCCCAAACCGCAAATTCTGTTCAGTTTTGGGAGAATAAAAACTTTCACTGAGTCATTCACTGTTATAATCCTGGCACCTAGAACAGAGTCTGACATATGGTAAGAATATATATGGACTGACGGGGTGCCTGGGTGGCTCAGTGGGTTAAAGCCTCTGCCTTAGGCTCAGGTCATGATCCGGGGGTCCTGGGATTGAGCCCACATCGGGCTCTCTTCTCAGCAGGGAGCCTGCTTCCCCGCTCGCTCTCTGTCTGCCTCTCTGCCTACTTGTGATCTCTGTCAAATAAATAAATAAAATCTTAAAAAAAAAAAAAAGAATTCAGTAAGTGTTCGCGTGACTCACTCCCTCACCTTCTTCAGGTCTCAGTCTAATGTCTTCTTATCAGAGGTCTTTTCTAGCTACCCTATTTAAATAAAAAACCCCTGCTCCCCAAGAACTTTCTCTCCTGCCCGCCTGCTTTGTAGCACCTATCACCATCTGACACAGTTCATACACATTACTTTTTCATTTGTTTCCCTTGACTGTATTTCCTTGCTGAAATGTAAGCCCCACGAGGATGGGGATTTTTGTATACTCAGGACCCACAACAGTGGTTATCTCTAATAAGTGCTCTGTAAATATCTGTAGAACGTAAAAATAAATGAAATGGTAGGCACTCTACTGAGGCTGAGGATTCAAATGTCTGTTTACATAAGAAAGTTATGTGCTTTATTTAAAACTCTTAAATGTGGGGCACCTGGGTGGCTCAGTGGGTTAAAGCCTCTGCTTTCGGCTCAGGTCATGATCCCAGGGTCCTAGGATCGAGCCCCACACTGGGCTCTCTGCTTGGCAGGGAGCCCGCTTCCCCCCTCTGCCTGCCTCTCTGCCTACTTGTGATCTCTGTCTGTCAAATAAATAAATAAAATCTTTAAAAAAACAAATAAAATAAATAAATAAATAAAATCTTAAAAAACAAAAAAAACAAAAAAACTCTTAAATGTTCAACAGTGAGGAATGCTGAAGAAAATTACAACTGGGGCACCTGGGTGGCCCAGTCAGTTAAGTGTCCAACTCTAGGTATTGGCTCAGGTCATGATCATGGGGTCACGGGATAGATTCCGAGTTGGGCTCTACTCTCAATGTGGAGTCTGCTAGTCCCTCCCTCTCCCTTTGCTCCTCCCCCAACTCGTGTGTGTGTGCTCTCTCTCTCAAATAAATAAATAGATCTTAAAAAAAAAGAGAAAATTATGATCAATGAAGTAAAAAGAGAAATGAACTTGTAAGCAAGAGATCTGGGTTCACATCCTGGCTCTTATACTTACAGCAAGTGTGAACTTGAGAAAGTTACAACGGAACCTATTTCCTTATCTGTGAAATAGGACACACCAATGCTTACCTTAAAAAGTTGTTCTAAGGGTTTAAATACAAAAATGACCAGTAGAGTGATACATGGCTTAATTGAGGTTTTAAAAATCATGAGGCAGCATGGAGTAATTACTTAGGAAATAATGGAAGTTAAAAAAAAAATTAGAGGCACCTGGGTGGCTCAGTCATTGGGCGTCTGCCTTCGGCTCAGGTTGTGGTCCTTGGGTCCTGGGATTGAGACCCACATTGGGCTCCCTGCTCAGCAGGAAGCATGCTTCTCCCTCTCCCAATTCCCCTGCTTGTGTTCCCTCTCTCGATGTCTCTCTCTCGGTCAAATAAATAAATAAAATCTTAAAAAAAAATTAGAACACAAAATCATATCTATGCTAATATTACAAATATGTTTAAAATCGATAAAGATATGAAGCAATAAAAATTGCTAGGAAGGGGATGCCTGGGTGGCTCAGTCAGTTGGGTGTCTGCCTTTGGCTCAGGTCATGATCCCAGGGTCCTGGGACTGAGCCCCACACTGGGCTCCTTGCTCAGTGGGGGACCTGCTTCTCCCTGTCAAAAAAATAAAATGTGGGGTGCCTGGGTGGCTCAGTGGGTTAAGCCTCTGCCTTCGGCTCAGGTTATGATCTTGGGGCCCTGGGACTGAGCCCCGCATTGGGCTCTCTCCTCAGCAGGGAGCCTGCTTTCCCTCTCTCTCTCTGCCTACTTGTGATATCTCTCTCTCTGTCTCTCTCTCTGTCTCTGTGTCAAATAAGTAAATAAATAAAAATCCTTAAGAAAAAAAGAAAGAAAGAAAACTTTTTTTTTAAAAAGATTTTATTTATTAATTTGACAGACAGTGATCACAAGTACACAGAAAGGCAGGCAGAGAGAGAGGTGGGGAGAAGCAAGTTTCCTGCTGAGCAGAGAGCCTGATGCGGAGCTCGATCCCAGGACCCTGAGATCATGACCTGAGCCGAAGGCAGAGGCTTAACCCACTGAGCCACCCAGGCCCTCAAGAAAGAAAATCTTTAAAAAAAATTGTTGGGGAGGTGAGAAACAAGTGAAATACTTTTCTTTCACCTTTCTCTAATCATGATTTGCTGAGGCTGGAAGGAAAAAGGGAGCCTGAATTGCTGATCATCGTTCTCCCATACGCTTTGAGCTCTGCAAGGCCAAGGACTCTGTTTTGGTTACAGTCACACCTCCAGCAAAGTGGACAGCACACAGGCATTAAGTACACTTTTGATGGATGACTTGAAAGGACAAAGAGTATAAATTTTTTAATGGCTTCTAATCCAAACTTAAAGAGTGCCTAGACTCCACAGACCTGTAATTAGCTAGAAGCATGAGAGCCACAAGGATGTTGGATGATCTAGAACTTACTTGCTGAGCTGGTAGTCAGTGCCTTTCACGAACTTGAGCTTTTCCAAGGGTACACCAATGCTCTCCAGCATTGCCTTGATCACATTCTCATAGTAGCTGGTTCGGAGTTCTAGAAGTTCCCATGGAGCTTTCATGTTATCCAGGTATGCGTGAAGGTCCGCAAACAGAATTGTTACCTGGACATAAGAGATAAGGGGCCACCAAAATGTGAATTTTGTCCAAGTACCTCCAAATCCCCCTCTCTGCCCTGCCCTTATTAAACCTCTTTTTGGGCCATTCCCCAAGGAACTGCTTGGTTTACAAAACATTACTTCTTACCTCGCATCCTGCTTTCAGGAAGTCTGCAATCTTAGACATAGGCACGAAGTAAGCCACATGTGGCTTGCCTGTGGTTGCTGTTCCCCAGTAAACTTTAAGTTCCCGCTCCTTGAGTATCTCCTTCAGCTTCTCTTCCCCCAGAACCTCCTGTTGTGGAAGCAGAAGAGCTGGTTTAATGCTGGTGCCCCACCTTGCTCATCCTTTACCCTGTGACAAGGAAAACAAAAGTATGTGTCACTGGGGGTCTAGGCCCAGAGCCAGCAGGGAGGTCCAGCCGTGCTCTCAGTGCTGAATGAGAGCCAACCTAAGCCGGTGCTGTCGCTAGCACCACTCCAGTGAAATGCCACTGCTGTTAGGGAATGGGACATGTCCCTACTCACACCTTCTCTTCCATCTACTCTAACTCACGTTCCTTCCTTTCGGAGCCAACTTCTTGAAACATTTGTCTCTTCTGGTCTTTATTTCTCATCTCCCATTCTAGCTGAATTCCATGAAGCATCACACCACTGAAAATGCTCTAGCTAAGATCATGGATGATTCCCATTGTTACTAAATTCAACGAATTTTTTTTTAGTCCTCACTCCATTCCTGAAACACTCCCCTCTTTTGGTCCTTCACTTTTCTATTTTCTTAGTTTTCCTCCTACTTCTCTGGCTGCGGGCTCAGATTTCTCTACAGCTGTTCTTCTTGCTAATCATTAAATATTAGCAATCTTTGCAGCCCTATCTCTTCTCTTCTTACTCTACATGCTGTCTAGCTGATCCCATTTAAGATGCTTCACTTACTACTTATAAGCTAATTAACTACCAAATCTACTGCTCACACCCATATATGGAACAGTGTACTTGTTATCAACCCAATAAACTCAAACTCAACATGTCCAAAATTAACCTTGTGCTCTCACCTTCCTACCTTGCTCCCCACCCATCTTTTTCACTTATAGTTTCACTCCAGTGCAGTAAATGGTACTATCATTCACCAAGTTGCCTAAGTTACCCCAAAGCTCCTAAATTCTCCTCCTTCTTTCTGCCTCCATACCACCACACTAGCCTAGGCCACCATCAGATCACACCAGGACTACTGTAATAGCCTTCTAGCAGGACGCCCGTACCTATTCTTGCTCCATCCAGTCTGTGTTCCAGAAGGCAGCCAGAGAGATCTCTAAAACACAAAACTTGGTTGACTCATTCACCTATTTAATACTTTAATGGTTTATTTTGCCTTAAGACAATATTAGAAAAATCCTAATAGATCAGTATGCTGGTAACAAAATAGAGAGTGATTCTTTCAAATAATGGTTTGGGAAGGCAGTCAGAAGCCATGAAAGACAAAAACTGTTTTGCTGGTTTGAATCACCTATTAGCAGGACTTATTAAAATCCTATGTTTCAAGGGAGCTGGCAGCTGGATCCCGTACCCTCCTAGCCCCTGACTATTTGGAACTTGGGAGAGTTCTTGCCACCCAAGGAAAGATCCTATCACTTATCCTTTAAAACCTAAGTGAGTCAGTGCCATTAGCTTTGTGTATCCTTTGTCCCCAAACAGCATTATTCTGTGGAAAGAGACAGGACAAAGAATCTAAGAGGAAGCATGCAAAAATTACTGGTTAAGATCAAGTTATGAGTGGAAAGAACCCAAATGTCCGCCAACTGATGAAAAGAGAAACAAATGTGATATATCCATATAATCATGAATATTTTTCAGCCATAATAAGGAATAAAGTTCTGATGGGTGTGACAACATGGATAAACCCTGAAAACATGCTAAGTGAAAGAAACGAGACATAAAAAGCCACATATTACATGCTTCCGCTTACATGAAATGCCTAGAATACGCAAATTAAAGACAGCAAGTAGATTAGTGTTTCCCCAGGGCTGCCCGGAGTGGGGAAATGGGCAGTGACTGCCAATGGGTACAGGTTTTATTTTGGTGATGAAAATGTGGAATCAGAAAGTGATGCTAATTATACAATCTTGGGGCTATACTAAAACCCACCAAAATGTACACTTTAAAAGGATGGATTTTTTTGGCATGTGAATTGTATCTCAAAAGAAAAAAAAAAACAAACCCCAAGCTGTGGCCCAACCAATGTATCACTGCTCTTAGAATAAACTTCACTTTTAAACATAGTCTGGAAGGCCCTCATGACCTGGTCCTTGCCTAACCCTTCTCAACAAACAAACAAGTAAAATACATAGTATGTTAGTGATAAGTTCTATGGAGAAACAACAATGAATAAGGCTAGAACAAGGAATGAGACAATTCTGGTAGCAGGGGGTTTGTTATTTAAATAAAGTGGTCAGAAAAGGCTTTCCCCATAATGTGACAATAGTCAGAGGCCTGAAGGAGGCAAGGAAATGGGCAATATATATTTATTAAGTGATCTCCACTTTGCTCACTCTACTCCAGCCAAATCTGCCTCCCCTCTGAACCAGTGTTCTTTCTTCCCTCTGTGTTATTGCCCTGGCTTCCTTCTACCTAAAATGCCCCCCAATCCATTCTTCTTCTGGTTAACTTCTACTCCTGCAGTTCCTGGAAACAGCTTGCACAGATGTGGAGCCAAGTGATTTGCATCATCAAGGCGCAGTTTAGAGTTCACATCCTCAGCATTCCCTGACACTCCCCCAGCCCTCTTCCCTAATTCCCTTCCAAAGCTCCAAAGATAGTACTTTACAGCACTTGTTTCAAACTGTAACTAAGTTTTTGAATTATGGGTCATCCTGAACGTCTGATTCTCCAGACAAGCCCCGGGAGGGCAGGGTTCTGATGTATCCCCAGTGCCTAGCACTGCGCCTGGCACATAATAGGGTGGGTGGGGTGGGAGTCCTGGATTCAAAGCTAGACTCAACACAAGGTAACTGCACACAGGAGGTGAGCCCACTGTCATTTCTGTGCGACCCAGCTAACTGCTGCTTGTCTGAGTGACTGGCCGATCGACCAACCAGCAGCGAGGGCTGTAGTCTCTCTGAGCTGCCTCCGCGCGGAGTCCCCGACCTCACACACTTAGGATCCAGGAGTGAGGCTCAGGGTCACTGGACCTCGAGCCCCCAGTCACCAAGAGCGCATTTCCAACCCTGAGGCCCGACCTGCAGGTTCCGGGTGATAAGGTGCAGCTTCTCTTCAGGGCTCGGAGCGTCCCCCATGGCTCCGTCGCCCCTATCTCCCGCGCTCAGCCCGGCACCGCGCCGCTTCCTCGGTCGCCGCCGCCGCCGCGTGCCGGGAACTGTCACGCGGGCCCAGTTAGGTTGCATCAGCTGAGCTCGTCGCTCGGCTTCCTCGGCCTGAACCCTTAGCCTAAGAGCGGACAGGAAGGAGCCAGGACCAACTGAGAGTCGAGCGGGTCGATGAGACGAGAAAGGGGCGGAGCCAGTAGGCCGGCGAGAAGGTACGGAGGGCGGAGTTGCGGCGCCTGCGCGGGGCACAACCCCCTGAGGGGCGGGGCGGTTTCCTGCCAATCACTGCCTATTTGCCCTCCCCCTTGCGCTGGCCCGGCAGCCTCGGGTGGGGGAGGTCGGGGAGGGGGCGATAAAATGGCGCAGGGGGCGGAGTGAGGCGCAGTCGTTCGCTCAGGCTTCGGCCCCGCTTCCGGAGGTGAAGAGCGGGAGGGATGAGGGGGTCTGCGTTCCCGGCTGGGAGGGGGATGGAGGCGCCTGTTGCTTCTCCAGGGGGCTCTACATGCCGGTCCACCCCGTTGAAGGGCTGGGAAGGCTTCACCCTGCTGGGAGAGGGCTGGTTGTCGTTCCTGAGGTGATGGCGGCGGGAGGGGGAGTGTCCCTGCGCCCCACCTCCACGTCGGCGGGAGGTAGAAGTCTCTCACCCTGCTGTGGAAGAGGGAGACCGTTGGGTCACCTGTGAGGCCGGCAGCGTTGTCAGTCTCCCTGCCACTGGGGCTGGGGAGGGATGGGTGTGTTAGGTGGTTTGGGGGTGCCGCTGCCCCTGCCCCACTTGGGCGGGGGTTGTTGCTAGGGAGAAGATCTTCCCGCCGCGCCTAGTGGGTGGGGGAGGGAGGATGGCCCACCCCTCGGGCTGACAGGGCCTTGGTCCCACCGAGGTGTGGGCGTGGGTGTGGGTGGCTACCCTCCGGTGAGCGGTGCACCGCGCAGGCCTGCGGAGGGGTCGGTTTGGCGCCCGCGGGGGGAGGGGCGGGGAGCCACCCAGCGCTTCTCCCGCCTTCCGCGGGGAGGCGGGAATTTTCGGTGCTCTTGGGGGAGGGAGGAGGGAAGTGCGAAGGCCCAGCCCCGATGCCGATGCCGTGCTGAGGCTGTCGCGTTTCTGGGGGAGAGAGCAGGGGGCAGCCCAAGCAGTATCCTACGAAGAGTGGACTTGGGTTACCCTTCCGCTTGGCTCTCGGGACGGGATCTCCCACCGGTTTCGTCCAGGGCGGGAGGGAAGGCAGCTGACACTCCAGGATGGACCCCGGAGAGGGGAAAGAAGTGATTGAATTGCCTATCGGCTGATCTCCAGTTTCTTGAGAATTTGTTAGAGGTCGCAAGCTTTAGCTATCGTGTATAAATTATCTAAAAAACATTTTCTTTTTAAAAAAGAAACCTGTTGCTGCAGCTTAGTAATATTTAGTTTCAGTGTCCCTGTGGGATGAGAATCTTGGACTCCATATCTAGTGAAATGTTAACCTAAAGCAGAGATTTCCAGCCCTACGTTGTTTTTTTGTCCTATAGTATTTCCGTTTACTTCAGAGGAAGTTGCAGAATTCTTGCAGATAATTTCAGTTCACTTTGATTATTTTGAATGTTATGCCCATTTTATGGAGTGATAAAGCCTAGGGAGTGCCTATTGTGCTGTTCGTGTATTGCCTGTGGGGAAAGTTGGAAATCAAAGGCCTGTCCCTTGGAAATAATCTTTGCCCTTGACCATCCTTATCAGATCTAGCTTGCCCTTGGTCATACCTACCAGATCTATCTTGGTAATGGTCTTGGGTTAAGAACCTTGAAGGAGGGAAATGGAGTTGTGTCTGGTGCAATTTTAAGGCTTTGTGCTCTAAGGCAATAGGTTTTCTTAGGTAGGATAAAAATAGCAAGGGAACCAGTTTCTGAGGTTGCAGCTAGGTGGTTAGAGAACAGAGCATGGGGGTGGTAAACTGAAGTGTGAAGAAGGGGGTGGACAGGTGAGAGAGATGTGGAAGGACAGAATAGGGTCACAGGAGGGATGGGGAGCAGAGGAATTAAGAGATAGACTTGGGAGATGGGAAAAATACTCATCCCTTAAAAATAAAGAGATCCTTATTTTAGGTGGAAGTTACAAAGCAAGTGCCAAGAAAGGCAGTTAACGGTAGAATGGCAGACAGAAGTGCTAAGGCTGTCTTGTGGAAATTCACTTCAGATTTTAATGTTATCTGAGATTTCCCCCCTCTTGCAAATTCATTGTATATCAGCTTTAATTAGCATAGGGCTTTTAGGTGTAGAGTGCTTTCATAAACATCCCTTCATTTGATCCTCATGATGATCTGTGTTTGAAGTTAACAGCATATAATTGTATCCTCCATTTTTCAGATGACTGTTCTCATCTGAATTGTGGTTCAGAGACTTTAAGTGACTTGTGAGGTCTCTGAATTTTATTTTATTTATTTTTTTTAAAAGATTTTATTTATTTATTTGACAGAGAGAGATCACAAGTAGGCAGAGAGGCAGGCAGAGAGAGAGAGGAGGAAGCAGGCTCCCTGCTGAGCAGAGACCCCCCCCCCTCCCCCCATGCGGGGCTCGATCCTAGGACCCTGGGATCAGGACCCGAGCTGAAGGCAGAGGCTTCAACCCACTGAACCACCCAGGTGCCCCGAGGTCTCTGAATTTTAGTTCAGTCCCTCTATATAGGACATGTCAGTACCCATTAATTCGAAGGATTTGCCTGATATTTCAGATGTCCACACAGCCTGGTCTTTATTAATTCAATGGCAATATGGTTGAACTAGAAGAGATTAGAGTATACCAGATAATTTCTTAACAAGCAAGGACCTAGGGAAAGTTCTCAATTAGATTAGCATTCTTTCTTACCATTCCTTATTCTTCCTTGAGACTCCTCAGGGGTCAAGGAGTTGATGATAGTGGGAAGAAATAGAAACTATAGCCACTACTTCCTGAGCTTTTCCATTGTGCTTGTAGTACTCACAGTGCTTTGTGTTCATGGTCTCATTTAATTCTGGCAACAACACTGTGAGATAGCTACTGTGATGGTCCCTGTTGTGTAGGAGAGGACATTTGAAACTACAGAATGTAATCATTATATTTCTCTACTGACTTATTAATTTAAAAAAAAATTTTATTATAAATATTTTAGGCATATAAGGTTTATAGGAAATAACATAGTGCTACTATTGTACACACCATTCAGTTTTATTTTATCGATGTAGGCAGGCTGAATTAGAGCACTGGGGGGGGGGTCCCTCATACCAGTTGACCAGGGTCCTTGGCTTTGTTCAGGATAAGAATCATATGGGAGCCAGGAGGAAGTGAGAACAGAGTTCATTGAATAGTAAGTGAAAGAGGATAGCGGTTAGAGTGTCTGGGAGACTCCAAAAATGAAAAGTAAGTCACTCTGTCACTTGGGGTTAAGATTTTATATTGGAAAGGGTCCAGGGTTCATGTTCCTTCAGGAACCCAAGGAAGCCTCCAATCAAAGGTGAGCGTCAGGTGAATAGTAGGTGTTATTCCATAAATCACTGAAGGTAGGGGGTATTGATGCCAGTGTCAGGCAAGGTTTGTTTGAAGCTGATGTCTGTGAACCTGTTTGGGATCGGTTCTTCTCAGATGTTATCAGGTGTTTGGGGCCTAGGATGGAACTTAGAGAATGATTAACTTTCTTGTCTCCCTTTGGAGTGGCAACATAGCTTCTTTGTTTTATTCAGATGCAAAATGTAGCCCTTGAAACAGGACTTAGCACAAGAACAGCAGAAATGGAATCTTTCTAAAATGGTGTCCCTGTCCCCCCCCCCCCCCCCCGCTTTTTTTTTTTTAAGCCCCAACACCGGGCCTGAACTCACAACCCTGAGATCAAGACCTGAGCTGCTATCAAGTGTTGGTTGCTTAACCAGCTGAGCCACCCAGGCCCCTGGCATATATATATTTGATTTTTTTTTTTAAGATTTTGTTTATTTGTTTGACAGAGAGAGATCACAAGCAGGCAGAGAGAGAGGGAGAAGCAGGCTCCCTGCTGAGCAGAGAGCCTGATCGCAGAACCCTGAGATCATGACCTGAGCCGAAGGCAGAGGCTTAACCCACTGGACCACCCAGGTGCCCCCATATATATATTTTAAAGTAATTTATACGCTCCCGATGTGGGGCTCAAAGGCACCCCTTGCCATATTTTTTATAGGTTTTTTTGTTAAATTTTTAAAGAAATAAAACATTACAGATAGAATTGAAGGTATTCATACCCCCTTGCCATTTCTCTTACCTCTCTACCCCCAGATGTAATAATTGTCCTGAATTTTGTGCTGCTTATTCCCATGCATGTTTTTATAATTTAATTATATATATATATGTATCCATACACTATATGGTATTATTTCTCTAACAGATTGCAAGGGAAAAAAAAGATGGGGGAATCCGTAGATTAAAATACAAAACATATCAGCCAGTTGCAGTGTGTGGACTTACTTGGATACTGATTTTTTTTTAATGTTTTATTTATTTATTTGCCAGAGAGAGAGAGAGACAGTGAGAGAGGGAACACAAACAGGGGAATGGGAGAGGGAGAAGCAGGCTTCCTGTCATGCAGGGAGCCCAGTGTGGGACTCGATCCCAGGACCCTGGGTTCATGACCTGAGCCGAAAGTAGACATTTAATGACTGACCCACCCTGACGCCCTGGATACTGATTTTTTTTTAAGATTTGATTTATTTATTTGACAGAGATCACAGGTAGGCAGAGAGAGAGAGAGAGGAGGAAGCAGGCTCCCCATGGAGCGGAGAGCCCAATGAGGGGCTCTATCCCAAGACCCTGGGATCATGACCTGAGCCTAAGGCAGAGGCTTTAACCCACTGAGCCACCCAGGCGCCCCATTTTTTTTTTTAAAGCTTTTATTTATTTGATAGAGAAACACAGCAAGAAAGGGAACACAGCAGGAAGAGCAGGAGAGGGAGAAGCAGGCTTCCCTTTGAGCAGGGAGCCCGATGTGGGGCTTGATCCCAGGACCCTGAGATCATGACCTGAGCCGAAGGCAGAGGCTTAACCCACTGAGCCACCCAGGCACCCTCACATAGTTTTTTTCCTTGTAATGAGAACCTTTAAAACCTACTCTCTTAGCAACTTTCAAATATAAAATACAGTATTGTTAGCTATAGTCACCATGTTGTACATTATCTAAATCCTTTCTGACTCTAAAGTTCTGTAATCCTCTCCTTTCCTTCTTTTTCTAGAACTTTATTGTTCATACCATTTTATATTTTCTCATATTGGTGCATAACTTTCAATTTATTGCCCTAGGAGGATTATACTTGTTTTTTTTTTTTTTAAGTAGGCTCCATGCTGGGCTTGGAGCCCAATGTGGGGCTCGAACTCACAACTGTGAGATCAAGACCTGAGCCCAGATCAAGAGTTGGACACTTAACTGACTGAGCCACCCAGGTGCCCAGATTATACGTTCTTTAAGTATGGAAAGTGTATCTTTCTTTTTTATTTTATTTATTTGAGAGAGAGACAGTGAGAGAGATCATGAGAGGAGAGAAGGTCAGAGGGAGGAGAAAACTCCCTGTGGAGCTGCCCGATGTGGGACTGGATCCCAGGACTGCGGGATTATGACCTGAGCCAACGGCAGTTGCTTAACCAACTGAGCCACCCAGGTGCCCTGTGTCTTTATTTTTTAAGAAGCCGCAAAGAAACATGTTATCTTGCTCAGTGCTCAGAAAATGTTTTCTGAAAGAATGCATGAACTAAAAAGCTAGAATTCAGGATGTGGAGGGAAAGCGGGGTGGGAAAGTCACGGAAGGCACTTTCCAAATTATTGAGTTTAGTGTTTAGGCATTTCTTATAGCTTCTCAGATGTTGACATAATGTGAAATATAAGGTTTTAATCACCTTCCCATCTAGAAAATAATTTAGGTCCATCACTGTTTAAAAGCTAGGTTTTAATTGTATAAATAATATACAGATTTTCAAGTAGAATGACACTGAAGTCTCCCCTTGACATCTCAGTTCCCTCATAGGTTTTAATAGTCATCAGTTCTCTTTATATTTTTCTGTTCTTTGCATTTATATATAAATTGAAAATGAGACTTCAGTATCTTGGTGGAATCTTAGACATTGCCTGGTCCCCATTTTATAAATGAGGAAACAAGTCCAAATGGTTAAGTGGGTTATGCAAATTATCACAGCTAGTTAGTGACAGAACCAGGACTACAAGCAAGATCTCAGTACTCCCAAGCCAGTATTCATCTTGCTGGAGCAAATGATATTCTTAAGAAAGTACAAAATTGTTGGGAGGAACAAAACTAGTTCCTTAGTTGCATAATTTTTCCTCTAAAGGTTTTTTTGATGTTCTTGACTCAAAATCCAACTTTCTGGTATTAAAAAAAAATCAAGATCAAAATTAATAGGTGGAGCACCTTAAAGCATAATACAGTTGACTTTGTAATGAGCAGAGTTGAAAGTGATGAGAAGATCCTCTAATTTTCTTTGTGCCTGCAGGAAGGTGGGAGTCAATCATTTTGACAAGTCTCCTGAAAGGAACAGCTAGCGGGAGCTGAAACCTTTTTCCATTTGGTCTCGTGGCAGAGATCACACCAGCAGCTCCACACAGTATGGAAGACAATTCTTATATTCTTAAAGTTTTGTTTTGTTTTGTTTTAATTTCAGAAGTTATACATTTGTTTTTTTCTAAAGTATAAACTGTAAGAATCCAAACATTTTACATAATATATGTTTTATTTGTATGTTGTGGATATCATTCCATGATAGTATATACTGCTCTACTTCATTATATTTTTAAATAGTTTTAAAGTATTCCATAGTATGAATGTACCATGATTTCACTGAGCAGTTCTGGTGATGGACATTTAGGTTGTCTCTAATATTTGGCTATTTTAAATAATTTTGCTTTGAGCATCCTTATAAATGTATCCGTGTGCATTTGTGTAGGTACTGCTGCAGGAAGAATTCACAGAATTGAAATTGTGGGGTCAAATGATATTGCAGATTACTCCACAAAATACTGTGCTGACTTATACTCTTTGATACTGATAGTGTTTGAGGATGCTTGTTTCCTACATCCTTATCAACTTAGATATTATGGCATCTTAATTTTCACTATTTTGTTAGGAACAAAAGTCTGTCACTGTTCTAATGTGTATTTCCATGATTCTGGTAAGGTTAAATATCTTAAAATTATTTCTCATGTTACAAGTCACAATGCAAAGAATTTGAAATATAGGGACACCGCCACTGTTGAACAGATACAGGGGTAATTCGTGTTTCTCAGTGAGACTGCCTCTTATTTTTCCAGATATGACGTGCTCACTAATGTCCTCTGAACAGTCTTCTGGAACTTCTCTCTTGCCTAAAGACAATGCCCCATTTTCTTGGGGTTCCTTGGATGAGGATGGGTTGGATGACTCCTTGCTGGATCTGTCTGAGGGAGAAGAAGATGATGGCCATTTCAGTTTCACAGAGGAAGATATTCAAGAGCTCTTGAAGGATGACGACCTTAAGGATGATAGCAGGCGTGTTGAGAAAGGAGAGAAAGCAAGTCAAATTCTGTTTGACACTTCCCAAGAGAAAAATTCATTGTACAGCTTGGGACCAGTAGCTGAGACCTCCAGACTCTTAAAACTACCTCAACTAAGTACATCAGTTGGTCATGGACCAACTCCTACTAAACCATTAACCAGACACTTTGCACTAGAAAAGAATCTTATAAAAATAACAGTTGTTACACCATTTGATCCAACAGTTTGTGATACTGTGCTTGATAAGGACAAGACTGATTCATTCAAAGATACTGAAAAACCTTCCTCCCCTGGGGAAGAGATGAGAAAAGATGGTCTTAGCCCAAATGAGAGCAAACTCTGCACTGAGTCTGAAGGGATTGATCCCAGTAATTCTGCTTGGGATGTGCCCCCACTCTCTTCTCCTTCGGACAGTGACTTTGAACAAACTATGTCTGATAAAAATATACCTGAGAGTAAGAGACCTACACCAGTATTCTCTCAGATTGTGGACCATTCAGAGACTCCTAATACGGGGTCATCCTGGAAGAATGGATCACATAAATCAAATTGTGAAGTGAGGTTTCCGGTTGTTTCCAGTTCATCAAACAAAGTAAGTATATTTTTTCAAGGTAGATAGAAAAATTATTTTCATTTAAAGCTGTATAGCAGAACTTTGTATTCATCAGACAAATTGGGATTTGAATCCTGACTAGAACTGTGACCTTGGGAAAAGTGTTTAGCCTCTCTGTTTCCTCATATTTCTTACCCATATATTGTACTAAATAATACTTCACAGTATAGTAAGGATTAATGAAATAATTTAATAATTGGTATATAATATTAAATTATTACTTACTGAATAATTACTAAAGTAATGATTTTACTATTATTTCCCCTTTCTATGGGTTTCAGCTTAATTCTCAATCTCTGGTGCCATACTAAATGAGGCACAGCACCTGATCAGCTCCTGAAGAGCTGAAAAAGCTTAGGCAATTTACCTAACCTCTTTGAGCCTGATTCCCTGTTTATCAAATGGGCATACCACTTAGGGTTTCTTTCTTTTCCTTAAAATTACAATCACTATCTCATTTAAAGTATCTGTCATTGTGCCTGGTACATAGGAGGGTTCAGAAATATGTCTCTGTAGCCTTTATTAAGAATATGTCCATAAATAGTGTTTTCAGCTTTTTCCTTATAATTATCTTTCCTTCTGCTCTGAACGAAAGCAGGATGTTCTTGACAAGGATTCGGGGAGGCTGAAAGTCAATGAGAGAAGACTAGGCAAAGTCATTCCTGTTCTGCAAAACAAAAGAAGGTAACAGTATGATAATATTCTGATTTCTGTTGGCTCTTTTCAATTTCTTTCTTCCCCACCTCAGTTCTCCCTTAGTGTAGAGTAAAACCATGTACCAGGTGTAAGCATACTTTTAAGTTCTGGGACTGCTAATGCATACCTGTGTGACCTTGGGCAAGTCACATGACCTGTGACTTCAGTTTATTTGTTAACAAATGAGGCTAAAGATGCCTTCTCCGCTGCCTCACAGAGTTCTTTAGGGAGTGAAAGAGACTTACTAGTGAAAGCACTGTATAAATGTAAGATTTCTTTTCCTGTGCATCCGGAAGCTTGGTCATAGGTATGACAAGAGGTTAGAATAATTTTTTTTTTAAGATTTTATTTATTTTTATTTGACAGAGAGAGATCACAAGTAGGCAGAGAGGCAAGGTGGAGGCGGGAGGAGAAGCAGGTTCCCCGCTGAGCAGAGAGCCCAATGTGGGGCTTCATCCTAGGACCCTGAGATCATGACCTGAGCCAAAGGCAGAGGCTTAACCCACTGAGCCACCCAGGAGCCCCTAATTTTAACACAGATATTAAATAAAATTATGTAGAAAATCCTTTTGTTCTCTCGCCTAACTTGAATGCAGCTGTCCTTGGGGAATAATTCTAGTGGAGATTGCAGATTTGGGTCATCTTTTCAGTCTGTTCTCTTGTTGCCAGGAGATGGCAGTGTCGTCTCTACATGGGCCTTCTCAATTAACAAAGCTGTTTTTTAGGTTGAGTCAGATTGGCTTCCTTAAAATGAGATTTAAAAAATTTTTTTGATTACACAGATATTAAGTCTTTCTGCTTAAAATTTTTTATTTTTTTAAAGATTTTTATTTAAGATTTTATATATTTATTTGACAGAGAAAGAGAGAGGAAGAGAGTGCACGGGCAAGGGGGAGTAACAGGCAAAGGGAGAGGGAGAAGCAGATTCACTGCTGAGAAGAGAGCCCAATGCAGGGCTCCATCCTAGGACTCTGGGATCATGACCTGAGCCAAAGGCAGATGCTTAACTGACTGAACCTCCCACGCACCCCACTGCTTTAAATTTTCAAAAATAAATTAGAAATAAGGCTAAAGTCCCCTTTGATTAGGCTCCCTAATGCCAGTTTTTTGGTGTTTTGTTTTGTTTTGTTTGCATAATTGAGGGAAACTTTGTGACTGACTTACAGTGGAAATTATACCAAGGAGCCAAGTCAGGCTACTTGGGACAGTTATATACTTACTATCTCAAATCTCTTCCACTGACTCCGCAGTTACCAGCGCAATAAGGATGAGCAAGGGCCAGACATTGTTCTTGCCAAGGTCACCAGTGTTCTAATTGCCACATCCAGCTGGTTCTTCTTAGTCTTTATCTCATTAAGTTTTTCTGTGGCTCTGTCAAGTTAGCTATGTCGTGTATCTCATTAAGTTTTTCTGTGGCTCTGTCAAGTTAGCTATGTCGTGATTAACCTTGAATTACTCAACAAGTGCTTTCTTTCTCTAGGGACTAGGTAATCTTCACTTTCTTATGCCTTGTTAGCAGGAGTTTTTATCTGTTTCTCATCTTCCTTTTTACCTTATCTCCATGCTTGATTTCAGCTTTATACTATGTGACTAATAATGTTTTCTGTCACTGGATCTTAAAAGAGTATTTTGCCTCTGAAAGTTAGTTGTTCTAACTAATCAGCAATATATGAGTTCTCTCTACAAAGCACTATACTCATGTTTCTAATGGACTGTTTTTCCTCCTGATTTGCTTTGTTCAAGGACTAATGTTTCGACGTTTTCACAGTCAGATCTAGAAAAGCAGAAGGAAAGTTATCTCAAGGAAGTCATTGCTCATATAACACACCCGAAGGACACTAACCAAGGTAACATGGTAGAATGGCCTGTAAAAAGATATGATGGGATTTTTCTTTTTTCCAGTGTAATATGGATTAAACTGGGAGATTATTTTGAGTTTTCTTAAACTGATGAGAGAGAGAACTTTCCTACCCACAGATTTTTACTTGAAGGGATTGCCTAACCAAATAAGATCCTAAGTGGTTTGGGTAACCAGTATTAGAGGGGATCTAAGGAGACTCATACCAGTACATGAAGAGTGCTTCCCCCGTGGTTGAGGGCTGTAACCAGATTCATAGTTTTTGGATAGGGAATTTTTTGTTGGAAAAATAGAAGTGGATGACCAGGGGCTGCTTAGTAATCGTTAGTTTTTTATTTAGAATTATTTCTTTTCCCTGTTTCCTTTAGGATTTAAATGTAAAAAGCGAGCATTTCAAATACCATTTTGCATCTTGACATTTGAATAAGAGCTCTTAAAAGGTTTTGACTACCTTCCAAATTCTTCAAGCTGACTTCTCCCTGGCTCACTAAAAGCTCTTCTTTCTCCAGCCCTCAAGAGATTATTGTCTATGTTATTATTCATTCCGGACTAGTAGCTGATGGGAAAACTCCTAAAGGGAGGGGAACTTGTGGGCTCTAATGAAGGTGCCGAGATCAGAGAGGTACTGATAAAAGGATTCTTTCTCATAAAGATTGCTCCATATTCCATCATTTTCAGCTTCTTTGTTCATTAAGCAAGCCTTTCTCAACCACTTTCAGTGGTGCTAGGTTTGAAGATTAGGGATTGGAAATGTAAAGAGGACTGAAGTAGGGTCCTGGCTCTCTAGGAATTGATAGCTCACAGAAGGAAAAGATAATTATACCACAATATTGATTAGAATATCTCTAATCAGTAGAGATATAATTCTAATAGAATTATGTATAAAGTGCACTAGGAGCAAGGAAGAAGCACTTCTGTTTGTGTTTGGGGAAAGTAGAAGATGGGGAAGAGGGATGCTCTAGGTAGTCTCCATGGGGAAGATAATTCTGTTACTAGAAGATCTGTCATAAATCACTAGGAAGAGTTTTAGGGGAACTTTTGGCTAAAAGATTCAGAGGAGATGCCCCTTTCCTTACAAATCGTTAATTATTTAGTAGTTCTAGAACTACATCAGCCAGAAGAATTTTTTATTCCAGGTCCTTTTATTTTTTAGTCACAGATTTCATTAAGCATTCAAATGCTACTTGCACTGATTGCTCGGCCCTCTGTGAGCTCTCTTTGTTTGAACTATTTTAAAGGTCTGGTGGAACTAGAGACACTCCTCTCCCTTGGAGAGAGGCTTGGACCCCCTTCACCTGGGTCATTGATTGGAGGGGCATGTGTATGTTTAACCTCTGTGGAAGAGACTTGGACATTGCTTTTCCCTCTGTGAAGTGACTTTCTTTTATGTCCTAGGCAATTCGGAATGATGATATCCAATTATATTTTCCTTTCTCATTTGGGGCATTTAGAAAAGAAAATTTCACAAGAAAAGCTGTGAGCAGCTGCTCATGTTTGTAGCATCTTTTCCTGTCTCTTTCCCATTCAGCAGTCCTTCTCCCACTATACCATAATAATTTATATCCCACGAGGAACAACTAGGATAATGATAGAGCAGACAGCATACTTTAGTGGTTGGGAAAGTAAAGTCTAGTCTAGAGTTAACTTCTGGGTGCGTATCCTAGCTCCACTGCTTACCGGCTGTGTGACCTTGAGCCAATAAAACTCCGTTTTCTCATTTGCAAAATGGGTATAATAATGAGGCTTAACATATGTGAAAATTTAGGTACAAATGTAATGATAGAATAGTACCTAGCCATGGTCGCCAACATTTATTGAATACTTGGTATTATTTGCGAGAAAGGGTATCCTTTCACACTGAAGTTTTTATAGGTAAAATTGTATGATGCCAGGTACTGGTTTTCAAATTTTGGGGAAAAAAAAGCCGAAACCGTGAAAAATTAGAGGAAATAGCTTTAACAAGATGTTGGTGAATGAAGCTGAGTAATAGTTATGTGTGGGTTCATTATGTTATTTTCTACTTTGTATTTGAAAAAATAACCATAATAAAAAGTTATTTTTTTAAAAAGTGTATCTTTTAGGGGATTCCTTTTTGATGTCTAAGAATTGTGAACATCACCAGTTATTCTAAAATTTTCACAGGCATCCACTGCTTGCTTCTGCTTTCTAGGAACCTAGTATGATACCATGTTCTTGTGTTCCTTCCCACTGCCCACTATTCGTGCATTCAGAATTTAAAGATTATATACTCATTTGCAAAGGGAGAGTGGGGGGCATATTTCATTGCTCCTCTATTTATATATGAAGAGCAGCCAGAAGCAAACAGAGGAAGCATATAGTGCCTCCTGTCCTTTTTGATACGTATAGTGCTATGTCACCTTGGAAAAGTATAATTGTTCAAGTTCTTTATTAGATACAGAGAAATTAAAATTAGTAGATTCAAATGTAGTTCCTGCCAATTCAGTTTGAATCCTTTCCACTAGGTTAGTCATCTTTCACTTTATCAATAATGTGTATATTATTGATATAAAATATGATAATGTAAATCATCCTTCGACTTCATTATTCTAGTATCTCTTTTTAGTTTAATGCCACGTGAGTCTCTTAATAGCATTTAGAAAGAAATACGAACAACTTCTTCCTGACATTCCAGCTCATGGAAAACTTTATATGGAATTATAAATTCTTAGCGTAGAAAAGGCCATTAAGATCTTCTCTTTACTCTCCTAACATATAAGTCTTCTCTATATATCTTTGTCCAGTGACCATTCAGCCTTTGCTTAGAATTCTAATAATACAAAACTCATTAAATCATGAAGCAGGCCATTCATTGCTTAAAAAATTCTAATTCTTAGAAAAGTTATTTCTTACATTGAGCCGAACTGCTTCCCTGTAGTTTCCAGTGGTAGTTTCTAGTTCAGCCCTCTGGGAACACAAAAAATAGCTATTACCTTCCAAATACTTACTGTATTCTAAGTACCTTTTCATGTTAAATATCTCAAGATTTTTAATGATTAGAAAGTATTATATAATTATTCCATCTTGGATAATTAGGTTGTCCCATTTTCATTAGTAATGCTGCAGTGAACATTCTGGTCAATAAATATTTATGTACAACTCTTATTTCTATAGGATGAATACCTAGAAGTGGAATTGCTGGGTAAAGTATATAAATATTTTGAAAACCTCTGTTACATGTTACCAGATTGTCCTGCCCCCAAAAATTGTATTAATTTTTATTGTCACCAATTTGATAGGTAAATTTTAACATACTTTGTTTTAATAATTAGTGAGGTTAAACACTTTTTATTGATGTTTTTTGAAATATGTATTTAATTATAATTTTTAAAAATCATCTAATACCTAGTTTGTATTCCAGTTTCTCCAGTTGTCCCAAAAATGTCTTCTTGTATTGTTCAAACAGGATCTAACCAAGGTTCACATGTTTAATTATTGTCTCCTTAGTCTCTCTTAATCTAGGTCACTTGTTTGTAGATTGTCTCACGTTATCAATTGTGTCTGATTGTTTCCCTGTGGTGTCATTTAACTTGCTCTTCTATTCGCCTGTATTTCCTATGAAATGGAAGTTGGATGTAGAGGAGGGATTAGATTCAGAGTAAGCATTTCTGGCTGGTGTAATTCATAGGTACTGTTGTGTGTTATCCTGTATCATACTGGGGCACCACCTTATGACAAGGTGATCTAATAGTGATGCTAAGTTTGATTACTTGGTTAAAGTGTTAACTGCCATGGGGCACCTGGGTGGCTCAATCCTTAACACGTCTGCCTTCAGCTCGGGTCATGATCCCGGGGTCCTGGGATTGAGCCCTCCGTGAGGCTACCTGGTCCGCGGGAAGCCTGCTTCTCCCTCTCCCGCTCCCCCTGCTTGTGTTCCCTCTTTCGCTGTCTCTCTCTGTCAAATAAATAAATAAAGTCTTTAAAAAACAACAAAACAAATGAGAAACCAACCAGCCTTTTTCCTTCCCTGTAGTCCTGGTAACCACCATACTGCTTTCTGTTTCTATGAATTTGCCTATTTTAGATACTTCGTGTAAGTAGAATCAAACAGTACTCTTCATTTTGTGACTGGCTTATTTCATTTAGCATAATGTCCTCAAGGTTCATCTGTGTTGTAGCATGTGCCAGAATTTCCTTCCTTTTTATGGCTGACTAATGTACCACACTTTATCCATTTATCCTTCAATGGACACTTGAGTTGCCTCCACCTCTTGGCTGTTGTGAATGGTACTGCTTTGAACTTAGGTGCTTATCTGCTAGAGATACCTATCTCCTCAAGACCCTGCTTTCAGTTCTTTTGGATTTATGCCCAGAAGTTGTTAGAAGTTGTTAGATCATATGGTAGTCCTGCTTTGAATTTTTTGAGGAACCTCCTTACTGTTTGACACAGTGGTTGTACTATTTTATAACCCCACCAATAGTGTACAAGGGTTCGTTTCTCTACATCCCCACCAACGCTTATTATTTTCTGTTTTCTGGTAGTAGTTGCCTTAAATGGTTGTTCTATCCATATCCGTCAGTATTACAGCTATTTGAATATTGCTCACTGCAAAGTCAGTAGTATACTGTGGTTTCATTTTCTTGAATCATTTGTTTTTCTGGAGTGGTTCATAGCCTCACTTATTTTTTAAACTATGAATTAATTTATCACTAATTTTTTTTTTTTTTACAAATGCAACTTACTTCCTTATCTATGTTGCCTGTGTGTCTGTGTCGTGCCCCTCCACAAATGTTCAGAGATACCCAGTAATCTATCAATTCCTTTAAAATTTCTTCTGGAAACCTTTCTAGAGCCTTGTGTTCTGCTCCAATCTATACTGTTTGTTCTCTAGCCTTGCTGCAGAGCTGTCATCCTAGTGTTTGCCTTTACTGCCCTTCTGCATTGAATCCTGTTCCTAGATCCCCATTTTTTCTTTTTCTTTTTTTTTTTTTTAAAGATTTTATTTATTTGACAGACAGAGATCACAAGTAGGCAGAGAGGCAGACAGAGAGAGAGGAGGAAGCAGGCTCCCTGTGGAGCAGAGAGCCCGATGCGGGCCTCGATCCCAGGACCCTGAGATCATGACCTGAGCCGAAGGCAGAGGCTTTAAACCCACTGAGCCACCCAGGCACCCCTAGATCCCCATTTCTTCCTCTTGATCTGTTTTGGTGGAGCACATTCTTTGAGAATTTCTAAGAAAGTGATAGATAAATTTGGGTGGCCCTTCCATATCTGAAAACATCTCTTTCCTCATACTTGATTGGTAGTTTGGTATAGAATTCTAAATTCAAAGTCATTTTTCCTCAGAGTTTTGAAGGCATTTATCTAATGTTCTTGTTAAGAAGTCTGTTATTGGGGGGCCTGGGTGGCTCAGTGGGTTAAAGCCTCTGCCTTCGGCTCAGGCCATGATCCCAGGGGTCCTGGGATCGAGCCCCGCATCGAGCTCTCTACTCAGCAGGGAGCCTGCTTCCTCCTCCTCTCTCTGCCTGCCTCTCTGCCTACTTGTGATCTTTGTCTGTCAAATAAATAAATAAAAATCTTAAAAAAAAAAGTCTGTTATTACAGTCACAGTATTTATAATTTAATTTTTATTCCTTTTAATGTAACCTGTTTTTTTCTTTCTGGAAAGTTCTTAGTCTTCTCTTTATCCATTATTTTATGCAAATTACTCCATTTGCTGGGACATTTTCTTCTTATTGACTACTTTCATATTCACATTTATGATTTCTAAGAGTTTTTTTCCTTTTTTTGTTCCCTTTGCATATTATGTTATTCTTATTTTATGAGCTAATTGCTTATCTCAAGATTTTTTCTTTCTTTCTTTCTTCTTCTTCTTCTTTTTTTTTATTTTTTTTTGTTTTGTCTAAAGATTTTATTTATTTATTTGAGAGGGAGAGAGAAGCATATGGGATCCAATCCCAGGACACTGGGATCATGACCTGAGCTAAAGGCAGTTGCTTAACTAACTGAACCACGAGGTGCCTCGATTTTCTTTTTTGAGTAATAAGTCGAATATAGTAAACTGCACAAAATTAACATGTACAACTTGTTGAGTTTTGACATTTCTTTACACCCATGAAACTAGCTGCAATTAGGATAAATATACCACACCACAAAGTTTCTTTGTGCCTCTTTGTAATTCCTCCTTCCTGCCTTTCCTTGCCACCTTCATTTCCCAGGCAACCACTGATCTGCTGTCACTATAGTTGTAATATCTAGAATTTTATGTAAATGGAATCATACAGTATATATACTAGCTTCTTTCTCAAAGCATAATTATTTTGAAATTCATAATTTTGTTGATAGTTTATTCCTTTTCACTGCTGAGTAGTATTCTATTATAGAAATATACCACAATTTGTTTATCCATTCACCTATTGATGGGCATTTGGGTTGTTTCCAAATTTTGCCTATTAAAAATAAAGTTGTTAAGAATATTCATGTACAAATCTTTGTATGGATATGCTTTCATTTTCCTTGAGTAAAAATCTAGGGGTAAAATGACTGGGCCATATGGTAGGTATATGTTTAATTTTTTAAGAAACTACCAAACCTGGGACATCTAGGTGGCTAAGTCTGTTAAGCATCTGACTCTTGATTTCAGCTCAGGTCATAGTCTTAGGGTTGTGAGATTGAGTCCCAAGTTGGGCTCCATGCTCAGTGGGGAGTGCTTGAGATTTTCTCCATCTGCCCCTCTCCCAGCTCATGCACACACACTCTCTCTCTCTCTCTCAAATAAATAAATCTTTAAAAAAAAAACACAAACCACTAAACTTTTCCAAAGTGGTTGTACTGTTTTCTATTCTCACCAGCAGTATATGCTCCCATCCTTATGAAGGGTTGTTAATTGACAGTGTATAGAAATTCAGGTGATTTTTATACATTGATCTTATTCTGCAGCCTTGCTAATAAACTCTACTTGTTAGTTTTGGTGCCTTTTTTGTCCATCACCTCAGTTTCTCTATCTATGATCGTGTCATTAGCAAATAAACACATTTTTACTTGTTCCTTTCCAATTTGGATGCCTTTTACTTAATTTTTTTGCCATATTGTACTGGCTAGAACTGCCAGTATAATGCTTAATACAAGTAATTCAAGTAACTGTTGCTGATCTTAGCAGGAAAGCATTTAGTCTTTCACTGTTACGTTAACTATTATGTTAGCTGTATCTCCTAGATACCCTTTATCAAATTTGCAGTGTTCTCTCCTGCTTATGGATTGTTGAGAGTTTCATTAGAAATGGATATTGGATTTTGTCAAATACTTTCTCTGCATCTGTTAGGATGATCATACAGTGTTGTTGTGTTTTTTAAAGTCCATTAATTGGAGAATGATATTTGATTTTCTAGTGTTAAGCCAGTGGTACATTTCTGGTTTTCATGCATTCTGCACTTGGTCTTAAAGTATTATCCTTGTAAAGTAATAGCATTGGGTTGGTTTGCTAAAATTTTACTATGCATTTTTGCATCTGCCTTAATATTGGTCTATACTTATAATTCTTTTTTTTTTTTTAAAGATTTTATTTATTTACTTGACAGAGATCACAAGGAGGCAGAGAGGCAGGCAGAGAGAGAGGGAAGCAGGCTCCCTGCTGAGCAGAGAGCCCGATGCGGGGCTCGATCCCAGGACCCTGGGATCATGACCTGAGCCGAAGGCAGAGGCTTAACCCACTGAGCCACCCAGGCGCCCCTGTAATTTCTTTTTTTTAAGAAGTTTATTTCTTTATTTTTTTTTAAATGTTTTATTTATTTATTTGACAGAGACAGCAAGAGAGGGAACACAAGCAGGGGAAGTGGGAGAGGGAGAAGCAGGCTTCCTGCTGATCAGGAACCCTGGGAACCCTGGGCTCCTGGGGCCCTGGGCTCATGACCTGAGCTGAAGGCAGATGCTTAACAACTGAACCACCCAGGCACCCCTGTACTTATAATTTCTTGATTTGGTCTTGGTATCAGAGTAATGTTGGCCTCACAGAATGAATCGGGAAGTATTTCTACCTCTTCAGATTTTCTGGAAGAGTTTGTATAGAAGAATTGGTATCTCTTTTTGGGTAAGCTTTGGTTGTCTTTCAAAGAATTTCATCTAAGTTGTTAAATTTATTAGCATGAAGTTAATAATATTCCCTTTTATGGGGAATTTATGTATTTATTTATTTATGTTTGTTTATTTATTTTAAAGATTTTTATTTATTTATTTAGAGAAAACCAGTGTGCAGTTAGGGACAGGGGAAGGGGAGAGAGAGAATCCCAAGTAGACTGCTCTGAGCACAGAGCCCAAGGGAGGGTGACTGGGCTTGATCTCATGACTGGAAGATCATGCCCTGAACGGAAGTCAGGAGTCAGACGGTTAACCGACTGAGCCACCCAGGTGCCCCGCCTTCTACATGGTATTCTGTAGTGATGTCATCTTTCCCATTTTGGTATCAGTAATTTGTGTTTTCTCTCTTCTGGCTCTCAGGCTGGCTCTCAGTCTGGCTGAGTTTATGAACACTATGATGTAATACTTTCTTAAAAAAGAACCCAGCTTTTGTTTTGCTGATTTTTCTCTATTTTTCTATTTTCTATTTCATTGATTTCATTCTGATACTTA
Organism: Martes martes; assembly: GCF_963455335.1. Classification (NCBI taxonomy): domain Eukaryota; kingdom Metazoa; phylum Chordata; class Mammalia; order Carnivora; family Mustelidae; genus Martes; species Martes martes. The sequence goes on along the minus strand of NC_137891.1, from coordinate 167,110,378 downwards.
TTATGTCCTTTTTTTCTGCTTACTTTGAGTTTCCTTTGCTCTTTTTCTAGTTTCTTTAGATGGTTGCTAAGACCATTTATTTGAGACCTTTCTTTTCTGATTTAGTAAGGGATGTTAGGAGCAAGGGGAGATAAATTCATACAGCCAGTCTGTTTCTCTGGATGCCTTGACCTTTTTTTAAAAATCAACTTTACTGAGGTATACTTTACATGCAATAAAATGTACCCATTTTAAGGGCACATTTTGCTGAGCTTTGGCAAATTTGTGCATTTGTGAAATCATCACAACAGTCAAGATTGATAGAACATTCCCACTATACCCAAAATCTCCCTTGTGCCCCATCTCAGTCATTCTGTCCCTGCCCGACTCCTGTGCTAGGAAAGTGCTGATTTCTTTTTGGTCACTATAATTAGATTTGTCTTTTCTAGAGTTTCATATAAATGGAATCATGCAATATGTGTCCTTTTGTGTTCGGCTTCTTTTACTTGGAATAATTTTTACATATTTATCCATGTTGTTGTGTATATCAGTAGTTCTGTAATTTACTGCTGAATTTTTCCTTGTATTAATATACTGTAGTTTAGTCATTGTTGAATGACATTTGTGCTTCTAGTCTTTGGCTGTTACGAATAAAGCATCTACGAGCATTTATATATGTGTTTTTGTATGGATGTGTGTTCTCATTTCTCCACGGTAAATAATTAGAGGAGTGGAATTGCTGAGTCATATAGTGTTTGTATAACTTTCCCCAAAGTGATCATACTATTCATTGTGAGTTTTGTGTTGCAAAGGCTTAGGTTCTTTTTTATATGTGCATATCTAGTTATTCTAGCACCATTTGTTGAAAAAATTATCCTTTCCATGGGTTTCTGAATTCTCTATTCTGTTCCATTGGTATGCATGTCTATTCTTATGCCAATATTATACTGTCTTGATTACTATAACTTTATAGCAAGTCTTGAAGCTATTTGGATTTCTATAATTTTTTTTAAAAATTAACTTAAAAAAAATTTAACTTCAGCTTGTCAGTTTGTTCAAAAACACCTATTGGGTATTTCATTGGGATTATATTGAATCTATAATAGATCATTTTGGGGAGAACTGACGTCATAACAATACTGAGCCTTCTAATCTGTGGACAGGATATATTTCCACTTATTTATTGCCTTGTTAATTTCTGTCTAACATTTTGTACCTTTTATTGTACAGATCTTGCACGTATTTTGTTAATTCATTCATCGATATCTCAGTGCTTTTTATAATTTAATGAACTGTCCCCCCCATAAGTGTAGTCACCATCTGTCACCGTACAATGTTACTAAAATATTATTTACAGTGTTCTGTATGCTGTACTTTTCATTTCCGTGACTTATTTATTTCATAACCAGAAGTTTGTATTTCTTAATTTCCTTTATCTGTTTTACCCATTCCCCCTGTCTTCCTGCTAGCAACCACCAGTTTGTTCTTTGTATTTAAGAGTCTGTTTGAGTCTTTTTTGTTGTTTAGATTCCACATATAAGTGAACTCATGATATTTGTCCTCTATCTGACTTACTTCACTTAGTATCAGACCATGTAGGCCCATCTGTGTTGTTGCAAATGATAAGATCTCATTCTTTTTTATGGCCAACTAATATTCAAGAGAGAGAGTGTGTATATATGTATCACATCTCCTTTATCCATCTATTATAGACAGTTTGGTTGCTTCCATATCTTGGCTATTATAAATAATGTTGCAATAAACATAGGGGTGCGTATATATTTTCAAATTAGTGTTTTTGCTTTCTTTGGGGAAATACCCAGATGTGGAATACTGGATCATATGGTATGTCTAATTTTAATTTTTTGAGGAACCTCCAGTACTGTTTTCCATAGGGCTGCACCAGTTTGCATTCCCAGTAGTAGTCCACAAAGTTTCCCTTTTCTCCACATCTTCACCAATACTTGTTACTTTTTGTTGTTTTGGTACTAGCCATTCTGACTAATGTGAAGTGCTATCTCATTGTGGTTTTGATACTTGGTAACTTTTTAATAAATCCCTTAGGGTTTTCTGCTTTAACATGATGCTCTCTCCAAATAAGGATAGTTTATTTTTTCCTTCCAATCTGTAGGCCTTTTGTTTCTTTTTCTTGCCTTGCTGCACTGGCTAAGACCTGCAGTACATTAAGTAGGATATTAGCTGTAGGTTTATCATAGATACCCTTTATCAGGTTTGAGGAAGTTCCTCTTCTGTTGGTTTGGTTGAGGAAGTTCCCCTTCTGTTCTTAGGTTGGGGAGAGTTTTTAGCATGAATGAGTGGTGAATATTGCCTGTTGAATTTTCTGCAGTTATTTAGAAGGTCATATAGTATTTCAGCTTATTCTGTATGTGGTGTGTTACATTTATTGATTTTTGACTCTTAGGCTAACTTGCATTCCTGGGATACACTCACTGTCCTTACTGAATTATCCTTAATTAAGTTTGCTAATATTTTTAATAGTTTTTATGTCTTATTTGTCTTGTTTATAAGGAGTTTTGATTTTTAGTTTTTCTTGTATTGTCCTCTAAGTATCATGGTAGTACTGACTTCGTAAAATGAGTAGGGAAGTGTTCTTTCAGTTTATGTAGAATTGGTATTATTTCTTCCTTTAAATGTGTGATAGAATTTATCAGTGAAGCCATCTAACCCTGGAGGGCTTTTTTTTTTTTCAGAATTTCTTTGAGTCCATTTCAATAATTTCTGTCTTACAAGGAATTTGTCCATTTTATCTAAGTTCATTATTTTATTGGCATAAAATTATTCATAATGGTCCTTTATTATTCCTTTAATTACTATAGGATCTGTAGTGATGGTCACTGTTTTATTTCTGATATTGGTAATTTATCTTTTTTTTTTCTTGGATGGTCTAGTTAAGGGTTTATCAATTTTATGGATTTTTTTTTTTTTGCCCCCAAAGCAAATTTTTAGTTTCATATTTCTGTATTATTTTTGGCTATTACATTTTTTTTCTTTTCTCCACTTTGTTGTTGCTTTTCTTCTACGTGCTTTGGGTTTAATTTGTTCTTCTAGCTTTTTTTTTTTAAGATTTTATTTATATATTTGACAGACAGAGATCACAATAGGCAGAGAGGCAGGCAGAGAGAGAGGAGGAAGCAGGCTCCCCGGTGAGCAGAGAGCCCTATGTGGGGCTCGATCCCAGGACTCTGGGATCATGACCTGAGCCGAAGGAAGAGCCTTAACCCACTGAGCCACCCAGGCGCCCTTCTTCTAGCTTTTTAATGTGGAAGGTTACATCACTGGTCTGGAATCTAATTTCTGTAAGCATTTTTTTTTTTTTTTTAAGATTTTATTTTGAGATGGGACGCCTGGGTGGCTCAGTTGGTTGAGCAGCTGCCTTCGGCTCAGGTCATGATCCCAGCGTCCTGGGATCGAGTCCCACATCGGTCTCCTTGCTCGGCAGGGAGCCTGCTTCTCCCTCTGCCTCCGTCTGCCAGCGCTCTCTCTCTCTCTCTGACAAATAAATAAATAAAATCTTTAAAAAAAAAAAAAAGATTTTATTTTGATAGAGCGTGTATGTGAGCACAAGGGGGGAAGGGCAGAGGAAGAAGCAGACTCCTTGCTGAGTGGGGGACCCCCCCCAACCTCTGTGCAGGGTTCAGTCCCAGGACTCAGATCATGACCTGAACCAAAAGCAGACACTTAACTGAGCCACCCAAGTACCCCTTCTATAAGCATTTAAAGCTACAGGTTTTTCTTTAAGTGCTGCTTAGGTGCATCCCACAGATTTTGATATATTTTCATTTTCATTTGGCTCAAAGCAATTTCTGTTTCCCTTGTGATTACTTCTTTGACTTATGGGTTATTTAGAAGTGTGTTATTTAATTTCCAAACATTTGGGAGTTTTCATCTATCTTATTATTTTAGCTTAATTCTGTTGTGGTCAGAGAATATTCCTGATAATGAGTTCCATTCTTTCAAATGTACTGAGACTTATTTTTATAGACCAGCATATGGTGTGTTTGGTGAATGTTCCATGTGCACTTGAAAGTGTATATTCTGATGTTGGTGGAGTGTTCTATACATTTCAGTGAGGTTTTATATGTTGCTGGTGGTGTTCAGTTCTATATCCTTACAGATTTTCTAACTAAAAGAGGAGTGTTCATATCTCCACTCTAATTGTGGATTTTCCTGTTTCTCCTTTCACTTCTGTCAGTTTTTGCCTCTTGTATTTTAAAACTCTGCTATTGGATGCATACACTTTTAGGAATATTATATCCTCTTGATCATTTGTCCCCTTTTATCATTATGAACTTTTTTTTTTACTCTTAGTAACATTCAGTATTTACATTCTTTTTTTTTTTCCTTAGATTTTACTTATTTATTTGACAGATCACAAGTAGTCAGAGAGGCAGGCAGAAAGAGAGGGGGAAGCAGACTCCCCGCCGAGCAGAGAGCCCGATGCGGGGCTTGATCCCAGGACCCTGGGATCATTGCCTGAGCCGAAGGCAGAGGCTTTAACCCACTGAGCCACCCAGGCACCCCCAGTATTTACATTCTTGGTAATATTCTGTTTGAGAGTCCATTTTGTCTCATATTTATGTAGCCAATCCAGCCTTCTTTTCACCACTGTGTACATGATAGATTTTTGTTTTAATTTTTATTTTATTTATTTATTTATTTGACAGAGAGAGAGAGATCACAAGTAAACAGAGAGTCAGGCAGAGAGAGAGAGGAGGAAGCAGGCTCCCTGCCGAGTAGAGGGCCCGATGCAGAACTCGATCCCAGGACCCTGAGATCATGACCTGAGCCGAAGGCAGAGGCTTAATCCACTGAACCACCCAGGCACCCCATGATAGATTTTTAAAAAGTCTTTTTACTTTAAGGCCGCCTGGGTGGCTCAGTCGGTTAAGCCTCTGCCTTGGGCTCAGAACATGATCTCAGGGTCCTGGGATCAAGGTCTGCATCTGGCTCTCTGCTCAGCGGGGAGCCTACTTCTCCCTCTCTCTCTGCCTGCCTCTCTGCCTACTTGTGATCTCTCTGCCTGTCAAATAAATAAAATCTTTTTTTTTAAATCTTTTTACTTTTAATTATCCATATCTTTGTGTTCTAAAGTAGATGTCCTGGGGCGCCTCAGTTGGTTAAGTGTGGGACCCTTGATTTCAGCTGAGGTCATGATCTCAGGGTTGTGAGATGGAGCGTCTCCTTGGGCTCAGGTGCTGGGTTTGGAGCCTACTTAAGATTTTCTCTCTTCCTCTTTCACTCCCTTTGCCTCTCTCCATTCCCTCTCTAAAAAAAATAGTAATAATAATAAAATTAAGTGGATGTCTTATAGACACTGTATAATTGAATGTAGCTCTTCTTTTTTCCAGTCTTATATAATCTCAGTGATTTAATTTGTTAGTCCAGTCAGTATGGGTGGTTTTAAATCTACCATCTTACTACTTGTTTTCTATTTGCTGATCTGTTCTTTGTGTCTCCTTTCATCTTTCCCTGGTCTTTTTTTTTTTTTTTTTTTTAAGATTTTGTTTATTTATTTGACAGAGGTCACAAGTAGACAGAGAGAGGGGGAAGCAGGCTCCCTGCAATTCGGGGCCCGATCCCAGGACCCTGGGATCATTACCTGAGCTGAAGGCAGAGGATTTAACCCATTGAGCTACCCAGGCGCCCCTGGTCTTTTTTTTTTTTTTCTTTTTTTTTCTTTTTTAAGTATTTTTTAGTATTCCATTTTATCTCCATGCTTGATTTATTACCTATACCTCTTTGTTTTATTTTTAGTGCTTGTTAGAGGGTAGTAGTTCTCAAAGTTTTTGTTCTCAGGACCCATTTACACTCTTAGAAATTCAGGACCCCAAAGTTTTTGTTGGCGTGGGTTACATCTATATATACTCAATCATATTAAAAGTTAGAACTGAAAAATTGTTTAAATATTTATTAATATATTTAAAAATAGACTTGTTGCATGTTAACATAAATAATATGTTCTTACTAAAAATAACTTTTTTTTTTAAAGTAATCTCTGTGTGCAACATCGGGCTTGAACTCACAACCTCGGAGATCAAGAGTGGCAGGCTTCACTGACTGATCCAGCCAGGGGCCTCTAAAAATAACTTCTTTTTTTTAAAAAGGAGGGTAGGAGTAGTGGGAGAGAGAAGGTACAGAGGCCGAGATAGGGCTTCATCTCACAACCCTGAGATCATGACCCGAGCCGAGATCAAGAGTCCAACACTTAACTGACTGAACCACCTAGCCGCCCCTAAAAATAACTTTTTTAAAACAAAACCAAAAATTTGGGGAGAAGAATGGCATTGATTTACATTTTTGCAAATCTCTGTTAATGCCTGGCTTAATAGAAGCCTTAATAGAAGCCTGCTAGATCCTTATATATGGTTCTATACTCTGTGTCATGTCATATAGCCTATTGAGAATTCCATGGTACACTTGAGAGAATGCAAGTGGAAAGGACAAATAACATTGTTACTTGTTGTGAAAAAATTTATTGTGAAAATAATCTTGACTTTTAAAGCCCCAGAAGGGGGTGGAGGGACTCCCAGGGACTCTTGAACACACCTTGAGAACTGTGATTCTGTTGTTTACAATATGGATCTTTAACCTCCCAGTCCACCTTCAAATAATACACCACTTAGCATATAATACAAGGCCCTAATTAACACTATACTTCCAAATCTCCATTCTGTTTTTTTTTTTAAAGTTTATTTATTGATTTAAGTAATCTGTACACTCGATGTGGGGCTCGAACTCTCGACCCAAGGATCAAGAGTTGAGTGCTCTTCTGACTGAGCCAGTGAGGTGCCCTTCCATTCTGTTCTTTATGCTATTGTTTGTATACATTTTACGTATACATATATGTTTAAGCCTTCAACATATTAAAGTTATCTTTTAAAGTTTTTTTTTAAATGAGGAAAAGTCTTTTATATTAACTCACATATTTACCATTTTCAGTGCCCTTGTTCCTTCATCTGTTATTTTCCTTTTTCCTGATGAATTTTTAGTTTCTTGTAGTGCATGTTTGCTGGCAATGAAGTCTCTCTGCTTTTGTTTTATTTACAAAGTGTTTGTTTTACCTTCATTTTAAACCTTTTGTTTTGAAAAATTATAGACTCAGAGACTCACAAGAAGTTTCTAGGTTCACCTCAGTGGTTTCCCTTCTGTCAGGAATCACAATTCTGAACAGTCTGAAAACGGTTGTTTCATATATTTTGCCCAATTTCTAGTTGCCTACAGTGGGAGGTGAGCCTATTCATCATGCCTAGAAGTAGAAGTCTCACTTTGATTGTTAATGGAGATCACAAGCCGCAGTGGTTCTATACATTCTACTTCTGCACTTGGCATTACTGTTGAGGACATTCATATGTCACTCACTAGCCCCCATCTAATACATCACTTCAGAAATGAGCTAAGTAATACATATAATAATATATATAATACACTAATTATATATATATATATATATGCAATAATGCCTATTTCTTTCTTCTGTTTTTTGCCCTGTCTACAAGGAAATCAGTCAAGATTTGCACTAGATCATTGCAGTTTTGTTGACCTAGAGGTGACACATTTGCATTCTTGTTTTCCACTTAATCTTTTTTCCTTTTTATTCCTATTAATGTATTTATAAAAGCAGCAGCCTGCACCTCTATAAGCACATTTTTTTCTCTCTTTCCCTCTTCATTCATTTCCCTGTGTTAGGTAATTTTTGATTACAAGGAATAGAGACCTTGTGATTGCCTTTAAGTAACGGAAGATCAGACAACGACATAGCCAGTTCTTATAGTAAAAAGAATCAGCCATAGATCCATGCTCCATGCCCCCTCAGAAATGGGTGCCTCTGTTACCTATTCGTTTTCCTTGCTGAGTTAATGATTCTCATTACTTCTGATATTTCTCTGTGACCAGTGCTTCTACTGCTCTCTCCTAGCTGTCTCATGTGTGTCCGTTCTCTCTTCGAGTCCTGCCTGTGTGCTGTTCTCTCTCATTCTCATTACTAAAGCTCGCAGTCACATTCTGAAGGAGAGTATCTGATTTATTCATTTAATGACCTGTTGGTGCCAGGCCAGCTTGTGGGTCATGAGTCAGCTGAGAGATTCTCTGTTCATGGGTTTTGTGCCACACTTAATTGAACAGGGTCATGTTCAAAGTATGGTAACATCTAAAACCTGGCAAAAGGGCCACTGGTAGAGCACGTGTTCAGCATCTTCCACTCTTCCTCCTTCTTAACAGTCGATTGACCTAACTTATTAGGGACAGTTATTAGACTGAATTGTCCCTAAAACTAGTCAGCTACATATTTATAGATTAAGGTTTAGATGAATTGCTTATCTCATTCCTGAAATGTTAAGGTTTTTTTTTTCCTCTTTCATTCTTAGATGAATTTCATTCTTAGGCACAAAACAAAGGACAGTCTTTGCCACCTTTTAGCCACAACTTAAAATAAACCCATGGTACTGATTGTTGGTCCAAGAAAGCCCATCTGTTAGAGACTGTGAAGAGAAAATTCAAACATTTCCATTCTTGTTAGCATCTCTAAATTTGGCAGAAGAGATAGGAGCCATGAGCTGAAATAAGGTTTTTGGTTTATTAACTCCACCTGGGTTTGAATCCTGGCTTTCCCATTTACAAGATGATAGATGAGTATCTTTTTTTAAGCTTCAGTTTAATCATGAATAAAATGGAGATCATGGTATTTGCCTCGTGTGGTGGTTAGGATTAGATGATAGGATGAATACAAAGCATTTAGCAAAGTGCCTGGCACATAATACATGCTTGATGTAGATCATTAAGTCTTACTAAAAAGGTTACCCTAGTCCATCAGTAAGTTCTTAGTGCTAAGGAAAAGTAACATTTCTTGGTGCATGAGCCGAGACCTGATCATTGAGCCCTTGTTCACTCAGCACTGTGCGCGGTACCAACTGTATACAAGAGACATACTGTGATGTGATTCTTGCCTTCTCATCCCCACTACGATATGTCAGTCCTGGAAAAATTTTTAAGGAAACTCAACTCAGTGATGGTATTATACTGTTAGAATTCAGGCTGTTACTGTGTGACCTTGGGTAGATTGTTTCTCTGTCTTCATCTGTAAAATGGGGGAAATAACCTCAGAGGATTACCATAACAATGAACAAATGAGTTAATGTATGTAAAGCTCAAAGGATACTGTCTGATTGCAGTGATAAGTGCTATATGTAAGTTTTTTCTGCTAGATTATGACTCCTAGCAGATTAATACTTGAAGCCTCCTTGGGCTTAATCGACCAGGGTTTTTTTTGTTTGTTTTTCTTTTTTTTTTTTTTCCCTTTGAGTTTAAAGTGAATAGGTTTCTTTGTAGGGGGCGTATAGTATATCTTTAGCCTCCATCATCAGGGCAGTTTTATAGGATCTAGCTGGTAAGAGATGAGTGAGCCGAAGGACATGGTCTACAGATAATCTTGTTTTCATCTTGAGATTGGATACCACAATGTCTTATCTTGCCAGCCCTCCTTTGGTGATGCTTTGGCAGGAATAACACATCTCGAAAGTCCTACAAAACTGGTTTTTCCCCCTCACTGAAATGTTTTTTTGCAGACCTAAAACGATTGGATGCTTGTTATGTGAATGTAGGATATGGATTTGATTTGAGACCTTTTGATTTTAACTCAACAGGCAAGGGATTTTCTAATCTAAAGTTACTTCCCTTCTTAAAGGAGAAATTCTTTTCTGATTTGTATTTTTTTCTCAAGAAGTGAGATTAAGGGGCACCTGGGCATCTTGGTTGGTTAAGTGACTGCCTTTAGCTCAGGTCATGATCCTGGAATCCCAGGATCAAGTTCCCCATTGGGCTCCCTGCTCAGCAGGGAGGCTGCTTCACCCTCTGACCTTCACCCCTCTCATGGTCTCTCTCTCTCCCATCCTCTCTCTCTCTCAAATAAAATCTTCAAAAAAAGAAAAAGAAAAAAGAGATTAATATTTTTTCTTCCATGTTAGTGAGATTGAACATCTTTTCATTGTTTATTGATCATTTGTATTACTTTCTGAATTGCTTATTCATGTCCTTTGACCTCTTTTGTTTATGAGGAGATAACTCCTGTAGAGTGAGGACATTAAAACTTTACCAGATATGTTTCAGATGTATTTTTCATTTTGTCATTTGTCTTCTTTTACCCTTGGTTATACTTTTTTAGCTGCACAGAAGCTTGTAATGAATCTATGTTTTTCCTGAAGAGTATCATCTCATTATGGTTAGAGAATTTCTGCTGAGTGCTATAAAACATGTCATAGTATATGGGTAGACTGATCCACTTAATAAACATTTTTCCTTACAGAACGGTGATTGATTGTCACATGATTCGAAGAGTCTTTGCAAACTGACGTAGGTGTGAGGCTCTAATGCCATAGCAATAGCCAGCACATACTGCACAACAGCTTTGTGTCAGGCACTATACTAAGTCTTGTATGTACTGTGTTCCTGATGTTCAGCTTCATGCTAGATGGTATTATTGTCTGGGTTTCATAGATGAGTCGAGTGGGCCTAGAAGAACTCAAATGATTTGCCCAGGGTCACAGAGCTAGTTAGTGGCTGAATTGGAATTTTAATTTAAGTCTGTCTGACTTCAAAGTATATACTTTCTCTACAAAGCTGAACTACTTAAGGCCTCCAATAAATTAGACTGGTCCTTAAAGTTAAGTAAATATCTTTTACCAGAACTGGAAAAAATGGTCTGTAGCCTAGTTCAACTGCTTTTGGTTTCTGAGAGCATAGTGGAGAAGATACTGAGCAGTGTGTGCGCTAGTAAAAGAAAAGTCTCTACTCTCCAGGGCAGTGGTTTTCAAGGTGTGGTTCCCAGGCCAGCAGCATCAGCGTCACTTGGGCATTTCTTAGAAATGCAAAATCTCAGGTTCCACTGGAGACCTACAGAATCAGAAACTCCGGGGTTGGGGCCCAGTAATCTGTTTTATAATACTTCTGCTGATTATGATGCATGTTAAAATTTGAGACTCACTGGTCTGGGGAAGTTATTTTGTTCTCTCTAATCATAATTTTTGTTTTTGCAAGCTTCAACTTAAGTCTCAGCCCTTAAGTGCAAAATTAACATTATCAGATGATGGCAAAAGTATGGAGTCGGACAGGAGCCAGTTTTGTTTGGTTTAGTGAGCATTTAAGGCAAGTCCACCTCCCTGAGCCTTAATTTCCCCTTTCCAAAAAGATGTTAATAACATCTGTCTCCGTATGAGATTTTTTTTCTTTTTTTTTAGAATTAGGTAAGATAGTATATAAAGTGCATAGCACCTTGCCAGGCTCCCAGGTGCTTGAGAAATTGCCTCCAGCAATTTTTCTTATTTAGCAAAAAGCCCCCATCTGCCTTCTGTTCTCAGCCTCTCTTGTTTCTTGAACATATTTGCTGTCTTGTATCTCTGGGCCTTCGTATTAGCTATGTCTCTTGGATACCTGCACCCCCCGCCCCCTTACCTCACTAACTTCTAGACATCTTTTTGATCCCTGCTTCCGGTTTACCTCCCTTGGAGAGGGCTTTCTCAAACCCCCACCCTCCATTCTCTGTGCTCACACAGGAACCTGTGTTTCTCTGGTCATTGCACTTACTGCATGTTTTGGAGTTGCCTCTCTCCTATACAAACTTGATGAGCACAGATACAGCATCTTGTCTACCATCATATTCTGGAGATCAGTAAACTTCCTCACGCATTGTAGGAGCTAATAAGTGTTGAATGAATGAATGGTGGCTGTCATTATTGCTGCTCCATCATCATCATCATCATCATTGTAGTCATCATCATCTGAGAGCAAGCTCCCTTCCCTGGCTTATAGTTTTTGTGCTGACTGCTTGTGATAGTCATAGATAGTATTAGGACCAGTGCCTGTTCTCTCTGCCCTGAAAGCACGTGCTTTGACGTAGGCTGACATGGAGTTCATTGAGCTGCTTCCTAACCATGATCCCACTGTGTCACAGGTGCCTTGGGGGAACTGTATGCCCTGATGGGTCAAGTTCATCATATGCAGAACCCAAACTGGCAACATCCTTCGGACCTCACATGAGTAAGTGGGTGATTAGGAGGAGAGGAGGAAAAGGGTAGAATTTGGCTGTAGGAAATGTTAAAGGGAGTTGGGTTGTGATTATTGTTTAATCCAAAGGTGGGGAAGAAACAGGAGAGTATATGAAATAAGAACTGAGCTGAGGGCCACCTGAGTCGCTCAGTCAGTTAAGCGGCTACCTTTGGCTCAGGTCATGATGCCGGAGTCCTGGAATTGAGCCCCGCATCAGGCTCCCTGCTCATCAGTGAGCCTGCTTCCCCCTCTCCCTCTGCCTCCTGCTCTGCCTACCTGTGCTCTCTATCTGCTACCTATTCTTCTGTCAAATAAATGAATAAAATCCTTAAAAAAAAAAAAAAAAAGAACTGGCTGAAATCCAGGAAATGTGAGGTCCAGTACTAGCTTTGCAGTTTGTAACTCAGCTGTATGATTTTGATCAAGTCATGCCACTTCTTTGGTCCTCACATCACTAAAACTAATATGTGGACTATTGATGTCAAAGGGACTTTCTGTTCCGGAATCTCCTGGATTCTTGATATAGTGTGGTTTTACAGATTTATTCAGTTACTTTGATCCAGTTACTGAGAAACCTTGGAGTCATCTTTGACTCCTTTCTCACCCCATATTCAGCCCATTAGCAAATCCCATAAGCTCTGCATACAAAATATGTCCAAAACCTGACCATTCCTCATCATTTTCACTTAGACTATTGCAAGTCTCCTAAATGGTTCCCTGCTTCTGCCTTTGCCTGCCATTCTTAAAGCCAAAGAGGTTCAGATTCTCTTTTTTGCTCAGAATTTTCCAGTGGCTTCCCATCCTCACCATTCCCTATAAGGACCATGGCCGGGGCTGATGCGGTTAGCTCACTGACCTCGTCTCCTACTATTCTTCCCCTTGCTCATTCTGCACTAATCACACGGACTTCCTTGTTGTTGATTTTTTTTTTTTTTAGTTTAATTTGACTAACCTTTTTTTTTTTCCTTTTATTTATTTATTTGACAGAGATCACAAGTAGGCAGAGAGGCAGGCAGAGAGACAGAGGGGGAAGCAGGCTCCCCACTGAGCAGAGAGCCTGATGCGGGGCTCAATCCCAGGACCCTGAGAGCACGACTTGAGCTGAAGGCAGAGGCTCAACCCTCTGAGCCACCCAGGCGCCCCGCTGTTTTTCAAATATGGCACACATGCTTCCACTTCAGGGCCTTATACTCAGTGTTTCCCCTGTAGTTGCCAAAATCATAGCAGGTCTCAGAAAGACAGGGCAGTATGATGGGTGTTAGATGAATCCTAGAAACAGGTGTGAATTCAAATCCAGGCTCTTCTACTTACTCCACTTTATGACCTTGGACAAGTTATTTAACCTGAGACTCAGTTTTCTGACTATACAAGGTATTAATGAGAGTGCTTTTCTGATAAGATTGTTACTAGCGTTAAACGAAGTATTGAAAGAATTCAGCAAGTACTTCATATAGGGCTAGATAAATGTCATAAAATGTTACAGTTATTTTCAACTCTGGCTACTGACAATGCCTGTGGAGATGTCTAAAAATACAGATGTCCAGGTGCTGCCTTCAGGGGATTCGAAGTCATTAAGTTAGGGGGTGGAGCAAGAATCTTTACTTTTAAAAAGCTTCCCAGGGGGTTATTAGGAACAGCTGGAGTTGAGAATGAGATCAAATTATCTCAGAGGGTCTTATTCAGAACCCTAGACTAAAAGACTAGGGTGATTAAAGGAGAAGCTCAAGAAGCTTTACTTTGAGTCCTTGCTATTAATTATTCAGTCTCTAAACTTGCAATGTGATACTCACATGATGACTTACCTTCTCTGGGAATTTTACTCTAAAATTAACTGCTGTGTCCTGAGCAACCTTGAGCTGTATCAGACAATGAGGTCCTGTTGGAGGTACGGATCTGGTGCAACCAATGAAATATAGATCCTATTTTAAATGTTTCTTGAAGGAGAAAATATTTTTCCTACTGAAACATTATTACAGATTATATATTAGGTTTTCTTAACATTCATGTATATGGCACATACCACCATAAGCAGCTGGCTTTGGGAGTTGGAAGAAAATAGCACTTACATTGTGACTTTCACATAAATAAAATATAGTATAAATAATTTCTAAAATTGTCAGGATTGAAATGTAAAATTAATATCTGATATCCCAAAGTAAAGATACTCTTTTTTTTTTTTAAAGGATTTAAAAAAATTTTTTATTTGAGAGAGCATGAGAGAGAGAGAGCACAAGCAAGGGGGAGGGGGTAGAGGGAGAAGCAGACTTTGCGAAGCGGGGAGGCTGATGCGGGACTGGATCCCAGGACACTGGGATCATGACCTAAACTGACAGCAGACACTTAACTGACTGAGCCACCCAGGTTCCCGAAAGTAAAGATACTCTTAAAATAATTGCCTCAGCCACTTTTTTGTGTACAAATAGCCATTCCAGCTGAAACCCTCATCTTTCCTATTTTCATTTTGCTTCTCTCCTGATAGAAACTACGCTAGGTTCCGACAGAAACCTCTGCAAAGATGCAGTCTGACTCAGTGGGTCGACAGGAACATGCGAAGCCACCATCGATTCCAGCGTCTCCCGGATTTCCAGTCAAGTCCATTTGTCTCATCCCATCAGCAGTGAAGGTCCCTATCCAGGGTCCTATTCAGAGCAGCATCTCATCTTCTGCGCTTTTGTGCTTTGTAGATTTTGAATTTTATTTTTCACAAGATTTTTATTTAAAGAACTTGTCACCTTTTGGAAATTTCCATTGCTGACTTGAAATTTTTTTGTTTAAGGTCCTTCTTGTTTGTGTGCATGCGTTTAAGCACTGTTATTTTTATTTAAATTGAAGGTGGCCATTTCTTGAAAGCCAGCATTAAGCCAGAATACTTGGGCTTGAGCAAAACACCCACCTCAACACAGATGTGAAGTCTATTTCTTGTGCTGAAAAGAGAACCATCTTTTAATCTCCTATAAGGAAGAGATTACCAGGCTGCAAGCCAGTGTTAATTATTGCTGATGACTTATAAATGGACATAAGTCACTTTTAACAATGCCTCTCACTTTTTTATTTGAATCTCTGAGTACTTGTCAGTATTTTAAAGTTGGTAATCCGGGACATTTGAAGTAGGTTGGAGCAGGACAAAAATCCTGTTGTTGAAAGGACAAATTAAAAGTGTAAATCTTCTCTCCTTTTTGTACTTACTAGCTGCCTTTATTTATTTTCTTGCCTCCCTCCTTCTTCATTAAATGTGTTTTGCACAATAGGTTTACAAATCTTACACATCTTAACTGACGGAAGACTGCTGAGTAACCCTTGTCGATTTGTGGTCTTGTGACTGATTGTCTTCTCTGCCTTTCCTCAAGGATTTTCCTTCTTTTTTCCCCAGTGACCGTTATGCTCCTTAGGTTCTCTTGGTGTGTTCCTGTATCCTGTTAAACCTAGATATGCCTCCTAAGAACAGCCTCCCTGCTCTCTTTATTAAGAGCTTCCCACCCAGAGTCTTAACTCCAGGACAGGCCAGAAAGCTGCTGAGGTGTGAGTTGGTCTTCAGTTTCATCTGCTCGAATCCCAGCTCCAAGTATCAGTTGCTGTGTCAGTCAGTGAGCTCTGGCCTGTCAGAGGGACTTGGGAGAGCCACTATTTTGTCTCCATTGATAGTTAACAAGAGGTGCCTTCAGCTTCTGGATGTTACCATCTCATTTGGTCAAAGCCCTGATATGTAGTTGGATAGAACTGCTGTTGTGCATCCTAATGTGGTTGCGATTGAGCCTGTGGACGAAGCATTACCTGATGTGAAGGTTTGGTATTCTAGATTGAGTTGTCAGACTTTGTGCCGCCATCCTCGGGGATGTCTGAGGAGTTTGTTTTCTTCTTTACAGATGGCTCTAGACAGATTTGGGGAGGCTTTGCAGTCCGGCATTCATGCTGTTGGCCACCCTCTGTGAAGGCTGGACACACGGTTGCCATAGCGCCTCCGGTGGTACTGGCTAGCTGCCTCTTGTCTGGTTTTGTTTTCATCAGCCCCACCTTTGCATGTGAGAAACCCATCTTAAACACCCTACCCTGCTTTAGAAACTGACTTGGTAAAGGTTTGGTAATTCAGGCCATCGATCATCTTAGATGGATGTCCCTAAGTGTTTACTGTTTTTATGTAGGTGAGGATTCTCTTCCTTGAACATTTGGTTTAGAATGGGGACCAAATGCAAAGAAGTTCTGTTCAAAGGCAAGAGTCAAAATTTGTGATTTCAGTTGGCATAATGGACATTTACTGCATTAGTCACTTCTCCAGGTTTCCCTCAGTTAGCATGATGGAGTAAGATAAGCAGACATCTACCTTTGGAACCATAGCATAATAAAAATTAGTTGTAGCTGGAATAACTAGCGTTGTAGCTGTCTAGTTCCCCGCAGAGTGGGGAACCCAAGGTGCGGAGGAACAGCATTTTGCTTAAGCTCATGTTCCTGCATTCCTGGTAAAGGAGGGTTTAAGTCTGAATGTGTAATGGCAGCATTGCCTTTGCCGAATGAGTGACGGGTTAACTAGAAAATGTGACAATCACATTTCCTCTTTGCTCAAATAATTCTGTTTTTCCAAAGCGTTAGCAGCTTAATTAAATCTGTTGGACTGGGGGAGGAGAGAACTGTTCTCTAGCGGTTAACACGGTATTCTTTAAGAAGGAAAAAAAAGCCAAAGAAAACTCAGTATTAGGCATGTTTGCCTTGAAGATGGTAATAGGTAAAATCTGGAGTTTTAATCTGTTTTTAAAGGTTCCTATCTCATACTTGGTGTTCGGTTCTCAGTCTAGTAGTTCATGAGTTCTTGCTGTATTTTATTTGAGTAAGGGTTACGTGCACTTAACTGCCTACCTAACTTCTTTCGTTCATGAGGTTCATGAGGTTCATGACGACATTCTCACCACAGAGGTCTTGACAAAGAGTTTAAACATGCTGTTTACGTAGTTTATTCATAAGAGCCTGCAGTAAGCTCATGCAGGCCTAAGGGACTGGAGTTGTGAGGATCAATTACAAAACTGAAATTTGGTGCCTCCTCTTTATCATGTTTTTTCCCTTGTAGCAGTTGTGTTTAATGTCATTAAAGAGAAATAAAAGTTCTTGTCGTGGCATATGTACTGGGGCTGTCTGTTGCAGGCTTTGAAGGCGGGTTCCTTCCTCTTCTGCGTAGGCAGGTTAGTGGGGTCTGGGCGGGGGTGGCAGTTAGTAGAATGTGGTACTGGGGAGGCGAGGGTGCATGCTCCCTGTTCCTTTGAGGGTAAATTACAGTGTTGAGAAAGGCCTTCCAGCAGTTAAGAAATGCTGAAATTGATTGGGATTTGCAGCTACATATAGTGCATGTCAGGAGCCTGACACAGGGAAAGCCTGAAATATCACGGTGCTGCTGTTTCTGCAGAGAGGGGAGATGGCTCAACCCTATCAGACAAGCACTGCCTTCCATTCCTTCAATGGCCGTGCAAATGACCTCTGCCTGCCTTGCTCAAGCTGAGTTACCCCAGGGCATTCTCCCTTTGAAAGGGATATGGGACCCAGAACTGGTCATACAGAATTGATGGTGGTTCTTAATCCAACTTCTCCAGAAACTGACTGATTCTGGGAGCTGGGATGAAGGTGGAGTAAGTGTGGGTAGATGTGGGGGACGTGACGTTCCTTAGATCCCTTTTGTGAGCCTGAGCTTAGACTGACCCCAGGAGACAGGGTGAAGGCAATAAAAGCTTGTCACCTGTATTAGCCAATGCTTTTAAAATCTCCACTCATGCTGAAAAAATAAGTAGCAACATGTTTGGACAGGCTCTCTGTGTTGCTGTGAGGTAACTTTTGTCTAATGGATATTCTACAGTCCAGGCAAAAGCTTCAATACAGATTCGCTAAATACTCAGCTATTTGATGCTGTCTTATTCAGAGGTACTCTGGACCTGTACATACCATTTTGTTTCTGTCCAGTATGAAGCCTTTTGTCTGGTAGTTGGTTATTTCCTTTTCAGCAAGGTGTTCTGCGGCCATCAGAGGTGTCAGAGACCAGGCTGCATTCTCTGAAGTGGTGGTGTTCCTCATCCTTAGTTCGTTTTATGTTAACAGAAAGTGAGGAGGAGGAGAAATGGACCTTCTCTCAAAAGAATGGGGTCATTTTCTAGCCTGTTTTGAGCTTTTACAGGAAGAAAAAAACCCCCAGCCACTTAAAACTAGAAAGCAGGGATCCCTGCTTTACTTTGTGTTGTCCTGCTTTTCTAAGGGAAAACAGTTATTCCTACGCTGGTTCTGGGGTATGCTTGCTTCCTTCATATGTCAGAGCACCTGTCAGGAAAAAAAAATTCCACTTGTCACAGGAAGTATCAGCTGGTCAGTGGTGGAATTCCTTAATGAACAAGCGCCTGCCTTGTCAATCCTCTCCACCTGTCCTCCCCCAGTGACAACTGGAACATGCCACAGACAGAAGATCTGAGCCTCCCTAGCACCCTCTGAAAAGGGGGTGGAATGTCATCTTTTGGACAACCTGTAAAACACTCCATGTGGTAGTCCTGAATCGTTACCGTTATCATTAGGGAACTATTCGTATATGAGGATCTCCTTTGACTTAGCTTCAAGTGACACTTGAGAGTTAGGGAATATTGTGCTGATGGAGTTTGGTGGGGCTGGAGCCAGGGGGTGTGTCCCATTTATGGAAGCAGTTCGTTCTTGGAGGCCACTTAAAAGCAAAATCCAAAAACTCAAATAGGTTTAAAGAGGGTGAGAAGGAACACAGCAGTCTAAAATGTCACATGACTGCAGTGGTATGATAGGACGTATTTTTGTAAAGAGCTGAATTCGAGATCTTAAAAGTGGATTCCAGATGAGGCCACCCTGAAAAGCCTGGGTTGAATGGACAGGATCAGAAAGAGGAAAGGACTCTGGCCACACGGAAACACCACCCTTTTTCCTCTACCAGATCCTGGGGCTTCTCTCTTGTTCCTCGGAGGAAGCCCCCTGGCTCCTACTCCAGGTGGTAGGTGGGCTCTGGGATCCTGTTCTTCACAAATAAGGAGCACGCCCCAGAGAAGTAGCTGGCCCGAGGGGTCACTGGGTGACAAGGCAGGCCTTGCCTCTCATCTGGCCATGCGTGGCCTGCAGGTCAGGCCTCTCAGTCTCCAAGAACTTGCCTACACCCATCCCAAGCTGTGAGGAATCTGCGGGTCTAGGTGGTGAAGAGGCGCCCCCGTCCCAAGTCCTAGCTGTAGGGTTCTCTGCATGACAGCTGGTCCAAGAAAAGCTCCGTTGTGGAACTTGGGGTTTAGGGAGGTAACCACAGTGAATGGGGTTTATCTAAACCAGAAGTGTTCGCTCCTCTCCCGTCCCTCAGGCCCTCAGCAGAGGTGCTAGAGGCCCTGGTAAATCCCTGGCTCCCCACAGCTGTCTCTGTGGACCTGGCGTGGACTTAGGGGCTTCTCCGCCACATGGCACTAGACAGGTACACAGGACAGAGGGCCTGGCAAGTACCTTTCTCAGGTGTGGTTTAGAGTTCTGGGTCCCAATAGATTTCTCCTTTCCCACACAGCCTTTAAGACTTGGCGTTCCTCCTCTCGGAACCTTCCAGAAGAGTCCACCCTAAGTCCCCCTCACCTGACCTTTTCTCTCCAGCTCTTGCTGGCTCTGGACAGGAGTGTTCGAGGTGTCCCATTTACTCGTTTGCTCATTGGCTAATGACATCGTCACTCCACCTTTCAGCCTGCTGTTGGGATCCGAATGATGTTCCTTTAACCGCCCCAAACAGCATGCTGGGACTACTGAGCTGCCGCCAGCAGCTTCTGCAGATCCTCTTCCCTTCCTTCCTCACCCTGGGGAGAAACCAGAACTGCATTCCTTTGGTCGGGGAAAACCCTTCGTTCTAAAAACTGAGCACCAGCCCGCGTACCTGTGCGGCGAGGCAGCCCTTGCTTGGATTTGGGGGCCTCGGTAATAGGATGATGGAGGAGCTATTTTCTCCTCCTACACGTGCACCCCCATCTGTTCAAGATTTCCCTTCCAGCTCCAGCTTGGCTGGCAGGCATGTCCCTAAGAAGCTGCAGGCCAAAATGGAGAGAGAACTGACTCCCTCCTCCACACATCCTGACTTGCTGCCAATTGCCAGAAAAAGAGGGCAACATTTGGGCATTTACCAGAAGACAAGGATGTGCCTTTTCATTTGTCTTTTATTTTACATTTAAAAAGAGGTTATTGCTCTAACTGGATCCGAGGTAAGGACCTCTCCACTAAGGAGCCTTGGCCTTGCAGCCCCATTCAGCAGGGATGGAAGTCACAAGACAATGAGTGGAGCCTCATGCCCTTCCATGAGGAAGCCCTTAGTATTGCTGACATCTGCCTTTTATCCTGTCTCTCCTCCCTCCCTGTGCTGCCACATCGGGGCCAAGTAGAGTGGTGGCTGACCTAGCCGGGAGAGCTCTTGTAGACCGGAAGGAAGGGGCGGTCATTGGGTGATGGCTTTCAGCTCTCTGGCTGGGGAGCCGCTGCTCTTAACGTTCAGTTCAACAGGTATTCACTGAGCGCCTACTGTGTGCCAGGCTTGTGCTAGGCGCAGTCCTCCCACACGCCTGTCCTTAGCCACCAACGGAAGACACAGAGGTCCAGCTCTTCCCATGCAGGCATTCAGCAGCCATCGCTTGTCAGTCCGAGGGAAGAGTCTGCCTTCCCTTATCAAGCACCATTTTGTTTTGTTTTGTTTTGTTTACCAGAAAGGGGCAGTGGAGAGAGAGACCTGACACCTCACACCACTCAGGCTCTAGGGAAGGACATGAGGACCCTGGGTAGCTTTCCCAGAACCCTGGATGAGATGGCAAGATATGGAGACCCCAGAGGCCGGGGCTGCTCTGATTTCCACGGTAATGGCTCCGGCCTGCCTTCCAGCACCTTCCACTCCAGAGCAGGTGACTCGGTAGCCCCCAGGATGTCCCACGTGGACATACCTTTTCAGTTGCGTAACCCAGCATTGTTCCAACTCCAAGAGACTCATCCTAAAGAAATGGGGCCCTACCTCCCAGGTCTCTTTCCCACTTTGTCTTCTTAAAGGCTCCAGACTAATGATATTACAGTCGAATAAGGGCCAAAGAAGATAGAGGCTGCAGGCAATCAGCTTGGAGCATTCCTTTGCCCTCTGGAGTGAAGCCCTTCATGTTTTCCAAAAGAGACAAAACAGAACATCTCACACACTCGCCAAGTTGTGCATCACACCACAAACAAGTGCGTGATGGCTGGATCCAGAAAAAGCTTGCTGGCAGCCATGACCCTGCCCCATGGGTTCTGCGATGGCTCTCGGTCTGGAAGACACAGCTGGAGTCAGTCTAGGTGCTTGTCATCTCCCAGGAGCTTTGTGCATTTTCTTGAAGAGGAAGCCAGTCCAGGAGAGGCGAGGAGGCAGAAAGAAGGCTGTGTCTCATGCAGCTTTGCCTTTTCCAGAATGGGGCCAGGCCTTTTAGTTTTGTGGCTTGTTTATTTTTTGCAGAATTTGGGTTTGTAGTTCAGCCTCCTTCACCAGACTAGGATGGGGAAGAGGGAGAACAGTGCAGCTAGCTGGGCCTCCCCCCACCGCAGTCCTCCCTGTCCCTGTGCCCAAGGACCTGGAGACCAGCAGAGAAGAAAAATGAAATCCTTCTCCCTGCAGACAGGCAGTCATGCTTCGATGATGTTCACTGAGGGCTTGTTGGGAAACTGAGAGGAAAAAAATGAGAGAAGCAGCCAGGGCTAATCGAATAGACTTCTTGCAAAGTTGGAAGTAAGGGGAGGACACAAGAAGGAAGGGCTGCCACCTAAAAGCCAGGCTTTCGTCCCGCGTGGAAGGAATGGAGTAGCCCTGTCCGCGTGTCTCGTCTCTCTGCCTTCTCAAACCCAGCCTTCGGCCTCACTCAGCGGCCAAGACTGGGTGCCAGGCCCTCGACCCCCCTGGCCCCCGGTCCACCCCCAGCAGAGCCATCCCGCCGGCTGGTTCTCTCCCATCCTGCAGACCTGCCTCTGAGCGCGGCCTCGGCCCCTGTCACTGTCGACGTGCCTCTGGAGAAGGGGGTTACTAAGAGGCTTCAGGAAAATGCGCCAGAAAGAGAGAAGCCAAGAGAGAGGACAGTAAGCCAGGGGGTGTGAGGAGATGGAAAGAGGAGGAAATGTGGAGAGGGCCAGGTGTTTGTTTGTTGGGTAATCATCGTCAGAACCATGAGATCCTCCCACTTTTCTAGCGTTTCTTCTGAGCTGCTCAGAGCAAGCACTGACAAGGTTTTCATATCTGTTTTGCAGAAGAGGAAATGAAAGTGAGGCACCTGCTCAAGGTCACGCAACACGGCAGGGGCAGAAATGAGCCCAGAACCCCCTGTTCATGCTGTCCCACACCAACCAAGCATTCCGCCCTCCCCACTCACTGCATTTTGTTAACCACACTGGCCCCGGTACCCAGCAAAAGGAAAGGGTCCAAAATCCACGTGCAGTGTCCCTGTGTCACAGCAGCAGCGGCCAAGCTCAGCTCTGCCCAGCTGCAGCCACACCCAGTGCTGAGCTGTCCCCTGCTGCAGCCCCGGGGCCGCCCACCCGGCCCAAGATCTGCCCTCACCTTGCTGCGGAGGAGACCTCCCCCTTGGTGCTCTGGTGTGCTGGTTTCTGACGCGCTCTTGGTTTTCTCCTTGTTGTTATTGGGTTCATTGTCCTTGATAATGTCATACTGGCGGCAGAAGAGGGCAATGACGCCTGGGGGATGATGGCGGGGTTGGGGGGCGGACAGGGAGAGCAGTGAGAGGCCAGAGCTCGAATCCTGGCCGCCTCCTTCATTCCCGCTGGCACCTTCTGAGCTCCTGGTAGACACTGAGCTCCAGATGGCCTCTGTCCTGCACCGCTGCAACGGCCTGCCTCTGGCTCCTGTGTCCCCCTATTCCCCAACAGCCATCGCTTTCGCTGCTGCTGGGCTGAGCTTCCCACGACACGCATCTGATCCATCTCCCCCCTTTCCTTCGTTACACCCCTGACAGCTCTCCTCCCCAGTTAGCGAAAAAGACACAGTAACATCCGCTGAGCCAGGCATGGTCACGGCCAATGCTGCCGAGCCCGAGGAGCACCAGGAGGGCACCTGTCGTTACTGTCGCCGGGCTACCAGTGAGGACACCGATGCAGAGAGCCTAGGAACCTACTTGAGGTCCCGCAGTGGGGGACCCCGGATGTGCACTCCAGGGTCTGCGCTCTGCTAAATGCTCACGGTTAGCAAGCTGCTAACACGGGAGCGTGAGAGATCTTGAAAGTCAAATGCTATTAAGGAAGCCAGCTCCAATGCCCCTAGGTGTCGTCTCCATTCTACCTCCGCTTTATGTATAGAGCTCTTTCCCGATCTACGTGTTTTAGGTCCTATCTTTTGACCTTCCACCACGGTAGATACAGGCTACCCCCAACTTCCTTTCCTGTCATCCTAACAGAAGCGTATCACAGTCTTGGGTTAGTCCACCATGTTTATATTGTTACGATTGTATTAATACTGTGTATTTGTAATGATATAATTATATAATGATATAGAATTATATATTTTATAATTATTTATATAATTATATAATTACATATTAATAATGATATAATGATAACGCACCACAAACCTCTTCTGTACAGTCCTTTGTTTTTTTCTACCTTTTTTCTTTTTTTACAGGTGCCTGTTTTTCAATGTGCCTGCAGAACGTTTTTTCCAAATGCTTCTACAATACGGGCTGTCCTTCAACCGCCATGCTAAGACAGCTTTGGCATGGTGTTCAAGTCTCTCAAAACGGACTCCAGCCAACTTTATAGACTCGCCATCCTTTACTGTCCCCCTTTCTACTTTCTCTCAGGCCACAGCTACGCTGAGCCAGACTGAACTGAATTTGTTTCTTATACACCCTGTCAATAGAACCCTGTTCCTTTTTTTTGGCTGCCTGGTGAACTCCTATTCATCCTTCAAAGCTCAATCCCCATGTTCCCTCCTTTCTGTGTTTTTCCTAATTTCTACTGCTAGCCGTAGAATTAATTCCCTCTCCTCTGCCCCCATACCTGGCACTCATCACACTGAATTATAGTCAAGTAGGGACTTGGCTTCTCCCAGACCCAGTTCCTGCAAGCCCCGGGCTCTTCTTAGTCATGACTATAGTACTATTATCGGGAACGGAGTGGCCATTCAGAAAATGCTGGTTGAGTTAAGAACTGAGATGAAATGTGTTCTTTATCCTCGGGTAGCTCACAGACAAGTGGGAAAAGGGAGAGACATGAGGCCAGTGACCTCATCTAAGAGGAGCTACAGGGAGAGACAAGCAGTGCCATGCTCACGGATGGACTAGGGAGATCCTAAGGAGGCGGACTCAGGACCAGGCTAGGAGAAGTAGGTTACGAGGCTGTCTCAACCCTGAGCCCCTGGAGGCCTGGCACCCCAGAAGGAGGCATGGCCGCCGCAGCCATGGCCGGAAGGCAAAGGGGCTTCGGGTATGTCCGCCCCAGGAGTTCAAACTACTCCCGAGGGAGGGAAGGGCAAATGCTCAAATAACCAGTCCTCCAAGGCAGCTAACTCTCAATCCGCTAAGTTTCTCGGGAGAGGTAAGCAAGCGAATGGGTCCCATCTGGTCCCCAGAGCAGGACTTCGAGACTTCTCCCATCACGTCTCAGCGGCCTCCGCTTCTGGGAGAGAAGGGGCCTGGCCTGGGACTTCCCGTTCCGCAGAGGCCAAGTGAGGCAGGGACGGGAGGCACTCACCAGCCCACATGAACAGGACCACGACGATGATGAGCACCTCGCCGGTCCGCAGCTGTTGGCTGCTCCCCATCTCCTTCATGGTCACCTCATCTGTGGGGAGAGAGAGAGACAGTGGCCCGAGGCTCTTTTCGTCCACAGCCCCTGCTCTAGGGTTGGGCCCAGGATCTTAAGTGCTTATGTCTATAGGTGCCTGGACACCTAACAAGAGATTCGAGAACATGCTGATGGCTACTTGCAGCGGCAGCAACAGGGCTTGACCCAAAGCTGGGAGTTGATACCCCCACGGTCGGACACTAGGGTGACCTCCTCTCTCTCAGGTACTGCTTTAGTAGGCACCAGGGGTTGGGGGTCCGGGGTGGTGGCGGAGGCTGCTGCTTTCCTCAAGCCACCCACTGCTCTGCCCCTGACCACCCCTCACCCCAGCCAGCCCCCCAAGCAGGGCCAGGGCCTGCCTTTGTTCTTGGATGCCATCTTCTCTGCCTCGCGTGGGGTCTTGAAGAGCACGGGCTCGCTGGCCGGACTCTGGCCCTGAATGGAGATGGCCTGCACGTGCACAATGTACTCGGTGTCCTCCTCCAGGTCCCAGAGGGCGCACGAGCGGGTGGTGGTGTTCACTTCCTGAATGAAGCGTAGCATCCGCACGTCCTTCTTCTGCCAAGGCAAGTGCCAGGCCCGCTGTCGGTGGCGCCCGGCCACCAACCCCACTGGGCCCCCCTCCTGGCGGCGCCCAGGGCTCAGTCGACTACTGAACTAAAGCCTTCCACACGTAGGCTTCCTCACGCACCCCTCATCTCTGCAGGCGGCTAGGACCATTGCTAGATCCGTTTGACAAAGAGAGAGACGGTTTGGGTGCAGAAAACTTAGAAAAGCTGCCTAAGGCCGTCTCTCCAGTGAGAACTTGCACTGGGTCCCACACTCAGGTCTGTGTGAGATCAAAACCGGACTTTCGGTGCCCAGTTTCCAGTCAAAGGTCCCAGAGCCTGCCTCACCGATCCATTCCCCGCTGGGGTCCCCATTCCAAGCCACATGTGCAATTCTTCTGCCCGTCTTCTCTTGCTCCTTTATTTCTTTTTCCTTTCCATTTCTGCACACCCCCCCTCCCCATCCCCTGCTACTGTCTGGATGTGTCCTTCCCTCCCAGTCCCTCAAGGGTTACCTGCTGAGAGATGGCAAATCCAATGACGACCTCATCCTCCAGGACGTCCCAGCTCACCACTGCAGAGTTGGCCTTGAGGTGCCTGACAGTGACATTCACGGGGGCCGAGGGGCTGTCTGGGGGTGGGAAGGCACCTGAGCCTGAGCACCTCCTGCTGGGAGGCCCAGGCCCACGGTCTCCTAAGTGGGGACCTGGGGAAGGCCACAGAGTGGCGGAGGTTGGCACATGGGTCTCAGTTCATTAGTGTTTGAAGAGTGAGGCCAAAGAGGCCCCAGGCTCCTCGTATCCAGGGTGGGAGACCCCACTGGTCTCACTGGCCCTATCAGGGGTCCAAGCGAAACCTGAAAGGCCTGGGCTGGGGCCAGATCTAATGGAAGGGTGGGAAGGGGTGGGGCAGGCACGGGGCGGGGGGAGGAGGGGAGACATAGGTGGCCAAGGTTGCAGGTGTGGAAAGTCAGCCTGATAAAAAGCAGTCAAAAGGACTCCCAGTCCAGTGCTCTTTATACAATACCACACTGTCAGGTGAGTGACCTTGAAGGAAGGAGAAAGACCCAGAGGTCAAGAAGAGCCAGGCTAGGGTGAGCCCTGGGTTTGGAGTGAGGATCAAGAGAAGAATCCTTGGTATCCCAGTGAGGCAGACAGAATGCAGCCTGGGGAGGGGTCTACGTGAGCTGCTTCTTCACACTCTGCCAGGCCCAAGAGGCAGGTGGGGAGGTGAGAGGGGAAGATGGGGTCACTCAGAGCAGGTTCTCCCAGGCGAGAGGCAGGAGTACAGGGTAGGCAGGGTCTTGACTTGGGAAGAGGATGAAAGGGAGTCAGCCGAGAAAGGAGTAGGAGGGAGAGTGACAGGGACGGTGGAGGTCAGGGCAGGAAGAACCTCTCTAAGAGAGGCGCCTTGGAGTCACACAATGTGTATGTAAGTCTCCCAACAGGCGAGTGCGGTCAGGGGAAGACCTAGCCCTGACCTAGCCCTGAGCAGCACCCTTTGGCCCACACAGGAGTGGACCTGAGGCCCCAGGGGCTGGGCCTGGGGCGACAAAGCCATCTGTGGAGATAGAGAGAGACAGAGGGACACAGACAGGTGGTGGCAGACACAGAACCAGAAAACAGACAAGTGGGCTATCAGAGACAGACGTAGAGAGGAAGCAGAGAGAGAGAGAGAGAAAGCACTGAGCCACAGAGAGATGGGTAGAGGGAGCGATGAGAGAGGCGCCAGAAGCTAAAGGGACAGATACAGAGCCTCAGGAGAGGCTGGGCTGGGTGAGGATGAGGCCGGTGCTCGGGCCAGGCCTGACCCTGACTGCAGCAGGCTCAGGGGTCCACCCCACCCACCCCACTCCTAGGGTGCCAGTCCCCATCCCCCTCACACTTGCTCACGCAAACCAGGACCCCATCCTGCTCTGACCCGCAGAGTTGTCCTGCAGGGCTTTGAGGACAGGGAGGGAGGCCCAAGGTGGGGGGACTGGTGTCCTCAGCTGCTCCCCAGGCCAGAGAAGGGAGTTCAGCTCAGTCACCTGAGGCAAAGGCCTGCGGTCAGGGCCAGGGGATGACGGGACTAGGGATCGCAAGACCCTGGACCCCAAGGCTGGGGTGGGCGGCCGGGGGTCGGGAGCTGGAGGACAGGCCTGGGAGTCAAGAGGTGGAGGAGAGGCCGGGGCCGGATTGGGGGGCGGGGAGCAGGAAGGGGCCCGAGGACTCCCGCCCGTCCGCCAGCCCGCCCCGCGCCGAGCCCCCCACCCGGGCCCCCTTACCCGCCTGCACCAGCGCGAGGCAGACGCAGCCCAGCCACAGGCGGAGCGCGGCGCGGGGCGGCCCGGGGCGCATGGCGGCTCCTCCGGCCGGCCGGCCCGGGGCGGCGCAGGGGGACGCGGCTCCCGCGCCCGGCGGCCGCTGGCGCTGGCGCTCCCGCCCGCTGCCCGCCCGGCCCGGCCGCCCCGCGCCGCCCCGCGCCGCCTGCATGTCGGCTCCGCGGACAGCGACTCCCGCGCGGCGGCGGCGGCGGCGGCGGCGGTGGCGGCGGCGGCCGCGTCCACGTCGGGCGCCCGGGGGGCGGGGCGCCCCCGCTGCGGGGAGAGGCGCGGGGCGGGGTGAGGGCGGAGGGCGCCCCCCACGCCCGCCCCCTCCCGGCCCGCCGGCCACCCTGTACCCCGCCTCACCCGGCCCCGACCCGGCCCCAGCCCTGCCTTTCCCCAGGGAGAGGGAGGACGCGCGCCCCCAGACACGTATCAGTGTCCCCAGGTCCCCACCGCCCTCCCTCGGCCTGGGGGTCCCCACCCCCTACCCCACCCCACACCCGAGGCCTTTCCGGCCCGGGGCAGACGTGAGCAGAGGGGAGTGTCAGAGCGGGGAATGGGAGCGAGACTGGAGTGCCGAGTAAGTGCAGGGGTGTATACAGTAAGTGCGGCCGGGAAGAGGGTGCTCAGACTCACTGGAGACCTAGCTCTGTGACCCCGGCCGGTCCTTCCCCTTCCTTGGGCCTCCATTTTTGTCTCCATGAGAATAACAACCCGCACCCACTAGGTGCCAAACGTTGTGCCAAGAGCTTGACTTGCATCCTGCCGCTTCTCCCCGAACCGCTTAAGGGGTGCTTGGTGACCCCCGTTTCGCACAGGAGACTGCAGCTCAGAGAGGTCACTTGACTTGCCCAAGGACCCACAGCAGAGCCAGGGTTTGAACACAGGCTGATCTGACTCCCACACGTGTGCTTGACTCCATTGTCTCCCCACCCAGAGTGAACTCACCCACCCCACCATGCCTGAGATCCTAGAACTTGCCTGTGCCAGTTGCTCCCCAGCCAGAGAACAATCTGGAACAATCTCTTCCCAAGATGGGTGAGGGAAGAGGGTCCCCTCCCTCACCCTTCTGGCCCCCCTGAGTGCCATGAGCTGGGGAGGAGCTAACGATTCTAGGGGGCTTTGGAAACCCAGCAAGTCACCACAGCCAATAAAGGGCGGTGATGGTTCCTTCCTCACCACCTTGGGGCCACCATATGCCTACTGCTGTCCCTACCTCGGTCTCACACACTCTTCTGCTCCACCCACCCGTTTTCCGTTCTTGAAGAGGCAGAGAGCTGCCCTTTCCCTGTACCTGCCACCCTCTCCCTAACGAGGGGACCTCTGCAACAGCAGGCAGCCAAAGGCAGCCCCCCACCTTGTGGCACTCTCTATCCTGAGTCCCAGTCAGAGAAACGAGGATGCCTTGCCCACGGAGGCACAGACCAGGGCCCCAGGGCCCTTGGCAAGGAGAGGCCCCTACGTCTCCAAATAAGCCCCTCCCCCCAATCTGAAATTCCATCACTAGGGGGCATTCCTTTGGGTCTTTAAAGGGCCTTTTGGTCTTCCAGAAGCGCCTGGAAGGGCTAGTCCTTTTTGAAAAGGGACAACTTTGCAAAGATATCCCACAGAATGTCTTCCAGATCTCCCTCGCACACATCTGAGATTGAGAAACTGAGGTCCAGAGATGGAAAGAACTCCCCGAAATTCACACAGGGGGTCAGGAGCAGCCGTGGAGCCCTCCTCTCCCAATGCCCACTCCAGTACTCCCTGCATTGACCGCCCCCCAAGTTTCTATGGGTCACCTTGGAAAGGGTAGGATGGGAGGGGCCTCTGGGGTTCTTACTGAGAGCCCTTCGGTAAGGCCAGGCCTGCTCTGCTCGGCGGGCTGAAACCCCCAGCCCCATCGGCTTCCCCAGCCACGTACCTTGTGCTGGGGTGAGGCTCATTGGGGACCACCACCTCTTTGGGGCCGGAGCCAAGGAACCAAAGCACTTCTCTCTCCTGTCTCTCTCTTCACCCGGCAGCTGCCTTCAGCCCCACCCCGCCCGGCCCCGCCCCGCCCCACCAGCTGCAGCTTGGCCCTTAGGGACCCCCCCCAACCCCAGCAGGCAGGAAAAGACATCCCGGGGCCTGCAGGAGCAGCTGGAGCCTCCTCAGGCCTCATCGCAGGAGCCAGCAGGCAGGAGAGGGGTCAGTTAGAGGTCACAGAGTCTACTCCTGTCCCCGCTAGGGAGAAAAAGAGAGAAGGGAGAGGGTCCCGGTGGGGTCTGGAAGCCAGTCTAGCGCGGGGGAAGGGGGACGCCACCTGCTGGCCTCTCCAGGTATAATCCCAGGTAGATGTAGGGCACTGGGGGTGGGGTGATGGCGGCGTCTAAGGCTTCGAGAGGGAGGGGGAAAGTGGTTGGAGGAGGGCGTGAAAGACAAGGAGGATTCGGAGAGTCGTGCCTGTGGGGGTGCAGCCTTCCCGGGCCCCAGGATGCACGGGGTGCTTGGGCATGACCACAATTCTGGGGAAAGCCTTTGATGTCCGGAGTCTGGCAATCAGTGGAAGCTGGTTAGGAGGCCTTTAGAGTTGGGAGGATTTGGAGCCCCTGGTGATCTCTGGAGGACTTCACGACCCGTTGTCGTGCGGGCACCATTTGTACACCAGCTGTTAGCACAGGGCTACAAGCAGTAGGCACTCAATAAATGTGCGTTGAATATATGGAATAAATTTGCTTTTCCGAAATATATCTATCGAGCACCTATTATGTACCCGGCTCCGTGCAACATTCTGGAAATATGGCAGTGGGGGAATGAATGAATGCGTGAGTGAGGATCTAGGTGGGGATTGAGCGATGGACATCTGTCCTCCCAGGCTGCACTGGTTTCTCTTTGGATGACTCCACAGACATCTCCTAGGGGGCTGGGCACTGGCTAGAGTGCCCAGACCTACCCAGAGTCCCAGTACCTCACTCAGGCTGCAGATGCCCAGGCCAGACCCCAGGCAACCATTTAGAATGGGAAGGCTCCCCTTCATAGCCTAGATCCTTGTGGCCCTGTCTAAGGAATTCCCTAGATACACACCCCCCCCAGTCACAGGAAGAATGAGAAGGGCAGGAGAATGCTTTGGGTATATAAATCATCAAGCACCTACCAAGAACTTGACTTTTTGTCCCTGTTATTCGGAGTCTTAGGCTGGCACGTGTTATTAGATCCCGTTCCAGATCAGGAAGCTGAGACTCAGAGAGGTGAAAGAACTTGCCCTGGATCACACAGCTAGTGAATTACGGCGTTTAACCCAGGCTGCCTGCCTACCTCCTTCCCTCACCTCTGGGGGGGTTCCTTTGGGCGGGGATCCTGGCCCAGGATTCACTAAAAAACATGCATCTTCCTTTCCTGTAGGGCATGTGGGTGCTTGCGGTTTACAGAGGCAGAGACTAAGACCAGCCCAAGACCACACCACTACCCATCATCGAATGTTCTCCATGTGCTGGCACATTACATACTTGAGAGAAGCGGCTGAAGAGTCAGGATTGTTATACCCATTTTATAGATGAGGAAACTGAGGCTCCAAGTGAGAAAGTGGCTTGTCCTGGGAGACACTGGTCTGACCTGTTCAATCCCTGAAGTCCCCATCACGGCACTGATGACACCAGCCCAGCTCAATATTTCCTGATTGCCTGGGCCAGGCCAGCCTGGGCCTGGGCACTGAAGACATAGTGATGAACCGAATCAGTCCCAGCTCCTGAAGAGTTCTCATGGTAGAGAAGAGAGATAAGTTTAAAACAGAGAGAAACGACCCTCTGGACCAGGAGGCACCAAGGATCTAAAGAGGTCAGAAGGGAGCATTAATTTAAAAGGAAAGCAGGGAGGCCTTCTGGGAGGAGGTGATGGCTGAGCTTAACTAGTACTAAGAGTCAGGTGGGAATTAGTCATAGGAGGGGAAAGGGGCAGAGGGAAAAAGGAATCTTTGGCAGGAGGGGGCCTAGGAAGGGGAGACAGAGGAGGATGGCAGGGAGGGGTGGGAGGGGTTGCTACAAGCTCTGGGCTGTGATGATGGGAGCAGGAAAAACAGCCCTGGATTTGAAAGGCTGTTCCAGGCTGCAAGAGAAGTTGGGCTACGGAGGGCTTTATTCATGCCACAAGTCCTGGGGATAGCCCCAACCAAGCTGATGAAATTCCTGCCCTCATGGATTTCACATTCCAGTGGGAGAGGCAGGCAATAAACAGTGAGCTAATGACTAAGTAAAATCCCTTCCAGGACTCCCAGGGGTATGAAAAAGCTGGAGTGCTGGGTCCGGAATGGCTGGGTGGGGTGATGTGAGCTGGTGTGCTGTCAGGGTCCAGTCGAGGCTTTCTGATTGGGCAGAAGAGACCTCCTTGCATCTCTTCAGTTTTTCAGAATCTAGAAAGGAACCGACTTCCATTGGACAGCGCCCAGAGAGGTTAAGAATCCTGCCCAACCTCACACAGCTGGTCAATGATAGCTCCATGCCTCAAATTGCCTCAAACCCCAGGGCCCATTTTACTCTTGTAGACAGATTCTCAGCTACAAACTAGGGTTCCCCAAGATCCTTCACGAGCAATGGGGCCAGAGGACCTGGTTATGGGCCCAGATGTGGGGGGGGGGGCCTGCAGCAGGAAGTGAAGGCAGCTGGAGTAAAACCTCCTTCCTACCAGGGAGGGCAGGAAGGACAAGAGCCTGGGAATCAGACGGCCCTTAGAGTCCAACCTCAGCTCAACCTTGACCAGCTGGGTGACGTCAGGTACCACCATCTGAAGTCAGGGGCCAAGGCTGGATGGCCTGCCCACCTCTCACATCCCAGGTACTAGAGGGCCTCCCTTGGCCTCAAAGGAACATGGTTCTGCAGAGCCAGGAATGGCCAGCAGAGGGCGTCTCCGTGGGCCATAGTGAAGTCAAAGTTGCCCAGAATAGGAAAGGCTCCAGGAATGCCAGGCCTTGACTGGGGGACGGAGGGTAGGGGGGTGGTGGGGAGGAGGGGGTGGTTGCTGGTCCAGGAGGCCAGCTGCCAGATGGGGAGACCGGAGGCTCAGCAGCCAGGCAAAACGTAGGTCTTGCTGTCCTTGCACCGCGCACACGTCACTGACCTTTCTGAACCTCAGTTTCCTCATCTGTAAGTGGGCTTAACAATAGCACCCGCCTCTCAGGTCTCTGGGAGGAGACAGTGAAGAGCAACCACATAAGGGCTGAATATATAGCGGCTGCTATTTTTATTAGCAGTAGCGGTAGTCATACCTTAAAGTGCCTGACACAAAGGGTACCCAATCAGGGGTGGCTATGACAAAGTCAATGATGTGATAATGATGCAAGACTCAGTCACTGTTTATTTTGAGTTTCCTAAGCAGGGAGCAGCAGCATCTACAGATCTGGGATGCTGCAGTGACAGGGAGCTCACCATCTCCTTCAGCAGCCCATTTGGACTGTCAGAGTGTCCTCTTGCTGAAAGCTCCCTCCTGGACAATGACCCCACCTCCCCCTTGCCCAACTCCTTGCTCAGGGGCACCAGGCTGGCCTGGCCTCTGAACTCAGGCTCCCTCACTTCCGAGGGTGAAGGTTAGGGCCAGGACCTCAGCACCTGGATTCCTGCTTTTGCTGGAAGCTTGGGCAGCTCACAAGTGAATTCAGTGGGCTTCACCAGCAAGAGATTCCAGGTGGGGCTTGTTGCTGACTGGGAGATGTAGGCAGAAGGAAAGCCCCTGCTGTCCCTTGGACGTCCCCTCACCACTTCCTCTGCCCCTGGTCTCCAGAATGGCTGGGGCTGGAGAGGGAATCAGTTGTCCCGGAGCCACAAGTCCAGGAACCCTGGCATTCCAGCTGGGAGGGCTCAGCTCCTCTCCCACCTACTGTCAGGCCTCCTTATCTGTGTTTGTGGGTCCCAAGCAGGCCCTCATGGGTCTGGCACTAACAGGTCTTGGGAGGAGGTAGGAGCCAGACAATCCTGGACTCAAACCTTGGCTTGGCCCCCACACCTCTCTGAGCCTGTTTCCTCACTGGGTGCCCGTCTCAGAGTGGCATTGTGGGGAGTGCAAATGTTATGGGGGGGGGGGAGGAAAATGCAGCCCCGGGCACATAGTATCTGTAAATGTAGCTGTGGGTATTATCAAGTGGAAGTGCCTCATTTCCCCCGGCCCCTCCTTATGCCTGAGGGGGCCAGGGTGGCTCTGGGAGTGGGTGATGTCGGTTACGATCATGTCCAGTTGTGTTTCTCGGTTAGCGGGGACCTTGTGAGTGCGCCTGCCTGGGCCTCCACGTGCAGAGGTGTGCGTGTGTGCTCACAGTGGGCATGGGTGTGCACACGTGTGCATTGGGTGTGTATGCACGTGCAAGCGTATGCGTGAGTATGCGTGTGTCTGTGTTTTTGTAGCTAGGACTGTCCATCCCAGGGATTCCCAGGACACGTGCAGACTTGCCGGTCCCTGTGCAGCATCCCTGCACCGACTCCGGAGACCCCTCTGGTCACCGTTACTATGGAAACCAAGAGGCAATCCCCAGTCTCAGGAGAGCCCAAGGTGCCAGAAAGGAGAGCTGACCCAGTCTTCCCAGCAAGGGAGAGAGATCCGGGAGCACAAGGCTCCTGAGATATGGCAAAGTCAGCCTCTGGGGTTGGGCTGTGGGACTCTGGGTCCCTTGGAACCCTCTGGGAAGCCCACACTTCTCCAAGGCATCCTGGCCCACTGGAAAGAGCTCCGGAAACAGAGCCGGGTCCTGTCTTGGATCTGGCTCTAATCCCATGCAGAGTCTCAAGCAGGGAACTCCATCTCTTTGTGTCTCTGCTTCTTTGTCTGTAAAATGGGGACAATAGGAAGTTCCAACAGAAGCCTTGAGCTAGGATATCTCCTTTCCTCTCCCCGGGAGCACCCGTCCTCCAGGCTGCATGATTGTGCACCCCTGCACCGTGCAGTGTCCTAGCGGGGCCTCCTTCACATGCACTACTCTCCGATGTCTCGTGGGCTCCTCACAGCAGCTCTAGGAAGGAGGCAGCTCCCAGGAGAACGGAAGCTCCAGGAGAACACAGCTGGCTGCACTGGAATCAGGGCTGCGGCCCCCACTCCCCACACCTGGCTGACTCAGTCAGAAGAGCTTGAGACTCTCGATCTTGGGGTCATGAGTTCGAGCCCCACATTGAGCGTAGAGATGACTTAAATAAAAAAACTAAAAAAATGTTTGACCCTTTAGATTTTGACTCAAGACTCAAATGAGGTTGAGTGCACGCACGCGGGTTGTAGACATGGACACAGAGTTGTGTATACAGTTACAAGTGAACACTCAACCTCCTGCCCTTTATCCCACTTCCAAGAGTGACCGTTCCATTTGTGGTAACCTCAGGAACCATTTTCAAACAGTCAGAGATACACCGGGAGGAGCTGTAGGAGCAGAAAGAATGTGTAATGCAATGAAAATGTTAAGAAATATCCAAGTGCTTATTTGCTAGAAAAAGTGGCACAGAAAGGGTCACTTCGCATTTGAGGAGGGGGCAAAAGAGATGGGGGACCTAAGGCAAGTCATCGAGTCTGAGATCCTTCCAGCTAAGCATTGCTTTCACCAGCAGAGGGAAGAGGGAGGGAGGAGGGGGTGTATGGGGGCCTGGGATGTGACCCTAGCTGTCTGCATCACTTCACCCCACCCCCACCTAGGTTAAAACCCACATGCATGGAGCTGGGGGTCAGGGAGCCCCGTTCCCCTAGCTTGGCTCCAGATCCCTTCTTCAGTGTAGGGGAGATCCTGGCCATCTGTAGGGGAGGTGCTGGACCTCAGGGGGGGCATCAGAGGAAGGTGGAGAGTAGGAGCTGAAGTGGGAGGCAAGGGTTGTGCATGTCATAGAGCGTCTCCAATGCCCAGTTACTCTGGTAGGCCTTGGGGAGCCGTGGAAGTTTATTAAGCAGGGAGGAAGGGGGGATTAGGTGTGGAGGAACCAAAGGCTGGGGAGCTGGAAGAGGACCAGGCGACTGCCCCACTCCCACCAGAGGAGGGAGTGGGGCAGGGGCCATTGTGGGGAGAGGACAGGGCAGGCCTGAGCCTTTGGTGGACCTCTGACTTGGGAAGGAAGGAGGGGTGGGATGAAGAGAAGGGAGGGGTTCCTGGAGGGGACCCAGGCTCCGGGCAGGCTGGGTGGAGGACCATGAATTGGATGCTGGCTGACTTGAGTCTGAGGTGCCTCTGGGCTTCTGACAGCAAGTCCAGGAAGCGGCTGGAAATACCGGCATTCCTGAGAAGAAGCCAGAGTGAGTGGGGTTGTTTTTGTCAACATTCCCAAAGCTGGGAAAGAGCCACATCAAGATTTGAACCCGGTCGGTTTCCCCCTGTAGGTTCACACCGAGGGACCAGCAAAGGGGGACCTCTGGTCCTGAATTCTGAGCTCGGCAGAGAGATCCGTGGCTTTTACCTAGGAGGGAGCTGGTGCTTTCCTGGGGGCACCACAGCGGGGATGGCTGCCCTAGAGCCCAGACGCCTCAGGGGCTCTGCAGGCAGGATCTTCAAGCCCAGACTTCTGCTCTGCGGAGGAGCCATTTCCAACCAGCGCCCACCTTTCTGATTCCCCAACACCAGTCTGCCACTTGCAGCAGACATTAAGTATGTGCAGCCCAGTGTCCCAGCCCCTATAGGCTTCCTCTCACTTAATCCTCACAAAGCCCTTTCAGGGGGGCGTTAATAATATTGTTTCCCCTGTAGAGATGAAGGAACCAACTGAACCTTCCAGAGGTGAAGGGCCTTGCCCCCCTCC
Organism: Martes martes; assembly: GCF_963455335.1. NCBI lineage: Eukaryota > Metazoa > Chordata > Mammalia > Carnivora > Mustelidae > Martes > Martes martes. The sequence continues at coordinate 167,073,983 of NC_137891.1, read as the reverse complement.
GCTGTGTGGGGGGGTCAGCATGGCCCAGTGGCTCTCTGAGTTCTATCCGTCTAGGGAGGCCTGCTGGAGGGGCCCCACCCCACCCTGATTTCAAGTCTGCAGTCCCAGCTCCCAGGACTTTCCCAACACCCCCACCGCCCCCATTCCGTTCTTCATGGCCCAGCTCCCTTGGGAACAGCCAGACCCGCCCCCTCCCTCTCCCGGGCTGTGCTCTTGGCAGCTCTGCCGCCCTGGGCTCTGGTCCGGGGGTGGTCCCCAGCGGTAAGAAGGGCGGGGTGGGCAGAAGCTGGGATCAGCTGGGCTGAGACTGGGGCATCCGGAGAGCCCGAGGCCCCCACCTCTGGGTCCATGGTGCTCCAGGCTGGGGTGGGCAGGGCCCTTTGGAAAGGGGTGGCTTGAGGTTTAATCACTTTATCAATGTTTGTTTGTGTAATTCAGCCCTGAGATGCTTTTCCTTCCATCTGTCCCCACCATCTGCTCCCATCAGGATTTTCCAAACCGTTTGGGACCTAAGAGGGGAGGGTGGGGGCTGTGCCTCTGAGGGGTTGGGGAGGGGCTGCCTTCATCTACCTCCCAGAGAGGCTTCTAGGGAGAGCTCAGGCTCCGGAGTCACATGCAACTAGGTTCAAGTTCTGGCATTGTTGCTTTCTTGTTGTCTGACCTCCAGCAGGTGACCCGAGGTCTCTGAGCCCTGAGGATTAGTTCAGATCAAAGGAGATGATACTTGAAAAGTACCCTGCATACAGTAGGTGCTCAAGAGATAGGCAGTCCCCTCTCCATTCACCCCCCACTTGCCTCTCTCTTTGGCATCCCTCTCTAGTGCTAGAGGAGGGTAGCCAGCTCTGGTTTCTCTACGTAGCCCCATTCCTTGGGCCCTGGGGACATCCCTCCCCTGGGACTTGCCCTTTCTTCCAGCTCCCATGGGTCCTGCCCATTCCTCAGTCCTCTCAATGACCCCACTCAACGCCTGCCTGAAGTTGCACCTCTCCCTCCCTCCTAGATGCCTCAATTTGGAGTGGGAGGGGGTGAGCATCGTTGGCAAGGACACCTCCAGCCTGACCCCCAGAACAGGCCTTCATAGAGCTTTTCAAATCTACAGAGTTCCAGAGCCACTAGGGCCTCCTCTCTACTCTGCTCATGCCTAGAATTTCAGGCCTGTGAGGGGTCTGTAAGGCAGTAAGGGAGCCCTGTCTTGTTAGTACTGTGGTCAGGAGTTTCAACTGGGGATATCAAGGCACATAGGTCATTTATCTAACCTTCCTGCTCCAAAATGGAAGAGACTTGCTCCAGGTCATCCAGGAGTGAAGGGCCCAGGCAGGCCTCCTGACAGCTGCCCCTCTGGCCCCCTTTCTGGGCTACATCCCAGGGCACTAGGTCTTGGGGGTCAAGGACCTTTGGTGTGCAATGTGGGGGAGCCCTAAGCCTTCTGCTTTGGCTCAGGGGACCTCCCAGTGCTTCCAAGGCCCCCAAGAAGGGAAAGGTGGCTGATGAGAGGTAGTGCAAAGACTACCCAAGTCCAGCTCTGCCCCCAGATCTACCCTACTCATTCCAGGTTCAGGGAAAGTCAAGGGAGGTGAGGCCTCCAGGGAGAGAAGTCATGGTCCTGCCTTCAGGAGACAGAATTCAGACTGGAGGTCCTGAGGGCAGGGCATCAGAATTACCCTCACAGGGAAGAAAAACAGTGGGGATGGAAGGCCTCTGAGGGGCTAAGCCAAGAAGTCAGCCTGGAGGAGGTGGAGCTGGGGTGGGGAAGTGGGAGAAAGCAGAGATAGAGGCTGAGCAGCTCCTTGTGAGGGAAAACTGAGGCCTCACGAGGATGGAGAGGACGATCCAGACCAGGCTGGGAAGATTCTCTGGCTTCAGGCCAGAGAGAGAGAGGAAGGAGGAAGAGTGGGAGGGGAAGCCCAGGCAGAGAATGCAGGGCTATCCTGTCACCTAAACCCAAACAGGGAAAGCTCTCCAGGCCTAGTGGGGAGGATGGAGGGAGCTTGTCACTCCAAGGGCCTGGGGTGGGGCCTGAGTGGCAAGTCTTTCCCTGCCCCCAGGTCCTCAGGCAGGAGGCAGCTGGGGATCACCCACGCATGTCTGGCGTCTCTCACGCCTCCACTGGGGGTCCCCACACCAGAGCCAAGGCACACAGAGGAACTGATGTTCTAGAGGGCCCAACTGCCCCCCCTCCCACCGCCCCCGGCTCCCCAGCTCCTCCAGCTGAGACCTCCCCATCCTCAAGCAGAAGGACTAAGGCTAGACTTTGGTCACCTAAACTGCTTGGTCTGGGACCTGGAGGTAGAGCTTTGGGTTGAGCCCTGGAGAGCCAGGGGCCTCCCGGCAGCTGTCTCCGAACTGGAAGGAGCTGTCCAGTCAGAAGGTAGATGCTGTGGGCTCACCTTCAAAGTAACCAGACCCATCTCTCTCACCCCGAAGTGGCCCCCTGCTCCTACCCTGCCTCCCACTCCTTAAGTCTGTTCTTGGCAAAATGCCTGAGTAAGCCTGACTTGAAAGTCAGACCCTCACTCTGCTCAAAGCCCCAAGAGCTTCCCATCTCAAACTCTGAAGTCCTTGAAATGGTCCTAAGCACAACCAGGATCCCAACCTCTGAACCCCGCCTCAACTTTTCCCCAAACGTTTATCTAATACATCATAGGATTGACTTGTATATTTTGTCCATTGTTTATTGCCCACTTCTGTAACCCCACTGCCTAGAACAATGCTGGGCACAGAAATAGTGCTTGATGAATGTGCAATGAATGGAAGAGGGCATATGGATTCAAGTCCAAGCCTTCCACTCACCAGCTGTGAGACATGGGGAAAAATCATGCAGCCCCTCTCAACCTCAGGTTGCTCATTTGTGAACAGGGGACAATAAGGACCACCTCCTAAAGATAAAGGACAAAATTCAAGCTCAGGACGTGGGGGTTATTGCAGAAGCTGGGGGAGGGAGGATGCAGCCCTCACCCTGGCAGGAGGAGCTGCAATTGGGGAGGGGGGGGTCAATGACTCCAGAGAAGGGCTGTCCTGTGTATGGGTGAGGTGCCTACGCACTTCAGACCCCCCCCTCCCCCGCTCCGCTGGAAATGCTTGCTCCCCAGGCCCACATATGACCAGAGGCAGGGGAGGGAGGGAGTATGGGAGGAGCAATTTAGATCAATGTTGGGAAGTGGGATTCATTCTGAGAGGAATCCGAAGATGAGATGGGGCGGTGGGCAGGAGATGGGGGCGGGGCTTTGTAAGGCCGAGGAGGGGTAGGGGGCGTGCCTGGCCCCCAGAAGACCTCCGGGACTGCAAGAGTGGGCGCTGCCCCCTCGCGGAAGAGCCCCCAGCTCAGTTAGTTCCCGAGTTGAGGCGCGGGGGCGGGGAGGGTGCCTATCGAACCGCCCAGACTCCGGATTCCGCCCGCGGAGCGACCTGCAGCTCCGCGCCCAGGTAGGGATGGGAGAGGAAGGCGGGAGGAGCGGGGGTTGTCCCCGGTTCGGAAAGAGGTCTCTGGGCACTGACCCCTCCCACCCCGACCCCATTTGGGCTACCTGGGTCGAGATGCTGAGAAGGATACCTCTGTCCTCCTACCCCGGCGGGCGCTCCCTCGTGAGGGGGCCAGGGAAGTGAGGGCGTCCCCCTTCCCTCTCCCGGGCAGGGGCGGGGGCGGAGTCAAGAGCCCCGCTCCCCCCCGCCCCGGGGGCTGGAGGGAAAGGGGAGGAACGGGGACCCCTCCGGGGAGGGGCTCTGGGCGAACGCCGCGGGGCGTCTCCCTGGCAGTCCCTCCCCCCGCCCCCCGCCCGCCCCTCCGGCCGCCTCTGCCGCCGCGCGCCGCAGCAGCGCCGCCTTCCCTGCGCAGTCGGTGTCTCCGCGTCGCTGGGTGAGTGGGGGCCGCTCCGGCCGGGGCTGGGGGATGCGGGGAGGGGGCAGCCCGGAGGGAGGGGTCCCCGTCGAGCCTCTCCAACCCCGCCGCTCCCGCGCCTCCCGGGAAGCCTGCCTCCGGGGGCGCGGGGAGAAGGGGGCTCCCCAGGGGCAGGAGCGCAGCGCTCTCCAGGGTCCTGACCGCCGAGTGGCCGGCCCGGAGGAGTCGCGTTCCGGCCGCCTCGGAGCGCCCCCTCCAGGAGGGGCCCCGCGCCCGGCGCTCTGAAGCGTGGGCTCCGCGCGAGAGCTGCGGAGAGGTTTGGAAAGGGTCCCCCGGGTGAGTTTCTCAGGTCGAGCTGAGGGTCCTTCCTATCTGGGGGACTAGGGGGTCTTTGCGGAGACGACAGAATCTCCTACCACCTTCGTTTCCAAGTCTCCCGATTGGGAGGGGCAGCTCTGAGGGTGGCAGGGAGGAGGGGGCACTGGAAGAGCTCTCCCGCTCTGTGCATCTCTCTGCCCCCGCCCCGATGACCCAGTTCCTTGGACCTTGAGGAGGGGACTAAGGGACACACTCCTCCGCCTCAGCCCCACGCATTTCCTCAGTCCCCTCCCACACACTTGTTCACTGGGTCCTCAGTCTGGGGCAGAAGAGGCTGCTCTGGAAAGGAGGGTCACCAACTTACAAAAACATGCGTGTGACACACTGCTGAGGACACACACAAGTCCCCAAATGGCCATGTAGGCACATCGCCCTCTTACTGTGATGGGTGCATACCTAGTCACAGGCACATATATAGACTGAAACACACGAGAGTCAAATGCAATGCAGAAACCAGGGGCATCCATGCATACATGAACACAAGCACTCACACACATGCTCATTACATGCACTCAGCTTCGTGCAGATGCACACACAAGGAACCCCCCTCACTCTGTCTCACTCCCAGCGCCAAGCTAGGGGGAGGGATTCACCAGCCTGTGCCCCTCCATCCTGCCTAGAAATGCCTGGCTGTCTCCTCTCCCTTGCCTTCCCCTCAGCCCCCCACACCCTAACCTCCTACACAAAAAGGTAAGTATTGGGGGAGGGTTGGCTGGCCAAGGCTCTCCCTGGAAAAGAGACCCCCTAGGAGGTCTGAGAAGGGCGGTGGCTCCCTCTCCTGGGACCTGGAAGCACCTCTGGGAAAAGAAAAATGGCAAGGACGCCTGAGGGTCCCACGTGCAGCTGCCCATGTGAGAGGTGTCGGCATGGGAGTTGGCTTGTGATGGCATGTGTGAGACATGTGGGGTCGTGGGCTGCTGTCTTGATGCACAGAGTAGGGGAGCTGTTGTGCCGTGTGTCAGAACATGTGAGTTGTGGAGCTGAGGGAATGCTGTCGTGTGTGGAGACATGGTGACCCATGGGTGGCTGTGGGCTGGTATTTGAGTGGCATGGGAGCCGGTGTGTGGATTTGCTGAGCTGTGGAGCATAATATATGTAAGTGTGTGTTCATCTGTATATTGTCGTGCATGAGCCTTGTAGCATATGGGTCCACGTAAGTCACTTTTGTTTAACACTTAGGTGGCACATAGAGGTGCAGGCATCATTCCAAGTGCTTCACATGTATTAACTAATTTAATCCCCCCCCCCCAAGTAACGAGGTAGGTACTGTTACCCTCACTTTACATATGGGGCAGAGAGAGTATAAGGAGCTTGTCTAAGGTCACCTGGCTGGTAAGAGGCAGAGCTGAGATTCAAACCCAGGTGGTCTGGCTCTGGTGCCTTGTGGTGGCCTTTGTCAGGACCATGTGTGCAGTCAGTGTCTGGGCCGCAGGTGTATTTTGTAGCAAGCAGGCATACGTGAGGCAGTGAAGGAGCAGGAGGGAAGAGAGAGGACGAGAAGGCCTTTTGCACCTCCCTGGGTAACTCTGGGAGTCGGCCCTCTCACTCCATGCCTGTGCGACCTGAACCAGGTCGCTTTGCTTCCTTGAGCCCGCCTTCTCATCTGTAAAGCGGGGCTAATCCCCAGACTTCCCTTGGTGAGGGAGAAATGGTATACATCTGTGACAGCCCAGTGGCTGGCACTGAGCAGGCCCTCAGTAGATGAGCCCCTTCCTCTGCCTCCTGGTCTGTTCCCTGGGAACGTGTAAGGTAGGGGACATGGTGTGGAGCAGGTCACAGTGGCAGGGGGAGGACTCTTGGCCAGCTCCTCTCTTCCCCTGGGTCAGATGAGAGGCTGGGGTGGCTGGTGTCTGGGGCCCTTCCTGGAGTGGTGACAAGGGGCCAAGAGGGCCTGACCATTCCTCTCTACCCCTTGACCCCCTCGGGGACCCAGGTGGGACTTGGCTTGGCGGCCATGGGCAAGCAGAACAGCAAGCTGCGGCCGGAGATGCTGCAGGACCTGCGGGAGAACACGGAGTTCTCCGAGCTGGAGCTGCAGGAGTGGTACAAGGGCTTCCTCAAGGACTGTCCCACGGGCATCCTCAACGTGGACGAGTTCAAGAAGATCTACGCCAACTTCTTCCCTTATGGTGACGCCTCCAAATTCGCCGAGCACGTCTTCCGCACGTTCGACACCAACAGCGACGGCACCATCGACTTCCGGGAGTTCATCATTGCGCTGAGTGTGACCTCGCGTGGCCGCCTGGAGCAGAAGCTCATGTGGGCCTTCAGCATGTACGACCTGGATGGCAACGGCTACATCAGCCGTGAGGAGATGCTCGAGATTGTGCAGGTGGGCCCCTGGGCCCCTCAGGATGCCAGGTGCAGGGCCTGGCCGCAGGCACCTGCCATCCCTTTTTATCCTCTCAACAGTCCTCGTGGGTAGGTAGTGGCAGGTGCTACTCTTGTGGCCCATTTGAAAAACCATTAGGAAATAATTTCCAGTTTCAAGAAAAGTTGAGAAAACTCCCATATATCCTTTACCCAGATTCACCAATTAACTTTAACCATATTTGCTTTATCATTGTGTGTGTGTGCGTGTGCATGTGTGTAATGCTTTGCTGTTGTTCTCAACGTGACCCTCTAACCCTGACTACACCAGGATATATTTCCTAAGAACAGGGACATACTCTTACATAACCCATAATATGATTATCGAAGTCAGGACATTTAATGTAGAAACAATGCTATTATCTAACTTACAGACTATATTCCAATTTTGCCAACTGTCTCAAAATGTCCTTTATAGCCCCTTTTTACCCAGGTCCAGGATCACATGTTGCATTTCGTTGTCATGTCTCTTTAGTTGCCTTTAATTTGTAACAGCCTCTCAGCCTTTGTTTTTCAAAACTTGACATTTCTTCAGAGTACATGCCAGTGATGTTTCATTGATCCTCAATTACGCAGGAGAAAATGGATGGTCAGAGATGTAAAAACATTCACCCAAGGCCACACAGCCCATGAGTGGACCACCTGGCTCCACCATCCACTTCCCATCTGGATACCGGCCACCTTTCAACTGACTGAGGGCCCATTAAGAGCCTAGTACTAACTGAGATGTCTATATCCATGAGCCAGTGCCTCCTTTCATTAACTCCATGAGGCTCAGAGAGGTGAAGTAACTTGCTCAAGGTCACACAGCATGTCAGTGGAGTTAAGTTCAAGCTGGCCACTACTCTGAGCTGCCCCTAGAAAGGGGTCTGGCTTCCAGTTCTGGAGTTGGCTTCAACTCTTAGATTTCTCATTTGTAAAATGGGGTGATGATACGGACCTCACAGGGAGATTTAAGGACCTGATATGAATGCCCTTTCTTAGTACAAGTTTAACTCAGAAAACTTCCCAAGTGCCTACCCCTTTGGCCTGTCATTGAAGTCCATCAGGGCTCTGGTTCTGTTTTATCTATCCAGTTCCTAGTTCACTTTTTGCCTGAGCCTGTGTTTCTTCACCCAAGTGGTGGGGTGTTAGCTCCCTATTTCACCAGACTATTGTAGGTACAGAGTGGGATAAGGGCTCCAGGAGACGGTCCAGCATCTAATTGTTACCGGTAAAAGTTAGAAGTTGTCAGTTACTGTTGTCTCTGCTCTACTCTAGCTAGAATGGCCTTTTCAACATCCTTGGGATATGCCCCGAGTAATCCCACCGCTCAGGTTTGCACATGCTCTTGCTCCCTTTTCTTTTGCCTCTCTGAAATCTTTCTCTCTGGTCCCTCAGCTCTGCTGCTTCCCCTTCCATCTCATCCAACCCATCCTGGATTTTTGCTTTGGCTTCTCTCTTGCAAAGCGTCTAGCTCATGCGATGCCCTCCCTGCCTATCGTTAGGTGTAAAGCCTTAATGTCTGTCTGTGACCCCCCCCTCCATGGACCAGGCATTGACTCTCTAGCTGATGGCTAGTGGGACATTCTGGGGGTCCTGGTGGAAAGGCTGGGGCAGGTGGGGTGATGGAAGATCACTCAAGGGATTGGATACCAACCAATATGAGGGATGTTCACGTTTTACCACTTAGTGTGGTTGCACTGGTATAGACCGGTAAATCTCGGCCCAGCGGGAGGTGCCAAGCCCAAGACTTCAGTCAAGCCAGCCTCATTCCTTGGGCATCCTTAGGACCCCTTCCTGGCTGGCCTCTGCTACCTACGCCCTCATTTCCTTTATGGCAGCCGCGGGCCCCGAGACGGCCAGTGCAGTCAGAACTCTGCAAACCCCAGTGACTGATTAATTACAAGCCAGTTCCCGTGAAACAACGAGTGCACAGCAATTCCAGACAATTAATTAGGAGGCCCAGGAGAGGCTTGTCATGATTGGAGCAGTCACTCTCTAAGTCATTCGCCCATCCTTCTCAGGACCCAACCCTGTGGTCCGGTGGTGGACACACTGCAAGGGAAAATGCTGCCTCTTGGCCTCTTGGGGCCCCTACTCCGGTGGGAGAGAACAAGTGTGCAGCAGCCCACTCGGACTAGCTAAATGCGGCATCTGGGAGTCTAGGGGACTGAAAGGCAGGCAAGACCTGAGGATGCAGTGGATGAGGAATGATGATACTAGAAGCTTCTGTTTACTGACCACCTACTCTAGCCAGCTACTATCCCAACTATACACACCGTCTCCTTCAATCCTCGAGGCAGTCCCCATGGGGGAGACATGAGTAAACTGAGGCTCACAGAGGCTAAGGACTTGTCTGATAAAGTGATTAGTGGAAGCAGGATGCCACTACAGGCACATCTCCTCCAAAGTCCCGGCTGGTCACTACCAGCCCCAAGCATCTATCCAGCAGCTATGAAAGAGCGGATTCTAATTCAGTCTCTGGCATCAATCCCCCTTTCCAAGCCCCCATTTCTTATCTGGAAAGTGGGGATCATGATACCCTCTTTTCAGTGCTGTTGTGAAGTTGAGAAATAATGCGTGTGAAGTATCCGGCACACAGCAGGTGTCGGGTAAGTGGTAGTCAGGGTTACTGTTCCAGGCGGAAGCTGTCCATTCTGGGAAACCCAAAAGGAGTAGAGGTGTTTGGTTGCGGCAGGATCACCTACCAGGGGAGGCCTGGTGATGGAGAGGTCAGCAAGCACCTTGGGTTCCTGGGGCTGAACGGTTTGGACTTGGTAGAAAGAGCAGTGAGAGGTGTCAAAGACTTTTAAACTTTTAAACAGGTGGAGTCCCTGCCAGATGCCGGGCACTGTGCTGAGTTCTGAGGATACGGGCACTAGCTAGATATCCATGATCTTTATCTGTAGGCTGGGGACTAGGAGCAATCCTACAAAGGCAAAATTACTTCCAGAGAGGTGTCCCCAAAGGAAAAGCCCTGGAGACTCTGGGCCAGCATATGGGCCTTGACCCAGCGGGGATCAGAGAAGGTCCCCCTGAGGAAGTGCCATGTAAGTTGCCTCCCAAGGAAGAGTGGGAGGCAGCAGAAGGAGCGTGGGGCAGTATCCAGGAGCTGGGTGCACGGTGGGCTTGGAGGGAAGCCTGTGTGTGTGATAGGAACGAGGGGGCGGCCCATTGGGCTGAGGATGTGGCAGAGATCTGTGTTTGGAAAGATTTCAGAAGCAGTGTAGGGGACAGACCTGGGACAGCGCAGGGAAGAGACCAGTAGGGAGGCTGAGCCATATCTAAGGCAAGGGAAGTTTTTGGGATGGGAGAAGGGAGGCTTCTTGGCGGAAGTGTCAGTAGCAGAAAGCTGGAAGATTGGGGCCATCCGTCTGGTCTTTTGAGTTATGGGGCGCAGGGACCCACCTATCCCACAGACCAAGCCCTACGTGCTCTGTGTACATTTAGCACAAATACCCTCCTTCGCGTTGCCTCCAGAGATCCTGCACGTGGCAGCTGCAGTTCTGGGCTCAACTGAGCGCATGCTGTCCCCGCCCCTGACAGATGCTCACTTGAGTTCATTTGCATAACGTCTCCTCCCGCTCTGGGCCCAGCTGCTCCGGGCCCTCCAGCCCTTGGTGCGTCCCTGCGCCCCCTGCTAAGCCGGTACTTACCCTGGAGCCCGCGGCGCCGGGTGTTCTAGGCCCTTCGCTCTCTGGGCCCTGATATTCTCCAACATCTCTCCTGTCCCCCTGCACGTAGGCACCCCCAAATTCTCGGTGCCCACTCAGAGCTTCCCGCCGCCGCTCCTTTGTACGTGCAGATTGCTCTGCCAGGAATGCCTTTCCCACCTGGCGCTCCAAGGGAACTTGGTCGGGGCCCGCTCCAATAGCCCCCCTCTTTTGGGAAGCCTTCCTAGGTAGTCCTTCCTGAAGCCCCCCTCACCCGCCCTTCCGGTTCTCCGTGACCACCTCTCCACCTCACCCAGGAGGAGCTGCAAACTGCGTGTCTGGGGGCGGTTTGGGATGATGGGTGGGGGTGGGGGTGGGGGTGGAGGGTCGGGCAGGCTCCTCTCACTCCCTGCCTCCCCCTCCCGCCCCTCAGGCAATTTACAAGATGGTTTCGTCCGTGATGAAGATGCCGGAGGACGAGTCGACCCCAGAAAAGAGGACCGAGAAAATCTTTCGCCAAATGGACACAAACAACGACGGTGAGGGGGCAGGGGCGGGGCTGGGTGGGGCGGGTGCCACTCCCCCGTCCTCTCCCGCTGCTCTGCTCTGCCTCCCCTCGCTGCGCGGCCGCCTTCTCCCCCATCACTGCTCCCCTTGCCCCGCAGGCAAGCTGTCCCTGGAGGAGTTCATCCGCGGGGCCAAAAGCGACCCGTCCATCGTGCGCCTGCTGCAGTGCGACCCCAGCAGCGCCTCCCAGTTCTGAGCGAGAGGACCCAGGTTCCCCCTCCTCCCTGCCTTCACTGGCCCTCTCCCGGCTATCAGCTTCCTCTCCCTTGTGTCCATCCAGCCTGGGGGTCACACTGGGCACCCCCCAGGGCCTGCACTGGAGAAGGGAACCTCGCAGTATCCCTAAGGCCCAAGCAAGCAAGCGGTCAGCACCGTCAATCCGAGAGGCAGTATCTCCCTTAGGCAAGGATTGAGACGCAGGCTCTGGCTGGGTCTGCCCTCCCTCGCCCAGACAGAACTTCGACCATTCCCCCACCCCCCACACACCCGCACCCCCACGGCTCCCCTACTCCCACGCAGCCTCAAGCTCCTCCCCCAATCACCGGCAAGCTCCCCAACCCCCACCCCACCCTAGTAGCTCTCAGGGTGGAGGGGGGAAGTATTCCCAGGTGTGGAGGCTGTCTTCATCTGGAAAGGAGAGAAGGATTCCAGAGGCGGCCGGATTTGAGGAAAAAGCCTCCTTGAGCCATCCTTTCCTGCAGGAGGGCCTCAACCCTTCCTGTTCCACTGCTTTTGTTCTCCTGGAGGCCAGGAAAACAAGAGGAAAACCTTGGGGTTCCAGCCTCCCAGCTGTGGGTCCCATGAACCCCCACCTGCCTTCCAGCACTTGGATGAACACAGACCCACTGATTCCGCTGTATATGTTTCCTCCCTCAGACACACACACAGGCCCACAGATGGGCAGACACCCCCAGAGCCCCAGCCACAGCACCCTTGTGGGAAAGCAGCACAGCCCCTCCCATGTCCCTTCCCCTGCTGCATGCATCCACGTGGAGCATCTCTGTTCTTTTTAATAACTTCAGAATAAAGTCTCATTTCAGTGCAGTGGGCTGGGTAGCTGCGGGAGTGGGTGGAAAGCCCCACTGGGGTCCCTGAGTGACCGGCGAGCCCTCTCAGGTCTGCTCCAGGAATCCTGGCCTGGCCACAGTGCAGACTGGGTTGTAGGGCCCTAGTGGTCATGGGGCCTGGATGGGGTATCGGCTCTCAGAGGGTCAGCGGCTCAGAGCTGGTGCAGCTCAGCAGGTCACGGCCCTCCACAGGCTCTGGGCTCTCCGGCCTCTGCGGAGACACAAGAGGGTGCCAGGCTCTGGGTCTGCTCCTCCAGGACACCTAGGGGCTGGTACGACTGCGAGGATCTCAGGGGCAAAGGGGCATCACTATTCCCTCCCATGCAAGAGCCAGGCCATACCTTTGGAGTACCCCCAGTTTGAGCCCAGATACCCCTCCCTCCCCCTCAAGATTCATCCTGGCCCTTGGTTGGGGGAGCCAGGTTTCAGTGCTGTGACCAAGCTGCTCCCTTTTGTCCTGGGGGAAAAAACTTTTGCCCCACTTCTCAAGGCAAGGGGTAGGGGCAGACCAGCCTGGGCTCCCCAGCAAGGGCTCCCACAAATACGGGGAGTCAGGGCTGATGGAGGGGGTGACAGGCCTTACCATGTGGTGACTGCTTTTCCCCCACCAGGGCCTCAGTTCCAGCAGCTGGTGGGTGAGCTGGGCGCAGCGCACGGCAAACACGCTCTCTGTCACGCAGAACACTAGCGAGATGCCCCAGAGGCACAGGCTGGAGCTCTGGTGGGGGAGCACAAGGATAGAGGGGGTGTCTCTAAGAATCCGCTCCCACCTTTGATGAGCACCTGGGTGTCACCCTCCAACCCCCACCCGCTCCCCTACCTCCACCCCCTGCCAACCCCAGGCCTAAGCACTCACATAAATGCGTGTGGGGTCGAAGGGACAGTCAGGCACCAGTACGAGCACTTTGGGGCTTCCAAAAGTACAGGCGGCCAGCAGGGCCCGGCCCTGGGTGGCAAAGGTCACGGCAATCGAAGCCAAGAGGCCCAGAGCACAGGTCAGAGACAGAAGGGCACAGGCCACGCTCGAGCTAAACACTGTCCAGCGCTGGATGGGAGAGGCCACTGGTCAACGGATGTCAGGCTCGGCCCCCATGGGGTCAGCCTTGCCCCCTCCAGGCAGGTGAGGCCCTTGGGGGCAGCTGCTGCCCCTGAGCCACCCCTACAGCCCCTCCCAGGAGGAGCCACATACCAGGGGGACGCTGGGGAGGTAGCGGGACAGCACAATGGCTGCAATGCCTGAGGTGATGACCTGCGGGGAAGGACAGTAGGCAGGGTGTCAGGGCCACTCTCGACAAAGACTCCACTGACGCCAACTCTGGCCCTCCCAGACCCCAGCCCCCCAGCCCAGTTCTGCTTTGGCCCCACTACCTCCGTCTGCACGAAGCCACTGCCTCCTCACAGTCCAGACCTGAAGAGATGTTTCTGGCACCTAGTAACTCCCTGCCTACAACCTTCCATGACTCCCTACTGCTTCTAGTTGTGTATCTCAAACAGGCACCTGTGTCGCCCAGGGCTACAGGGGCAATGTCACAGGATAATATGACACATCTCCCTGGAGGGGAAAAGATTCTGGAAGAAACTAAGTAACTCGACTGGCAAGGAACTAAATACGGAATTGTTATTTTAACAAGTCAGAAAACTTTGTGGAATAGGGACGCCCAGGAGGGCTCAGTCGGTTAAGCCTCCAACTCATGGTTTCAGCTCAGGTCTTGATCTCAAGGTCCTGAATTCAAGCCCTGTTTTGGGCTCCAGGTTAGGTATGGAGCCTACTTAAAGGGAAAAAAAAAAAAAAAAAAAAAAGGAAATGTTACAGAGTAAAATTCTGTGCGCTGGGCTGGTGGGAGTCAGGTGTGTGATAGAGAACCAGCAGTGTCTTTAATTCCCCAAGCAGACACAAGTCAGTGTCCCAGCCTGCTGGGGCCAAGCTCGTGCCACAGTATGAGCTCACAGAAAGGACGCTAGCTGTGGTGTCAGACACAACAGTTTCAAATCCAGTTGGTTTCTTTGTATCAGCAGGGCTCTGGGTGAATCCTCAGCGTGGTCTCCCGCTCTGGGCAGGGAAGCTGGGAGGATTAGCTGAGAGAATGAGGGCAAAGCTGAAGGGGTGTGGCCCAGGGCCCATCCCTGGTGGATCTCCTGACCCCAGCTCACCTCACGGCTTTCCCTGACTTCCTTAAGGCTGGCAAGAGGAAGGAACCAAAAAAAAAAAAAAAAAGAGGAAGGAACCAGAGTAGCAACGAGGCCAGGGGACACCGCACACAGCTCTGTAGCCCCGCCCTGTCCCACTGACTGAGGCTGTCCTGCTTGCTGGGGCCTGTGATCTCCATTCACTCAAGGCTTGGGGCCAGCAGGCTGTATGACCTTCACCTTGTAGAGGACAGAACAGGCTTAGAGACAGAAATAAGCTCCTCATCCAGGATGTGGCAGAGATGGAACTCCAGACTTTGAAATATGGCTGTTGCTCCGAGGCTGCCGCCACCTCTGCCAACAGGTGGAAAAGACCTTTCTGACCTTGGGACTACCGGGTTCCTTCATTCCCGAATTCCTCAAACAGGTACTGGCATCCGGGCCTAACCCTGGCCACCATTCGTTGAGCACATCTCACAGACCAAGCCTAATGCTGAGTTCCTGCCAAGTTGGCTTTTTCAGGGTCTCCAGAATAGATCTGAACCATTCCCACCTCCACACCTTTGCCTCTGCCATTCTCTGCATTTGGAATGTCATCCCAGCTTCCTCTCCTACTTGCCGGCTCTGGCATGCCTCCCATCTGGGTTATGGTAATTACAGCCTATCTTTGAACTCCTACTCATCCATCAATACCCAGCTCTGGGGCCTCCGCCTCTGGGATCCCTCCTGGACCCTCCCAAGCTGAGCTGATGTTCCTTCCTTTTGCCCAGCACTGCCTTCACTACTTCCCTCTTATGTTTTTTTTTTTTTTTTAAAGATTTTATTCATTTATTTGACAGACAGAGACCACAAGTAGGCAGAGAGGCAGGCAGCGAGAGAGAGGAGGAAGCAGGCTCCCTGCTGAGCAGAGAGCCCAATGCGGGGCTCGATCCCAGGACCCTGGGATCATGACCTGAGCTGAAGGCAGAGGCTTTAACCCACTGAGCCACCCAGGCGCCCCTGTTTTTTTTTTTTTTTTAAGATTTTATTTATTTATTTGACAGACGGAGATCACCAGTAGGCAGAGATGCAGGCAGAGAGAGAGGAGGAAGCAGGATCCCTGCTGAGCAGAGAGCCCGATTTGGGGCTCGATCCCAGGACCCTGAGATCATGACCTGAGCCGAAGGCAGAGGCTTTAACCCACTGAGCCACCCAGGCACCCCAATACTTCCCTCTTGTCATGTTAATCCTAGCTCACAGTAATGAACATGGACCAGATGCCGGATACTCATTAATTCTCACCGGGACCCTCTAAGTGGACACTGTTCCCTCCCCCATGTTATAGAAAAGGCAGCTGAGGCAGAGAGAGAGGCTGAGAGTCTTGACCAGTGGCTAAGGTGCAGAGCAGAAGGCGTGGGGCGCTCTACTTGCCCCCCACCCCCAGGCTTGGGGAGGGGACTCACCAAAGGCCTTTCAAGCCCCCAGCCCCCCCTCTCGCCAGTCCCCCTCCTGGCCCAGCCATACCACAATGGCAGACGTGACAGACAGGATGTTGACCACGCAGTACTGCAGGGCCACCGCATCGTGGGGACTAGCCACGTAGCGCAGCACAGTGCCATGGAGGAGGGCAGCTGCGATGAAGCTCACATGACCCAGCACCACAAGCACCAGCCCTGTCTTCATCAGCACCCTCCGGAAGTCACCCACGTTCAGGCCACCTGTGGGCGACAGCCATGTCAGGGTCCGGGGAGGAGGGACACAGCCTCTGGAGGAGAAGACCGAAACCCCAGCAGGAGTAATGGATGCTGGGCTCTAAGTCCATTTCTGCATGACTTGGGGTCATTAACTTGTCTTGAGCCTCAGTTTCCTCATCCGGAAAAGAGGTTCACAATGCCTTCCTGAGAGTCTCCCAAACTCCAAGGCTGGAAAAGCACACCAGTGGTATTTAATAAAGCGTCACAGTCCACATGAGTGCTCAAGGTCCTGAGGGGCAGGGCCATGGCTTGAACCTGGGTCTCTAGCTCCAGATCCATGGTCTTTCCGCCAAGCTCCCCAGTCACTGATTTATTCACTCAGGAGTTTTTACACAAATGTTCACTGAGTGCCTGCTCTGGGCCAGGCCCTTTATAAAGCACCCTGGTGAGTTTGACAGTGACTGTCCCAGCCCAAGGAGCCCCTAGTTCATGGAGCAGGAACCAGGTCCTGCTCGGGATTCACTTTGGAACACAGAGCTGGACACACAGTAGAGAATGAACTCACAATTGCTGAACTGACTCCGGGCAAAAAACTCAAGCATCTGGGTATCCATTTCCTCATCTTTAAAATGGGAAGAATAACTCCCGTCTCCCAGTGGAGAAGGAGGGTCCCACCAGGAGACAGGAAGTGGGGGGAGGAGGGAAGGTGGGTGGGACATACCGCGCAGGTCCTGAGAAAAACAAGCTCTTGGTGCAGAGGCACCAGACAGGGACAGGGCAGGTGGGGGAGGCTGGGGTCAGAGAACACCAGAGAGGCATACGCAAATTCCTTCTGAGTGGCCAAGTGGCTACTATCTGCACACCCCAGGAATAGAGAACCCTCTTTCTTGGGCAGCTCAGGCTGTTCCATATCTGTCCTCTGGAATGCCCTTTATGGGTGCTGGCTTTGTCCCCGAGGCCACACACCATGCTAGCCCCCTGGCCCTGTCAGCTTCCCCATTCCAGCCAGCTCTGGGAGACTGGGAGACTGGCCAGGCGCCAGCAACCCCCCTTCTTTGCTTAGCTCTTCCCAGTGGGACCTGAGTCCCTTCTTAGACCTCAGTCTCCCCATCTGTGGCAGAGAGGATTGGATCATATTTTGTATATTAGCTCTGTAGCTAAAAGAGATAAAGAAAAGAGAGAGAGAGAGAAAAGAAGGAAGGGAGGGCGGGAGGAAGGGCGGGAGGAAGGGATCATTACTTGGGGGCCCTGGGCCAAGAGGCAGTCCTTAGGGAGCAGGGAGGGTAGGGCCCAGCTCACAGCCCTTCTGTGTGACCTTGCCATATATAAAATGGGGAGGGGCTGGCCTAGCTGTCTCTGAGAGCCCTGGAGCCTGCAGGGCCCTCTGGAGCTGGACCAGGTCTGGGAGCAGAGGGCGGATGATGGGCTTGATGGGCACAGTGCAACTGGAATGCCACTGCGTAGATTAGCTGCCAGCCGAACAGGAAGCTCCTTCCCGGGGGCCTGACCCACCTCACTCCATCCACCCACCTACCTGGCAGCCCAGACACCACCTGGCTTAGGGCTGGGCTCATGAACAACAACAACATCCTAGGACCCAGACTCTGTCAAACCCGAGACACGGTGCCAGTGCGGGGCTGTGCCCGGAGCCCTGGACGCAGTCTCAGGGCAGTGTTGGGCTCTCTGTTTCCAAGTGACCATTCTTAGAGCACTGAGCAATGTGGTTGGCACGGCGGGAAGCACTTTACTCTTGGGAGCTCACTTCCTTCTCACAGCAGTCCTAGGCGGTGGTGCTACCATCCCCATTTTACAGATGAGGAAACTGAGGTTCACGGAGAGTGCGTGGGGAGTCCCCAGGTCCGTCTGATGCCCCAAACCAGCATCACTGTGGGTAGGGAGTGAGGGGAGAGGGCACATCGGTCCCACTCTGTCTGCCTCCTGTTCCCTAAAGGCCCTCCCATCCCCACCCGGCCGGAAGAGCAGAGGCTTGGAAGTGCGAGCCTTTTGCCAGGCTGAGGAGGGGAAGGGGCAGGGAGCCTCGGGGTCAGAACTCTCTGGGCCCCGGATCTCTATCCCTCCGCTCTCCCTCGTGCTCCCTCCCCCAGGGACTCTCCTCCTCCCGGAGGGCTCCTTCCTCCGCAGGAAAGGAAAGAGGGGGCGAGGGGCGGAGGCGCTACCCCACCTCCAGAAGAAACCAGCAGCCCTCCTCCCTCCACCTTCGTGCTGGGGAAACGGAGGCCGAGAGCGGCAAGCGACTCGCAGGGAAGGCGGCGCGGACCCCGGGGTTCCGGGCTCCGGCCGCAGCGCTCCGCCCCCGCGGGAGGATCCGGGGCGGCGGGGGGCCTCGCGGGCCGTCCCGCCGCGGCTCACCCAGGCGCAGACACATCTCGGCTCCCGCGCGGGCTCTCCGCGGCCGCTTCAGCGGGGCTCCGGGTGCCGTGGCCGGCGGGGCCCCGCTCGCATCCCGGTCCGCAGCCTCCGCGCCAGCCCGCCGCCCGCGCCGCCCGCGCTGCCCGCGCCACGCCTCCGTCCCGCCCGGAGCCGCGGGGTCGCCGGCGCCCGGCCTCCCTTCCCGTCACCCCCCGGGCGGCCCAGCCCCGGGAGGGCCCTGGCGGCTCGTTTGCATCCCGGGCCGGTCGGACCGGCTGGGCAGCCCTTCCCGGCCCGCCCGGCTGAGTCACGGCGCTGGCCCCACCCACCGGGCCGCCTGCCTCGACGTCTCCCCCCACCCCCGAGCCCACCCCTCCGCGGTGGTTCCATTGCACAGATGACCACTGAGGCTCCGAGGAGGCGCGGTCCTTCGGATGGGGGCCGCGTGCGTGTGGGCTGTGGCTGTCGTGACCCGGTGGGCGCCTGGACGGGGCAGCCCCAGGGTGAAGGTTGAGAATCTCCTTCTTTCTAGAAGATGGGGAGCTGCAGCCGCGGCGGTGCGAGAGCACTGCTTGGGGAACCAGAGTCTGCCCCCGACTTACTGTGTGACCTCAGGCAAATCACCTTCCCTCCCTGGACCTTAGTTTTACCCGTCCTGGGAGGCTTCAGTCCTCGACGCGGAGCAAGGCGCTTTATTTCTCTGTCTTGGGGATGGGGGTGGGGGTTCTCTGTTCTCTCACTGAAAAATCAGGGATAACAATTGTTGTCCTTTAAGGCCGTGGTGAGACAAAAGGAGATACAGAAAAAAATGAGATAAGAAAACACTTAGGAAATTCTCTAGAGTACCTTCAAAGACCAAGTATAGACCTCGAAGAAACACACAGTGGGGGCTTTACTTATCCTGGTTGCTGGTTACTGAGCCGCTTTACTGGGCTAGGATGGACCCTGCCCTCCCCTGTTTGGTCCTCAGCATCTGGAAGGGGACCCACCCAAGAACACCCAGCCGGAAGTGGTGGCTAAGGGGGATCCCAGAGTCCCATTCAGGTCTCTGTGCCCACCTGCCCCGGGGTGGCTGTGCTGTGGCTGCCTCCCTGGGCTTTCTCAGCCCCTAGAGCAGGCCTCTGGGAGGCCCTCTCCTGGTATCCAGGCAGCATGAGTTCCTGGTCTGCACCCCTACCCCACTGGGCAGCGGCCTTAAAGGCAGGGGCTGGCTTGCTGCGTGGAGGACCGGATATCCACCGAATGTGTCCTCTCCTGCACACCCGTACTGGTGCCAGCCATGTGCCCTGTGTGTCAGACACCCGGTCAGCACACAGAGCCAAAGGTGCGAGTGGGGCCATCTGACACTGGGGCTGGGGAGCCCCCTTGGGTGTTGGCCACAGTGGGGCAGGCTGGTCTGATAACCCCCAGCAGACAGGCTTCCCCGTTATCAGCGGTCTGAAGGGGGACCATGCCCAGCAGGGGCAGTGTAGGGAGAAATCTTCTCAGGGTGGAAGACAAGATGCGGCAGGTCAGGAAGCCCTTGGGCTGATCCCCTCCCAGGCTGGCATTTGGATTTTTATGTCCTCAGAGGCAACCTTTTTGCAGGGCGGCTGGGCAGTACTTACCCGCATTGAAGGGGTCAAACACTTGTATTTGCAACCCAGCAGTTCAATTTCTAGGTATTCGTCTTACACACCAGAAAGTGCAAAAGACGAGCATGCCTTTAATGGTGGTTATGGACGAGCCGTTCCTAACAGCAAGCAAAGCACCAAAGTGACAGCTGAGGGAAGGGGTGGCTCCCAAGGAGAGGGAGGGAAGGATTTGGCTTTTTGTTTTACACGGGGTTATACTATAGAAGTCTACAATGCACCTTGATTCATGTCTTGCTTTTGTTACAAAGAGAGCAAAAAAAGTCCCCCTCATTGCCACCACCCTGCCCCACTTTACCAACAACTATCTGTGGACACAGGCCACCTCCCAGGGACCGCGCTGGACAGCCCATCCGTCCCTGCAAAGTGGATGCCAGATCTCCTGTGCCTGAGCGTGTGTGGACTGTCCAGTTGTGTCAGGCAGTTCCCTGGACACTGAGACCACCTGGGCCTTCTGGGAGTTAGGCTGGGGACCCAGGCCTCTTCAATGTCTCTGCTTTCAGATGCATAGAGGAGGGTTCTCTCTTTCCATCCTTGGAACAATACTGAGCTCAAGATTATTACCCTATTTTAAAGATGAGAAAATCAAGGCCCAGACAGGTAAAAGACTTTTCAGAGATGACACAGCAGGGACACCTGGGTGGCTCAGTTGGTTAAGCAGTTAAGCATCTGCCTTTGGCTCAGGTCATGATCCCAAAGTCCTGGGATCGAGCCCCACATCAGGATCCTTGCTCAGCGGGGAGCCTGCTTCTCCCTTTGCCAGTCTCTTCCCCTGCTTGTGCTCTCTCTCTCTCTCCGATAAATAAATAAATAAAATCTTAAAAAAAAAAAAAGATCACATAGCATGTGTCAGTGGTAGGGCTGAGTCTTGTGTACTTGTGAAGACTCCTGAGTGGGGGAGGGGACCGTGAGGGACGAGAAGGAACCCCAGCCTCCAGGGGTGGGTCTGCTCGCCGGGACCTCTGAGAAGGGTGAATTGCCCATCTGTTTCTTCCCAGTTTCCCATGCCCCAGCCTTAGTTGCCTGAAGTTATTTCCATTTTTCTTCCTTATTGCCAAGTGGCCAAAGTCCAAGCCACCCAGTGTTCCCTGCTTCTACCCCACCCTTCCGTGCACTGGCCTGAGCTTCGGAGAAGAAAGCTAGGCCAAGCTCTGGTCCCTTGTCCTCTACCAACTCACTGTGACATCGGTGCAGCTCTCTGCCATTCTCAGGCCTCAGTCTCCCCACCTGTCAAACGGGGATAATGATTGCCTCCCTGCCTCTCAGATCTCTGAGATGCAAATGACTTGTGAGACACGAGAGCACATAGAAACCTGGCCAGAGAAATAAAAGTAGAAATTCCCCCTCTTCCTGGAACAGTTAACGGCCAGGTGTGGCCCAGCACTGAAAGCTGGGACTTCCAGGGGCCGGGCCTCCCTGCTGAGCCACTCCACTGGAGAGGGGGTCAGCCCCGTCTGCTCCTTCCCCCCGGTTACTCCCCCCCCCCATTACTGGAACACTTCCCCATGTAAATGAAACACTCAGGCACAAACCTACCGTCTGTTTGACGTGTGCATATACATGTGCACGATTCTACCACAGGAGTCTGTACACGTGTGCGAAACACAAAAACCTACTGATCCTGCTTGTCTGAGAGGAGGTGGGACTCACAGGGGACTGGAGGATGTTTACAATGACGGATTCTAGATGCTGTGAACGGGGGCGTTTGTTATTTGTATTTTTTTCCCTATCTTTTACATTTCTACAAAAAAAAAAAGATCATTGCAGGAAACTTGGAGGGAATCAGAGGAAGGTGTAAAGAAGAAATCTGAATGACCCACAGTCCTCCCTGCCCTCACAGACAAGACACACTTAGGAGGGTTTTCTCCTGTGCACATAGGTCATTTTCTCCCCCTCTGAGACTCCTGGCCCCTGGCTCTGCTCTCCCAGCCCTTCTCATCACCCTGGCCTCTTGCCGTCCTGGTCACCCCCCACCATCCAGCAAGGACTTGGGTTTCAGAATTTCTGTCAGGTGATCTGTCCTACTGCTCTGATCATCCATGTAAATGACCCTCTGACACCCTTCCTTGACCTCCTCAGTGACCTTCATCGGGACCGCATCGTGTTCTCTGGGGCCACGCCTTGAATGGGCCCCTCTGGAACCCCAGCCTCAAGGGTCCCGCCAGGGCCCCTCCTGCAGTTTGCCGGTCTTCTGCCTCCCAGTGCTTCAACCCCTGACTTCACAGAGGCCACTGGCTCATTCTCTTTCCTTCTGTTCAGTCAGCCCCTCCTGGCTGCTTGTCTGACAAGCCCGCCCCACAAGGCTGAGCCTCTGAAGGTGGTCGGGGTGACGCCTGGACTTGAACCTGGGGAGGAGGGGGGAGATTTGAGGTGTGTGATGGGGGTGCCCATTCGCATTTGGAAAACACTATTCCAAAGCCACTCACCTGCTTGTTCCTCCTCCCAGGCAGGCCTTGGGACTCCACGTGGACCTCACCCCCTCTCTAATTCTCCCCCTTTCAGCTAATGCTCCCCACCAGCCCGGAAACACACCCGAGTCTCTTCTATCCTAAGACCACATCCCCTCCCTTCGACTCCCTTTACATTTCTGGATACTTCTTTTCATGTCCATTCCCTTCCCCTCCAAACTTCTGGAATGAATGATCCTGTGCTGCCTCCATCTTCTCAATGACCCCCTCCCCCTCCCCCACTGCACTGTGGCTCAGCCCTCCGCTGAAGAGCCCGGTCCAGGCCCCCAGCACCTTCTAACTCGGTGAATCCAAGGGAAGCGGTTCAGCGCGGGGCTGGTTGTTGTTAGCCGCTCCCCCTGCACGCAGCACGCTGGTTCTCCCCCTGCACGCAGGACACTGGTTCTCCCTGCTTGTTCCTTCTCAGTCTCCTTTGGGCACAATTTTTTACTTTTTTTTTTTTTTTACTTTGTTTTATTTTAATTCCAGAATAGTTAACACACAGTGTTCTTTTAGATTCAGATGTACAATATAATGATTCAGCAATTCTGTACGTTATTCAGTGCTCGTCAAGGTAAGTGTCCTCCTAATCTCCACCCCCTATTTCCCCTATGCCCCCACCCACCTCCCCTCTGGACACCACTGGTTTGTTCTCTGTCCTTAAGAGTCCGTGTTTTGGGAACATCTGGGTGGCTCAGTCGGTTAAGCAGTTAAGCGGCTGCCTTGGTCTCAGGTCATGATCCCAGAGGCTCCTTGCTCAGCGGGGAGCCTGCTTCTCCCTCAGCCTGCCGCTCCCCCTGCTTGTGCTCTCTCGCTGTCCCTCTGACAAATAAATAAATAAAATCTTTGAAAAAAAAAAAAGAGTCTGTGTTTTGGTTTGTCTCTCTTTTTTTTTTTCTTTGTTCCTTTGTTTTGTTTCTTGAATTCCACATATGAGTGATACCACCCACTATTTGTCTTTCTCGGACTGGCTGATTTCACTTAGCACTATCCTCTCTAGATCCATCCATTTTTTTTTTTTAAGAATTCATTTATTTATTTGACAGAGAGAGAGATCACAAGTAGGCAGAGAGGCGGGCAGAGAGAGAGAGGGGGAAGCAGGCTCCCCGCCGAGCAGGGAGCCCGATGCGGGGCTTGATCCCAAGACCCCGGGATCATGACCTGAGCTGCAGGCAGATGCTCAACCGACTGAGCCACCCAGGTGCCCCTATTTCTTTTTTTTATATTTATTTATTTATTTGAGAGAGAGAGAGAGAGAGAGAGCGAGTGCACTCGGAGAGAGCGAGTGCACTCGGGGAGAGCAGAGTGCAAGGAAGAGAATCCCTAGGAGACTTCCCGCCCGAGCGCAGAGCCCGATGCAAGTCTTGATCTCAGACCCCCCGAGATCATGACCTGAGCTGAAATCAAGAGTGGGTTGCTTAACCGACTGAGCCACCCAAGTGCCCTGTGCTCTACCTTTAAATATTGGTAATCTTTTGCATCCTTTCTGCTTCCTATATTGTTCCTGTTGGTTGGTTCATGTCATCTCTTGGCTCTCCTTTTATATGATAATTCTCAAATCACTGCAGCCAGACTACGGTCCCCTGAGCATTAGACTCAAATATCCAGTCGCCTGCCCTTTCTGCCGGGTGTCCCAGTCATCTCAAGCTCAACATGTCTCAGCTGATGTTTCCTCTTTTCTCCCAGACGGCTCCTTGAGTATTTTCTTAGTATCACCGTGTACCCAAGACAAAAACCTGGGGGTCATTCTTTACACTTTCCTCTTTCTACACAGAGTCAATCATCAAGTCTTGCTAAGTTACCTCATAAATGATTCTGTAACAAGTGCTGTCCTCTGTCCCTGCTACTACTGCCCTTGTTCATGTAGCATCTCCTGTGGCCCCCAGTTGTTTTTCCACACACTCCCGAATAATCTTCCTAAAGTATAAACCAGATCATGTCACTCTTCCGCTTAAAATCAGTAACATAAAGAAAATTGAAAAGACATAAATAAATGATGAGCCATTCTGGTGTCATGGATTGTAAGACTTAATATTGTTAGGAAAGCCATTCTCCCCAGCTGATCTACAGATTCGTTGCAATCCCTATCAAAATCCAAGCTCCCCCTGCCCTTGTTTTGCAGAAATTGGCAAGAGGATCCTAAAATTAGTATGGAAATGCAAAAGATCCAAAATAGCCAAAACAATCTTGAAAAAGAAGTAAGTTGGAAGGTGCATACTTTCCAATTTCAAAATATACTACAAAGCTACAGTAATCAAGACAACATGATACTGGACATAAGGATAGACATATAGGTCAATATTTGAGATTTGAGAGTAAAAACATATATAAAGAAACTAAGAAATAAAAATACACACGTGGGCAATTTTTTTTTTTTGACAAGGGTACCATGGTGATATAAAGAAGAAAGAGTGGGACACCTGGATGGCTTGGTTGGTTAACCACCTGACTCTTGATCTCAACTCTGGTCTTGATCTCAGGGTTGTGAGTTCCAGCCCTGCACTGGGCTTTAAGCTGGGTGTGGAACTTTACTTAAAAAAAAAAAAAAAAAAATCAGTGCTTTCTTAAAGTGTGGTCTCCAAATCCCTGAGCATCCCCAAGAGCTTTTCAGAGGCTCTGTGAAGTCAAAATTATTTTCATAACAATACTAAGATGTTATTTTTGCCTTTTTTGGTGGTGAGAAAGCCATGGCGGGTAGAACAGCTGGCCCCTTTAGGTAAAGTGAGGCATGGCTGCAGGTACACTTGTGGTCATTGTAGTCCTCCCTGCCCTGTCCGCACAACAAAGGAAATAAATAAAGCAGTTTTGCTGAAGAATGACTTGATAAGGGACATTTGGGTGGGTCAGTTTATTAAGCGTCTGCCTTCAGCTCAGGTCATGATCCCAGTGTCCTGGTATGGAGCCCTGCACTGGGCTCCTTGCTCAGTGGGGTGTCTGCTTCTCCCTCTCCTTCTGCTCCTCCCCCTGCTTGTGCTCTCTTTCTTAGTCTCAAATAAATAAATAAAATCTTGGGCTCCTGGGGGCCTTAGTTGGTTAAGTGACTCCCTTCAGCTCAGGTCGCGATCCTGGAGTCCTGGGATCGAGTCCCACATCCGGCTCCCGGCTCTGCAGGGAGTATGCTTCTTCCGCTGACCTTTCTCCACTCATGTTCTCTCTCTCCCTCAAATAAATAAATAAAATCTTTAAAAGTAAATAAGTAAATAAAATCTTTAAAAAGAAAGCATTTTGACAAGTGGGAAGAATTCTGCTAGATGCCTAAGGACTGTGGTTTTCCCAGGAAAAGCACTTGTAATATTTGAGCGGCAAGCTGAACTAGCTGCTTGTTGCAAGTTCAACACCGTTTCTACCCGAAAGAAGGATGGAAAGACACACCTTGATTATGCAAATCTATATCTATAGTTATATCTATTTTTTTTGGTGGACATTTTCTCTAAAATAAAAGAAATAATAAAATAAAAGAAGTGAGCCAATTGATTCAAGGGGAAAATTGACAATAATTGCTGCTAATAATAAAATTTCAGGTTTTGCATGAAAATTAGTCTTTTGGAATATTTGTATCCACCCCTGTGAGCTTAGTAGCTTCCTAACACTTAAAGACTTTCTGATAAGATCAACGGTGACATTAACATTTTTTAATATTGTATAATAACATGTGGACATTTGGAAGATCTGTGGAGAAGAGCTCACTGAACCCTATATTCCGAGTGTTACAAAATCATTCCTAGATAAAAGATGCATTCAGGGGTGCCTGGGTGGCTCAGTGGGTTAAAGCCTCTGCCTTTGGGTCAGGTCATGATCACAGGGTCCTGGGATGGGCATCAGGCTCTCTGCTCAGCAGGGAGCCTGCTTCCCCTTCTTTCTCTCTGCCTGCTTCTCTGCCTACTTGTGATCTCTGTCTGTCAAATAAATAAATAAAATCTTAAAAAAAAAGATGCATTCAAAGTGGAAGATGGACCAATGTGTTTTAATTTAATGAAAAATTGACTGGTTTCAGGTTCCACCCTGAAACTAAATTTTACAGAACTATCATGTGTTACGTTTTGATAGAATATCAAAAAGAAATATCCACAGACTTACCCGGCAGGGGAAAACCATGATCATGCAGATGCTTTGCACAGTTCTAGACCCACCCATTGCACTCTGAGTGTGCTGACCCTTTTGATTTCCTCAAATGTGGGAGACCTGGTTGCATGATTTATGGTAGTGGGGACCGTGTTCACTTTCTTCCCTTAAAAAAAAAAATAAAGAGGAATATCCACAGTTATCTGAATAGAATTTTAAAAATAATTCTCGGGCGCCTGGGCGGCTCAGTGGGTTAAAGCCTCTGCCTTCGGCTCAGGTCATGATCCTAGGGTCCTGGGATTGAGTCCCGCATCAGGCTCTCTGCTCTGTGGGGAGCCTGCTTCCTCCTCTCTCTCTCTGCCTGCCTCTCTGCCTATTTGTCATCTCTGTCTGTCAAATAAATAAATAAGATCTAAAAAAAAATTTAAAAAAAATTCTCCTTTTTCCATTTTTATATCTGTATGAGGCTGAATTTTGTTCATATACTTCAACTAAAACAACATATTTCAACAGATTGAATAAAGAAGCAGATATAGGAGTCTAGCTGCCTTTTATGAAGCCAGACATTAAAAGAGATTTGCAAAACTCTCAAACAATGTCATTCTTTCCACTAATTTTTTGATTTGGAAAATGTAGTTATTTTTCACCAAAAAGGGTGTTGTTTATGTTACATTAGTGGTTTCATTATTTTTATTTTTGAATAAAGAAATGTATTTTTAAAACTCTTAATTTTGGGGCGCCTGGGTGGCTCAGTGGGTTAAGCCTCTGCCTTCAGCTCAGGTCATGATCTCAGGGTCCTGGGATCGAGCCCGAGTCAGGCTCTCTGCTCGGTGGGGAGCCTGCTTCCCCCTCTCTCTGCCTGCCTCTCTGCCTACTTGTGATCTATCTCTCTGTCAAATAAGTAAAATCTTAAAAAAAAATAAAACTCTTAATTTTATTTTTAATTTTTATGTTTTTTGTTTGTTTGTTTGTTTTTAAGATTTCACCTGAGACAGAGAGAGAGCATAAGCAGGCAGAGAGGCAGGCGGGGAGAGAAAGAGGGGGAAGCAGGCTCCCTGCTGAGCAGAGAGCCTGATGTGCGGCTTGATCCCAAGTCCCTGGGATCATGACCTGAGCCAAAGGCAGAGAGGTTTAACCCACTGAGCCACCCAGGCGCCCCTTTTTTTATGTTTTTTTTTTTTTAAGTTTTTATTTACCTATTTGTTAGAGAGAGAGAGGGAGAGCACAAGCAGGGGGAGTGGTAGGCAGAGGGAGAAGCAGACTCCCCACTGAGCAGAGATCCTCAGACCCTGGGTTTATGATCTGAGCCAAAGGCAGGTGCTTAACCCATATAATCAAAAGCTTTTTCAGGTCTTCAGTGTTTCAGAGTGTAAGGGGATCTTGAGACTGAGAAGTTTGGGAAACACTTGTTTTGTTTAGATGTTTATTAGATATTGTTATAGATAAACAGTAATGTGAATCAGCTGCATACACGATACCTTGGTGCACAGGTGGAGGAAACACAAGGTAATTCTAAATAAACACTCCTACCTGGAAAAGGAGACAAAATAGCACCCAATGGTCGGTGGTGTGTGTTGCATATTGGGGAGAACAGCAAGGATTCCCTGCCGTGGTAGAGTGAAGCCAGTCTGTCGGCTGTGCCCTGTTAGGGAGGGTATCCCCTATTTTTTTTTCTTGAAGATCTTATTTATTTGACAGAGAGAGACACAGTGAGAGAGGGAACACAAGCAGGGGGAGTGGGAGAGGGAGAAACAGGGCTCCCACTGAGCAGAGAGTCGGATGCGGGGCTTGATCCCAGCACCCTGGGAACATGACCTGAGCCAGAGGCAGGTGCTTAATGACTGAGCCACCCAGGCCCCCCGGGGTCTCCCCTATTCTTGTAACTTTGTGGCCACCTCTTAGAAGGATTTTGAAGACGTCCCGTTAGTGTTGTTGGGAACCAAGACATTGCCCTGGGGTGGATCACTGCAGGCTTCCTCGTGCCAGGATTTGGGTTTCTTGGGGAAAACCCCTCCCTTAGAAGATGTGGGAGGTTTTTAAGTGTTCATGTTTGGATTACTCTACTAAGAACCAAGTCAGAAGAACCGTGAACTATGGTGTCTGAATCTTGATGGGGGTGGGGAGGATGGGAAGGTGGAGGGATGGGGGGAGGGGTGGGGGGGGCATCTGTCAGCAACAGGACCTCCCAGTCCTCAGCCCAGGGCCTCCCTCTTCACTTCTGCCTCGGGGTCAGCTCTGACCACGAGGCTGCATTCCAGGGGTAGGCTCTTTACCTCCATTTCAGGGGAAGGCTCTTTACCTCGGGGAACTGTCCTGTTACTGGGGACAGGCAGGAAGGGCTGGGGCGGGGTTATGTTTCCTGCCTTCCTGCCTTTGTTCCCACTCACGTTAGCTTTGACCTGAAGAGACAGGCTTTTTCAATCCTGCAAAGCATGTGACCATCAGCCGGTGCCGGCCACAGGCAGTCTGTCTTGGCAAAGCTGTAGGCATGCACCATAGGGGCCAGGCTGCCTGGATTCAAATGGTAGCTCTCGCCTGTCTAGCTTCATGACCTTGGGCAAATTGTTGTGTGTCTCAGTTTCTCAAAGGTAAAATGGGAGAGTAACAGTGGTACCTACTTCTTTGTGTTACTGGGAAGATTTGGTGAATTCTTTTGTGTAAAGCTCTTAGAGCCCGGCATAGGAGGGGTGCCTCAGAAATATTAGCTTTTTTCTTTTTTTTTAAGATTTTATTTATTTATTTGACAGAGGTCACAAGTAGGCAGAGAGGCAGGCAGAAAGAGAGAGGGAGGGAAGCAGGCTCCCTGCTGAGCAGAGAGCCCGATGCGGGTCTCGATCCCAGGACCCTGGGATCATGACCCGAGCCGAAGGCAGAGGCTTTAACCCACTGAGCCACCCAGGAGCCTCAGAAATATTAGCTTTTATTATTCATTATTCTGGCTGTAAAATTTGTGTCTTTGACTCCAAATGAAAGGCTTGAGAAAAGAGCCGACATGCACAACCTCGTGACAGATTTCTACCAAGTCCCCGAGCTCCCACCTGTGTTAGATACGGGGTCTGAGTTTCAAGCGCAGTCGCATTGCAGGGCATGCTGACCTCCCGGACTGGGATGTGGAAAACCTCACTATCTGTACCCCTACCTCAATCCTGCCAGTTGCGTGGGTCAGGGGTCATCACCCCACTTCCTTCAGGTACAGGTGACAGAAGCCTAACAGAAATGGGCTTCCGAGACATGGGAAGTATTTGTTGGATTATGGTATGGGAAAGTTCAGGGGCTTTAGGCATGGTTGGATCCAGGCCCTGAAATGATGTTGTCTGGTGTTTTCCCACGGTGTCCCTGTCTCTTGCCTTCCACTTCTCAGTTCTGCCTTTCTCTGTGTGGTTTCAGTGTCAGGAAGTGTGTCCCCACAGTGAAAGATCCACACTTACTTATGTCTTCCCAGCTTAGGAGTCTCGGGAGAAAGCACCTTCTACCCTCCGAAATTCCAGAAAAGTTTGGGATTGCCTTGAATTTCTCCAGCTCTGGCTGTGTTCTTTAGCCTTGGAACAGCCCTGAATGACGTCACGTGTGGCCTCAGAGGACTGAGGCGGCACAGCCAGAGCGGGGGGAGGAAGGCCTGGTATTTATTTATCAGCCATCTGTTCTGTTGTAGGCATTGTATATCTTCTCAGAGTGAAGATTAGCCCCTTTGGGAAGGACGCTAAATCTCATGGTTGTCTTCATGTCCCTCCAAGCTGAGAGGGGAGGGGCCCCTTCTGTGTCCACAGCCAACCCCTCTGCCGGAGCCTGATTTTGTCTCTCTGGCTTCTAGTGGCAGAGAGCCACGAAATCGCTTCCTTTCTCCCCCTGTTTCCTCCTGAGACTCCAAACATGCACGAGTCTCTCCTAAAATATCTCCCCTTCTTAGGAGGGAGTTGTCTACCGTCTCTACCTCCTTCCCGTCCACTCACACCTCAGCTAAATGAAATCCGTTCTCTACTGCTGCTGTCTCCTGAAATTGCTCTGTCTGAAGTTAGCCATTACTGCCCATCTGACAAAAAAAAAAAAGTTCTCGGGCGGCTTGACCCGTTCCACACGTCAGCTCACCATGCTTTCCTTCCTGGACTTCTCCCCCAACTTGGCTTCCGGTGTTTTGACCCCTCCTGGCTCCCCTTCCCCCTTCTCTGGTTGCTCCTTCCACTGCTCTCATCAGTGAAAGGTTTATGAGAAGGGAAAGACCAATCCTCCCCTCATTCACATCTTTGGTTTCCGGTGCCATTTTGACCTCGGTGATTTCCCAGCCCTGTGGCCTGGGTCTGCCTCTGGGTGTCAGTTTCAACGCCCACGCAGAGAGTCTGAGCAGGGCCCCTGTCCGCATACAGTGAACAACGAATGAACTTCCTCAAAGGCAGGGGCCTCAGAAATGGCCAAGTGGTAGGTGACCTAGAACTCTGTCCCAAGCCACTCACAAAGGCAGACCCACAGAAGAGAAGGGAAGCAGCATCTCCAGTGAGGGCTAAGATGAGGGGCCGTTATCCTGCCCTTGCTGGATCCCTCTGACGACAACTCAGGCTTCAGAATTCAACCTCCCAGAGCCAGCAGCCTCTTCCACTCCCCCTGCATTCAAGAAGCCCCCACTCGCATGTTGCACGGTCTTGTCCAAGTGGAAAGAGCACAAGGTCTGGAATTGCAGATCTGCATCTGTGGCCTGCTTTTTTTTTTTTTTTTTTTAAATCTAGCTGTGATCCCCAGATAACCAGTGGCCACGTTTGGGTATATTCCTGAGTTTCTTCAGGTGGACAAGGAAGAGCCAGGCTCAGCTGACTTTCAGTAATGGGGGCGAGGGAAAGGACAGGGAGGAAATGAGGTTGGCAGGGAAGCCACGTCAGCAGGCCCCGAGGTCCCTGGAGAACAGGAACGATGACATGGTGATGTTCTCTGGGTGTCCTTTAGCACTTGTGTCCCCCATACCGAGCAGTCTCACACCCATGGTTGGCTCCTGTCACATCTAGGTTGTTCACGGCGACATTTGGCTTGGGCCCAAATCCTGTGTCCAATCAGCTGCAGGAAGGTTGGCAGGGCTGGATTTATGTGACCTAGATCACAGATGTCGCGGAGTAAGATCAGCTCAGGTCCACTGGCCGCAGCAGAAGCCGCAGGAACTGCGGGCACTCAGCCTCATGGCTTGTGTGTCTTCCTCATTGCGTCTCAATTTCCTTCTCTGTTTGACAAATGAAAGGGTTGGACCAGTGGATTTTCAAAGACGCTTCCAAATCTGACTTTCCAGGATTGTATTATTGTTTTAGCGTGGTTTCCCATCAGCTCTGGTAAAATGCCACGTCCTATCCCTGCTGGAAGGTTTCAAGGTGTGGTTTTTATCAGTCAGGGCTCAGTCACAGGACACAAAAACTGCCCTTATTAGTTCAAGCAGAAAAGGACTTAACACGGGAAATCCTATGTTAAAAGAAATAGTTGGACGGGCTGGAGGAGCGGGTTCTGGGATGAACCTCCCGGAATGACTCTTAGAACAAGACCCCAGAGCAGCTGCTAACTCTGGCACAATCAGGAAAGTGATGAGTCAGGAGGCCACCCCTAGAGTCCTCGCACTGAAGAACATACCAAGGGAAAAGACAGCCCACGGAATGGAAGAAAGAATTTGTGAGTCGTATGTCGGTTAAGGGAATTTTAGGTATTTCTTCAAATAAAACCTACAAACAGCCAAGGAGTGAGGGAAAAGATGCTCAACATTATTAGTCATTAGAGAAGCGCAAATTGTAACCGCACACCACTTCACGCCCACTGGGATGGCTACAACCAAAAGACAGATAGTATCAAGGATTGGCAGGGATGTGGAGAAACTGGAACCCTTGTGTACTGCTGGTGGAAAAAATGATAGAGCCTCCGTGGAAACAGGATGGTGGTTCCTCAAAAAATTAAACATGGAGGGGCGCCTTGGTGGCTCAGTTGTTAAGCGTCTGCCATTGGCTCAGGTCATGGTCCCAGGGTCCTCGGATCCAGCCCCACACTGGGCTC
Source organism: Martes martes (assembly GCF_963455335.1). Classification (NCBI taxonomy): domain Eukaryota; kingdom Metazoa; phylum Chordata; class Mammalia; order Carnivora; family Mustelidae; genus Martes; species Martes martes. The sequence goes on along the minus strand of NC_137891.1, from coordinate 167,041,809 downwards.
CCTGCTCAGCGGGAGGCCTGCTTCTCCCTCTCCTACTCTCCCTGCTTGTGTTCCCTCTCTCGCTGTGTCTCTCTCTGTCAAATAAGTAAATAAAATCTTTAAAAAAAAATTAAACATAGATTTTCCATATAATCCAGCAATGCCGTGTCTGGATATAGACCCAAAAGAATTGAAAATGGGGACTTGAACAGATTTTCATACACCAATATTCATAGAAGCATTGGTCACAATAGCCAAAAAGTAGAAAGAATTTACCTGTCCATCAATTGATGAATGGGTGAACAAAATATGGTATATCTGTACAAAATACAATGGAGTATTATGCAGCCATAAAAAAGAATGAAGTTTGGACACATGCTACAACATGGATGGGTCTTGTAAACCTTGTGTCAAGGGAAAGAGGCCAGACATGAAAGGTAATTTATTGTATGATTCCATTCATACAGAATGTCCAGAATGTCCAGAGCAGATAAGGTCATAGAGACAGAAAGTAGATTAGTGGTTGCCAGAGCTGGGCTGGGGAGATGAGGGAATTGGAACTGACTACTACAGATTCCTTTGAGGGTGATGGAAATGTTTTGAGATTAGATAGTAGTGATGGTTGCACAATTTTATGAATATATTTAAAATCTACTGAGTTGGACAGTTTATTTTTTGCTGAGTTGTACAGTTTAAAATAGTGAAGGGATGGTTAAACCCATACACACACACACACACACACCCTTGTGGCTGCAATCTCAGGCTCAGAAGCCCTGCCTCCTGCCCCCCCAACCCCGCCCCCCTCCCCCCCCCCCCCCCCCCGCCTTCCCCCCTTCCCATCACTGCTGCTTTTCAACCTCATGGAGAAATGACTGCATCCCAGAATGCTGCTGGAGAGTAACCTAAGGTTGCCAGGAACACAAAGCAATAACCATATAGCTGGGAGGTGACCTTGACTTTACTTTCTCCTCCCAACTCTTATATAAATGGATGCAACTTGCAGACCCTAATTTGCGTGCAGAATGTTAACCGCAAGGGTTTCTGGGAAATAGAATGTTTAACTTTTCAGCCTTGGCAGTATGAGGAAGAGATTGGCCAGAGATGGCCAGTTTGCCATATTTATGCTAGTTTGGCCTTTTAGGGATCTAAACATGCTCCCTAAAAGGAGATATCCAAAGTCTCATTAGTCATGTATCCACCTCTGGGTGATGTTCATCCTAGTTGAGTCGGAATTCTACCTCAACAACTTAAGGATTACACGATCAAGCTAGCAACAACATATTTTATAATACCAGGGAAAGTGTTGGTCCAAAGGACTCGTTGTTGTGTGTGCTGGTGGAAGTATTTCTCCTCTGGGTATTGAGGCTCTTTTTTTTTCTTTTTTTCTTTTTTCTTTTCTTTTTTTTTTTTTTGAGACAGATTGAGAGAGAGAGAGAGAGAGAACAAGCAGGGAAGGGGCAGAGGGAGAGTGAGAGAGACTCTTAAGCCGGCTCCATGCCCGGTGCGGAGCCCCACGAGGGGTGCTCGATCCTCTGACCCTGAGATTGATCATGATGTGAGCCGAAATCAACAGTCAGATGTTCAACCGCCTGAGCCACCCAGATGCCCCTGGGTGTTGAGACTTTTCAACTAGCAAAGACCAAAGTTGCAGGGACAAGCAGCAGAACAGATAGTGGTCACTGTTTCAGAGCATATACCTCATACTGTGGGATGGAACTTCAACCTCACAAGAGGTTGTTTTCCGGTATTCTTCAGACTGTTCTCTGGGGCCACAGGTCTTAGCCGCATTGGCCCTAGCTTACTTAGCTCACCAATGAGAGGCAGTGTGTAGAACACTACGCGATGAATATGGTTTTATAAGTTCATGGATGATGGTAAATGAAAATGGTATTAGCTAATACATGTAGCACTAACTACAAGCTAGGCACTGTTACATGTATTCACTTAATCCTCACAGTCCCAAATGATGAAAATGAGATAGAGAGGTTGAATGATATGCCCAAGGTCATAAGCTACTTAAAATGATGGCATTAGAAATGTCTATCCAGGCATTCTGACTCTGGAGTCTCTCCTTTTAATCACCGTGCTTCTCAAAGTGAATGCACAGTCAAATTTACAATCAAATTTAGAGTAATGGGAAGGGGGAGAAATGCCTTTGGTTTCATAATAATTGAAATTTAATTTAATGTTTCTTTGTGAATATTTTAGGTTTGACATTCATGGAAACAATCCGTATTTTGAATGTGTCTTTTCCAGTGAGGAAAATCCCAGTGTTCTCAGGGATGGGAAGGATCTCATCTGCTAGTAAGTGTGCAGTTAGTACCCCCAGAGCATGGAGCGGGCTCAGAAGTCAGTCAACATGAGCTTCTCAAAAGGATAGGCATTGGTTGGGGACCCTGGGTGGCTCAGTCATTAAGTGTCTGCCTTTGGGGGTCGCCTGGGTGGCTCCATGGGTTTAAGCCTCTGCCTTCGGCTCCAGTCATGATCTCAGGGTCCTGGGATCGAGCCCCGCATCAGGCTCTCTGCTCAGCAGGGAGCCTGCTTCCCTCCACTCTCTCTCTGCCTGTCTCTCTGCCTACTTGTGATCTCTCTGTCAAATAAATAAACAAAATCTTAAAAAAAAACTTAAAAAAATAGGCATTGTTAAAATTAGCATGACTTTACTCCAAAATCTTAGGGCCCAATGCTATGGTTCTATTTATTTATTTGAGAGAGAGAGAGAGAGCAAGATAGAGCATGAGAGGGGAGAAGGTCAGAGGGAGAAGCAGACTCCCCATGGAGCTGGGAGCCCAATGTGGGACTCAATCCTGGGACTCCAGGATCATGACCTGAGCTGAAGGCAGTTGCTTAACTGAACCACCCAGGCGCCCCCCAAGTGCTATGGTTCTTTTATGGAAGTTTGCTGGGAGTGTATGTGTATGTGTATGTGTACACTCATTTGCCCAGGGACTTTGAACACCACTACATCTCCTGGGTCAGAAAACCCAAACCGGTTACATTGCAGCCTATTCCAACTGGTGACCATTCTCTTTTCCTTGGCCCGTCAAAGTCAGTAGCTGTATGAGTTACTTGATAAGCAGGTCAACACAGCATAACCAAATGTGGTAGTTTACCTTCGATATCAAGAGATTGAATTCTCAGGATTTTTCTTAGTGGTGGCCAGTGAACAGTGCAATAGTTTTGTCTTTCACTGTAGATAACCTACCATGCTCCCGGCTACTGCTCTGGATTTCTAAAAACTTCATGGAGGTGGAAGGGCCCCTAATCTTCACAGGGATTATCTCCTAGCCTCTAGAACACGTGTGTTTTACCAAGGCATTTAGACACCTGCTACTTGAATTAGGTCCCAAAACACGATGTTATCACATGAAGAGTGGTGTTCTGGGAAATGAGATGATTTAAGTGCCTATGGATGAGATTTCAACAGAGCCGGAGAGGTGATATGACCCAGATGCAGGACAGTAAGATGGACTGTTGACCTTGGCAGGTGAAAGTCATGTGCGCGTGATGTTTCCTGCTCATAGTGCTAGAGAAGAAAGCAGCTTCCAGGTCACTGTCCAAGGTGCTGGGGCAGGTGCTGACCTGCTTCATAAAGACATTGTATCTGAAATAACAGCTGCGAGTCAAGTCCTGTACAGGGCAAACAAATACTTTACATGTCACTAAGATAGAGATCAAGTAGCTCCTGAATTTCTCAGTCTTTGACGGGGGCAGGGATATCCAGCATGCCCTCAGGGATGCACTTTCTGCTTTTGAATTATGATTCTGCTGGGGAAGGACAGTTCCAGGGGCTTTCTTTTGTTCTTCTTATCACAATAGCTTTAACTCTAGAGGTCAATGCGGAGACTCTGCCAGTTGCCAAGTATGTCTGTTACAACTATACCTACCGGAACTGGGAAATAACCACAGGATGGATATGTGAAATAGATCTAGGCCAAAATTCCTTTTAAATTACTCGATCCCCATGTTATTAGTTTGCAAGACACGCTATAACAAGTACCAGAAACTGGGTGGCTTGAACACCACAAACCGACTGGGCTAGAAATCCAAAATCAAGGTGCTGGTGGGTTTGGTTCCTTCTGAGGGGACGTGAGGGACAATCTGTTCTAGGCTTCTCTTGTTTCTGGTGGTTTGTTGAGCCTCCGTGGCATCGTCCTGATCTCTGGCTTCATCCTCACACGGCATTCTCCGTTTTTGTGTCTCTGAGTCCAAATGTTTCCTTTTACATATGGCGCCAATCATATTAGTCTAGGGACCTATCCTACCCCAATATGACCTATTAATGCAATTACTTCTGCAGTGTCCTTATTTCCAAATAAGGTCACGTTCTGAGGTGTTAGGGGTTAGGACTCCCAACACATACATTTTGGAGGACACAGTTCAACCCGTAACACCCCATACACCTCTATTCTAACTAGTGGACCACAAAGACCTTTTAGGCTTCTTAAGATTACTGCTAGCATGGGGCTCGTTCCTAAGTATTCCCTAAAGGCCTGGATATTTCCATTTCCCTAAGCACAGGAACATGGGTAAATGCCTTAAGATTCCATTAGGGAGGATCAAAAGCTTTACAATTGTAGTTATGGTGATATTGTTGGGTACTCCGTCCAGGGTACTAAGTAGCCCTTTATTCAGGACCTTGGGTCTAATTTAGTGAGAGTTCATAACTCTCCATTTTGGTGACTCAAAACAGGTCTCTTTTTTGCCAGATCTGAAGTCTTGCTTTGGGTTATACAAACCAAACAGGACCATCACCCCAGCTCTGTTGCCTTGGTACTGCCCTTTGCCCACTGCCACTCCAGGATCCCATCATCCCCACTGATACCGGGGATTCCGTTTCAGCAGCAGCATCTCCAAGTTTCATTCCCAGCCTATGGAGGACATAAACTACAGCATTTTCCCAGGCAAGGTGTTCCACTTATCTGTGTACTTTCCAATTCCTTGGGGGAAAGAAATACCCTCTGAGCAATTCTGGAGGGCAAAATTAGATGAGTAAGTCACACATATGATAAATACGCATCAATATTTTTATCTTCATGTTTTTAGGTTCATCTTCTAATGCCATACTGAGGAATGTTAGGCATTTCAATTTGAGTGTAGACCACTGTTCAGTCCAGACTTCATCTAACCGACCAGCTAAGAAACACTCTTAGCCGCTAAAGCCAAAATATTGAATTCGGTATCTCTAGAATTTCCATATTAATAAATTCAACCCAAATTAAAATAATGTTCTTTTTTTCTGGTCTAATTTAAACTTTTAAGATCCAGGCTTCTGCTGATTCAAATTAACAAAACCTGACAATTCTTCTGTAAGACGTCTCTCAGATCACACTTTGTTTTTGCTTCCAAAAACGTCCTGGGATCAGACTCTAGTTACAGATCTGGTGGCAATATAGGGTAGTGGGTGGGACATAAGTACTGGCTTTCCCTTTCAAGACAAGTACCCAAGGGTGTCCAAGTAAGACAGAACCAGTCATATCAGTGAGGGGAAGAAAGGCTGTTTCTGTTGGTGAGAAGGTAAGTGGAATCTGGATTCAGAACGCTGGAGTTTATCCAAATCTGTTCAAATGTCCCCATTTCTTTTTTCAGGGTCCCCTCTTTCCCAAACAATGCTGTAATTTTCACATAAGAGACATCATAAGGCTATGAATTTAAACTTATGTTGTAATTCTATAACCCAGAATCTCCTTTTGATTTTCGTGTACATGAGCCTTGCAGTTGCAAGAGATGAAATTCTTCTGGGGGCGGGGGGCACCTGGGTGGCTCAGTGGGTTAAAGCCACTGCCTTCGGCTCAGGTCATGATCCCGGGGGTCCTGGGATTGAACCTTGCATCGGGCTCTCTGCTCAGCAGGGAGCCTGTTTCTGTTTCTTCCCCTCTCTCTGCCTACTTGTGATCTTTGTCAAATAAACAAACAAAATCTTAAAAAAAAAAAAAAGAAAGAAATTCTTCCAGGGCTTTCCTATACATGGCTTGAGCTGTAAACTTAAAGCTCTTGAGCCTTTGGTTTTCTTTCCTTTACTTAAAAAAATTCTTATTTGAGAGCATGTGTGTGCAAGTGCACCCATGTGTGTGTGTGTGTGTGTGTGAGAGAGAGAAATGGAGGGGCAGTGGGAGAGGGAGAGATAATCCGAAGCAGACTCTGCAGCTGAGCACAGACCCAATGTGGGTCTCAATCCCAAGATCCTGAGATCATGACCGCAGCTGAAACCGAGTCTGATGGCGCCCCCCCCTTTCCTTTACTTCTTTAGCATAGCCGCCACCATCTAGGCCCTCATTTCTTACATGATGATCGATAGTGGCAGCCATTTGATCTGCCAAAGTTCTCCAAAAGACATTTCAATTCAAGTGACCATAAATGTAAGTAATCTTGTCTACTGCTTCCCAATGGCAATTTTATCCTCATTTCCTTCAAATCCAACCAAGTCATAACTAATCTAGGGGTCCCGTCTTTGAGGGTGTATTGCCTATAGCCATTTTTGGAACCAAATACCGTTATCAGCGTTTCGTAGCAGTAGGAAGCAAAACCCTTCTACCTATTTTAAGTAGAAAAGGATTCAGTACAAGTAAATTAGGTGCTTGTAAGCACTGGAAAGCCTGAGCAAGTGGGCTCTGGGCTGGACTTCCAGGAAAAACTGATCAGTCTACCCTAGTAGCTGTTACATCTGCGACCATCCACATGAGGCATCAGGCGGCCACCATAGGCTGACTACAAGAACACACATCACTGTTATTTACAGATCAGGAAGCCCTTCCTTTGAAAAACTATGGAAAGATACTGGAATACCATTGAAGAGAAACCCAAGGTCTCTATATCCTTGCAGTAGCAACCAGTCAAAGTAGCTGAAGATGATTCCTCGATCACTTCTTCTTCCACATCTTGTTTGCTCATTTAATTGGCAAAACTTAAATTATATTCAGAACCTTGGTTTAAGGAAGTTTAAGATGTGTAGTTTTTAGCTTTCCAGCCTCTGGAGTACAATAAAGTACTAGTACAATAATATTAGGAAGGGTCAGAGTGAGTAAGTACCCATTTACCATATCCATGAGTTTCTTTACATTAGCCCATCCAAGCAGGACTGGTGACCAGACGCACCCTCCCCCAGTTTTAGCCCCTTTGAAAGTTGACTGCAAGCATCCCATCTGTCTGGCTTTGAAGATTACCTCTCTTCCTGGCCTCAGAGTCACATCCCTAGCCATACAGGTCTCTAAGCTGTGTGTGTGTACGTGTGTTTTAATCAGACTAAGTATGTTCTACTGAAGGGCCTTTGCACTCTATTCTTGCTGTCTGGTATGTTCTTCCCCTAGATATTCACTTGGTCCTTTCTCAATCCCCTTAGGACTCTGATAAAATTACGAAAAAGCCTATACTACCATCTGAAGTAGCACCATCTACCATTCTCTTTTCCCTCTCCCCGCTTTATTTTCTTCAGTGCACTTATCCTCATCCAGGCTATAGATCTTATGGTCTTTCCCCACTACAGTGTCAGTTCCACGGGGACGATAATTTCGTGTTTTCTTCTTTGCTGCATTCCACACTTGAAATGTAGGCATTTCAAAATGAATGAATGCTGTACAAAGAGCAAGTTACTTTCCCCATTTTCTAAAGGGAGAACTAACTTTTCCAATGCATTACTCACGGTGTCCTCCAGGTGGCGCTAAAGGGCTTTTTAATCCTTGCTACTGTCTAGGATCTACAAGAGCGTTGCAAAGGATTAGAGTAAGCTTAGTTTTTCATAGCCTCTGGTCTAGAGTTCTGGGCTTTTCTTAGATGACACCCATAATCTCCCTTATTTCTTCTTATTCCTGCAGGAGGAAAAAAACACGGGTCTTCACCAAAAGCATTTCAGTACACTATGTCACTTTACACCATAGTTAAGGATTGTTTTCCCCATGTTGGCTAAGTGAAAGCCAATCAGAGGCAACTGCCCAAGTCTCACAATGGGAAGAAGTGGAGCCGAGATAACAACACAGGTTTGGCTGCCAACTCTTGTCCCTCCAAAAGACTTCTTTGCTTTTATCCAAGTTAACTGCTGTTCTGGTGAGCCTTCAAGAGAATTGTAATCTTGAGTTATTTGCATTTCAGGGATTTTCAGACTGTCTGCCCCTTTCTCCACCAGGTTCCCTTTTTCACACAAGGACATTAGGGCATTTTCTTCCACAGACCCGAAGTCCACTAGGAGCATCTCCTGTTCCATGTGCAGGAAAAAGTGCTCAGTCTAGCTGCAGTGCCCAAGAGACAAGGATCTTCCAAGTTGTTGTCCAGACTCATCCTCCTCATTGTGGTAAAGCACAGGTCAGCAAGACGAGGGGCAGGTGCATCTGTGAAAGGAAACAGAAAGCCATCTGGTCCTCAGGGAAAGGATGTTTGCAACTCTTCCTCTGGGCCCAGGACTAAGGTGCTAGAGAAGTCTGGCACTGGAAGCTCCTTAAATATTGTTTAAGAGTGGGAAATCAGGGGCATGAGAGAGATACTGATTCACAGTCACAAAGTTACTGCCAGATTTAGAATCTTACATCAGGTTTCATGAATCTTTTAGTTTTTCTGCTACACTATGTATGAGCTTTCTTGCTAAGGTCATTATTCTAGACAGAGCCAAAATCCCAAGTAGTACTAACTTAGCTCAATTCTGATGAATTTATAAGAACAGATAAAATTAAAGTTGAGATTCTGATGGCATGTTTCCTTTCTCCTTTCATTACAAATTTCAGTCAGATTCCCCAGGCCCTCTTACTTAAACTACATTGGCAAAACGGAGAAAGATTTTTGGAACAGGGAATGTGTACCAGAGAATTTAACAATCACCTGGGTTATTGCTTGTTGACTATGCGAGTAAGAATACTCTGTCCCCAACTAGTAACCCTGCACCATTCCCTAGGATCTCTCTGAAGAGCCACTGGAACAGCCACCTCCTTTCCCCTCAATGAAGCACATTTCTACCAGTGACTACAATGAGGAGAAGAAATAAAGCTTTAACAGCAAAACTACACAGCTGCCTCTAGAGGGCAAACAAGGTTCATTGTAATCTACAGCTTCTCCATATGGCTAATTCTTTAGTCTAACAGCCCAGTCCAAAACAAGCTACCTTTGCTTCCTGGCAGGCCAGGAGCCGTGGGTTCATAAAGGACTCCACTGCAGTCTAATTAGAATATAATCCTTTCCTGGGACTGGGAAAACTCTGGTCTAGAGACTGTTAAAGACGTAAGTGGTCTATTCAAATACTTGGCTCTGTAGGACTATCCAAGCCAAGGAAAATGAGATTGAGTTGAATTACGACAGAAATCTTTATTAAAATGTGTCCTTCAGTAATATGTTAGCATACATACAATATACACACATACATCTGTACACTCTTTGACACACCTCACGGATTGCCACCATCAGTTTAACCAATAAATTAAAACTAAAAATGGGAGGGAGGGGGTGGGGGGGTAGGGCTAAGGGCAAAAATCTCCATGTTTTTTCCTGGTAAGAAATTGCAAATTTCTCAGAATTTCCCTGGGGAAAACCTGTGACCAGAGAATCTTTGAAATAAAATACATAAATCCCCGCCTTCCCAAAAAAAGATTCCAAAAGATGCAGTTACAACAAGTGTGCTTCTCAGAACAGGAGCATTCATTCCACTTCATACTCTGGCTTCTGCACCTTCTGGCTTCAAGACAGTCTTCCCCTCGGCTGGGGCAGAGAGGTTCATATGGGCACTTGGGCTCGGTGCACCTTGGGCTCTGGGAGTTGAGGGGCAGGCTGCCGTATGGGAGCGAGGGGAGCCACACTCATCTGAGGTGATGTCTGGCACATCGTCTGACTGCGTATCAGAGCTCTCCAGGTCACTGCGGATGCTCTCGGGCTGGGCCAGGCTGATGTCCCAAGCTTTGCTGGCCACGCAGTCTTTCTGTTCACAGTTTTGGTGTTTGCAGGAGGGATCCTCTTCATTGCTGCCACTGCCGCCATGACCACTACCTTCTTCTTCATTCTCTGCCATCTGAGCGTGAACATGGAGCGAGTCCTCCGTGCTGCTTCCACTCACCAGCTGATAGTGGCTTGGTTTGGCTTCAATGTCCACTTGGATTTCCATATTGTTGCAGTCTCTGTGGAGACAAAATCCACTTTGCTGAGTCATGTATGGGTCATGCTATACCTGTGGGTACAAGCAGTTTGTGGGTTCAGGATTAGGAAGTCCAAAACATAGGTAAACTGTAAACTAAAGTTCACTTTTAGCAAAAATAAAAATTTAGCCTAACTCTCAAATAAGATGAAGAAGAACTAGATTCCTTTTGATGATTAAGAACACACACACCTCTGCCAATTTCTTTACGCAACCAAAAAAGAGCTTTCAAAATTCAACTAAAGGTTGGACCCTCACACTATCTTACTCAAAATACGAAAGAGAAAGAAGATTCGTAGTGTTTTACTACTGTGTCACAATTAGAAGAAACCAGAACCTCTCCAGGAGGGAGTGCTGCAATCACACCCTATCAATTACACTAGCTTCTCAAAAATAAAGAGAACTAGGTGACAGGAGTCACATCAGGCAAAGGGCGACATGAGAGCAAAAGCCACAGATCCACAGACATCAGTGAACAGCAACCTAGCTCAAGTTTCATGAGAATAATTATACAACAGCCAAAAAAGACCCAAAAAATGGGGGGAGGGAAGAAAAGGAAGAAAGAAACCCCTAAAAATCAAGTGCTAACAAGAAGAATCAATCGAGAGATCCCAAACACTCCTATACCAAGAACCTACCCAGGAAACTTGGGGCACACACTATATATCCCATCTGATGGTACACACAGCCCTAACATGAGGCATTGAGCTTCTGAAGGCCTAGGACCCGACCACAAACTGTAACCTCTCCTGGGCATCTCTGACTGTGCACATACCTGTCCTGTGGGTTGTAGGAACTGATTATGGAACCGGCCATAGCACGAGTACTTGCGTTGTCACTAATTGCACCAAGACTGGCTGTGTCTTTGGGGAAAATTTCCTTTTGGACATCGGCTTGGACTTCTAACCTGTGTAAAGAGGGGACGTTCAAGTTAATATGAGACCTGGGTATTTCAAGACAGTCTGCTTCCTGGCACGCATCTCTTCTATTATTCTCTGGCAAATTGAGTGGATCTGATCTTCTCTAATTGTCAAATAACTCAAATAGATGCCCACACAGTTTCTCTCTTGAATAGCTACTGAAATCGTCCCCTCCTTTCTATCCCCGTTGCTACTAATTAATTTTAGGCACTGAACATCTCCTGCCTGGAAAACTGCATTTGGGTTCTCTCTCCAGCAGCCCTAAGTCCAACTCCAACACCTTCTAGATCAGTGCCAATGTGGACAAAGCCCCAGTCACTCTAACAGTCCTCTCTTGGCTCTCTACTGCCAACAGTCCTCTCCTGGCTTCCTGATCTGCCTCCAAGCTCTCTCTCCAGTTCCATTTCTCACTACAGGTCTCAAATCATAACCACTCTGAATTCTTTCTTTCTTTACACACCTATATATGTTGTTTACCTCCATGACTTTGCACATGCTATTCCCTCTCTGTGGAGGTTTCTTTTGTCTATGTGACAAACTCCTATTCAGTCCTTAAGGACAAAGGAAGTATCATCCCCCTCACTCTCCCAGCAAACCAGTCATTTCCTGTTAAATGCTCCCACAGCATCTACCTATTTATTAAATCAATTTATGCATCTCTCCCTCAATCATCTGTGAGCTCCAAAAAAAGGAGAGACCACATCTCATTCACACTTTACCCTCTGTGTCTTGCATACAGGAACTCAAAACACTTAGCAATCAAATTACCCCCAGGCTACAAGATTAAAGGACATAGAGGATTCGACCTCCCACAAGAGCAGCAAACTTTCCCAATGGTGTCTCGAAGCTGAGAACCTGTAACTATTTCCCTCTTTGGCTTTAACACCAGTTTGCTGCACACCTAAGTATTTCCTCTTAATAGGTTTCATAGTCAAACCCATCTGACTCATCCACTTCCTTTAAAAGGCTTTCACAGAACTGGAACAGCTGGACTGGCTAAGCTGCAGTTTCAGCAAGTCAGTCTCCAATTATGTCTGCCTGCTTATTTACAAGGGTGATGATTTTAAGAAAGCCCAGCAGTGAATTCTCTGGCATGGGGGGGCGGGATCCCCTAACAAGAGACCCCCCAGAGTTATGAGACACAGACAGGTCAACAGCAGCCTTCAGCTGCACATTCGAGCAACCCCTGTCCTACAGCCTACACTTTCACTCTGCAACTCCAGCCTCAAGACACCCTTCAAGAATGTGCCACGGCCCCAGAAAGTGAGGCAGTGCAATGCAAAGTCTGTTGAATCAGAGACCTGGGTTCTAGTTTCAGCTCTTCCACAGAATCTCAGAATTGGAAGAGGCTTTCACAAACACCACAAGTGCTTCCCAGATGCTAGCCTGTGCAACGACTCTGCTAGAATCACCTGGGGAACCTTTTCAAAACACAGATACCTAGATCCTACTCCAGGAGATTCAATTTATTAATTTTGGGATAAGACCATGAAATCTGTTTTTAAGAGGCTCCCAGGTGACTGACAGGCACTCAGCTGTGGGATCCAGTCCATCTGTCATCTGTTGCTTGACTCCTTCTAATAGCCAGATGGCCATCTGGTCTTACTTTAAACACTTCCAAGGATAGGCAGCTCAGTATCTTCTAAAGTAATCCAACCCTTCTTTGGACTTTTATATAGATTTCTTATATTCTCTATAATGAAACAAAATTAAGTTTCCCTCTAGCTTCCCCCAAGTTGTCTTAATCTACCTCTTGGCATGAGTCAGAAGCCGTTCTTTCTGTTCAAAGTCCTTCAGATATCTGAAGGCAACAATTTCTCCTACTTCCCTACCTCGTTTTGCACTATCTGCAGGTCTCTCTTTATTCAACTAACTGCTTCTCATATAACACATGTTATGCTCCTCTGAATATTTTCTGGTTTATCTAACTGGTAAAATGACTGAGCAAGTTGTAACATTTTTAGTCATAAAACTTAACAGTTTCTCTGGGGTGCCTGGGTGGCTCAGTGGGTTAAAGCCTCTGCTTTCGGCTCAGGTCATGATCCCAGGATCCTGGGATCGAGCCCCACATCGGGCTCTCTGCTCCGTGGAGAGCCTGCTTCCTCCTCTCTCTCCCTGCCTGGCTCTCTTGCCTACTTGTAATCTGTCTGTCAAATAAATAAATAAAATCTTTAAAAAGAAAAAAAAACAAAAACTTAAAACAGTTTCTCAATACAAATTCATAGAATTGATTTTCCTTATCTATCAAATGGGAATAAGAATAAGAAGGTAATAAGGATTACAGCACTAATAAGCCAATAAGATACAGTATAAATGCTGTTCAATTGAAAGTAAAGTCAATGACAAGCCTAATGGGGAGCACAGCCTTGGGAATTCTACAAAAATGCATGCTTTCTCTTCCCGAAGCAGGCAACCTAATGTAGTAGAGGGAAGATCTTAAGCCAGGATTGCTCTTTATATGGAGCCACTATGGTGCAGTGTGGAAAGAACACTGAACGTTGTGTAAGTTTTGAGCCTATTTTCTCATTATAAAATTAAAAACAAAAACCACCACAACAACAAAAAACCAAACCACTGATGATTACATCAAAATGAGATGATATATGAGATGTGCCTAGCACAGAGAAATGGCTCAATACAGGTATGTTATTTCTTATCATTCCAGCTGGTTCTGTCAGAAATTATCTATTTGCTTACCGGCTATATTTTCCCTTGCCACTGGAAAGAATGCCACCACTCAGAGTGCCCCCTGAGAGGGCTGCAAAGCTGGCTGTCTCGCTGTATGGACCCTGCATAACACTAAGTCCATCTGTAGGGCTTCCACTGGTGCTCAGTACACTAGTCAGGCCTTCAATGCTGCTTTCCCCAATGCTGGGATTCTTGAGGGCTCGCCAGGCATCAGCCACTGGGGATGGAACCAAACATTTCAATTCAAGATAAGACAACAACAAAATAGAGTCTATTATTTTCCTGTAATGATTCTTCAGAGTGGAGAATATTCATGCAGACTCATTTACTCACTTAATGAACAGCTACTATATGCAGCTACCACACATCAGGTGTTTTAACATATTGTTAATATTTAATCTTCCCAATAACTACACAATAACAATCCTAATTTTAGAGGAGAAAACAAAAGCTTAGAACTAAATGACATGTCCAAGTCATGCCTGGTCCCACAAATCTACGCTTTTGATTCCAAGTCCACTATTCTGTCCATTATACCGTAGATGCCATCTAACCAAACATGAAGATTTCAAAACATGTTTAGGTCATGTTAGGTGTTGATTCTACTAGGGTGCTTCAAAAACCTGTGGGACTCTCTGTGCCCTAGCTTAGTTAATATGGTAAAGTGAAAACATCAAAGTGGAAGTCACAGGAACAGAAAAAGAAGCTGGAAGACTTGCTCCAGTTCCAGCTCTGCAGAAGCTCTTAAACCCATTTAACAGATGTTGAGACAAAAGCTTAAAGAAGTTCCCATTAAATGGGGATAATAATAGCCCCTGCCCTCCCTATTCAGAGAGCTATTGTAAAAACCAGGTGAGATAATAACTGTGTAAAGTCCTTTGAAAATTATAAAGTACTGTACAGATATAAGACTTTATTATAATCACTACTATTACCAGCATACTTGGAGTTACTTGGAATCCTACTAGTTTGTACCTGCCACACAGAGCCAAGTACCAGAGGAATTAACCTAATAACTCTGGAACAAAGAAATGAAAAGCTAAAAATACTTTACCCCCTACAAAGCTCATTATCCAAAGTAATCCAATGACAATCTCGCTGTAAAATGTGCTGAAATCTACTGAATTTTCTGCCCCATAAATTCAAAGGGAAATTAAAAACCTCCCTTTACCTGTGATTGGACCATCATCTTCATCAAACTCAATTTTCACCCCCTTTCCGTTTGCTGTGCTAACTCCACAGCCACCTCCACGACAGAGGGAAATGGGCACAACCCCATAGACATAAGCCAGCATAATGGGGACGCCAATACCTGGGGGAGGAGAAGGAAACAAGTCAGCAGGTCACTGCTCTAAATTCTCCTTCCCAGCCTGAGCACAGACAAACCACTTTATAAAGGGCCAAAGACAGAAAGAAGATGGTTATCCTAAAGAGGCAGCTGGGTCTAACAGAATGATGACTGGATTTGGGAATTAGAAAAGGCCTGGATTAGAATCCTGGCTCCAATTTATTAGCTGTATAATCTCATGTATCTTCCCAGGATTGTCAATGATCAAAAGAGAAGGTATGTACAGTGCCCAGCACAGTGAGTATATGCTACTTTCATTGTCCCTCTTCTACTCACTACTGACATGCTAATCCAAGAACCAATCAATACTCAAACATTAAGTAAGTGATTCCTGGGGTTTAGGATCCCCCCAGAATATTAATTCCAAAATCTTACTGCTGTGGAGGCAGAATGACTTAGCTGTTAAGAGCATAGGCTCTGAAGACAGATTGCCTTGATTCATGTTCCAGCTAAGTAACCTTGAGCAAATTATAGCACCTTTCTATTACAACCGTACTGCTATGAGGATTAAATGAATTAATACATGCAAAACATTCAGAACTGCTCCTGGTACATGGAGAGCCTTAATAAATGTTAGTTATAATATTCTTATTCTAAAACAAACCCTCAAGCCTTCCAAAATACGGTGAGGCATTAAACAAATCAAAATAAAAGTAATTTTATTTTGTGGGTTCCCTAGCAAATAGGGAAGGAAGATAAAAGGTGAAAACTAGGCCTTAAAGTAATATTCTTTAATTTAGCACTTTCTCTGAGCCAGAGAGTTCTAAGCACTAATTTAGGACTGAAAGACCCCAAACTCTGACAATTTAGTGTGGCTGATAATCCTAACAATAGTGCCTAAAAGAATTAGCCCTCAAGGTGGGTTTGGCATAAAATGTAGGAGCCTCCAAGGTGAAACATCTGGCCAGCCGGCTAAACTGCTGTAGTCAGAAAGCTGGGTAGGTAGGGGGTATGGTGGAAGAGAGGGCAGGAAGGAGAAGAGTCGCGGTCCAGGCTAGCTTACCCACACTAACTGCAGCAATAACTGGGGATGCAATGACTGACAAAGTCACTCCTCCTGTGATAGCCAAATTCCTCTTATGTTTGGAGGTTTTCCTTCCCTCATACCTACTGTGAATCTAAGAATAAGAAAGAAAATCCAGGTCAGCAGGTTAGGATATCAATTTTTTTGCCAGGGTAGAAAAAGACAAGTGAATATTCTAACTATATTAAAATACATCCCCTACCCACCAAGAGGCTATCTTTCTCAAATTTTAACCTAACTCAGACCTGGGTGACATAAACTAATACAGAAAAAGTTAATCCAAGGAGAGACAAAGTAACTCAGGGTTTTGAGGAAAGTATTTCACCTTTAAGTCACCAAGACAAATGAGGACCAGGATGCTAATAAGAACTTTTAGATCTCTTGGGTTTATGAAAATCCATTTACGAAATTAAGGTTATTTTTATCTAAGAAGTGGCTGGTTTTCAGGAAGCTCTGAAATATAAACTCCTCCCTATTTCCTTCAAAACTACCAACAAACCTGGGGATAGAACACCCACAGAACTCAGCATGTCTTACCTTCCTGCCAACATAAACAGGAATGCCGATGACCATGGCAGGAATGGCAATGCCAGCAATGAGGGAAATCCCCACTGGAGCACCAATCAGTGTTCCCAGCTGCCAGAGAATTTTCTTCTTACGGCTCCATGGCTTCTTGCCCCAGAATGTGCATCCAGAGGGGCTGCAGAGGACACATGCTCAAGTTAGTATCGATATTATAAATGCAGCTGTTGTCACCACAGGGCTTGATAAGAGCGAAAGCCTTCTTTTCCAATAAGAATGATTAACAGTTACAAGAGGTTACAGAAAATGAATATATTACATGAAAGGGAGAAAAAGACAAGGTCCAATTATTAGAGCTCTGGGCCCTTCACTTTTTGTTTGTAAAGCTAGGCTTCCAGGCTTGAAACCTCTTTTCCTTTCTCTGCTGCTGAACTCTGTCCTC
Organism: Martes martes; assembly: GCF_963455335.1. Taxonomy (NCBI): domain Eukaryota; kingdom Metazoa; phylum Chordata; class Mammalia; order Carnivora; family Mustelidae; genus Martes; species Martes martes. The sequence continues at coordinate 167,024,781 of NC_137891.1, read as the reverse complement.
CCTAACCCAACAGTGATGCAGCTTTTTTAAAGATTTTATTTATTTGAGGGTGGCTCAGTGGGTTAAGCCTCCGCCTTCAGCTCAGGTCACGATCTCAGGGTCCTGGGATCAAGTCCCGCGTCGGGCTCTCTGCTCACTGGGGAACCTGCCTCCCCCTCCCTATCTCTCTCTGCCTGCCTCTCTGCCTACTTGTGATCCCTCTCTCTCTGTCAAATAATTAAAAAAAAAAAATCTTTAAATAAAAAAAAAATAGTAGCTGTCATGAGGTGCAGCCTGTGAAATTATAATTTAAAAAAATTTTTATTTATTTGACAGAGACATAGCGAGAGAGGGAACACAGGCAGGGGGAGTGGGAGAGGAAGAAGCGGGCTTCCTGCTGAGCAGGGAACCCAATATGGGGCTTCATCCCAAGACCCTGAGATCATGACCTGAGCTAAAGGCAGATGCTTAAAGACTGGAGCCACCCAGGCGTCCCAGATCCAGCTTCCTTGACTGATACATATACTACTTGGGATCCTGCACAACCTACACACTTGACATCTCATTCAAAAGTGCTATGCCCTATCCATATCCAATAGATAGTGTAAACCATGTTCCTGGGGAAGGATATAAAAACACTTTGTCACACCCTTTATGTCAGTTTCATTCTCTTTGAGTTTGGCTACTTTTATACTCCATCCTTCTGCGTTCAACCATTTTTGCTCACTCCCTTTGTCCTGTCTTCTCTACTAGATAGGATAAGCAATTTTGAAAGAAAGGATCATGTCTTACACACCCATGTCCCCGATAATCAGTACAGTGTAAGTAACTCACTGTTTGCTATATTGGAAATGAAAATGTTTCATCCACACAATGTATGTTGTTTGTAAATATTAACTCCTTCAGGACAATATTTTAATATTCACTCTGAATTCTTTGTAAAGTCATTACATGCAAGGAACTGTAAAAGGTAACTCTGACCTTAATAAACTTATGCAGTTTAGCAAAATTGGACATGTATATGAAGTAAAAGTAGTGATGTTTATAATGAAACATTTAAGGAATGCCAATACAAAAGAATGAGGCAGAAAAAGCTGGGGAAGACATCATAGATGAAATGGCATTTGAGTGGCCCCTGAAGGGTAAATAAGAACTGAACAGGTTGAGATAAAAGGGGGCTGCTGGGAGGGTGATGTGATCAGAAAGCATTCTGGGCAAACAGAAGAACATGAACAAGAAAGACAGCCAGAGGAGACAGAGCAAATAGCAAACCCAGGTTACTGGAATATAGCATGTATAAAAACACATGGAAAAAGCTAGAAAAGGACACTAGGGCCAGACTGTGGCAAAGCCATGCTCGGGAAATTGAACTCTATCTGGGAGGTAATAAAAACAGTCCCTGGAATTTGCTGGAACTGAAGAAAAACGTGGTCACAGGAGTGCTTCAGAAGAACTTTTTACAGCTTCCTTATACTGTAATGAGAGGACAGACAACTGTGTCCCTTTGACATCCTTTTCCCCAAATCATTAAAAGAACAAGACAAAAAAGCAATGGACACATTTCCCATCTCACCTGAGGTAATGCAAGTCTGAGATCTCTTTCATACAAAGCCAACAGAATTCACAGCCACACACTGCACAGGTCATATGATTACAGCTTCCATCATTCATCTTGATAATGTAAGCACTGCATCGTGGGCATGGCTTGATGTCATCTGCTAAGGGGGGAAGGAAGATTGGGTAGAAAAATACCCCCAGTTAAACCCAATTTGATTTACTATTCCTAGGAATATATATATATATATATATATATACAAAAAATGAGGAGACAGTCAAGAACTCTTGGCTGAGAATTCCAAATTGTGCAACCCACTTCTGGCTATGTCTATACCTCTGGAATTTTCATAAAACAGATCCTTGTCTCATACTGAGCTGCCTATCCCCAAAACTGGCATCTTACACAGCACTTAAGCCACACTCTGAACAAGACTTCCCTAGAGACAAAGACGGTTCTAAGAAAAATGGAATTCCACTAGCCAATAGGCTGGCAGAACTCAAAGCAGAGTTCTGCAGGAAGAAGAGTCTGCAGCTTGGAATTGGCTTTAAGTTTTGAAAAAGTTTGGCTCAGGAAATTAATTTCTTAGGCTCAGCAAGTATCATTGTGATGTGCTGTTAACACAACCCACAGACCCCTCCCATGATACTTTCAAATTCAAAACCTAAAAATAATTGGGTATGCTATGTAGCACACACCTAGTAATTTTCACAGCAAGCTAGGAACTATCCTATTAAAATGACAATTTAGGAGATTATGCTATGCCAGGAAAAAGTGAATGGTAAAATCTTTCCTACCAGCCTCTCCCAAATGACATCAGTGAAATAAAATACATTTATAAAAGGCAATAAACTCACTGACATTTTTAAATGGGTTTACTCTGACTTGCCAAGGTTCCTCCTTTTAAAGTTAATCATTAATCCATACTAATATTATTTCCTTTCCTTAAATCTGTACCCTACTTCCAAAAGCAGTGATGCACTTAAAGCTAGTAGGATAACAGTAGAGGTTTAATACTAATTGTCTCTCTGTTCACAATGAAAGTTTTGAAAAAATTCTTCGCAAAAGGACCTAATTACTCTCCAACAGGAGACATATTATTAAAAAGGTAGAAACTACAGAATTCAATTTTGTTGCATTCCAATTTTATCAATTTATAGGTTGGAAAATCTACAGTTGTCAAGAGAGAAGCTACATATCAAATATTGAATGTATTACCAAGTATTTTTGCTCTCTGATCCCAGGAATACTTGATTATAGAGTAAAATAATCTCTCCCAGCTTTAGGCTCACATTATGAAATATCAAATAAAGAGAAAAATGAGACAATGCCAACTAATACCTGGTCCAGATTCTTGCCCGTAACTGAGACCTGAAGTGTGCTTGGTCCGTACTCGCAAAGTCTGTGCCCTCTGCTGACGGGCCATATCGCATGTCTGATTTGGATGCCATATTTGCTTGCAGTGGTAGCAGAACTCTGTCTGGCAGCCTTCCCTCTCACAGGTCAGCTTTGGGCAACTGGCACAGCCATAGGCAATAACAGCATAACTGGGTAAGGGAAAAGGAAGAGATATCAGTAAGGTAAGAATGATCGGAACAAGACAGACATTATTCATCAGTTTCAGTGGGGTAATACTGACACTCCTTACCACTACACATGATAAAGAGAAAAGAGTACACATATAACACATAATATAACCACACACAATCATGCTTAACAAACTGTAAAACATATTCCGTGTAAGAAAGTAAATTTCTCGAGATTCTAAAAACAAATCATTGACCTTCTGAAAAATAGGGGAAAATACTAGATTTAGCTGGAATCTAGCATGTATTCCAGTCACAGTTTAAGCTACTTTAAAAGGAGTTTACCACAGCCAAGTTTCACAAGTAACAGGGTACAAAACTATAGCATTTTGACGGTTTGCTACATTTACAGAGATTAGAATTTGGTTACACTAAAGGACAGAAGATTTGTGAAACAGAAGTATGCGAAACTGAAGTATACTTTTTCATTTTTAAGTTCCATAGTGAAGCTGGTCTGAGCACACACAGCCTGAGACAATAGCCACAGACGGATTCAATTCTCCCACTGAAAGCTCATTTTATCTTTCAAATTTCCCCCCCTTTTTTAGCTCAAATCTATATCTTGAAATATTTACTTCCTTGACAGGCTCCAGAATCCAAGAATACCACTCACCCACCTTACTAATTAATACATGATAAGGCTATTATCTCCCTCCCCTTTCTTTTCTCTCCTAACACATACTCTTAGTAAAGATATGCAACTCAGAATCCATCTGCACCAACATCAACTGTTTCTTATAATTCACACTTATTTTCCAAGAATTACTGTCTCACAAAAAATCCAATATATTTACAACAACTAGCCCTTCTGACTAGTTCTAAATATGTCAACTAAGTGTTCAGATTATCCTAACAAGTGAACACTGAAGATTAAAAAAAATTAAAAAGTAATTTAAAGAAACAAATAAGGGAAAATAGTAGCTGTGAAAGTTCAAACAAATTTTTTAAATTTAAAAAAAAAGAAGATTTTATTTATTTATTTATTTGTCAAGGGGGAGAGAGAGAGCACAAGCAGGCAGAGTGGCAGGCTGAGGCAGAGAGAGAAGCAGGCTACCCGCCAAGCCCGAGGCAGGACCCAATCCCAGGACTCTGGGATCATGACCCTAGCCGAAGGCAGCGGCCCAACTGACTGAGCCACCCAGGTGTCCCAAGTGCAAATAATTTTTAAACAGGTCAATGATTGTAGACTTAGGTGTTGCCATTGGGCTTCTTTGTCCCCTATTCCACTTCCTCCTCCAATAGCTAAAGACCTCAAGCAACTTATAAAAAAAGGTTAACAACATTTTCTTGGATTTATTCTACTGTTTGTTTATTGTATATTAGGTATTCATAACAGCAACAAGACTTCTCAGGTTTATTATAGATTCTGCAAATTGATTTGATAATGACACTGAAAATATCAATGACATATCATTTATGTTATATAATACAGTCTGTACTAAAACTCTTCTCAGAAAGAGCAAAGTGAGAATAGGTCAATGTACGAATGCAAATGATTCATATCCTGTAGGAGTTCTGAGCAAATTTACCCAACCTAGCTGCAAAATAGCTACTACAGATAAACAATGTTTCTCCTAAAGAAAGTGACCTGCTTGCTATTTTGTGTTAAATGGGAAAGGTACTGGATGACCTCAGTATCTTACTTAAGTCAACTGCTGATGATACAAATTACATAGACAGTCAGGAAGCCTTGAACATTTCCTGATCTATTCCTACCTCACCTGGTGGGAGTAAATATTTATTAACAGATTTTTTTTTTTTTTAAGAAGAACACTTGACAAGATTGATAATGTCACTTTTGGGTGTGGAATTTGATTCCAAGCAAGTAAAATAATCCCAAATACTCATGAACCTGCAACGATCTATTACCATGACACAGAATTACTCAGGGCACTGAGACTTGGCATTCCTGTTTTTGGGCAGCTGGTCTGGGCTCCTTGCCCCTGACTCATACTGCATGACACTGAGCTAATTTAAATCTCCAAGCCTTAACCTCTATCCCAAAAATGGAGGCATAGGTGTTTGCCACCTTCAAGTGTAACCATATTCTAAACTGCATTTGAGATCTTGCCCTGAAAGGTATGGTATAAAAATATGGCACATTTTAATCCTACTTTTGGCCTTTGCATAATCTACTCCTTCTACCTAGAATGCTCCTTCCTTTCTTCTTGCCCTGACAAATACTTACCCATTTAAGAACCAGCTCAAATGTCATCTTCCCTATAAAATCCACTTAACCTCTTCAGGTAGCTGGTTGCCTACTTTGTGCCTTATGTACAATTACTTTATACTACTTATCACATTATACTGTAATTATCTGTCTATATGTGTGCTTCCCCAACCAGACTAGACTCAAGGAAAAGTATCACCCATATTTTATTTTTTTTCCCCAGTAATTTTTTTTTAAATTTCTTTTCAGCATAACAGTATTCATTGTTTTTTCACCACACCCAGTGCTCCATGCAATCTGTGCCCTCCCTAATACCCACCACCTGGTTCCCCCAACCTCCCACCCCCTGCCCCTTCAAAACCCTCAGGTTGTTTTTCAGAGTCCGTAGTCTCTCATGGTTCACCTCCCCTTCCAATTTCCTCCAACTCCCTTCTCCTCTCCATCTCCCCATGTCCTCCATGTTATTTGTTATGCTCCACAAATAAGTGAAACCATATGATAATTGACTCTCTCTGCTTGACTTATTTCACTCAGCATAATCTCTTCCAGTCCCATCCATGTTGCTACAAAAATTGGGTATTCATCCTTTCTGATGGAGGCATAATACTCCATAGTGTATATCACCCATGTTTTAATCTTCAGGGTCTAGCATACTGATTCATGTTCAAATGAATGATAGAGACCCTCTCTATCTTTTAGTTTTTTTATTTTCCCCGGGCCATTCTAACTCTTCTCCTGGGCCTACCCTAAAGCAATCTTTAAACCTTACTAATGTATCTACTGGTTTACTATGTGCCAGGGACTATAACTTAGACCTCAAATTTTGTCTAAAATTTTAGGAGCAAACTCCTAAATTCTGAATGGGGTACTCTTCCCCAGGTAGTTGAAAAAAATTCATCCTTGAATTTTAGCATCCATGCTGCTAAAAAACCAAAAAACCGAATGTATCATTTTCCTTCCCCTTATGTTTATATAAATTTATTTTGTTAATTTCCTAAGTATTCGGAAATATCGTAATATATGACAGGCTAGACCACAGCATTAACTAACTTCAGCCCTGGAGAAAAAAAAAATCCATTATGAATTTGATTATGCATTCACTGACCCTAGTAGTTACAAATGTATTCCTAAACAATGTTTGAACTTTCTAGCTCCCGGCCACATAACTTCATTCACAAATGGACCCCGAGCAAGTGCAAGGGTAGTAGAAATACAATTGCAAGAGACTAATATCTAGTCTCCCTATTCCCCACTCCAATCCAAGTTCCAACTTCAGAAGGTTATCTATCATTACGTAACTCTTTTACTTAAAATTCTTCAACAAAAAAGAAAAAAAAGTCCTTCAAACCTAAACTTCTATGCATGGCTTAGATAAGTCTATCAACTGGAGTCCAGTCTACCTTTTCAGATTGATCTCTAGTTACTTTCCAGATCATGCTCTCCATATTGTGTATCGAGAGATGGATCCAAACTAGATTCTAGACTTACTACTATATTTTTATACCTCTATGCAACTGCAAGTACAACTGCAACTGCACTTGCTCAAAACACTCTGGATTAAGATGCTTTTTTTCTCTACTTGCATCATTGTTTGCCTGGTATGAATTCCTACTTATATTCTTCAAGGCCCAGATCAAATATTACCCCCTCTGTGAAATCTTTCTTGACACCATCATGTAAAATCTTTTAACTACCCTCTAAGAGCATTTGTGTTTTCTTTAATATGTATTATACTGCATTTATAATCTGTTATCTATATCTATCTATTTAATCTCTTCTAACAAGCCAAACTCCTTGTCAAGAGGACCATGTCTAAGTTCTTTTTGTAATACCCAATATTCACTTAAGGTTCAACACTACTTAATTCTCAAAAGTGTCTACTGAATGATCATCTGTCTGTCCTCTTCTTGCCGTCCACCCTCATTATCTGTTTCTCTTTCAAAAAGTGTGCTGTTGGGACGCCTGGGTGGCTCAGTTGGTTGGGCGGCTGCCTTCGGCTCAGGTCATGATCCCGGCGTCCTGGGATCGAGTCCCGCATTGGGCCCCTTGTTCGGCAGGGAGCCTGCTTCGCCCTCTGCCTCTGCCTGCCACTCTGTCTGCCTGTGCTCTCTCTCTCTCTCTCTCTCTCTAATAAAAAAAAAAAAAAAAAAAATCTTTAAAAAAAAAAAGTGTGCTGTTCATTTTCTTTATCTACCTCATCAAAATTCAACTATCCCATTCTTCTGGGATCTAACTGAAAAATTTTGTTCACAGAATTGTAGAAAAAAGGATGCCTGGGTGACTCAGTTGGTTAAGCATCTGCCTTCAGCTTGGGTCATGATCCCAGGGTCCTGGGATCGAGTCCCACATGGGGCTCCTTGCTCGGCAGGGAGCCTGCTTCTCGATCTGCCTGTTCTGCCTGCAGCTCTCTCTCTCTGACAAATGAATAAATAAATAAATAATCTTTAAAAAAAAAAAAGGGATTGTAGAAAAAGTTGGAATATGGATAACCTAGGCTAAAGAAACTCTCAATCTATTCAGAGCACAAGATTCACTGTTAAATAAGGACACTAACAGAAGCCAGTGTAACTGTACAGACCAACTGTTAAAGGAGTTTAGAAAACTGTAAATAGTCAGGGAAAGTGTCAGTGTAAGATGCCACAGAAAAAACAAAAACATGTTTCCTGTTGATCTAAGTTTGGAAGATTTGAAGATTTACACTGTATATTAGCATTAGCAAAATTTACTATAGTGTATATTAGCATGTTTAAAGCGTCTAAAAAGCTCAGAAATAAATTCTGTTCAATCCAATACTTCCCAAGCTTATTTGATCACAAAATGTTTTCCTTTCCAGGATTACAAAAATATACACTGGAAAATATCAATGTAAGTGGAAAAAAAAATAAGACAAAAAAAGATGGTAGGAGATGGTAGGAGACTGTAAATGGGTTTAAATTATAAGGGTAGATCATATAAATAATCAGTTCTTAAAGACATAAGAAGTCATTTTATAGGCAGGTATGAACAGTTTGAAGCAGGGGAGTGATATAAAATGTTCCACTTTAGAATGATACACTGGCAAATATGGGAAATTGTATGGAGCTGGATGCAGATGGGCAGGTGCAGGGATGGGGATAGAGTGAAGAATTGTGAAATAGAAGGTACAGAGCTAAATTAAGAGATGTCTAGATCAAATATATCTCAATTTTTAAAATGTCATCCCAGAGAGAAAAAGGGAGAGAGAAAGAGGATGTAGGAAGGCTTCAGAGAGGGAAAAAACCTCCTTTTTCACTGACTGAGAAATTTATGTTGCTCAAGGAGCTGTTCCCTCCTAAGTGTGCTAGAGATGAACTGAAGCTTCCTGTTCACAGGATGGTCCAGTCCAGTTGTCCAGGAAGGCCAAAAACTGATACTACCTGTTTGGGTCAGGTAGGAGGGGGGACTGTAGGAGAAAGAGCCAGCAAAGAAAGGCTGGAGTGGTGGACTTGCACAAAGAATTGAGGTCAAGACAGCTTTATCTCCTATTCATCTGCACAAAAGATCTGCCCCTGGACTCCAAGAAATTTGCCTCCTTTCTCATCCCTCATAGAGATTCTGAAAGTGTTTAAAGATTGGTAAGAGGGTACTTAAGAGGAAAACATTATATATTTACATGATGTGAGGGTTACTGAGAAGACTCATGGTTAAGTAGAGACTCTAAGGGGTATCAACCGCACCATTTATTAGCTGTAAGACATTGAAGCCCACACTGTAACCTCTCTGAACTGGTTTCTCCTTTATAAAATAGGTTTACCACCAACATCCACCTGTATGAAACTAAAATTATTCCTGAATGACCTTACAGTCTGAAGATCACAAAGAACTACAAAAATATCAGTTATTTGTATTTTGAGTTAATTTTATCTCATTTGAAAGTACATTTTAAATATATTTGGTGGGGTGCCTGTGTGGCTCAGTGGGTTAAAGCCTCTGCCTTAAGCTCAGGTCATGATCCCAGGGTCGTGGGATCGAGCCCCGCATCAGGCTCTCTGCTTAGCAGGGAGCCTGCTTCCTCCTCTCTCTCTCTGCCTGCCTCTCCGCCTACCTGCCTCTCTGCCTACTTGTGATATCTCTCTCTGTCAAATAAACAAGTAAAATCTTAAAAAAAAAAATAAAAATAAAAAATAAATATATTTGGTAAGGGGTGCCTGGGTGGCTCAGTCATTAAGTGGCTGCCTTTGGCTCAGGTCATGATTCCAGGGTTCTGGGATTGAGCCCTGCTATCAGGCTCCCTGCTCAGCAGGAAGCCTACTTCTCCCACTCCCACTCCCCCTGCTTGTGTTCCCTCTCTCTGTTGAATAAATAAATCTTAAAAATATATATACATATATATACTTGGTAATATTGTACTTAATATTAAACAGTAATGTAAATGTTGCCCCACTGAAATTGGTTCTCTTATTTATGAATAAAATAAGATCATATTCAAGTATGGGGAAAAAAATATTCAAGACCCTGCTTACAAATATTTTGTAAACAAATGATCTTTTAATATATAGTGTTCTCATTATTGTAATCACAGTGAAACTAATGGCCAGAACTCTGTAAGACCACTTACATGCCCCCTTCACCCTGCCAAATACAATTTTTTAAAAAAATATTTTATTTATTTGAGAGAAAGAGAGAGAGGGAGAGGGAGCATGAGCACAGGTAGAGGCAGAGGAAGACGACAACTCCCCACTGAGCAGGGAGCCCCACCCTGTCAAATATATACACATACACACAGAGCGAAGGGAGTTCTTGATAAATTTGGCTGTAAGAACTTCATCTGCGAGTAAAAAAAAAGATGGTCAGGTACAAGAAGAAGAGATAACTAGGGATCACACTTACTGCTCATCCATGATTTTTACCAGACACAGAAGAATAGGACAGTTTGACTAAAACAAAACAATCAAGCTGTTTTTCTCCCAGCATTAAAGAGAGGTGGCAAAACCATTGGCCACATCCCTAAGGAACTCAGATACCTGTCTGGAAAGTGACAGAATTTTAAAGTTACTCCCGATTTACCTAACACCTCCAAATGCAGACCTCAAAACACTTTGCAAACATTAAGCTTCTCAAGTCAGGAAGGGATTAGGCTTATTTCAGATAAGAAAAATAAAGTAGATAAGAGGCTGTTCACAAAAAGTATCAGAAAAGAAACTAGATTTCGGATCCATGGCTCTCTTAAAGTTGTCCTTAGGCCACATTTGACAAAATGATACAAACAGCAGTATCCCCAATAATGCCAACAAGTGCATGCTTTTTAAAAAGAAAAGGTTGAGAGTAAAGACTATTGGCTTTGGTTGGAGTTAAGACCAGTGTTTCAAGCCTGGTTCCACCACCCACTAGCTATATGACCCTGAGCAGTCACTCAATTTATTTAAATTTCAATTTTCTCATCTGTAAAACGAAATCAAATCTATTTTACAATGTTGTAAGGATTAAATTAAATTATGTACACCTGGTACATGGATACTTGGATGCCAGTTTGCTTTCTTTCCACAGACTGCACCTTCTTTAAACCCACTGATAACACATTAAAAAATATATAAAATTTGTATAATGCTTTTAACTAATTAAAAAAACCTCTAGATGATACTAAGCCAATACTTGGCTACAATAAGAAATGGCCTTAATTCTTCATTAACTTTTAGTAATGGTTTACGTTGTCACCACAAAGACGCTAAATTAATTCCTGTCCATGTTTATTGTTGTAAGCAAAGACAGTCATTGACTTTAGAGAAACAAAAACAAAAAGGGAGCTTTTCCAGAAAGATAATCAGCAATGCCACATTTCTCAGCCAAAATTCAAGGAAAGACATCTCAAAAAGGAGTTAATATACTATTCCAAAATTAACCATGCTGTGTTTTAAGTAAATATTCCTTTGGTTCAGAAAATAGACCAATAGTATCTGTAAAACCTATCATATACATTAGCCTCTTAAGGCCAGTGAGATCACCAGGCCACCAGATATAAGAACCTACAAGGTTGTTTCCAACACTTATTAATTGAAAGTGAAAGTGATCTACCCTAGACAAACACCATACCTTTGACCACAACACTTCAAAGTAATTTAGAAACCCCATCTCAGGGAGGTTAAATAACACACCCATCTCTAAACAAGTCTGGCAGAATAGAAAGACAGAAGTTTACTCTTCTTACTCTCCTAGACACTCTTAAAACAGCTTCTTTTGAAAGGGACAAATAGTAGCATCATGGAAATCTTAAAACCGGCTTGGTATACAGGCTACAATTAAAAGCTCTTAACTCCTTTGAAGCATTGGCCCATGCAGCTTTTTTTTTTTTTTTTACTGGCATTACATTCACACACTGCAAGGAGTCCCTAGCATCTTTCTGTACCCAAAACATAACACACAAGAATAAAATGATCTGCCCAAGGTCATAGAACTGGTAAATGGCACAGTCTCTCCCTCCCACCCCCCAACTTCCAGTCACTCAGATAAGCTCTTCCCTGCTGCATGCAGCCATTCATGGGATGTACTGACAGTAACAATTTTTTTTTTTAAGTGGTGGGAGGGTGGTCTTCATTGAGTACTTTAGATAGTAAAATCTGGTGGTATTCTGTCTCTGCACATACTGCATATTCTCTCACTGACTTTAAAAATTCAGGATGCATAGTGCCTTAAAAAGACTGTTGTCAAGAACTCAAGATCAGAGGGGCTCGGTAACACATTTTCTCCTACCGTGTCAGCGTCTGGGCATCCTTCTTCTCAGTGCCCCGTTGCTTCTCTGGACAAAGAAAGGGTCCGTCCACTCCTCACCCTGCCCAAGGCAGCAGTGTAAGAACCACAAGGGGCCTCCCAACAGCTTGGCACAGAAGGCACACAATGGCCAGGGTGCCCCAGAGCTGCCAGTGAGTTGTCCTTCCCCCCTAGTGATATTTCCAGCACCTCCATCCCAACTTTCAGCAGCTGTGGTCAGGAAGAACACACCTTCTCCGGCAATGCTGCTGAAGTCTGACCCTGGCCAAAGGGACACACCCCTCCGAATGCTGTGAGCCCCTCAGAATATTCTCATCCCTTCCTTTGCCAGTTAATCCCCTCCCCGCCCTCATTAAGACATGGCCCCTACCTCTGGACAGAGGGGCGTGCACCCCACCTGAAAGCCTCTCCCTGCCTCCTGACTGGATGGACAGCTCCTTTCCCCTCACCGACGGCTCAGCCCCTACCTCAAGCCCGGGGGTAGGGCGGGTGGCGGGTGCCTTCCCCCGCTCGTCTGGGCGTGCGGACTGTGACCGCTTACCAACCTGCCGCAGCTGCCGCCTTCTCCTCCCTCCCGCAGCTCAGCCCTCACCTCTCCCTCGGTGCTGGGACACACACACGCACACGCTGCCCCGAGGACCGCTTCTCCGGGTCGGCCACCCGCGGGGTGGGGGTCCGGTCCCTCGACTCGGGTCCCCTCCGCCGCAGCCCCTGCCCCGGCGGCCACGCCCCCGCGCTCACCCGCAGTCGGGGGCCGGGCACCAGCGGCAGTCAGGGTCTGAGGCCAGGTAGCGGCGCAGCATGAACTCCTCGTACTTGTGCATGAGCGGCGGGTCGGCGAGCAGCAGGCGGATGTCGTGCGGGTTGAGTCGCTCGCTGCACTCGGGGCAGCTGATGGGCACCCGGCTCTCGCTGATCTCCAGGCGCAGGTAGTGGCGGAGGCAGTCCCGGCACGAGCGGTGCGGACAGCTGAGGAGGCGCGGGGCCCGCTCGGGCGGCAGCCGCACCAGGCAGAGCGGGCACTCCACCTCCTCCGGGCCCGGGCCGCCGCCCTCCGCCGCCTCCTCATCCTCGAACCCGGGCCCGGCCTCCGCCGCGGCCTCCGCCTCCGCCTCGGCGGCCGGCTCGGTGGGCAGCGCCTCGGGCGGCGGGGCCTGGGCCGCGACCGGGACCGGGGCGGGCGGCGGCGGCGGCGCGGCCGGGGGCGGCGGCTCGGCCTGCGGCTTGGCCCGGGCGCGGCGGCCGCGGGCCGAGGCGGAGAAGACACTGTGGAAGGTGAGGCGCCGGCGCCGGCCGCCGCTGCGGCACTTGGGGTCGGGCGCGGCCGCGTGTAGAGATGTAGAGCGCGGCGATTCGGAGTCCTTCTCAGAGCCCATGGCCCCCAGAGGCCGAGGAGCGAGGGGCGCCCAGCGCCGCCACAGCTCCCGCCTCAGCGCCCCCTCAACCGGCGCCGCGACCGCCGCCGCCTCGGCCGCCCTCCCCGAGATAGAAACCGAGTGGCCGCGTCGAAGTGGTTATAAAGCCTCCGCCCCGCGCGCCGCTGCCCACTGCGCAGGCGCTTCGCTGAGACACCTCACAACCCGCACCGCCCCCCTCCCCACGGCGCGGAAGGGGGCGGTGTTGGGCGGGGCCGAGAGGGGTGGGGCCGGGCGTGCTGGGGCGGAGCTCCACCTCCTCCCGGTCATGGGGTTTCAGGGCAGCCATCTTGAGCAGGCACCAACCCAACTGTTTTTCTTGGCGTCCTCTTGGAGTTCCGTCACCCTGACCCTCTTCATCCCCAGGGTGGAGTTTTCGGTTTGCCTTTCCTCGTAGACAGGCTGATTGCCCCTTACAGTAAATGATGCTGAGGTTACTTCATCTGTAAAACATAGGCAAGGATAGATCACATGGTGATTCCCAACTGGTCCACTTTCCAACACTTCTTGTTTAAATTAACAGCATTAGTTAATAAAGAATAGAGTCATTAAGCATCTACAAAGTGAAAGCATTACTAGGTAAGACAGACAGGGTCCTCTATCAGCGAGGGATTTACAAAATAAAGCCCGAATTCCTTAATCTAGCATTCAGTGCTTTCTCTGAACTAATAAACCGTATTGCCAGGCCCACCTCCCACCCTATCCTCCTGTCGGCTAGGTTATTTACAATTTGCGGTTATTTACAATTTGTGGAAGGAGGCCTAGCGCTTTTTTCCCCCTGGAAGTGTCTTCCTTGTGCTCTAGGCAGGCTTCCTGATGGGAGGCAAACATGCGACTACAACAGCAACAGGAACGGTCCGTTAGTGTTGGGTTCAGTTGCACATAACTAAAGAAAAAAAACACTTAATAGAAATTTATTTTCTTCTTTCCCCTCCCTCCCTTTGTCCCTCCCTCCCTCCCTTCCTCTTTCTCTCTCCCTCTCTCTTTCTTTCTTTTTCTTTCTTGATTTTATTTGACAAAAAGAAAGAGAGAGCACAAGCAAGGGGAGTGGATGTGGAGCTCAATCCCAGGACGCTGGGATCATGACCCCAGCCCAAGGCAGATGCTTAACTGACTGAGCCACCCAGGCGCCCAGAGATTTATTTCCCTCTTCACAAAAAAAGGAGGTAGGAAGTCCAGGGCTGCTCTGGTACACTCAGCACTTGGTTTCCAATCTTGAGGTCACCTCATTATGTTCCACCTTTGGAAGCAGTGAGGCGAAAGGGGGGAAAGTGCACCCTCTCTTTTTAAGAGAGGGCCTTGGAAGTCCCACACATCTTTGCTTACATCTCATTGGCCAAGGCATAGTCCCATGGCTATACTGAGAAATGTAGTCTTTTAATTAGACACAAAGTACCCAGCTAAAAATAGGGGCTCTGTGATTAATAGAGAATGGTAGAGTGGATACTGGAAGGTACCAGATGTCTTTCTCATGGGTGGCATGTAAAACCACAAGAATGTTCCCCAGGAATAAGCCCTGAGAAACTTCAAACTTTTGAGGTAAAACATTGAAAGAGGAGATAGCAAGGGAAACTGAGAAGCAGGGGCTGTGAGAGAAGAAACACCAGACAGGTGTGATGTCACAGATGGCAAGATAACATGTTTCCAGGGGGAGTGGTCAGTTGTGACAAAGGCTGCTGAGAAATCAGGAAAGAATAGAGAAGTGACCACTGGATTTGGCAAAACCATAGGAGGGGTAATGTTTCTCCTCAAATAGGGAGGTTTGATACTTGATGGCTAAAACAATTAATTTCTGTATATTGGTCAGAATAGGCTAGGCTTTTTTGAAGTAACAAACACCCCAAATAGCTCAATGGCTTAACATAACGATGGTCTATTTTTTCCTCACTCAGAAAACGCTGGATATGGGTTCAAGGCACTTTCCGAGATACATATCCTCTACTCCACTGGGTAACTTAGAGATCCAGGCTTTCCCATCCTCGCCTCCACAACTTCCACACAAGGCTTTCAGGATTGTCTCAGTAAGGGAAAAATTGTTGGAGGGTTGTGCACTGGCAATTAAATATTCCTGGAAACGGCACTCATTACTTTTGCTCAGACTATTAATTGGAACTTGTCATATGAGCTGAATCTAACTGCAAGCAAGGGAGGCTAGGAATTGTAGGGGGGATCCATGGACTAGTTAGTAAGCAATATTATGAAAGCCACAGTTCCCTGTAGTTATGTTTTACTCTATCCTTAGTGCCAAATGTCCTGATCAGCTGCAGTGCCCCCTTCAAGAAGGTGTGTGCCCGTGGCGGGGACGAAGGGTGGGGGAGAGGGCTGCCTTGTTTCTTGGGTCAGATTGTGTTGAAGGAGATAGGGATCCCCTGATTCCAGGCAGACCCAGATAGCTTTTAGGTGACTCTCCCTGCACAGCTGTCAGAATCCATGCTTGCTGAAAAGCTCAATACACTGAATGTTTGCTTGTCTTGGCCCTGGCACCCAAACAAACTGCCTCAGCTCTAAGCTGCCACCATCCGTGTTTGGCAGAGAGCTGACCTCTCATAAATGCCATTGAACTTTGCAATGGCCCCATTTCTACTGGGTTTTCTTCCCTCTTGGATCCATCACCCTTGAGTTGAGGGACTAAAGCAATTCCTCCCACATTTTTTTTTCTCTGTGTCCCCACTTGGTTGAAACTGAGTAGTGACTCAGGGAGATGGCATGAAAGAAAGAAGGGTTCTTACTCATCTATTCATCCGTTCAGTAAACATTTAGGATACTTTGCGTGAGGCTGTCAGACACAAGGGTCGTGGAGAGCAACACTGTAGCCTGATGACGGTTACAGACAAGAATGCGGGTCATTGGGATACTGGGTGACAAAGACATGTACAAAAAGGAAGGTATGTACAGAGGAAGGCATGGCATGACTTGTGGTGAGGGCTGGCTTTCCAAGGAAGAGCCCTTTGAGCTTGGTCTCTATGGATGAGTAGGAGTTGACATTTGTAAGTAGGGGAAAGGGCAGAGGGAGCCTGGAGGAGCGGCACAGGAGGAGACACAGGATTGGTCTGAGGAAGCGTGGGCAGCGGGGCGTGACAGGAGTAGAGAATGTCTGAAAGGATGTGAGAGAGAAAAGAGAATGGAAAGTTTCTGTGTTAGGACTGCATCAGATGCAAGGAAAAGAAGCCCAGCGTGAACTGGCCTATGCCAAAAAAGGTCATTTTTTGGCTCATGCAACCCTTTGAGACAAGTACTCTAGCAACTGGGCCCAAGGACCAACCCTATCCAGGGAGCCACCTGCCTTCCTGCAACTTTCAACTTTGCTTGTCTGCCTGGCAGCTCTTCCTCCTCCTTCTCCTTCTTCTTTGAATTGTGGTCAAGTGTACATTATATAAAATACCATTGTAACCAATTTTAAGTGTGCAATTCAGTGACATTAAATATATTCACATTGTTTTTGCAACTTCCAGCACCACCATCCATATCCAGAACTTTTTTTAATCTCTCAGATTGAAACCCTGTACCTAGGAAACAATAGCCGTCTCTTCTCCCTACCTCGGTTTTTCAGGCCACTTGCCTCTCCAGGCTGGAACTGTGCCCAACAGCTATCCCCAGCTCACGCCTCCTAGCTTCCTAACCAGAGAGATGAGAAATTCTCTTCCCTTTGTTCCAAATCCTCCAAATCCTTCAGGAGGATTCTGATTGACCAGGCTTGGTCACATGGCCACTCACAGCCTTGACTGGGGGCATGGGGTGCCCAAATTGATAGTCCCCACCTGGACCATATGGTTGGACCAGGGGAGGAGCAATTCTTGTGTTTTCAGAAGAAGGGAGGGGCCAAACATGACCAAGTGAAATATGAACCATTCACCAGAGGTAGGTTGGGGCCAGGTCATTAGAAGCCTTTGAACACCAGGCTAAGGACCTCAGCTTTTATTCTGTTAGGTAGCAGGGCACTGTGGGAACATTTTGATCAAGGAAAGCAATATATACAAGAAGTTGGTCTGCAAAATCTGCTCTTTCTTTATTTGAGGCTCTATTTTTGAGCTTTCTCTTGCCTTTCAAGGTTATTCTGAAAGCTAATTTTAATCAGATATCGCCTGAATACTGACTGGGCCCCAGCTCCTTCCCCTGGCCTCAGAAGTGACCTCTACCTCTTATGACCCCTACTCTTCTGGATCAAGACTGGTGAATGCCACAAGTCCAATGTGGGTCGTCTTCTGTCTCCGGGTTTCCTGGCCTTCCCTTCTCCCTGCCTGCTTCAGTGAATGGCCTCCCCATTCAGCTGGAAGTTCTCCTGCCCCTGGTCTGTCCTCCAACCCTCACATCCAAGTCCAATTTACCTCTAAAGTGCTTATAGAACCTTACCTGGCTACAGGCCTCATTATTTCTCTTGCCTGAACTTTGGCCCCAGCCCCTCAATTGGTCTCTTCTGTGAAGCCACCAGCTCGTGTCAATCCCTTCTACAGTTCCCACTGCCAGTCCCATCTCCTGTCATGCTTCTTAAAATAGAGCTTTTTTTTTTTTTTTTAAGTAATCTCTATACCCAATGTGGGGCTCAAATTCATGAACCTGAGATAAAAAATCACATGCTCTACCAACTGAGCCAGCCAGGTACCCCTTAAAAATATGGACACTTCACAAATTTCCATGTCATTCTTGCATAGAGACCATGCTAATCTTCGCTGTATCGTTCCATTTTTAGTGTAGGTGCCACAGCGAGCACCATTGGGCCTTCTTGATCTAAACATGTTCCAAATTACCAAGTTTTGTCTCCTTTGCAAATGCTGGTCCCTCTGCCTGTTATGCTTTTCCTCTCTCTTCACTTGGTGTAATCTCTTGCATACTTCCAGGCTCATTTCCATGGTCACAGCCACCCTTCCTCCAAATCAGCCCCACCACCCTCTCACCTTTGTGTCTCCCTGGCACAATGGGGATAACTCTAGTGTCACACCTATTACTAGGATGACCACATAATTTATGGTGCAAATGCAGGACACTTCTGAGAATGAAAGGGAATGCTAAGATTAATTGCCCTAGTTCAACAGGTGTCAGCTGGTCTGTTCCAGGCAAAGTAGGAGGCAAGGTCACCCACCTACACCCAGCATTGTTGTAAAACCTGCCACTTAGTGTTTTCATTTATCTCGTTCATATCTCTCACCCCTTTTAGACATTACTGTTATCTCCCATTTTTAAGATGAAAAGTTGGAGCCTCAGAGAGAGAAGAGACTTGTGGTTACACAGCCAGAAGGAGGCAGGGCTGGCCTGGGAAGCCAGATCATTCAAGTCTAAACCCTGGACTCTTCTGACTCTGGAAGTCATTATATGCTACCACACCTGACCCCTCCAATGCAAGTCTTATTGTCTTATTGTCTAGGTTGGTCATGTGTGGGTCCCTCCAGATGAAGGGGGAAGGTAGAAACGGTGTCTGTTCATCTTGTGCACCAGTCCTGCTCAGGGGCTAGTCTAGAAGGCCTCAGTGCATGTTTGTTAACATGCATAGATGATTTCTTTTCTTTTCTTTTTTTTAAGATTTTATTGACAGAGAGATCACAAGTAGGCAGAGAGGCTGTTGGGGGTGGGGGGGTGGAGGAAGGCTCCCTGCTGAGCAGAGAGCCCCACGAGGGGCTTGATCCCAGAACTCCAGGATCATGGATCTCCGGGATCATGTCCTGGGCCGAAGGCAGAGGCTTTAACCCACTGAGCCACTGAGCCATTGAATCACTCAGGCGTCCCGATGATTTCTTGAGGATAAAATTGTGTGTCTCATCTTAAAATCTGTGTCCCCCTCCACACTTAGTACCTAGCACAGAACTAGCCATACATTTATTCATTTAATAAAATTTTACCAAGCACCTACTCTGTGCTGTCCTGTGTTGGTGATACAATGATGAGCAAAGAGACGAGGTCCTTGTTCTCATGGAGCCTACTGTACAAAAAAAATCACAAACGTATCAGCACAAATTGGGATACATGCTAAGAGAAAATACTGGATATTGAGGTTTAAGAAATATTTTGGAGGTAAATTTAATAGGTTTCAGTCATAGATTTGATGGGGGACAGCAAGATGGACATGGCTATCAGGTTTTTGCTTACAACAGAGATGGGGACACAAAGAAGAAACAGTTTGGGGGAGAAACTGGCTCGTTCAGAAGCATGGCGCTTGAGGTGTCTGTGGGATTTCTATTTGAATCTTCCCCACGTCCAGCCTATTAGCTGATTTCCCCAAAGCTGCAAAATCGTGGCAAGTAACAGAAACCTGCCTCAGCCAGTCCTAACAAAGCTGGCCTTCAGGTAGCACAGTAGGAAGAGGGACAGATGGGGAAAGGCAGGAGAGAGGCAGAGAAGGGATGTGTTCACGGAGACGATAATCAGACTTCCCAAGCTGCAGTGAGGACCGCGGCGAGAAGCCAGGAACCTGGCAGCGTTTAACAGGGAAGGGGGAGCGCAGCTCCCGCCCTACCCGGCTCTGCGCTGGGCCCGAGGATCCTCTGCGCGCGGGAACACGGGAGGGGAGGCTCTGTGCCTGGAAACCCGAGCAGCCCGGCAGGATCGGCTGCGGGAAGACCAATCGGACTGAGCCTGGTGGCGGCGCCACGTGACCGGCCTCCTCCCCCCCACCCCCTTCTCCGGCCTTCCAGGGAAGACCGGCATCCCCGCCACCCTGCCGCCCCCGCCCCTCGCGTGCCGCAGCGGCGCGGGGGGAGCAAAGGCGAGGGGCCGGGATTCCGCCGCAGTCTGCTGCAGCACGGGGGTGGGGAAGGGGAGGAGGCGAGCTCTTCGCAGCCGCAGCGCCCGCAGTGTTTCCGTCAAGGTCAAGCGTATCCATTCCTGGGCAACCCAGTCTCTACAATCCCTCCCTTCCATCCTCCGAGCCATTCCCACCGCCGCTGCCACGCGCCTGGCCGCAGCATCTCTGCTCCTTCTGGGCCACTGCCTCAGCCTCTCGCTGGGTTTGCTGCGGGGATGGGGAGGGGGGTGGCCGTGATGGGAGGGTTTCAATACATCCTGCCCGCGAGCTTCTCAGCTTCTTTTGTCATACGCACACCTCTCGCTGTGCCCCTGCTCTGAACCCCGCACTGGCTCCCAGTGTTCCGTAAGAGAGCATTAAGGGCCTTCAGAACCAAGCCCCAGGTTAACCCTTTCCAGCCCCACCGTCCCCTCTCACCAGAGACCCAGTCCCTCCGGATCCTTTGCCCTTCCGGGAACAGTCACCGCTTGCCTGCTTAAGTGACTACTGTTGGTGTATCTTCTGCCTCGGGTGCCCTTTGTGTACCTAGCAAATTCATGGACCCAATCTGATTGCAATAATGCAGTGGAGGGTGGAGACCGGTCCTGAAATGCCCTTTAGCAAAGGTCACAAAGTTGAAAGCCTACAGGGATCAAGCAGGCGAAATAAGGCCAGTGGAGGAGGGCATAAGAAAAACCTGTCTAAAGGGTGGGGATCCTGCTCTCCGTTCAGGGCAACATGCTCCTTGGGGGGAATGTGAGTCCTATGATGCCAGATATTATGAATTTACAAGAAAAGGCACAAATCCAGATTTTCATGTGTCATCTCTCAATTTTTAAATGTTGATTTGATTTAAAAAAAAAAAAATCCCTGTGGACCAGATAGAAACCCTGTAGATCCTCAGCACGTGACTTCCTGTCCTAGCAAAGAGAATGGCTTTCATTGGAAAAATGCTTTGAAAAAATGTTGAAGGTGAAGTTTTGCTCTTGAAGCTCTGAGAGGCAGCTGCTGTGGAGGCAACAAGGAGTGGACTAGGATTTGAATTTGTTCCTAAAATGACATGAGATGTTTTAAGCTACTGAGCGCCAGAGAGAATCTACCAGAAACTGGAGGACTGGGTTTGGGAAATGGGCAGTAACCAAGGGTGGGGAGTATGGTGGAGGCCAGTGGGCAGCCAGCAGCTAGCCAGGGTCACCCACCCACCAGCATCAACCACCATGAATGATTACAAACATTTCTTCCCATCCTTGTGCGGGCTTCCTGAAGGCCCAGGAAGCCCCCTGCAGAGCTTTACTTGTGGGGGTGGGGTGGGTGGGTGAGGGGGAGATAGGAGGGGAAGTCAACCCCACCCCCACCCCCAACCTCTCAGGCTTCACACAGTGGGATAATGCTCCCAATGGAAATTTGAGAGCTCCTTAGGAAGAGAGAATTAGAGATGGTAGCCAAATTTTGGCAACTGTCCCAAGGCTGAGGGTCTGGTGACAACAGGGAAGGAAAGTCTGAGGCCATCTTGGGAACCAGGTTACTCTTAGTTCACCCTGAAGTTTTTTGTAGCTATGATGTGATCCCCTTCTCTGTCTCCCATCCCTGGAAACGTTAAAAAAAAGTCTCCGATACTCACCGAGGCTGCCTTGACTGGGGTGTTTGTAGAACTAGTAGAAGGGGCCAAGTTTTACATCTGTTTTGGTATAGTGTTGACCAAAGACAGTACGGGCTGAAGCCAGAGCTGGATCAGGAGAAATCAAATCACACAAGAATTTGCAGTAATCTTGGAGAGGGCTTTGCAGTGGTTAACTAGGGCTTATCCTGTGAAGACCTCAAGGGGTCAGGAGGACCTTGGCTGACATCTCACTGACAATAACGAAGAACCAGCTACCATTGACTGAGTGCTTACTTGTGCCAGACACTAGGCTACATAAATACATTACCTCTTTTCTCCCTGCAATGATTGCATGAGAGAGTCATACTCTCTCCTACGAGACTATCATTATAGTTCCCATTTTACAGATGAAGAAATTAAGGCCCAGAGAAGTGAAGGGACTTGCCCAAAGCCACAGGGATAGAAAAGTGGACCGACCTGCTCTCCAGCCAATTGCCACCCCCGCCCCACCCGCGAAAGTAATTGTCATCGTGTCTGCACTCATCAAGCACACAATGGGTGCTGAGTACATGTTAAATCTATTCATCTAAGGAAGGCCAAAAGCAGTGCCCTTGACTGTCAGATCTCTATGCCCTTGGGCAAGTCATACACCCTCTCTAGGCCTAGGTTCCATCTGTGGAATGGGAATTATAATATGGACTATTATATTATTTTATAATATTATATTATAATATGGACTATTATTGTGGGATTTACATGAGACCAAGTCATAGAATCTCTGTAACTTGCCATACATCCAGTGGCTGTTGTTGCTGCTAAAGATGAGGACAGTGGGGAATGAGGAAGGAACAGGGAAGGAAACCACGATCTGGAAGTACCAGCACTGTATCAGCTCAGACGGGAAATTCTCAGGAGGCCCTGCCAGTTTGCAGTTTCTAAGACTACTGTGTCTTTATTCGTTCATCATTCCTGGAACATTTACTGTGTGCCAATGCTTGATCTCATTTCATTAAAAACTCTGTTTCAGTGCGCTCCCAGCTCAGGTGGCCATCCTGAGGACAAGGCCATCTCACCTGCAGACACAGGCCACGTGTGAGTCCAGGGAGCTGGTTCCGGCCCTGGCAGTGGGTGGCAGCGAGCACGACTGCTGGCCTGGCCGCAGAGTGTGCGCCATTGGGGCTCCCAGGGGCCCTGAGGCTGAGTCTTTCGTGCAGCAGGTGTACCAGCCAGCCCTTCCTCACCATCTGTGATGACACCAAGCCTGCAGCAGCGACGGTACCATCTACAGGACTGCCTACCGCCGCAGCCCTGGGCCAGCCTCTGCTCTGCCTGCTGGCCTGGCGGGAAGAGGACTAGCAGGCTCCCCAGGGCTGGTGGAGTGGCAATATGCCAGCAACCCTCCCGGGATGGAGGAAGCTATGTCCAGCCAGGCCTCTGTCGCCACTCTGCAGGATGGCAGGGCGACATCTGCCAGACAGGCGTGGACAAATGCAGTGCTGGAGGGGGCACCTGTCCCCTGCACTGTGTCAGCACCACGGCTAGTTACCGGTGCCAGAAAGGGCACAGCCCATTTGCAGATGGTGTGCTCTGCCTGTCCGAGTCAAGGACTCCCAGGGAAGCCCCGAGCCCCACGACAGGAATGGACAGTGCGGTAGAGGAAGAGATGCGGAGTCTTCGGTCCAGAATGGATGTGCTGGAGGAGAAGGGGCAGCTGGTGCTGCCCCACTGCACAGCTGGGCCTCGAGGGCCTGGGAGCACAGGCTGCCTGACCCCAGCAGACTCCCCAGTCACGCCTTCCGGCAGCCGGACCGCATCGGCTCTCTGCGAGAGCGATCTCCTTCCTGGAGGAGCAGCTGGGCTTCTGTTCCTGCAAGAAGGAGCTGTGACAGGCCTGGCCCAGGTCCCTGGCTCTGGCTACTGAGAGCCCGTGCTGGCTAGCACCCCGCCACCCCTGCCAGTGGGCCCATGTCTGAGGAGAGGTACAGGGGCCCTGCTGGCTGGACAGGGTGTTGGGGGCACCTCTGATCTGTGTCAGAATAAACTGAGGGTTCAGGGCAGGGAAAAAGCTCTGTTTCGATATGAACAGGTACTCAATTAGTTTCATTTTACAAATGAGAAAATGAGGTTAGAGAGATGAGGGAACTTCCCCCAAAGAGGACACAGCTGGAAAGTGTCAGAGGCAGGATTTGAACTTGGATCTGGGTCCCTCCAAAACCTTGTTCTTTCTGCTTTCTAGTAAGTCTTTCCTCCGTTCACCAGAACAGTTATCTGGCATTGATCAAGTGCCAGGCCTTCTGCAGTGGCAGGGGATACAAGACCCAGAGAGTCTGAAAGAAGTTTCCGGGTCAAGCTGGTGAGGCAGACAACTCAGTGGACACTCACAACTCAGCATGACATGCTCTCTGCTGGGGGGAGTGTGGTGATAGAAGAGGGGCTGTGGCTGTAGACTTGCCTTTCTCTTTGGCCATGGACCCCTGAAGCACACCTCGAACTTGGCAAATGGTCCAAGTCCCCCACTCTAAAGTGAGGAGGAGACACGCCTTCATCCCTCCTTTCTGGGTGGAGGGGATCGTTGCAGTGGGAACAGACCATAATCAACGGTCCTCTCCCAAAGAAATCCCTCCCAACCAGCCTCTCCTCTGTCTCTGTGTCTCTGTCTGCATCTAACACACACACACTCCATGATGACAACAGGTGGGTGATAGGTTAATGTGGGTAGATCGAGTTTCTCCATCCTTTGGCATGCCCTGCCTGGGTGGTCCTTGGCATTTGTCGGTCTCTACTGTAAAGGCAAAATGACAGGATGCTTGCATTTAACAGCTGGGATATATGCATTAAAAAGAAATCAGGATGGGGCACCTGGGTGGCTCAGTCGGTTAAACATCTGACTCTTAATTTCAGCTCTGGTCTTGATTTCAGGGTCCTGAGTTCAAGCCCCACGTTGGGTTCCATGCTGGGCGTGGAGCCACTTGAAAAAAAAATCATGAAGGAGTGTCACCCAAACATCAATGGTGATTATCTCCTGGTAAAGTTACATGTAATCTTTATTTTCTTCTTTTTACTAATTTGCTTAATTTTTTTTTTTTTTTTTTTTTTTTTTTTTTTTTTTTTTTTTTTTTTTTACAGGGCACCTGGGTGTCTCGGGTGATTGAGTGTCCTGATCTTGATTTCAGCTCAGGTCGTGATCTCAGGGTCATGGGATCAAGCTCCTTGTTGGGCTCCAAGCTCAGCGCAGTCTGCTTGTCCCTCTCCCGCTGCTTCTCCCCCTGCTTCTGCGCTCTGTCCCTCTCACAAATAAATAAATAACATTTAAATTTTATTTTTTAACCATGGACTTAACTATTTTTGTAATCAGTAAAAATATAAATGAAATTATCCTCTATTTTAACAATTATGTGTGGCCTCACAGGTGTGGGAAGGGGTCTATTAGAAGCCATTTCACAAGGGGCTTTGCCCTGAGCACAGCTGGGACTGGACAGGACACCACCAAGGGGAGAGGGGAGGAAGTGAGAGGTCATCGAGGATTAAAAACAAGAGCCACTGTTCCTGAGAGTGCCCTGAGCCTAGGTTCTTCCCAGACCTTGATGTGACTACCTCATTTAACCCCCAAAGCCAGATTAGGAGAGGAAACCAAGGATCCATTTTATAGAATCCTCCCAGCGGCACAGAGCTTTTGTATTCCCAGCTACACACACACACACATGCACACACACACACACACACACACACACACACTAGTACTGTGCAACGAAGCAGGTGAGAAATTGCTCCATTTTCCTGTGAGAAAATTAAGGCCAGACAGGAGACTTGCTGAGTGCAGTCAGCAGAGAAGTGGGGGTACTCCTACAATTCAGGCCTCTTTTTTCTTTTCTGGCAGTCCTCCTCCTTCTGCTGCTACCCTCTGCCAATTGTGGCGGCTTCCTTCTTGAAACAAATGACTCAAGGTAAATTGCTGACTGGACTTCCCCTTTCCAAAAACACAGGAAGTCTGTGTTGTTTGTAATTGTGGGAGAATGATTTCAGGTCTGTTACAAAGTGGGCGGGGCCAGATAGGGGATGGGGTCCTGCAAGGGCACGGCTCCCTGCAGCCTGGGCTGGTGAGGGATGCTTACTTAAACCATTTTTGCTGAGGGTCATGTGAGTGTGTCTGCTAGAGTTGGCCCGAAGTCCCACCCCAAAAAGCTGACTTAACTATTATGGAATTTAGAAAAATGAGCCCTGGGGGGAGTTTCAATAATAATAGTAATAATAATAATAATAATAATAATGGTGATGATGGTGAAAGCTCACATTTATGGCACATTAACCTTTGTACCAGGCACTCTGCTAAGTGGCTGACACACTCGAATTCATTTGAGCCTCATAGCAGCCCTAGAAAGAGATTCTATAGCTTTGGAGCCAAAAAGAAAAAAAGAAATTGGATTCAAATCATAACCATGCTGCCTCCCAGCTGTGTGACCTTGGGGAAGTTATTTATATTCATTCAACAAATATTTTTGAACACCTACACTCACTGTAGTATGTGCCACACACCGCTCAGTGAACAGAACACGGATCCCTGCTCTCTTAGTGCTGAGGTTCTACAAGGGGAAGTGGACAAACTGTAAACACAGTTGGTTTTGTTCGAAGGTATAAGGCTGAGCAGGGGTGAGGATAAGGAGTGCTGAGGGGTGTAGGGGTGGAGAGGGGATCTAGTGTTAAACAGTTGTGTCAGGGAAAGCCTCACCAAGAAGGCGATATTTACATAAAGCCGTAGGGTTGAGGGAGTCAACCAGGGAGATAACTGGGGGAAATCTGTTCCAAGCAGGAGAAACAGTCAGTGCAAGAGCTGGAGGTGCGTCTGGTGGTTTCAGAGACTGGAACAGGAGGAGCCCGAGAGAGAGTCCTCATACTCCCAGCAATGCTCTAGTCATTCTTTCTCATACCATGCTTTGTGTGTCCTTCATCTCTCTTCTCATATTTGCGATTGTTTTACTTATGTGGGTGTTTGCCTATTCCTTGTTTGTTTCCTTGCAGCGCTGGTCTCCTCATAAGTAGAGATTGTGTCAGTCTTGTTCGGTGCTCATCACAGAGAACCTAGGAAGCCCTTAATACTAGTTGAATCAATGAATTAAATCCATTCATCCATCCATCTAGTCGTATTTATGATAGAAGCTCCCCATCATGTATAACACTATTTCACAGGGCACCTCATTTGGAGTTCTAGTTCAGAAAACGAGGAAGAGAGAGTAGTTGAGAAGGTAGGCTCTGGGGCCAGACTGCATGGCCGGTCCAGGTTTCACTACTTACTAGCTGTGCGATCTCAGGTAAGTTAGGAAAAAAAAAAACCCCAAAACAAGCCAACAACAATAAACCCCTCTTCTCTGTGCCTCAGTTTCCAAACCTGGAAACCAGCATCATAATGGTATCTCTCTCCAAGACTTGAAAGCGTTTGAAGCCGCGCCAGGTGGCTAGTGCTTAGACCATGTGCTAGCTGCTGGGGTTTTCCCAATGCAGGCCAGCCATGAGAACCAAACCTCTAACTCCTTTCCTCCCGTGCCAGATCCCCAAAGGAAACTGCGAAGGGCAAGAGGTGCCTGCTGCTGTGTCTGGGCTGTGTGCTAGCAACTGGGGCGCTCTCGCGTCTCTACTGGAGGAGCACTGTGCGGAGATGGTTCCTTGCTGTACCACCTCCCAGAGTGATTCTCTGGCCCTTTTCTGCTAGACAACCCACAGTGGCCTCTTGTTCACAGTGGAGAACGTTAACTGATAAAGCTATCAATACTGAGTACCTGGGACGCCTGGGTGGCTCAGTTGGTTAAGCAGCTGCCTTCGGCTCAGGTCATGATCCCAGCGTCCTGGGATCGAGTCCCGCATCGGGCTCCTTGCTCAGCAGGGAGCCTGCTTCTCCCTCTGCCTCTGCCTGCCACTCTGCCTGCCTGTGCTCGTTCGCTCTCTCTCCCTCTCTCTCTCTCTGACAAATAAATAAATAAAATCTTTAAAAAAAAAAATACTGAGTACCTACTTCTATGCCCGGTACTTTTCATTGATGATTTCATGCACTCCTTATACAGACCTGACAGGTAGTTATTAATAATCCTCTCTTGCAGGGGAGAGAACCAACTCAGGTGAGGTAACTTGGCTAAGGACACCTAGTCAAGTGAGTGGCAGAGCCAGGGTTCAAGCTCACTGTCACTGGGTGGCCTGATTTCTGTGGAAATGTGGAGATGGAAAACATCTGGGCCTGCTGTGGTTGCCAGGCAACAAGCAGTTCCTCACTCACTTGACAGAGTCAAGGAGGCTGCCTTGGTGCTGTCAGAGACTGGATCTGATGCCCAGAGACTGTGATCCTGGATCTGATTTGCAATGTGATCTTGGGCAAGTCCCTGTCCCTTTCTGGGGCTCGGTCTCCCACCCCTTGTTTAAAGAGTGGTTGGACTGTGTAAGTCACAAGATGAGTAGACACGAGATAGCTGGGATCAGAGGGATGGTAGGGCAGGGCCAAAGCCTCAGGGCCTGGCCATGGGTGAGAGCAGACTTGGCTTTCCTTCTGTCTGTCCTGCGCTAGCCTGTCCTGGCTCTGGTTACCAGCCGAGGGTAACAGACATTGTCTTTCTTACCCCAAGCTAATTCAGGCCACCCAGGCTCTCTTCCAGGCCCACTATTGCAGTCTGGGAAACATCTTTGGACCCACAATTTCGGCAAAGTTAGTGCAGCTACTTCCTACGCGGCATGGGTGGGGGGGTTTCCTGAGTACCTGCCAAAATGAAGCCACCCAGCTCTGGGTGTTTTCCTGAACACGCATTCGAGGACATTCTGACGCTGTTTGCAGACACTGTGCCGATTGTAAACACTGAGGGCGGTGTGCTGTGCAGCCATCAGCAGAGTCAACACAACCACAACAAAAAATGACAAGGGTTGCCCTTTGCTGGGCTCGGCCCCGCAGCACATGCTTTGTGTCCGTGATCTCATTTAATCCTCATAAAATCCAGAGGGATGGGAACATAGGCCCGTGTTTTACAGATGAAGAAATGGAGCTTCAGAGAGTTGAAATGACTTGCCCAAGGTCCCAGTAAATGACAGAGCCAGGACTCACACTCAGAGTTGGTGCCACCGTTTGGGGGTTCAAACCACTCTAGGGCAATATTCCTCCACAGTCTCAGAGGGATTGTGTCAGAGCTGGAAGGGCTCAACCTGCTCTCAGTTCCCACTTTACAGATGGATAAATCAAGGCCCAGAGAGAAGTGACTGGCCCAAGGTCACAATAGTAAGCCAGCGTCAGAGCCGATTTCTATGACCACTCCCCCATAAGTCTCACCACACCATTGCAGAAAACAGAGAGTGCTCTGGGCATAAAAAAGAAATACCATCTTAAGAAATCTTCAGCATTTCCCAGGAAGCGGAACAGTGCCTAGTGTTCCCGGATGTCCTAGAGGTCTCAGAGTTAGGGCTGGAGTCCTAACCCTTCTCTAGGCAGCCAGGGAGCTGTGGGTGTCACCCTCTAGAGCCTACAGAGGAGGCGTCATCTCTAACCACTTGCTGAGGTGGTTCGCATGCCCAGAATATTCTGCCCAGAATATTCTCCTTCTCAGCTGCTTTGGCTGGTTAATGCCCATCTGTCCTTCAGGTGTCGGTTCAATGTAACTTCCTCAGGGAAGGCCTCTGTGAGCCCCCACGGTCTCCCATCCATAGTTTCATGATTCCAGTTCTTTTCCATAATGGCACAGACCACAGCGTGCCCTGTAGACTCACAGCAGAGGCACATGTAACGAACACCAACTTTAGAACTCACCTTCCCACCACTGACCTACAGGTGTACCTCCGGAATTTGGTATTATCCTTAAAAAGCAAGCTCGTCTTTTTAACACTCACTAAGATGATGATTGCTTAATATAAGAACAGATCGGATATAAGAACAGATCGGAATCACCCCTGCAGCGGCCAGGACACCCCTGAATTCTCTGCTCGATCTCAATTCATCCCTAAAGATGGGGTCTGTTTCTCAAGGTCAGAGCAGTGTTCATGTCCCGATATCTCAAGACAGCTTTTCCTTTGGTTACTTCCTTCAGCCCAGGTCTCAGACCCAAAAAGGCAAAAGATTTATTGGGCATGACAGGTAATTTAAGGACTTTCAGATGTAATTTTGAATGATATGTCCTTTCCACCTGAGGGCTGACTCTAGAGGTGAAATCCCTCCAGAGACAACCCTCACCATATGGGAGAATACTGAATTTCTATGCTCCCTCCCATCCCTCCACCAGAAGCCCCATGAGGATCTGTTTGGCTCAGCTCTCTGTACCCATTTCCAGCACCATGCTGGGCATAGAGCAGACACCCCATAAGTGTTTATGGAGGGAATGAATCACATTTGCTTACTTGTGGACGTAAGACCAGTGCGATCTGTGTGGGTCTGGGTGGCTATGTGTGCTCTTGTTCTCAAGGCTGGAAGCCACTTAAACATCTTTTTGCTCTTGCTCTCCTGCATACATAAGGCCCGAAGCAATGTGAGGGTGAATGGGTGTATACTTATTTGCCCACACATGTATGTGAAAACCAGATGCAGTTTTCTATTGGGGGCAGTTACATTTGTATCAATTTCCTATTGCTTCTGTAGCAAATTACCATAAATCTAGCAGCTTAAAACAACGACAGTCTTATTGGCTCACATCTGGAGTTCAGAAGTCCAAAATGGATCTCACGGGGTGAAAATCAAGGTGTTGGCAGGGCTTGCGTTTCTACCGGAGGCTCCAGGGAAGAATCTGTTTCCTTGCCTTTTTAGCTTCCAGAACTTCATTCCTTGGCTTGCGGCCCTTCCTCCATCATCAAAGCCCGTAGCCCGGCATCTTGAGATCTCTCTCTCTGGGCTTCTGCCTTCACACATTGCCTCCTCTCTTATAAGCACCCCGTGATTACATCAGCCCCAACCTGATAATCCAGGATGGTCTTCCTCCTTTTTAAGATCCTTAATTTAATCACATCTGCCAAATCACTTTTCTATATAAGGTTATGTTCACAGGTTCTGGGGATTAGGACTTGATACCTTTGGGAGGCCATTTTTCAGCATACCTTGCTCCTTTGAGCAAGACACTCGATACATGCGTGGTAAATTGCATCATAAGAAAGGGAAGAACTACTGCCCCAGCAGAGAGCCCACAGCATGAGAACCTAGGGCAGCAAGAACAGAGAAATTCTGCAACCCAAAGCTTTCCAATGTGGCATCTGCCCCGGGAATGCTGGTGACTCCTGCCCCAGCCTCTTCCAGGCATCAAACTTTTTGTTCTTATTTTAGATCTTGAAGAAACAATTTACAAGTTTGTTACCAAACAATACAATCTTGATTTCTGTTTATCAATTAATTGAACAGAAGAACTATTTTTTAAAAAAGATTTTTATTTATTTATTTGACAGAGGGACACAGCGAGAGAGGGAACACAAGCAGGGGGAGTGGGAGAGGGAGAAGCAGGCTTCCCGCCAAGCATGGAGCCCGATGCAGGGCTCCATCCCAGGACCCTGGGATCATGACCTGAGATGAAGGCAGACGCTTAATGACTGAGCCACCCAGGCGCCCCAGAACTAATTGTTTTGATTAAGCATGAACTTTGGAGTCTCAAAGACCTGGATTCAAACCCAGGTTCTACCACTTTCCTCTGGGAGGAGCCTCAGATGATATGTATTGTTTTGGGTTTTTTTGATCTGTAAAATGGGGATTAGTAACAGAACCTCCATCATAAGGTAGTTGTGATAAATGAGATCATGTTGATTGTGGTTTTCATAGTGTGGTTCCCAGACCAGTTCCATTAATATTACCTGTCAGTTAGACCCATCCCTGACATTGAATCAGAGACTTCTCTGATGGGGTCCAGCAATCTCTGTGGCAACAATCCTTCTGGAAGATTCTAGTGTAGCTCAAGCTTGAAAGACATACATATATATAACTCTCTCTATATAGATGCCTTTATGCCTTACTTCTATATATGCCTATATATGTAAAATTCTATTATATATTATATAACACACCATATGTTACATATACACTTAATTAATAGTATATTTAATATTTATAATATAATATAATATAATATAATATATAATTAATATATATATTATATTATATATAATGTGCTAAGCATAAGGAGCCTGGCACACAATATGCACTCAACAAATGGCTCTCATCATTCTTGTCACCAATGTTCGCTCTTGATAGTTCTAGCACTTTCTCTTTGAGATGTTGAGTTGGGTATGTCTGTCTCCCCCCTTCATATCCTACCAACACTGTACATGTTAGGGAGGTCTCCTATTGCAACCTATCACTCACACTGCTGCCCTTGAATGAAGTGGTCTTCCCGCCTCTCCTTGCTCACTATTTCTCTGGACAGGTTAAGCCCCCCGGCCAAGCCTTGCCCATACCTGCCTGCCACCTGTGTATGCATTGTAGGGAACACATCCCACCCCACAACCCGTCTCTTCTCCAAGGTACCTCAGCTGTGCTTAGGGCTCTCCAGCATGTCTGAGCCTCAGATGAGGGCTGACCACCCTGAGGCACAGGGGAAGTTTCCTTCTCTAATTTGGGACCTAAGTTTCTCCTTGTCTGGCTGGCTTTGGCAGCTCCTTTACCCTGCTGACTCAATCTGCTCAGAGGATGACCAAAACCCCCAGCCCTTTTTCTCAGGAACCGCCTGCGCTCTGGGGATTTGGGTCACTCCAGTCCTTTACATGTGCAATTCTTTTCTTAAAAATAACATTTACTTTCGAATTACAAGAGTAATACATCCTTGGTGCAGTAATTTAGGAAACAGAAAGGGGAAAAAAACCCACTGGTAATGATCACTTTTAAATGGCCTGATTTTCTGGATGGAACTAGAGGGTATCATGCTTAGCTAAATAAGTCAATCGGAGAAAGACAACTATCATATGATCTCTTTGATATGAGGAAGTGGAGATGCAAGGCGGGGGGGGGGGTGGTTGGGGGAAGGTAGGAAAAGAAAAAATGAAAAGATGGGATTGGGTGGGAGACAAACCATAAAAGACTCAATCTCAAAAAACAGACTGAGGGTTGCTGGGGAGAGGGGGGACGGGAGAGGGTGGTGGGGAAATGGACATTGGGGAAGGTATGTGCTATGATGAGTGCTGTGAAATGTGTAAACCTGGCGATTCACAGACCTGTACCCCTGGGGATAAAAATACATTATATGTTTATTAAAATAAAAAAATTTAAAAAATGGCCTGATTTTCATAAGTGATCCTATATTTTTGTAATCAAGAAAACCCCTCCACACTTAAGCAACTTTCATTTCTGGGGGAAGAAAGGGAATTGGAGAAAACAAAACTAATGTACCTGGGGTGCTGGGCCCCTGGGTGGTCAAGGGGTCAAGGGGTCAAGTAGGTCAAGGGTCCAACTCTTGATTTCTGCTTGGGTGGTGGTCTTAGGGTGGTGGGATTGAGCCCCACATGGGGCTCCTCGATCAGTGGATTCTGTTGGAAATTCTCTCTCTCCCTCTGCCCCACCCCCCACTTGCACACATGTGTGTGCTCTCTCTTTAAAATAACTAAACAAATAAACAAATAAAATCTTTAAAAAACTTTTATACATGGGCATAATTGTGAATTCTAGCATATATGGATATCTCTGGTCTCATATACAACTCAAACTTATGTCAGTGTATAACAATGTATAACAATGTAAACTCGTCTCCCAGAGACGACCATTGCTATTATTTGGGGTATAGCTTCCAGGACTTTACAGTTAACATCCTGTATGTTTAAACTTAAATTAAGGTCTAGGGGATGCAAACTGGTGCAGCCACTCTGGAAAACAGTATGGAGGTCCCTCAAAAAGTTAAAAATAGAACTATCCTATGACCCAGCAATTGCATTACTGGGTATTTATCCAAAGGACACAAACATAGTGATTCCAAGGGGCACATGCGCCCCAATGTTTAGGACAGCAATGTTCACAATAGCCAAACTATGGAAAGAGCCCAGATGTCCATTGGCAGATGAATGGATAAAGAAGATGTGGTATATGTACACAATGAAATATTTCTGAGCCTTCAAAAAGAATGAAATCTTAAAAAAAAAAAGAATGAAATCTCGTCATTTCCAATAACATGGACAGAACTAGAGGGTATTACGCTAAGCGAAATGTGTCAGTCAGAGAAAGACAAATACCATATGATTTCACTCATACGTGGAATTTAAGAAACAGATGAACATAGGGAAAGGGAAGGAAAAACAAAATAAGAAGAAAACAGAGAGTAAGGCAAACCATAAGAGAATCTTAATCATCTTAATCATAGGAAACAAACTGGAAGGTTTGCTGGAAGGGTTGCTGGAAGCTGGGGTAACTGGGTGATGGGCATTAAAGAGGGCACTTGATGGAATGAGCACTGGGTGTTATATGCAACTGATGAATCACTAAATTCTTCCCCTGAAACTAATAATCGAATATATGTTAACTAAATTGAATTTAAATTAAAAAATTAAAAGAAAAAACATTAAAATTTAGGTCTAAACTTAGCACTGGATTTGGAGATAGACCTAGTTCAAATTCTGTCTCCCGTATTTATTGGTTGTATTACTTTGGACAACTTATTAAATCTCTTGGAACCTCAGTTTCCTCATCTGTAAAATGGTGGTGATAATATCTATTCCCCAGGATTGCGGTCAACATGAAAATTAATGGAAATAAAACACACAGTAAGAGTCTGGGAAGAGCGTATATTGAGGTTGTTACTATTATTAACCCTCCACCTGGCCATCTGCTGTTCCCGTCCAGCCCGTCCAGATCCAGGTCGGATGTCACTCCTCTTTCCAGTCTTCTCTGGCGGCTTCCACACCTCCGGCTCCCTTTATCTTGCTGCTGTCGAGTGTCCATCTTTCTGTTAAGGCGTCAGACACACACTGCTGTACCCCCTACAATCTGAAGCTCCTCCAGGGGAGAGCCCATGTCCATCTCGTTCATTTCTGTGTCCCCGGGGCAGGGTCCAGCAGGAGGCGTGACCCAGAGTGGCTGTCAGAATGCATCAAGTGAGAGAATCAGAAGGGGCTGGATAAGAATTTGTTGAGGAACGGATGAACAAACATGGGGGAGACTGAATGCGTGAATGGACGCATTGTCCAACGTATGAATGAGTCAGGAGCGGCCGGCGCCCCCCCAAGTCCAACCGTCTTTTCTCCTAGAGGGGAGCGAATCCTCTTCTCCCAGGTGGACCTCGTCAGGTGGGGGGCGGGGCTCCTGCCCGACCGGCCCGGAAGCCCCGCCCCTCACAGCTGGAGGTCGCCGGGGGCGGGGCCATTTGAGGAAGGGGGCGGGGAATGTGTGTCAGAGGCGGGGTAGAGGCGCGGCAGAGGCGGGGCAGGGGCGGAGCAGGGGCGGGGCCGGATGGGGCTGGAAGGGTCAGGGAGGCCAGGCAGGCGGGGCCGGAATCTGTGCACCCACACAGCCAAACCCCCACAGTATGCGGCCGCACCCCAGGCGTGCGCTCTGGAGCAGTCCCTGCCTAGATGGCAGAGAAACAGA
Source organism: Martes martes (assembly GCF_963455335.1). Lineage (NCBI taxonomy): Eukaryota > Metazoa > Chordata > Mammalia > Carnivora > Mustelidae > Martes > Martes martes. The sequence goes on along the minus strand of NC_137891.1, from coordinate 166,989,543 downwards.
CCTCAGGCGTGGGAGGCTGCAGCAGGACCAAGTCCGACCCCAGCCAGTTAGTTCACTTGCTGTGTGACCTTCGTTGACATGGGTCTCTATCCCCGCTCCCCTCCCACCCCCCATCTCGATCTCGGGGGACCCTTCCTGCTTTGGCATGATTAAGTCTTAACTCTTTCCCAGACAACCTCCAAAAAAATCTTCGAAAGCAAAAGCAAAACCAAAACCTGAGAACTGACACCCCTGATTAGACCTTTAGGAGGAGCAGAGAGCTGAGTCAGACGGAAAAGTCGCCTTACCCCAGCTCTTTTCCTGCCTTCGGTTTCCTTATCTATAAAACCGCTGGTTGACAGTAACTGCTCCCACGCCCACCGGATGGCCGCTAGGCTCGAGGGGGCTGTTGTACGCAAACTGCTTTGCAAGCCTTGGGAGCGAGTTACTCTCACTCTCGGAGGCCCGGCCCTTCCTGAAGCCAGCCCCGCTCATCGCTCAACGTTGCTCATCGCGCTCATTGTGTGGCAGGGACAAGGTCAGAGGGCCTCCTGGTACATTCCTGAGCCGGTTGGATGGCAGCTAGGCTGGGCCCTCTGTGCTGACGGCCTGCTGGCCTCAGACCTTCGAGGAAGGGAGTTTTTCGAGAAGGAAATGGTTGTGGTAAGAGAGAATGATGGAGCAACTTCACGGGAATGAGGGTGAAAAGCTCGCTGCTCCGGGTGTGTTCTGGTCCTGAACCTGGGGCAGCCACTGCCGCAGAAAGTACCTGGTGTTCACTGAGGGCTTCCTAGAGGAGTAGCAAGCCTTAGCTTGAGGAGCCTCAGGCCAGCCAGTTGGGCCTCAGAACCTTCTTCCGCTCAGAGCAGTTTCCCAGGGTCACCTGGAGGCTGGTCCACCACCCTGGGCTCTCTTCTGTTCCTCCAAAGGACCGCCCTGGGAAATAGCCTTGGGAGTTAGCTCCCGACTTGACGGGTGACATGGGAGGTCGTTTCCTGTCTCTGGATCTTCAATACTGGGTGACAGTGAGTTGTAGCTGGCTCTGCACTGGTGTGATCTTGAACCCAAGATCCCATGGCCAAGTATTTTGTAAACTCTGGGGATGGGGACAGTAGAAAGGCCTAGTCCCATGAACAGATGAGAGGACACCCAGGATAGTGGGAGGGCTTGATCACTATTCACTGAATGGCTTGGAGAAGACCCAACCTTCCCATGTTTCTCCTTCTTCTTTGGCAAAATGGGGACATTCCCTTTTAGGCCTCTCCTTCCTTTTCTGTAAAACAGGAAGGGGATGGGCTCCAAGGGTCTTGGGTCCTGTGATTCTGCTTCCTAGCTGTGACCCTGGGCAAGCCACTTCCCCTCTCCATCTTAGAAATGTTTCAGTCTGTCCATCTGCCCAATGGGCATTTTACCCCTCCCCACTTCTCAGGGTTACTGAGTTCAAATGGGGGTGAACAGGAAGAAAGTGGACACTGATACAGGTGCAGCCCAGCTTCATCTCCCCTAACTTCCTGAGGAATCTGGGGTGCGCTGTTCCTACGGTGCTGCCTGGAAGTGACCTTTAGAATCCATTCCCCTGAAGTTCTTCTGAAAGAGCTTCGATGGGGGCACCTGGGTGGCTCAGTGGCTTAAGCCTCTGCCTTTGCCTCAGGTCATGATCTCAGGGTCCTGGGATCGTACCCCACATTGCGCTCTCTGCTTGGCAGGAGGCCTGCTTCCCCCCCCCCTCTCTGCCTTCCTCTCGCCGACTTGTGATCTCTGTCAAATAAATAAATAAAATCTTAAAAAAAACAAAAAGAGCTTTGATGGGTCTCTATTGCTCCAACAGTGTCAAGGACCAACCTCAGCGTCCATTCAAAACCCTCTCCCACTCACACGCATGTTCTCCTCACTCTCCAGGGTATACCAATAACATCCTCAGACAGGCCTTCTTCACCCAGCCCTTTATTTATAATTTCAGGGTCCCAGCTGTACTTGTCATCAAGATCTGCTCTTCCTCCAATGGTTCTCGAAATCAGGGAAGGCTATCCCCACATACCCGGGAGCTGAAGCCTGGAACCTGGGACTCCTTTTCCTCCCCACCCACATTTATACTAGCCCACATGAAGATTCTGTTCTCTGGGGGTCCATCTCCTGTGTCTTTCATAGGTACCCCAGGACCTTGTGGAACATGTGGGGATTACCGGATAGCCACACACCTTCACTATGCTGGGCCCTGGGCTGACACTGGGGGCACAGAGGTGAATCAGTCTTTATCCTTAGGGGCCCCAAGCCACTGGGGAGAGGGTCACCTATTGCCTATTCAATTGCTTTACATTTTAAGCCCCTACACAGGAGAATGTAGTAAGACCTACAAACATGGGTCGGAGGGAACTGGTTGAGTGACCATGGGGAAGCCTTCTCCCTTTCTGGGCCTCTGTTTTGCCATCTGCATAACGGTGTGGAATGGATTCGAAGAAAGGATGGGTGGGGGCTTTTCCGTTTCCAGCAATCTCGGAAGCAACAATTCTCCAAGCCAGGGAGCAGGAGGAGGAGGGAGCAGGGAGCGGGAGGGATGGAGACCTAGACACAGCTGCTCAGATGTTGCCTGACTAAGGAGGAGGAGGTCCTACTCTTGCCGGGTGGTTCCTTGGAAACCCCCTCCCCTCCACCCTTCCCTCTCCTTGCCAGGGCAGTGTAAAGTTTTGTAAAGCCTAGCCTGAAACAGAGAACCTCCTGATTATCTCCTTCCTAAGCCCTGCTGGGTGGCCCACAGCCTAACCTGGCTGGTGACTGGCTGTTTTCTCCAGCTGGCACGGGGCTGGAGTCCAGGATGGGGACGGAGGGCCCCGGATCTCTGCCCCGTGGCTGCTGCAGTGAAGAGTTTGTGAGTTGGACAGACCTGGGTTTGAACCCAGCCCGGCCACCGTTTTATGTGTCACATTTTATGTTTTGACCAGACCAGCTCACAGCGGACTCAGACTTGGACGGGTACTAAGTGAATACAGAGGCTTTGGGCAGTTTGCTGGCTCACTCTGAGGCTCTATTTTGAAATTTGTAAGAAACAGAAATTGTAATTCCTCGCACAAGTACCACTCCCTCCTTTAGAATTCCCATTATTTATGGAAATGAGCTCCGAATGGTCTTTGCAAGCATGTCACTGCTTTTCTCCACCCTGCCCTGGGCTGCCTTGCCAAGACTCATTTCCCCATCGCTGACTGGATGCGTTAGCTAGACCTCATTCCCTTTCCAGCCCCCGTGCCTTTGCACCAGCTGTTCCCCTCCTATGAAACGCATGCCTCGTCTTGTCTTTCGTCCAGCTGGTAAACTCTCACACGTCCCTAGGGGCCATCTCAGAGGTGTCCTCTTAGAGCCTTCCCTGACTCCCTTAGGAGTTGTCTCAAAGTGCCTGGCACAGCCCTTAAGATTTCATTTAAGCTCACAGCAGCAGGGGGAAGGAGGCATAGCCAGGACTGAAAGCCCCCAGTTCGTCCCCAGATATGGCTTTTTAAGAAAGGACAACTTTGATACGGGGTTGGGGAGCTGGAAGGGACCATGGGTTGGTTCTTTGGCTTCTGAGGCCTACAGCTCAGCAGGGTCTGGGAAGGCAAGGCCAGGTTGGGCTGGGGAGGGTGGGCCCAAGACTAGCAGAGGGTGTGGGGGCAGATGGACGCCACAGGAGAGGGGCAGATCTGATTCCAGATGTGTCCCTCTCTGTGGGGTCCTGGGCTATTCTCCTCTTTCTCCATCTTTAATCTTTCGCTCCATAGGATGTTGCTTGGAAAGCCAATGTGGGGAGCACAAGATAATCATGGGGTGAGTGCCCTGGGAGTGAAAGGCACCGAAGAACATCACAGACCCCACAAATATGTGCACCTGGATAGATTCAAGACACCCTAACTGTTCCTGTCTTTCTCACGACTCATCTGTTATTACTAGAACTCCCATCCCCAGAGCCAGAGTATCCAAAGACCCTTCATCAGAATTGGAAAATCCTCTCCATAAGGGCCCAGTGACCCTCCCACTGGACCCAAAGAGACCCATCCTAGTTCAGGGCTTGAGGGCCTAGTGCTAAAGGGCTTAGAGCTTCCCACAGTAGACAGGCATTTCTTTCTTTCTTTCTCTGTTTTTTTTTTTTTTAAAAGATTTTATTTATTTATTTGACAAACAGAGATCACAAGTAGGCAGAGAGGCAGGCAGAGAGAGAGGGAGAAGCAGACTCCCCACTGAGCAGGGAGGCTGATGCGGGCGGGGCTTGATCCCAGGATTCCAGGATCATGACCCGAGCTGAAGGCAGACGCTTAACGACTGAGCCACCTAGGCACCCCTAGACAGGCCTTTCTGATGGTGGTGCCCACACCCCCTGGAGAGGACTGTGTGAACTGTGTGGGGGGCTCGTGCTTCATTTCATCAAAAGCAGGGCTGTTTGCACGCTCAAGGGCAGAAAGAACCACAGTCCCCGCTGACTGGTGTCTGCTCTGAGCTCTGATCTGCCAGCAAGGCTGGAGAATCTGCTTGGGGTTGCTAGGCGCCCTCAGGCTCGACACGGGGCTGTCCCCAAGTCAAAAATATCTCTTGGGTCGTTCTCACGTCCCTCCAGGAAGTTCTTTTCCAGGAAAGTCCCTTGGGTGTCTGTCATTGCAGGGATGGCCTGACCCAAGGCAAAACCTGAAAAGACAGTGGTGATTTTCCTCCACGATTTTACCGTGTAGCTCAGCCAGAGATGTGGGTTCTTGTCCCGGTTCTGAGTTGCTGTGAGGACGTACGTGAGTCATTCGGACCTCCTAGGTTCCAGTTTGCCTCTGAGTGGGGATTGTGAGTCTCACCTCACAGAGGATCCAAAAAGATCAAAGATTCAGACATTCTTTGCAGTTGCCATTTGAAGGATGGGAGAAGCTTACTGATGGGAGGTGGCGGGCTGGGAGTCAGGTCCCCCTTGTGGCGAGACGACCGTGCCCTGGGCTGCTTCACGGAGGAAGCCAGCTGCTCCGCATCTCAAGTTTGAACTTCGACATCCCTAGCTTGGGAATGCCTTTCCTGTCTGCCCAGAGAGGCCGGGTTCCTGTTATAAAGCTCTCCAGCTACCTGCGTTTTTCTAAACAACCCAAATAATCATAAATAAATTCATTACTGGGGTGCCGACAAGTTTAGCGCCTGTCCTCTCAACCAGACTGGGGGCTCCAGGCAGGAACCCTGCCTGACCTGTCCTCTAGAGGTCAACCGGGGGCCTGGCCCATAGGTGCTCGCTGGCTGTTTCTGCAGGTTCTTTGAGTTCAGCTGCTCACTGGGCTGCGGGAAGAACCCACAAGATCGAGGAGGAGGCCCACAAGCCTGAGCTGTGTGGGTGAATGGGCTGCTCTAGGAAGGTCCTTTCCTGAGACTGGAAGGGAGGGAGTGCCCCAGGAGGTGGGCTGGCTTTGGCGTTGGGGGAAGGGAGGAGGTGGTGAGGACGAGCTGAGTTTCCAGAGGCTTTGTCTACCCCCCACACCCCCTCTCTGCCAGATACCTGTGAGGCTTGTGAGTGGGTCCTGCTCTTTCTAGCCTGGGATAGCCTGGGAACCCTGAGATGGGCAGCTGGCGCTCATCTCAGCCCCCTCCTGCCTCTGGCCTGCCTCTTCGGCTCATCCCCTCGTGGTGACACCAACTCCCCTCCCAGCACCTGCCACGCGGAGCATAATTCTTCCTCCACAGACCTGGTCTTTTCTCCCATGAGGCCTTTGCACACACTGTCCCCTCAATAGCAGCGCACATCACTTCTCTGCCTGGGAGATGCAAAACACCCTCAGCTCCACACTCTTCTGTAGGGAAGCCTTGCAGGCCACTGCAGGCAGAGTCAGGGGCTCCTGCCTTGGGGCCCTGTAGCCCCTTGGGTCTCCTTCTCTCTACATAGTTCAGGACTTACCACACTGGGCTGTGATTCGTCTCCTATCTGTCCCCAACCCCACAACCCCACCACTGGAAGGCAGGGATCAGCTCAGCTCCCCATCACGACCCCAGCGCACAGCACAGGGACTGGCACCAAGGAGAGATCCTAAGTAAGCTAGTGCCTGGGTTTCTTGGCTGGAGATACTCCTTTGCCGTAGCCGCAGTATCTGAAGCAGAATGTGGCCAGAAGATCAAGGACAAGGGCAAGCTTATTTATTCACTGTCTAGGAAACGGAGGCTCTTGAAGGGGTAGGGATTTGCCCAACATCCCATAGCATATCAGCGACCGAGTGAGGCCCCAAGCCCAGGGGTCCCGATGCTTGGTCCCCAGCTCTGGGCTGTAGCAGCCGCACACAGTGTCCCGGCAGCAAGCCAGGGTGCCTGGAGGCCCCAGGGGCCCCGGCCCTGCAGCTGCTCATTCCACACCGGCTCAGCTTTTCTGGCCGGGCTCTCGGCCAACCACAGCACGAGGCTATGTCTGGCTGCCCCTGCCAAAGGTCGCTGTCAGCAGTTTGGGGAGGTGACCAGGCCACTTCCCTCTGGGTGGCTCAGACATGCACAGTGCGGCCTGGAACAGTGGCTCTACGGGACCATGGGCTCTTCCAGCCGGACAGTGTCCTCCTTGCCAACCTGATGAAAACCAAGCTACCAGTTTGAAGAGCACAGAGCAGAGCCATGTAATATGCAAGCAGCAAACATCCACCGGCAGAGCATCGTTATCACTACTGTGAGAACGGGGAGCCCCCAGGTGGTCTTGCCATGTGCCAGCGAGGGTGGGCCTCTGGGCTCCCCCACCTAGAAAGTTAAGCCAGATACTTAGCTGCGTTATGCCTCATTGTTTTAATCTTTAGAATAGGACTGTGGGACAATTAAATCAGTTAATATGTAAAAGGTAGGGGCGCCTGGGTGGCTCAGTGGGTTAAAGCCTCTGCATTCAGCTCAGGTCATGATCCCAGGGTCCTGGGATTGAGCCCCACATCGGGCTCTCTGCTCCGTGGAGAACCTGCTTTCTCCTCTCTCTCTGCCTGCCTCTCTGCCTACTTGTGATCTCTGTCTGTCAAATAAATAAATAAAATCTTAAAAAAAAAACTTTAAAAAAATATGTAAAAGGTAACTAGAGCAGTGCTTATAAGGAGGGGTCCCTGGAAGAGTGTTAACTATTGTTACCAAGTGGCCTGAATCCCCACACTAATAGAGCAGCTTCCTCCCCGGACCCTCTCTCCCTTCCCTCCTCAACATTAAAACACAGACTGACCACATCAGCCCTTCTCTGTTTGTGAAGCTCCAATGATGGGTTCTAACACATGCGTCCAAACTCTACCACATGAGGGTCAAGTCTGTTCTTCCTTTGCCCCCCAGCTGCCTCCCTGGCCTCCTGTCCCAGCCCCCTCCCATGCCTCCCAGCCTCCCAGCCTCCAGCCATTAACAGACCCTTGCTGTCTCTGGAGTGTGCTGCGCCCTTCGTGTCTTGTCCAAGCTAGAGTCTTCCCTTCTCCCGCCACCCCCCCCCCCCAAGAAAGCCCCTGCTTGACTCTCAAGGTCCAGTTGGGCTGGTGACTCTGTAGGCCTTCCCCACAGCGCCCAGGTGAAGTTGTCGCTCTGTGCTGGGTTCCCACCATATCGCCCGACACTACAATTACTTGCTAACATGTGAGTTTCTCCCCGGGCTGCCCTGTGCTTCTTGTATTCTGTCTGTCTGGCTCAGGACCAGCAGGCCAGGGCAGCAGCTCAGTGTTTGCGGAAGTGGACGACTCGAGAGCACCCATCCCATGCAGCTCTGGGTCAGTTCCTGTGCTAGGCACTTGGGGCCCCAGAGGCGGAGGCCTGCTCTTTGTCCCTGAAGTAGCCCCGGGCATTTGGGGAGGTAGGACAAGTCTGTGTGTTTGTAGAAAGAAAAGTGCCAGGTAGCTGGAGTCGGGTGTGGGCCCAGTCACATTTCCAGATGAACTGGAGGTTGCCAGGTGGGTGTGGAGAGGCAGGAGACCCAGGGAGGAGACCTGCTGGAGTTGACTTTGGGGAGCTCTTAGTGGCTTTGTTTTGGTGCGGCATAAAATAGAAAGGGGAGGTGGAGCCCGACAGGCCTCTGTGCAGCCGGCTACTGAGTTTAGACTTTGCTCTGCTGGTGACATCCCTCCCCTGCCCCCTATTCTAGGAATTCTTGGCCTGGGGAGGGATTTCTAGGGCATTTCTTTGTTTTCCACAGAAGCCTTGTGGGTTCAGGTAGGAGCCTAGAAAGGAAAGGCAGCCCAATTTATAAAACATGTTTATTTGATACAAAAACTTTCTCCCCAGTGGCCGCCCTGGCAAACTCCCACTCATTCTTCACGCTGTGGCTCAGATGTCCCCTTCTTGGAGGCCTTCCCCAGTCCGCCTGGCCTAGGTTCCTCATTCCCTTCTTACTACCTTTTCTGTGCCTCTAATTTTATACCTGTCTCCCCTGTTAGACCTGGAGGTCCCTGAGGGCAGGCGCGGTCTCATTCATCTTTGTTTCTGGGTCCAAAGGGCTCAGCACAAACAAGAGTCAACTTTTTAGTAAGTTTAAGGTGTACAGCATAATGACTTGATTTACATATATTGCAGACAAGAGTGAATTTCTTGAATCGATAATGTGGTCGGTATTACTGTGTCTACTTTGCAGATGAGAAAAGGGAGGCACATCATGGGCGTGACACATAAAAGGTTGCCTGGTAAGGGGCAGAAGCAGGACTGAGCCCGGGTTTTGGGAGTCCTTCCGGTGGGGAAAGAAGGTTCAGCTTAGGAGGGCTAAGGCTGGAGCTTGGCGCATTTTCAAAGGTTCCGATCCCTGCTGCTCTGCCAATGGCATGCCTGAGAGAGAAGGGAAGAGACATACATTGGGCACCTACTGCATGAAGACCTAGCTTGGGACACTCCCACATACAGAATTCTACTTTATTCTGATAAAGGCATCACCATCTTCAGTGTGCAAGAGAGGAAGTTGAAGGGCACGGGAGGGAAGTAGCTTATGCACCGTGAGCCGGGATCTGAATTCCAGGCTCAGCGTCTCCACACCTGGGGGTCAGGGGCTCATATGAACAGGAGCCCAGTGAGGGCTCTCGAAAGGGGAAGACCGTGTAGTTCTGGGTGGGACTGGGGGCCCAATCCTAGGATTGTGCTCTGTGGTCCTGGTGGCACTTCCACCTTGCAATCTGGGCCTCTGCCCAGGGCTGTCACTCCCGCTGCTCTCCTGGCCTCCCCGGAGCCCGTGAGGGACGGCACTGTTGCCACTGCGGCCTGCAGCTCTGGCCCAGCTCCAGCCTGAGCCCGCCCAGGTCTGCAGCTTCCCCAAGTCTGATCCAGCCTGAGGCAGAAGCGGGTGACCTGGGACCAGAGGAGCAGCAGGAGGATGGGAGGGGGGGGTTGGTTCTGACCTACAAGGGAGTCATAACAGCCCTAGCTGGCACCCCAAGGGATGGGGACTCTGGCCCACTCCCATCACAAGGTCACAGTGACTTCCTTTTTGTCTCTCAGCTGCTCTGAAGAGGTGTGTGGACCTGAGTGTACAAGAGGATAGGACCCCAAAAGTCCCACTGGGTGGGGCCGGCATTTCCACGTCTCACAGGCTACAGCTCTGAAAACAAAACCCCTCAATTCCTGGCCACCAAGTGCCAGGTTCTGTGCTGAGAGCTCTGTCAGGACTAATTTATTTCTTGACGTGGCCCTGGGAGGTGGGCAGGCTGCAACCCCACCCCACAGATGAGGGAAAATTAAGTTCAGAGAGGTTAAGGGACTTGCCCAGAGCGCACAGCTAGGGCACACAGAGGCTGGGATTGGAGCTCAATCTGGCTCCAGAGTGAATAATATACTTACTTTACTTTTAAAATATTTATTTATTTATTTAAAAGATTTTATTTATTTATTCATGAGAGACAGAGAGACAGAGGGAGAAGCAGGCTCCCCACTGAGCAGGGAACCTGATGCGAGACGAGACTCGATCCCAGGACCCCGGGATCAGGACCTGAGCCGGAGGCAGACGCTTAACCATCTGAGCCACCCAGGTGCCCAATAATGTACTTTTAAAAAAAAAAGATTTTTATTTATTTGAGAGAGAGATAGTGAGAAAGAGCACAAGTTGGGAGAAGAGGGAGGAGCAGACTCCCTGCTGAGCAGGGAGTCGCATGTGGGGCTCGATCCCAGGACCCTAAGATCATGACCTAAGCTGAAGGCAGCTGCTTAACCGACTGAGACACCCATGCACCCCACAAACAATGTTCTAGCCATGTCATTTTTGGAGTCTAGACTCCAGGGTTCTAGGCTCAGTTGCATTCTTGGGCAAGTCTCAACTTCTCTGGGCCTCAGTTTCTCCTCCTGTGAAGTGAGAGGATTGGGGTGCTTTGTGCTCAGTGGGGAGTCTGCCTCTCCCCGTCCCTCTGCCCCTCCCCTTGCTTGTGCTCTCTCTCTCTCACAGAAATAAATAAAATCTTAAAAAAAAAAAAGTGAGGATTAGACAGGTTCATCTGTGAGGGCTTTAACATCCTGCATTCATGCTGTCCTTCCAGCCCTTAGAAGAGGTCACTATAGCAACTGTAAAGGGAAGTTGACTGTGTCAAGGCCCCAAGATACAAAGATGAAGTGAAGTTTTTGTGAGGAGCTCACAGAAGTCGAGCAGGATGACAATCGGATGCGTAATTCCATCCTGCTAGGTGTTACGGAGTGTGTGTTATGGGGCTTGGGCCTTGAACTGGGCCACGGAGAGACAGGGTTTGGACAGGTGGGTGGAGAAAGAATTCCAGGTAGAGGACCCGGACTGGAGATGAGACTCTGGAAGCTGGCTTTCACGACCTCTGTGAGGATGTCTGAGGTCAGGTCACTCCACCAATGCACAGACCCTCTGGGTGACCGGGGCCCCCTTCACCCATGAGCATTGGGGCTTACCATGAGACCTCTGGGTCTGCCCACAAAACGGACATGACAAGGGTCTTGACCTTTGCAGGTCACCGTAAGGATTCACTGAGATGATGCATACGGAGGGTTTAGTGTTCAATATATCATCGTGGGAGGCCCTTCCCTCCTCTCGGCCCAGGCCCCCCTCCCTCTCCATGAAGCCGCCCTTCTGACTGCTGCAGCCCTCACTCGCTGCCTCCTCCTCCTAACGACCGGGACCGCGACCCTGTCTGTGCAGCACTATTCAGTTGAGTTGGATTCCTGTCGGTCACCTCCCCAGGATCTGGACTGCTCTCACTTCTTTAGAGTCTCAATTCCCAGTGGGAATTTACATCGTTTCAGAGAAGCTGATTCAATTCCCTCCTCTTCCCCCATTCTAAGGGTAAGACATATGCTCTGAGCTAAGCCACCGAACAACCTCTGCCTCTAAGGGTTAATCCCCAGGTGGGCAGGTGACCTTACTCAATCCACAGTGAATCTCAGGATTTGCTGGGAATTCTGGGACACAGGTTCTATTTTCTCAGTGGTTCCAGACGGTGTGGAGTACAAATGTGAAGTCTGGAACTGCTGCAGCCATTTTGTTATGAGAAACCAGCCTGAGGATGATGCTGAGGGTGCAGAGCCAGGAGACGAGTGGAGAAATGGAGTTCTGATCAAACCATGCCTGACTGCTGGGCTCCACTAGACTTTTCAGTTGCATGAGCCAACAAATTTCCTTTATGGTTAAGTCAATTTTCTATTTTTTTGTAACTAAAACCATCCTGATTCAAACACCATCTAGTTAAACAATGTTGTTTACCAAGAGATATATTTATTCACTTATATGTTGGTTAGGCCTCTGCTCTACACCAAGCACTGTGCTAGGTGAGCAGAGCTGATGAGGTCCCATCTTCCTGAACGGCTTACAGCCTGATGGAAAGGATCAGGGACTAAAATGCCTCCATCAGGGGCTGGGTCTGATGTGTGTAAACTGCTCAGCATCCATCCCCCACCCCCTTTAAATAGCAGAACCCTCACTTTTCCTCAGATACCACCTATAGACCTGATCAACTGACCAGTGACTCATTGAGTGATGGGCATGAGAGTCAGCCCTGAGACTGTAAACTATATTTATTTATTTATTTATTTTTAAAAGACTTTATTTATTTGACAGAGACACACAGAGAGAGGGAACACAAGCAGGGGGAGCGGGAGAGGGAGAAGCAGGCTTCCCACTGAGCAGGGAGCCCCATGTAGGGCTCAATCCCAGGACCCTGCGATTGTGACCTGAGCCGAAGGCAGATGCGTAACAGCTGAGCCACCCATGGGCCCCGAGACTGTAAGCTTTAAAAACAGGTCCTGTGCTCCTGCTGGGGCTTACTAAACTGGGGAAATAAAAGTCTGGGGTTTCCTCAAGCTGGAAGAATGCTAAGACTAGTTAATCTCTGAGTGTTAGTAGCAATTAACTTCTCTGACTCCGCTCCTTCATTCAACCACATGTCAGTGCCTCCTCCCATGCCTGAGCCCCTGCTGTAAGGTGGGAAGGGAGGGATGGAGCGGATGTGGCCCCTCCTTTTGAGCTCAGTCTAAAGAGAAGGACAAATGAATAGGTAATCCACAGCACAGCACAGCTATACTAGAAGTAATCAGCTTAGCTTGGAGGCATTCATTGTGGTTGTTAATTCTGTGACATGTTACACACAGGAAAAATTAGAAGACTCAAGACAGATTTTAAAATAAAAATCTCCTGAGGATGGGGCACCTGGGTGGCTCAGTGGGTTAAAGCCTCTGCCTTCCCTCTGCCTGCCTCTCTGCCTACTTGTGATCTCTGTCTGTCAAATAAATAAATAAAGTCTTAAAAAAAAAAAATCTCCTGAGGAGCCAGCTTGCTCAGTCAGTGAGGTGTGCGTAGTTCTTGGTGTCGGGGTCATGAGTTCGAGCCCCACGTTGGGCATAGAGACGACTTAAATAAACAAATTAAAAAAAAAAAAAGAAAAAGAAAAATCTCCCTTAGTCCCATCACTCAGCTATGGTCATGGTTAATATATTTTTTTAAGATTTTATTTATTTATTTGACAGAGAGGGAGTGAGAGATCATAAGCAGACAGGCAGACGATGGGGGGGAAGCAGGGTCCCCGCTGAGCAGAGAGCCCGATGCAGGGCTCGATCCCAGGACCCTGAGATCATGACCTGAGCCGAAGGCAGAGGCTTAACCCACTGAGCCACCCAGGCGCCCCCTGGTTAATATTTTTGTCTACAATCTTCCAGATGCTTTTCTATTTACATACGATTTAAAAAAAAAACCCGAGTGAGTGCAATGTGGCATATTGAGTTGGATTCTGGAACAGAAGAAAGGGCACTAGTGGAAGAATTGGTAAAAACCAAATAAAGTCAGAGTCTAGTAATGTCCCACTGTTCATCTCAGTTTTGGTAAATACCATGATTATGTTAACAGCAGGGGAAGCTGGGTGACGCGTATGCAGAAATCTCTGTGTGCTATCTTTGGAAATTTCCTGTAAACTTAAAATTATTCCAAAATAAAAAGTTTACTTTAAAAATAAATGAACTCATTCTCTATTGTTTTATAATCTGTTTATATACTCGACAGTTTATCTTGAAAAAAAATTTTTTTTAAAGATTTTATTTATTTGACAGACAGAGATCACAAGTAGGCAGAGAGGCAGGCAGAGAGAGAGAGGAGGAAGCAGGCTCCCTGCTGAGCAGAGAGCCCTATGCGGGGCTGGATCTCAGGACCCCGGGATCATGACCTGAGCCGAAGGCAGAGGCTTTAACCCACTGAGCCACCCAGGCGCCCCTTATCTTGAAATTTTTGTCTTAAAATGGTTTATTTCATGATCACATACTATTCCACGAATGAATCATCATAGCCTATCTCCCCTTTGTTGGAAATTTAGGTTGTTTCCAATTCTTACTGTTGTAAAGAAGTGCTGCATATACTTATACTTAGTCATTTCCTTAGGATATACTAACAAGTGGAATCGCTGAGCCAGAGCCAGCAGCTAGGAAACACAGACCGAGCATACAGATCATCAATGTTCTCAAGCCCCTGATGTATGTGAACTTGAGCCTGACACACACACCAAGAGAGAGGCACTGCCCTCATTCCTTTATTCTAGGGCAGTTTCCAGAGGTTTTCAAAAGATGAGCCAACAAATTCTCACCAGAGACTCTCTCGACCCACCTTCCTGGTGTCACGTCCAACCCAAGTGCACAGGGATCTAGTCCATCCCATCGTGCTCCTCTGGGCTCCCTCCTGTCCTGTCCTCCAGGAGGGCCGTTCCTGCAGGCAGCCACTGGAGCGGTCTGTGGGATAAGAGCGGGTGCCGCCAGCCCGACGTGTGATTTCAACAATAGCCCTTGTTTCCGTCTTCAACGACAGCATGTCTTCTTCTCAGTGACCTTTCAGCATTGTGGGGGCCATGTCCATCACAACCCGGTAGGCTGCCGCGTCAGCAACCCTGTGGAGGAGACTCAAATTCCCACCCCTACCCAGGGGCATGTCTGGCCACTCAGGAAGAGCAGCAAAGCCCAGTGAAGAGCAACCTGGTCCGGTTTGGTGCAGTACACCAAGGGGGTCGGAGGTAGCACTGGGGAACAGGGATGAAGATATACGTTCTGAAACACCTGGGAGCCAAAACAGGGTCCTTTTTTTCCCTTGGCAAAGAGCCATAGGAGAAAAGGTAAATAGCATCCTTTATTGGGCTATTTTTTTAGTTTGTATGGACTGTGCCTCCCACAGATGGGTGCTATGATCCTCCTTTTATAGTCGAGTTCATTGACACTTGGAGGTTAAAGCAGCTTCCAAGGCATGCAGTGAGCTACATCAGTGCCTAGATCTAACCCCCTGTCATCTCTGTCACCGCAGAACCCATGCCCGCATCTCCAGGCACACGACTGAACACAGAGCTGACAATAAAACCAAAGACTCCCTTCTTTTCAGTCCCACCACAGTAAAGAGTCACCCAACTCACGGTTGAAGCACTGAGGCCTTGTGTTTGGCAGAGTTGGCAAATACGGCAGGAGGGCCAAGCTTAAAGTGGCCGTCAACTTGTCTCTGGCTCTTCTGGCTTCTTGAGCAGAAAAACTTCCCTTCTGTTGTCCCTACACTTCATTTGAAACAGGGTTTCCAAGCAAATGGAGATTTCCCAAGCACCCTAGGGGTTCACTAAGTAAAAGCAGCCCTTAGTACCAGCAGCCTCTGCCTGGAAGGCCCCGCCCTCTGCATGGATCACCCCAGTCCCACCCTCTCTGCCTTGAAGCTACTGGATCCTCTCTGCAGCCTCAGCTCCAGCACCACAGAAGTAGCCCTTTCTTCCTTTCTTTTTAAAAAAGATTTTATTTATTTATTTGACAGAGAGGGCAAGAGAGCACAAGCAGGGGGAGCAGCAGAGGGAGAGGGAGGAGCAGGCAGCCCGATGCGGGGCTCGTTCCCAGGACCCTGGGATTATGACCTGAGCCAAAGGCAGAGGCTTTAACCATCTGAGCCACCCAGGCGCCCGTAAAGTAGCCCTTTCTTTACTCCCCACTTCTTTCCCAGAACAGACTCAAGGCAGTTGGAAAGACTCAAGACATGTCCAAGCACATTAACACTAAACAAAATGACTGAGATTGGGTGAGGTGGGTGAGAATTTTATTAAGAAACCCTGACAGAGGAAAGCACAGCATCGAACACAAGGGGTCTCCTTCCAGCCAGGGCAAAAAGAAGAACAGTTGAAAATGAAGCATTTCTTCCCTAGTAGAAGAATGCAGACCGACTAAATAGGAAACAAAATGATCTAGCTCTAAGCTCAGAGAAATTTGTCCCCGAAGTCTTTATCTAAGGGACCCCCTACAACGTAATGATTGCTCCATGGCAGTTTTACCCCCGAAGAGCAGAGCCGTTCAGTCTGAGGACTGCCTGCACAGGACCTGGTCTTCCCACTCATGCCTGCTCTCTGCTGGGGGGTCCTCATCTCCACGGGGCCCCCGGAAGGGGTCTTCTGGGAGGGAAGCTCATCATCACTCTGCATGGCTCTGAACACAGAGCTGCCACGCTCCCGAGAGGTCGGGAGGCCAGCGGTCCCCCCGGGATCATGAATCATGCGGTGCCATGAGCTGTGCAGGGCTGTGGTCCAAGAGGAATGGCTGTGAAGTGGAGCCGGTACAGACACCCTCCTGCTGCCGCCCTTTCTAGAACGTACTGGCAGGGAACACAGAGTCCTCTCTGCCCCCCCGCAACTCGCTCCTCTGGCCTTCTGGAACAGGACAGGTTCCGAGAGTTCTGTGAATCCAGGAGCTTCAGCAACCACCACAAGGAAGCCAAGGAAAGAGGAAACAGAAAACGGTCTTACCTGAGGCAGTGCCGGCAGGGTCCGTCCTCGTGCCAGACAAGCCTCCTCGAGTTTCTTCCCCTCTCATTCAGATCCGTGGCTCGTTGACTCCTCTGTGTCACAAGTGCCTTGAGAGTGTTTCCCTGTTCCCAGCCGAGTGTCCAGGCAATGGCGCAGCGGGGAAAGGCTGGGGTGTGAGCCACGGCCAGGCTCATTCTCAGCTTCTGTCGCTCCTAGATGTACGAGCCTCAAAGTGCACACGCGTCCCACGGAGAGAAGGCCAGCATTCACTCCCACAGGCTTACTGAGAAGTGAGACAGCGTGGGCAGAACCTATCATCCAGTAAGCATTAAGTCTCTGTGAGGCGATCAGTCATTAGGAAAATACAAAAATACAGAATTCTGCACACAATTTCAGAGGCCCATGGACTTCCAGGGGATCCTTAGGTTAAGAGTCCTTGGCTTGGTCCCTGAGAGTCTATAAGACAAGCGCTGTGGCCAAGGCTTACGTTTTCTCTCTGCACGCCATCAGCACACCTGGGCGTGTGTGGTGTGCCAGGAATCCGGGTCTCCAGTGTTGCCGGCACACCTGAGCGGGAGATGATGACTCACCCGAGGTCTCACGCGGAAGTCTGTCTTCTGACTCACTAAGCTGCCTTCCTAAGACTCCTGAGGCTTCCTGAGGGCCAAGGTCGCTCCTTATTCCGTTGTCTGCAGTGCTCTGTGCCCACGAGAGAGCCTGAGACACTTCCCCCGGGTCCTCAGACTGGCAGTGAGTGGCGGTGAACAAGAGGGCACCCAGAGGGGCCCGTCTTGCTGTAGAGCTGCACGAGGTGCTAAATCCCTTCAGCAACAAGGTCAAGGGGACAGACTCGGGTCTGCGGCATGCAGACTCCGCCTCTTCTGTGTGACCTCGCTGCTCCGGGTCTCACTTCACCTGTAAGACAGAAGGACAGCTCCGACCACCCGGATGCCCTCGGAGGGCCGAGCGAGGTCTTGGCTACGAAGCCCACGTGTGGTACCTGGCCTGGTGTCAGTCCTCCAGGCAGGGGAGTGGTTCCAATTAGTTTCCAGATGAGGAAACCAAGCCGAAAGCCCTGAACGACAGGTCTCCTGGGGCTTCTCTCAGGCCATTCTTCCAAACCGCACCACGCAGCGGCCTCCTGGACTGGGTGCACGGATCTTTCCCCCAGTTTGTTGCACGACGATTGAGGAAGGGAAGAAGGTTTTCATGGGGCATTTAAATAGCTCAGGGAACAAAAAGATCAGAGTGAGTCAGTCGTGTTGGCACCTGAAATGACTGCAGAGGTGGGGAGCTGGGGAAGCAGAGGGAGGAGCTGGCTCAAGATGCGGTCTTTATAGGCCCCTGACCACTCTCGATCTCTCCAGAACAAGCAAGCCTGGAGAATGGCGGTGCTTCCAGCCTAGCTTCCTCTGGTTTCGGGAATAGCAGTCATTTCTCAGAAGCCGGCCTGACAGAGGCGACTCTTCCAAAGAGCCTGAGAGCTTCAGCTTGGCTCTTTTGCTGAGCAGGAAATGGATTTATAAAGAAGCAACCGGGAGTGTTGAAGAGACAGCTGAAGAGACAGCCAAAAATCTGGCTAGGGATGAGAAGCACTGGCTTTCTAGGCTGTGGACAGCTGTCCACTCAACAATCCTCCAGCCCGGCACGAAGCAGATATTTTTGTATATACTCTGATCCAACTAACACTTATCAAGTGTCTACTGTGTGCCAGGTGCCAAGCACAAAGCTTCTTTTTATAAACTTCATTTAATGCCAACAAGTTTGAGAAGGTGGCATCACACCCCTCTTTTCTCAGACAAGGAAACAGGAGCAGAGTAAACGACTGGCCGGGATTCCTCGCACATCCTCTGAGCTCTGAGCACAGCGTGGTTGCCACGAAGCCGAGCTGCCTTGTCCTTGGGGGTAAGAAAAACCTGCCTGCATCTGAGCTAAAGTTCAAGAGGTTGCGGCTCATCTTAGGAGCACACACTTGGACCTCCCTGCCTTGTGACTTCTAGTGACAAGAAGGAGTCTCCAAGCCAGATTCAGAATTCAATGCCTTTTTTTCCTCCTAGCCCAGATCCCCTCAAAAAAAAAAAAAAAAAAAAGCCACAACAGGGGATACAAATTTTTAACATACTTTATTGATTTAGGGGCCAAACAAGGCAGCATTTGGTCAGTTAAGAAAGGCACCTCATTGAAAATAATACATCACAGTGCTGACGAGTGATCCCAGTCACAGGATTTGAGGATGGAAAGGACAATCTTTGGATGATGTTGCTTAGGGCACTTGCTCGTTTATTAACAAGGGTCCCTTCCCACATTGTGGATGCAAGATGGCAAGAGTGCAGGGATGCTGGGTGGCTGCTGGGAGCTGACCCATGAGAACAGAGCGGGGACCAGTACACAGCAGTATGTGGTTGAGGAGGGAGACCAGCCCCGCCTTCCCCCAACTCCAGTAAACTCGATTGGCTGAGCCACGGCCCCCCATGAACACGCCCCCTCTCAATCTTTCCAATGCAGAGATGATCTTTTGCTCTCATGATGCAGGGGAACCAGGGCCAGGAGTCCAACCACCGCCATGCCAGGCTTTTGGAAAGACGGGGCAACAGTCTGACTTCCTGCATTCTCAGGCTGGCAACCCATGAGGCTCTGAGATAAAAACTGAGGTCTTAGGACATTTGGCTTTAAAAAATATTGTCACCAATCCACAGTAAATGAAACCTGTCTTCCTTAGAAACAATACTGCACCTCCCTATTTCTATTTACAGCCTCTAATCAGGTTTTTTTTAAAAAAATTAATTTCCCCCTTTTTCAGACTCCTCTATGACGTGTGAAAGAGATGGCCTATCACATTGTTGTTCTCCGTTACTCCTTTTGGGCCCTCGCCATTCCTCCCTCTCCATCCTCACCCTGACCACCCCGCCCCTCTGCCCAGCACCTAAGAGCAGGGATCACGCCGCGGGGTGATGAACAGTGGTGCAGTCTCGCCTGGCCTTCTGCTACTAGGCTGAAATAGAGAGGAAACAAGAGAGAACAAAACGGGTTTTTAAAAACCAAGTAAATATCAGGGAAGGCTGGCATGCATGCCCCAGCAACCAAATGCATCAGACACTGGACATTTCTGTTGGGAGAAAGCTCTCATGCCTGCTGAGGTTAAGGCCATGTAATTAGATGAAGCAAAAATCTAAATCCTGACCACCCCCCAAAAGGACATATGCATCCTGCATGTCCTAGGTTCACCAGCAGCCCAAATATGCACACGTGAACGTATACGGATGGGTGACAAGTATTTGAGGAGGATCACACACATTCTATTAGCAAACACTCAAGGACTGCCACCTCGAGGCCAAGTGCCTGCAGCTGTCCCCTGTGAAAGGGGAGTAGACTCCAGGATCTGTGAGGTCTCCCTCCCCCAGAGAAGGGCCCCAAGCCACTGCAGATACAGCTCATAGTTTTGGTTTCACTCCTCTTCCCTGAAGTCATGTGCTTTCCAGAAATGCCCCATGGCAGACTAGGTTTCCGTTCAGAATGGGCGGGGTTAGTTTACAGGCAGGGAGGCAAGGCAGAGCAGAGCTAGCAGACACTCACTTGAACCAGACCAAAGGGAAGAAAGATGGCCACGTACCCACGCCCAGCTTCCAGGTGGACAGGGACAAGCCCTCTCAGAGCTCCACAGACAGCAGGAGACTCAGGTCAGACGGGGACTGGGACTCTAGAGCCCACTGAACCAAGTCAGCAGATTGTGCCAGGGCTGGCGGCGTCATTTACTGGGCCTGCCACTGGTTTTCCAATGGCTTTTCCAGAAGCTGCTGTGTTGTGGCCTCTTCAAACAGTCTATTAATTCATCTGTTTGCCACAAGTCAAACAGCACAGCATGGACCTCAGGAAATGCTTAATAGATGGGGAACTGAAGTTAGGAGTAAAAGCTGGTTCCTGTCATAGGTGATCTTATTTTGGGTGATCTTTTCTTGGGGAGTCTGTGGAGAGAGTCTGAATTTACAAGAGACACATCTGATTGCGGTTTCATATCCTGCAGAGACTGGGTCTGAGTAAATTCTAATGACAATGAGGCCAAGAACAGAGCCCCTCCAAATCAGTTCTGTTCGTACTTGGACTGAGACCAACATTAAAAATGCAAACAAACCAACCTACCCTGGTCTCTCTGGGAAGTGGCCTGTCTGCTCTCAGATGCCCAGCCTGGATGTTTGGAAGACAGCATGAATTCAAAAGGACGATCGACTTGGATTTAATTCTTTGGCAACAATTCGGTTTCCACACACGGGGCCCAAGGGGTCCCTACTTTACAGCACTGTGATGCAGATCACAGAAATTTTCCCACTTAGCCCAGATCTTTCTATGGTGATACCTCTACCAGTTATTTCTGAAACCTGTAGTGTATATGCCCTTTTCTTTTCACTGAGGGGGAAAAAAAAAAGAACAATCCCCATCTACATACTGACTTGTGGCTTTTCATTGTGGGGTAGAAAGCAAGTGGAATTCCCTGCCAACATCTGCCACTGGGAACCTTGGTCCTGCTTGACTTTATGTGATCATGGACTCCTACTCAGCTGTTGGGAGAGGGACCATGAGGTTATAGAACTGCGGTGCCTGGCAGATATCTGAGTTAGGTTATCTTGGTAAAAATAAATAAAAATCAAGACTATGGCTAAAGAAGTAAACAGCTGGCAGAGCAACCTTGCCTGTACCTTAGAAAAAAGGAAGAGTGTACATGTACTTAAATCAACGCACACACGCACGCACACACACAGATGAGATGAGAGTTGCACACACGCTAAAGAGACATCAAGCAAGCGCTTTTTTAATCGGTACAACACACGGTATTCTTGCTGGCCTCAGGAAGCTTCCCTCTGTCTGCTCTGTAATTCCCACCCTCCCTCAACAGGGATAGGAAGAAAGAAATTCCTTTTTGGACCCAACATTAGATAAACATAACCAAGTCTTTACATGTGGCTTTGGAGAAGGCCGCTAGGATGCTGGCAAACACGACATCGGGGGTCTGGGTGGCATCGATGACAGAGTGGATCCCTCGTTTCCTGTAGTACTCCACCAGTGGGGTGGTCTGAGTGTGGTAGGCCTCCAGGCGGATCTTCAAGGCCTTCTCATTATCATCTGATCGGCGGACCAAGGGCTCCCCAGTGACCTGAGAACAGGAAGGGGGCAGTGAAAGTCTGGGATGGTTAGCAAGGTTCCTTATCTGATGATGCCGATGCAGATTTGCAATGCTGTCTGCGCCCAAAGTCCATCAGAGGGAAAGACAGACGATCTAGATCCCCTCCACTGCGGAACTCTAAAGAGCTTTGCAACTCCCAGGAAGTTGGTCCTAGGAGTAGACCAACTAGTCCGGAGAAGCCGGGCAGCCTGAGGCAGCAAAGTGTGAGGAAGGGGGTTTGTGGGAGGAAGACAGGCAAGGCCCTTCTCTCACAGCTTCCGCTCAGGCTGCTTGGCTTCCAAGATGAACACTTCTAGGATCAGAAGTAGGAAAGACAGAGGCCCTCAAGACTGAGGAGAATACATCAAAAATCAGAGATGCATTTGCCATTGTAACCTTAGCCCGCAAAGTATTTGGTGTTTTCACTAGGGTGTCGGCCATCAGTGTTGTGCAAGTGGCAAGTGAATGAGAAAGAACTCTGAACGGCAGAGTTCCCAATCCTGGGATACGTGGCTAAGCTGACACGAGGGCTTTGAAACCTGCAGGACCTGACGAACTTGTCTGAAGGGACAAAGGCAAACCCAGGAGATTCTCACTCTTGCCTGCATGTTCTAGAACAGGTGAAATGGACCTAGTACGGCAAATGTTACAGCGAACATGTACGAGACCCTCTCTGTCACATCTGTAAGCCATTGCAGACTGTCTGAGCACTTGGCAATGTTAATCCAGCCCAAACAGTCTGAATCTGTAGGACACAGCAGAGTCAACAGAGGGGACATTCTTCTGAAGTTAGGACCCATCAACACATCTCTCTTCAGTCCTGTTCTCCCAGCTTGGCTCTGCTTCTGGGCTTCCAAGCAGCCCTCTCCTGAGGTTATTCAACCATTTAGATCACCATGATACCAGAGAGGGACAGCACTTGACCAAAGACAGGTATAAAGCGAGCACTGTGAAGTAGCCAGTGCTGGTAGCTACTTCAAAGTCAAACAATAAATCACCTGGGAAGGCGCTGTGTAGACAGAAGAGCCACGGCGCACGAGGTTTACTTGGTAGTGGTATTTCTCACGGTTAAGTTAATCATATTGGTAGGAATAAAGGGAAGATGGAAAGAACAGAGAACAAGAAGGAAGAAAGGGGAAGGAAGGAAAAGGAAATTTCCTGTCCTGGGTTTACATACGTCATCTTTCATGTGTTCCTTTGGGGGGTTGAACTCCTCGTGGTAGGAACGGCCACTCAGAGGGTGAATCAGCCTGAAAGACAGCAAATGAACATGAGTCAGGTTGCCTGAAAGTACCCCGGCACCCCAGGGGTTTCCAGGTTGATAAACAATGACAGAGGAGCTGGACATGAGGACTTTACCCAGCCAGAACCCTGCTATAGGCGTCTCTCGCTTGGGAAGATAGCCGGGCTTCCAGGAAGCTTATGCCAGAGGGAGTATGTTTTCTACTTTGACCCAATATGATAATGACCGTCTGGCTGCCGAGGCTGGCGTTAAGCACCTAGTTCAGGAACCCGGTGCTGGTCTTACACAGCCCCTCATTTTATTCACCCACTCGCCCAACAGACGTTTACTAAGTGCTTAGTCCGACTCAGGCATCATGCTGAATCCAGGGGCCGCATTGCAACGAGTCAAGATCCCTGATCACAAGCAGCGCTTACTCTAGTGGGAGGGACAAATGCGGAAAAAAACGAAAATAAATGTGACTATCCTTTAATAGAGATTTGTACAATGTGCCACGGAGGCCAGAGGACAAAGAAGCTAACCCTATTTTCTATCCCAGTTCGGTTACAGAAACCAGAAAGGTGTGATGGCGAAGTGTTATGTCCTTTAGATGCAAACGGCACCAGACAGGGCGGCACCCCTGAAGCATCAGAGGGCCAAGCAATACGAACACTGGCACCAGGGGAAATGACTTACTCAACAAGTCAGGAAGTGCCCAAGAATTAAGTGTTTAGCGGGTGCTGAAAACGTAGCTGGGCACCCCATCTCTGCCGGGCCCCCTTGGGCCGTAAACTCGAGTTCCTGACTGTGAGAGGCCACGCCACGGGAGCCCAGAAACCTAAGAAGGGAGGAAGACAGGCCAAACACTGCCCAGCAGTCAGGGCCCGTCTAGTTTCCCACGTTTGTGCTGACCTGGGCTTTCTTACTGAATGGATCCCTGCTCTCCTGATGAAGGTCTGTTACACCAGAGCTTCCCAACATTTTTCACCTCTTGGTACCGGCGGAAACATTTATGTGTTAAGCACTTGTGTGCTTCCCCTCCGGAATAGCCCAGGCCTACCCAGTTGCTCTGATGGCTGAGGGGATCCACATCTCGGCACATCCGTTGGGAAAGTCCGGGTCAGACTATCAAAGCCTGGGCAGGGGCATGCAGGTGGCTCAGTCGGTTGAGCGTTGGACTCTTGGCTTCAGCTCAGGTCACAATCTCAGAGTCGTTAGATCAAGCCCCGCATCGGTTTCCATGCAGTGCGGTCTGCTTGAGATTCTCTCTCCCTCTCCTGCTTCCCCCTCCTCGGTCTCGACAGCACACTTTTGGGGGGCTAAGTGGTCCATTTACAGCACTGGTGGGGGCAAGGTGATGGCTGAGTAGAACAGGCTACACTGATGGCTATGCCCATTGTCAGGCCCTCTTTTATTTGAGTCACTGGTGAGGTTCCTCTGGTGCCTCTATTGGGAGACCTGGGGAGAGGCTGCGGGGCTCAGCTACAGCTTTCCCTCTGCAAAGGGTTGCAAGCTCGAGACGTGGACCATGATTCTTCCCCTTCTGGAAAGCACAAGGCACACAGCAGCGAGGCTGCAGCAGACCTGACCCTTTCATTTCCACATCCCTACATCTCGCTTACTTTGATTCCCTCAGCCCTCCAGATACAGACAACACACGGCTCCTTCCCTGCACTCAGACTTCATTTTAAGAGGAATGCCAGGCTCACTCCCTAGAAGGGCAAAGAAAGAAAGTCCAAGATCCAAGTTTTCGAAGTGGGACTGGTCTCAGTACCAACCACAATAGCTCTAAGGACCACTGAGCCTGACCTAGTGGTGTGGGTCGTGATGGGGAGGGACATGGGCCGGGGTTCTAGAGCCGTTGCTGTCTTGAGCAGGACATTTCAGATGCCTGTTTTCTCAGCCGCAAAGGGCGGACGGCTTGAGACATTAGGACAGCCAACTGGTAGGATAATTAAGATATCGGAGAGCCAAAACTGAGAAAGTTAAAACTCATATCCGCCAACCATACATATTTAAGACATAAAGTAATGACTCATAATATCGTCAGAAGTGAGGTCAGAGCTAATCAAAATTTACAGTGTGTTTTTATCATGTCATATTTAAATAAGATCCAAATTAAACCAACTGGTCCCTGCCCCTTTTTCTTCCAACCCTCACTGTAGTGGACCAGGAGGCAGAAAGCCCACTTTCAGTGCTACTTCTGCCACTGATCCACAGAGTGAATCTGAAAAAACTGCTTTACCTGTCTGGTGTGTCCTTCTCTGTGAGGGAGGCGGCTGCACCATATCACTCACCCCCAAACCCAGACCCTGGGTCTTCTTCATGCTCTACAACAACCTTGTAATTTGCTCTTCAGCATCTCTTCATTCCCCACCAGCCAACCCCAGTCAAAAGCCTCTACAATTCCACGTGGGGTCCTAGGTGGGCTCTTGTCCGTTTCTCTTTTGCCCCAGTTTAGCCTGTACGCCAGGGCCAAACTAATGTTCTTAGAATGCTGCTCCTGCCCTAACACCTCATGGCTTAAAAACGTCGCATGACTCCTAATCTGTCTACCCTCTTCACCCTGGCCAACCTTCCCCAGTCAAGCGCCCATCTGATCTTCCCAATAGCACTTTTTCTATCATCCAGCTCTGCAGATCACTCCTCCAACTGGGGACAGACATTCTGCCACCACCCCTAGCTAGAGGCCCTCCCCTAACCCGTACTCATTCCCGCCTCTACTCCCTTCCCGGAAAGCCTCACCAAAGGCCATGTTTGACATTACACCTCTCCTATGCAGCCTTCCCTTTGCGCTCCCAGGCTCGCTCCTTAGGACTACCCACTGCGTTAATCAGCCCAGGTTTCTCGTATGGCTTATAGACTCTCTGAGGTCAGAAATGGGCACGTTATTCTTCTGTACCCTCCAGTATGGCACTACACACAGAACAGGCACCCAGAAATATGGGCTGATCAATGCAAAGGCCCCCAGCGTCAATAAAGTGGATCCCACCATATCTAACGTAGCCTCTCAGGAAAACACCTGTCACACTCACCCCGCTGTCTGTTTACATGTCTACCTCTGCCCTTGTAGATATGAACTACAGACCCATAGAAAAAATGTGCATCTTCATGAGGAAATCAACTTAGTAAAATTTACAACAAGAAAACATTCTCCTTCTAATTAATTCCAGAAGTTTACACGTACCAGGATGGTCACAGCATTAAATTAACAGCAGACAACTATAAAAAACACAACCGTACCAAAATAAGGGGACAAGTGAGTAACGATGGCTTGTCTATTGTAAAAGCCCAAGTAGCAAGCAAAAATAATGTTCACAGATGTCTGGTTCAAGATGGCAGACTGACTACCTTCCTTAGACTCCATCAAAAGGGATATAAAAGCTAAAAGCCTCAGCCCACAATAAAGATGAGAATGGGAGGAGGTCTATTAGTGGCCAAGATCTTCCCACATATTTCTGGAAGGCACAAAGCGGATGGCAGAGTGGACAGGGAAACAGGGTAGAGGAAATTGTAGCCTAAAGCAGTGGCCCTTTCAGGGCAAACTTGTTCAGAAACAGAAGCATGTCTGTGTTCAGTGGTGACTACTACAAAGAAACAAGTACTTTAAAGATTGTATTTATTTACTGTTGGGTTTTTTTTTTAAGATTTTATTCATTTATTTGACAGATAGACACAGCAAGAGAGGGAACACAAGCAGGAGGAGAGGGAGAGGGAGAAGCATGCCTCCCGCTGACCAGGGAGCCTGAAATGGGGCTCGATCCCAGGACCTGGGATCATGACCTAAGCCAAAGGCAGATGCTTAACGACTGAGCCACCCAGGAACCCCTTTATTTACTGTTTTAAGTAAACTCTACACCCAATGTGGGTATCTGACCTCCAGTCCTGGGACCAAGAGTTGCATGCTTCACTTGGCTGAGTCAGCCTGGTGCTCTAAGTAACAAGCACTTTATTTATTTATTTTAAAATATTTATTATTTTAAAGAGAGAGAGTAAGAGAAAGAAAGAGTGAGGGGGTGAGCAGAGAAAAGGGAGAGAGAATCTGAAGCAGACTCCGTGCTGAGCACGGTGCCGGACATGGGGCTGGATCTCACGACTCTGAGATCACGACCTGAGCCAAAACCGAGAGTCGGACGTTTAATGGACTGAGCCCCCCAGGTGCCCTGAAATAAGTACAAAGCAATAGTGGGTTTGGCTGAGGTGGCTGTACCATGAGCAAAATTTTCCTCCATTTTCTAAACTTTGTGTAGGTGGTCATATTATTTTCACACTACAAAACCTACAGCAAGGTAGGGCAACTCCCAAATGAACCCAGATTTCAGGGCACTGGAGATAACCATGGAAGGAACGGAATCTTTCTGAGGCACCTACTGTAAGCAAGGGTCTGAACTACGCAGGTCATGGTATGTAAAATGCACAGTGGTTCCTCGAAGCGGGTCTTATTAACCCCACTCTACACAGGAGGAACCAGCCTTGGAGAGGTTAAGAAAGTTGCCTAGGGTCAGAGTTAAAAGGCGACAGGCCTGAGATGCTGTCTGCTTTCAAATCCCTTGCTCTTCTTTCCACGTATCTCTATCCCATGTCACATACAAGACGAGCCCATGTTAAAATGGCACTACACTGCCTGGCTGGGATTGGGCAAGAGCAGCTCTGCTGGTCTGATAAAGCTCTGAGGAGGCAGGACCAGGAGGGGCCTTCAGAGGACAAATACCTTCCTGTGATTCTTCGGATCAGCAGAGAGTCTGGGATGCTGAATTCAATCACAGAGTCCAGCTTCTCTTTCCTCTTCTCCATGAGGTCGTCGAGCTGCAAGAGAGTAGTATATGGCCCATCTAAGCTACCAGAGCTTGATCAGAGCCGTTTCCCTCAAAAGAATCAAGAGATAAAGGGCCAAGAATTCGTTTTCATGCATCAGTGACACAAATGCAAGGCACCCACCATTTCTGCCTGTCTCACGGTCCGAGGGAAGCCATCTAGAAGAAAACCATTTTTACATCGAGGGGTCTCCAAATTCTTCTCAATGAGCTCTACTACCATTTCATCGCTCACCTGGAAGTTAAGAACAAGACAGCCTTGGGTTTAAATCTGATAATTAGGTGACATGAGCCCAACTCTAGGGCCACAAGTTTGTGTCTCTATAACATGATTACTAAACAGCATGTTTTCTTGACCCCAAAGAAGCAAATATTAGATCAAATGTGGAATGGCTCCACATGTCAAAGAAAGTTCAGTTTCATGATTTTTGTGGTTGCCACATATGTGTTCTCCTCCCTTGAGATTCTCTTGTGTCCCAACTATCTGGGTGAGGGAAGAGGATCCCACTGCCTGTCACCTGGACGGGAGGCTTTCGTGTCTTAGGTCCTAAGGACCTCATCAGCCATTAGCCAGGATCCTTTCCATCAGATAATAGCTCATCAGCTGTCCTCAAGGCACAAGAAAGATGAGGGCTTCTGGCTGAGAGATCACTGAGGAGGGCTCCACGGGAGAACGGGGCTCGACCAAAATGCAGGAAGGTACCAACCTTCCCTGTTTCACAATTCTGATCAGGCGAACAGTAAAGTGGTTCAGGGCATCCTGGACATGAGGTAACAGAGAAGGTTGCTGAATTGGCAAGACTGGGTCAGAGCCAAGGAAATGAGGTGCCAGCCCAATGCACCTCTTAGTTGCTCTAAAAGCCCCAATGAGGACCCCTCCAGCTTCCAAAAACTGGTTTTCCTCCTGAGCTTTCATGGAAACAGAGTTCCCTACCAGTATGACCGTGAAGGCTGCTAACACTCTTATCTCCTGGGACCCGATGTGAACTTGGGGACAAAGTACAAGCTCTGTGACGAAGTGAAGGCTGGAGATAAGCAATCTCATGGCCATACCCCAATTTTTTCTCAGTACAAGATCTTATGCCAAGACCCAAAGTCCAAACTATCTAGCTTTCTGGCTTAGGTCAAGGTCTCACAAGCACCAAGGGAAAGCTAGAGATAAAGGGGCAGGTGGGCGGATAGGAGTACCCCAGATACAGCTATGCAATCTCAAAGCCTGCCAGGAGGTAATTCAGGGATAAAGGCAAAGCCAAGGCCTTCCACCAACATTCTGAGATGCAAGAAGACCAGAGGGCCAAGCACAAAATGACTTCTGAAGGTGATTCCCAGATGATAAATATATCTTTTTCTACCCCTTCCCCCAAAACGGTATATCTGATCATCTTCATGTATGAACTTAAAATAGTGAAATGTTGGGCGCCTGGGTGGCTCAGTCAGTTAAGTGTATGCCTTTTGCTCAAGTTATGATTCTAGGGTCCTGGGATCAAGTTCCGCATTGGGCTCCCTGCACAGCAGGAAGTCCACTTCTCCCTCTCTTCCTCTCTCTCTGTCAAATAAAAAAATAAAATATATTTTTTTTAAGATTTTATTTGTTTGGGGCGCCTGGGTGACTCAGTGGGTTAAAGCCTCTGCCTTCGGCTCAGGTCATGGTCTCAGCGTCCTGAGATCAAGCTCCGCATTGGGCTCTCTGCTCAGCAGGGAATCTGCTTCCTCCTCTCTCTCTGCCTGCCTCTATGCCTACTTGTGATCTCTGTCTGTCAAATAAATAAATAAAAATAAAATCTTAAAAAAAAAAAAAGATTTTATTTGTTTATTTGACAGAGAGAGAGATCAGAAGTAGGCAGAGCAGGAGGTGGTGGTGGGGGGGGGGGGGCGGGAACAGGCTCCCCGCTGAGCAGGGAGCCCGATGCGGGGCTCAATCCCAGGACCCTGAGATCATGACCTGAGCCAAAGGCAGAGAGGATCAACCCACTGAGCCACCCAGGTGCCCCTAAAAAAATAAAATCTTAAAAGAAACCTGGGAAAATGTTAAGGAAGCAAATGGTTTATAACCTTGTAAGTACTTACAACACGGTGTATCTTCTTGCTCATGAATATTCTATACTATAACCATTGTTTCTGTAGTTTAATTAAAATGTTTTCTTGGTGCTCCAGTTTATTAAAATGCCTGAAGGTGATTCCCAGAGGCCAACTCCCAGAATAACTCAGTTACAACTAAGCTCTGGCGCTAATCAAAGAAGATTTAGTAGATAATAGATCGTAATCATCCAAATAGATCAACTGGCCTACAAATGTAAGAAAATGCTATTATATCCCCCAAGTAGGAGGAATTATTACTTTCATCAGTCACCAAGCAACTCCACTGTTAGAGACACAGAACACAGAGCCCCAAAAACAGTTAAAACACCCTGTGGTTTCCTGCATCCTCTCTTGGATATATCCTTGAGTTCTGGCCTAGGGATGGCAGTTTCATTTTTGGGTCTAAAACCAGGGCCTATTACAAAACGCATCAGCACAAAAGAACCTCAAGAATACTGTAAATAGGGGCACCTGGCTGGCTTTGTCAGTAGAGCACTTGACGCTTAATCTCAGGGTTGTGAGTTCAAGGCCCACATTGGGTGTAGAGCCTACTTAAAAGAAAAATAAAATAAAATAAATTTAAAAAAAAAAGGAATACCATGAATAAAACAAATGCCACACATTCAGAATGTACCACATAACCTGCTACCCTAGAAGTTCACGCAGTGGGTGAGTTTGTGAGAACACCCCGCAGACAGGGCTGTCCAACAGAACTTTCTACAATGATGGAAATGTTCTAAAGCCGCGCTGGCTAACAAACCTTTGAAATGCGGCCAGTGAGACTGAGCAGCTGAATTTTCAATTCAAGGAAATCGTAATTAATATCCATGGTTCTACGTGGCTGGCGGCCACCAAAGGAGGCAGAGCAGACTGAGACGCAGGAATATCCACATTCACTGGGACCACCGAACCTACCAGTTTCCCAGCATCCATAGTGGCCTTCAGCTTTTTCCCCAGTTCTGAGCCAGACGCCACCATGGCCCTCAGCATGTCCCCAGTGGCCAAATGGCAGACGCAGAAGTTTTCGGCCAATTTGGGTGCCTGTGGAGGGGAAGATAAAAACCAAGACAGAATTAACACTGAAGGCCCTGGCATCAGGCTGCTCAGGGGTGAGCCTGGCCCTGTCACTGGCTCAGTGGACTTTGGCCAATGCCCGATTTCCTTACCTGGAATAGGGATAAACGTACCAGATGTTATAGTCCAATGTAGAACAATTATAGGGTCAGTAAGATTTCTACAACAGAATCCCTGTAAAGCACTGAAAACTGCACTTAGCATACAAGAAATGGTCATAAATATTAGCGACTCTCACAACTTCCACCAGACACGCCCTAGTAGCACAAAAGCCTCAGTTTGCAAATGGGAAGAATCAAAATAGCAGCATTAGTACCTCTCAGGGTTGCTGCGAAGTTTATTTATTTATTTTAAAAAAGACTGTATTTATTTATTTGACAGAGAGACACTGTGAGAGCGGGAACACGAACAGGGGGAGTGGGAGAGGGAGAAGCAGGCTTCCTGCTGAGCAGGGAGCCAACCAATGTGGGGCTCGATCCCAGGACCCTGGGATCATGACCTGAGCCGAAGGCAGATGCTTAACTGACTGCATCACCCAGATGCCCCTTTATTTATTTAAAGATTTATTTTTTATTTTTTTAAGATTTATTTATTTACTTATTTGACAGAAAGAGATCACAAGTAGGCTGGGCAGGCTCCCTGCTCAGCAGACAGCCCAATACGGGGCTCAAACCCAGGACCCTGAGATCATGACCTGAGCTGAAGGGAGATGCTTAACCTACTGAGCCACTCAGGCGCCCCTATTTAAAGATTTTTATTTTGAAGTAATCTCTATGCCCAATGTAGGGCTCAAACTTAACGACCCAGAGATTAAGAGTCATACCTGTGGAGCCGGCCAGGCGCCCCAGCTGCTGAGAAGTTGAAATGAGTTCACGTAGATCAACCACTCAGCACAATGCCTGGTATATAATGTGTTGAATGAATATTTGCCCAAGGAATGAATGTGCCACTGTCAAGTAAGGTGGCCAGGGGCCTGGGAGGTAGCCCAGGGCGAGCTGAGGAATGCGGGTTTCCCCCCAGGCACATCTGGTTCTTCCCCTTTCCTCTCAGAGGCTCAGTTTCCTGGTCTGTTTAAAATGAAGGCAAAAAGTCTCCATCTCAGAAAGTAGCTGTGAGGATGAGATAGGATACATAAAAAGAGCATTTGGCCAACAGTATATACTTACATAGTAGTTTTAGGAGGCAGAATAACCTTTTGGTTAAGAGCATGGGCTTCAGAGTCAAAATTCCTGGGGTTCAGACACCAGTCGCTAGATATGTGACTTGAGAAAAACTGTACCACTTTACTGCCTTTCAAATCTCCTCTAAGTTGAATGGAAACAGTAGCAGGCCCTCCATCACTGGGCTGATGGGATCAAATGGAGCTCGACATACATACACCGGGACAGACACAGAGTAAACACTCAGTGAACTTTAGCTGGCACTGTAGCCCTGGCCCTAATTCCATGTTCATTCATAGAGAAAGAAAACACTGACGCCCCCTCCAAGAACCCTGCTGGGAGCCAGGAAAACAAAAGACATGGACTCTGGCCTCTACAGGCTCCTAGTTTGGTGGACAACACAGCAGAATAAAGAACAGAACAGGAAGAACTCTGAACAATACAACGGGAGTGCCCTCCCCACCCCCCCACCCCACCCCCTGCAGAATTCACAAGGAATTGAATCAGTTCAAGAAGCTTGATATTTAGTGTTCTGGTTCAACTGTTTCATAAAATAAGTAGGGTTGGATTCTTATTCAAGTCAGTGCATTGGGAGTTTTCTTAGTTGCACACAGGAAAGGGAAATAGATGGGGCTCAGTGTAGCAAATTCTAGTTTGATTTATGGACTGATTCAATTCAAGCAAAGACATGACTTCACAGCAAAATGGAATCCAGATGGGGGCGCCTGGGTGGCTCAGTGGGTTAAAGCCTCTGCCTTCGGCTCAGGTCATGATTCCTAGGGTCCTGGGATTGAGCCCCGCATCGGGCTCTCTGCTCCGCAGGGAGCCTGCTTCCCCCTCTCTCTCTGCCTCTTGTGATCTCTGTCAAATAAATAAATAAAATCTTAAAAAAAAAATGGAATCCAGATGAAGAAGGTGTTAAAAACTGCACTTTGGAAAACCAGTGAGGGTCAGGACCCTCTGGCAGTGGAAAACCTTCTGGCCCTTCAGGTTGGCATGGTGGCCACCCCCCCAGAGAACTGAGCTTTTCTGCCAATCTTTCTCCTTGGTTGTTGAAGTTAACCTGGGGGAACATTCTGGAGACTGGGCTTGTGCGGTTTGGGATGATGGGACTCTACAGCTGTGTGACCTTGGGCCAGTTACTTAACTTCTCAGCATCTGTTTCCTCACCAGTCAGTTGGGGATGTTTATCTACTTGGTTGGGCTATTGTGAGGATAACAACATTGGGCTGTTTTGAGGAAGTACCCAAAACATTAAGACACGCAGTGGGCATTTTTAATAGAAGACTTCCCTCCATGGTCTTTCTTTTTTGCATTACTCTACTTGCAACCTACAGAAGCATTCTGATGAAATAATTTTATTATATTCCCCTCACACTTCAAGATTATGCTTCAGGGCACTGCTTCTACTCCAGACCACCCAGGGATGCTGCTAAAATGCAGATTCTGATTCCACAGGGCGGGGCCTGAGCATCTGCATTTTTTAAAAATTTTATTTATTTATTTGACAGACAGAGATCACAAGTAGGCAGAGAGGCAGGCAGAGAGAGAGGGGGAAGCAGGCTCCTTGCTGAGCAGAGAGCCGGATGTGGGGCTCGATCCCAAGACCCTGAGATCATGACCTGAGCCGAAGGCAGAGGCTTTAACCCACTGAGCCACCCAGGTGCCCCTGAGCATCTGCATTTTTAACAAGCTTGTAGGCCTGGCTGTCCTGTTGGCCCCTGGACCACACTCTTGCTGCTTGAGGCCCTGAGCCACTTGTGTCTCACTGGCCATGGACCGAGAAACAGGTTCATCACCTCTGTGAGAACCCTGTGGGGGAAGAGGTGGGCTTTTGTGGGGGGCATGGGTAAGAATGGCTGAAACCACCAGACAGGCAGCATGGTGGGTGGGTTTAATGTCTTCGGTCTTCAGTTTATTACCACAGTCATCTGGGGCACATGCTAAAAATATAAAGCCAGGCCCACCCTTAAAGTTTATGCCTGAGCGGTTCTCAGGCAGCACCCAGGGATTCTGATGCACAGTGGGACAAGACTGGGTTTTTGGTGGTACAGATCTGGGTTGGAAACTAGGACCCACAATTTATTCACTGTGCTCCCCCTGAACAAGTTATGCGGCTTTCTTAAAGCCACAGCGTCTTCATCCCTGGAGTCCAGACAATAATGTCTACTCTCAGAGCTATTATGGGGACTTAATAAAATTATGTATGCAGAAGCATTCAGCACAGTGTCTGGCATTCAGGGAAATAAAGGGAAGCTATTAGTTGTTGAGGCTTGATTTAATCTCAAACTCATGTGTTTTCTCACTTTGAAATTACCTCTCTGCCTCTGTCTTTCCCACTCCCACATCCCGTGCTCCTGAATATGTAGCTGGAATCATCTCCTAAAATACTGTTGGGCGTGCCCCCCTTCCCCAACACCTACACACACATTCAGAAGCCTTCCATGTCTCCTCAGTGCAATAGGGGAGAATTCCAAATATCTTAGTCTAGCACTCAGTGTCCTCCATAATCAACTTCCAACATGGCCTAAGCTCTTCAAATTTACCTCCACCTTCAAATTTACCTATCTATATGCCTTGTGCCAGTGTAAACAGAAGCTCTATGTATGATTCCCAAATACATAACGTAAGCATCTCTGAGGACCTTAGCTCCTCTCCCTTCTACTCTTCCCAAATTCTGATCATATCTCTCTCAAAATACTCTCACCTATCCCTTCTTCCTCTGATAAGGACTCATCAACATCAGCTAACTCTGAGTGTTTGCAACATGCCAAGGAATTTTTCTATGCAGTTTTACTGTAGCTAGTATGCATAATATACAACAAACCCAGGAGGTAGGAACTATTTTTAATCTGTATTTTATAAATGAAATTCAGAGGCTAAATTGCCCAAGATCACGTAGCTAGTAACATCAGAGCTGGCAAGCCCTAGCACTTATCCATGATATATGGCCTTATTAAAAAACAGCAATAACAACCCACAGAGCCATAGTGGCTGTCTCTGAAGAAAGGGTGTGTGTGTGTGTGTGTGTGTGTGCGCGCCTGCCTGGAAGGGAGCACAAGGAGGACTTTGCCATGCTGGCAACATTCTGTTTCTTAACATGGATGTAAGCCACCCAAGGGTAATTGTGAAAATTCATGTTGTGAAGATCCATCAAGCTGCTCACTTATGATATGTGTACCTTTCTCCATGTACATTATACCTCAATAGAAAGTTTTTTAAAAAGCACAGAAACCTGTGTTTGAGTATCACTTCTGCCTCTTAACTTACCATGGAACCTTAGGCTAGGGATTCTTCGAGACTATTTCCTCATCTATAAATTGGAGCTAACAATACCGACATTACGGGCTGGGTAGGAGGAAGAATGGAATACTCTCGACAGATGACAGTTCTTGTTCTAACCCTGAACTAATCCTAGCATTTGTCAGTTACTCATCTGACACATCCCGCACGGTATTTCGCACTGGTACGGATTGTGTGCGTGCTGTTCAGTTGTGCCTCTACACCCAGACTAGTGTCAACCGTGAAAGATGGTGACTCTGCTCAGGAACCAGTAATGAATTCAAATCCTGCCTTTGCTACTTCTTTATGCCTATCCTGAGGCAAGGTACAGCATTTGGGCCTCAGTTTATCAGTACAAAGGGCATGGATTAAGAACAGGACCTACCTTCTAGGGCTGTAGGGTTAAATCAGATGACACGTGGAATCTCTGACTAGGGGCCTGCCACATAACTGAGCAAAGGGTGACTATTTGTTGTACTGTATCTTCTTGATGGCAAGGGCTGCTCTCTGCATCTCTAACACCAAAACGATGAAGTACAATATGCATAGGGTAGGAGAAAATCTAACCCAGGGTAGGAGATAGCCACTAAAAGAGCAGGGGCTTTGGAGCCATTCAGGCGGCGGATCTGCCGATAACTTGCTATGTAAACTAGAGAACAGGCCCTCTGAACTTCAGTTTCTCTAACTGTAAAAAGGGGAGTAAAAGTATGAGTCTCAGAGGTGTCATGTCGCTGCACTGATACAGCTGATAGAGACCGGCCTGCAAGAAGAACTGGTATAAGCTGGACACATGCAAAAAACCGTGAACAGGGCAACAGAGACACCTCGGTCATGCTATCTGGTTGCTGCTTGAAAATAATTTGTGAAGGGAGAGTGGATGGGGAAGCAATGGCCACCAGCTGATGGTTCTTGGGGCTGGATAACGGGTACAGGGGGACCAGTCTTCTTTTGTATTCAAACTTGAGGTACCTGGGTGGCTCAGTCCATTAAGTGTTTGACTCTTGATTTCAGCTCAGATCATGATCTCAGGGTGGTGAGATCAAGCCTCATGTGGGGCTCTGCAATGGGCATGGAGCCTGCTTAAGATTCTCTCTCCCTCTGCCCCACCTCCACTGCCCTCCCCCCACCCCCACGCCCGCCCCGGGTCACGTGCTCTCGCTCGCTTGCGCGCGCTCTCTCTCTCTCTCAAAAAACCCCACAAATTCTAAAAAAAAAAAAAAAAAAGAAAGTTAGGGGGTGCCTGGGTGGCTCAGTCGGTTAAGCATCTGCCTCTGGCTCAGATCATGATCCCGGGGTCCTGGGATCGAGCCCTGTGTTGGGTTCCCTCCTCAGTGGGGAGTCTGCTTCTGCTTCTCCTTCTGCCCTCAGCTCCCCTCCCCGATCTTGTGCTTTCTCACTCACTCCCTCTCTCAAAATAAATAAAATCTTTAAAAAAAAAATTAGGGAGTCGCCCTAATTAGGGTGACTAAAATTAGCCTCCCTAAAATATTAGGGAGTCACTGACTGCTGGCTCAGTCAGTGGAGCACGAGACTTCAGATCCTGAGGTCTGTGAGTTCAAGCCTCACGTTGGGGAGTAGAGACTATTCAAAGAAAAAAAATAAGTATTAAAGAAAAAGTTATGATGTGTTTGTAGACTAAATGCTGCTGGATGCTGCCACTTTGCAACCTCTGATTTATGAACACTGCTGTTTTTATTTTTATTTTTTAAAAGATTTTATTTATTTGACAGAGAAAGAGACAGTGAGAGAGGGAATACAAGTGGGGGAGAGGGAGAAGCCGGCTTCCTGCAGAGCAGGAAGAGCCACCCAGGTGCCCCTGCTGCTTTTTTTTAACTCCATAAAACTACAACCACTAGTATTCCTTTTGTCCCACTTACGAAAAGAAAGGTGTACAGAGGTTAAAAGACTTGTTTCCTCAAGTCCCAATTACATCTCCTTCACTTCCACAAAGCCTTCTCTGACCAACACTTGCTGTATGCACACCCTTATAAATCAGCTCATAAGTATAATTTGCTTCAAAACTTCCTGAATACATCACTCTTTACACTGAAATACATCCGGTTGGAAGGGAGGGGAAATGTGTAAGATGAAGAAGTCAATAATTATTGAACGCCTGTGATGTGCCAGGTTGACATTTAGGTACCTAGGGATGCTTTTACACATGTATATAACACATTCTTCCAAAATCCTTGTCAGCTTTTGGTCTATATGAGTAAGGACCCTATCAGTCTTGTTCAATGCTCTATCTCCAATGTTTGGTACTCATAAAATATTGAATAAGTAAGGTGGGTATTATCACCATTTTTCAGGTGAAGACATTCAGGCTTAGAAGTTACAAAGCTTGCTAGACTATAAAACCCTTGTCTCAGCACTGGGATGGGTTGTTCATTACACAACTAATGAAATTATTAACTTCTGTATGAACTAAGAAAAACTAATTGATGCATTTGAGCTACCCTGTTTATAGTCACAGCAAAAGTTTGCAGAGTCTGGGATTAAATATTCCTCGGCTGCAGTTTCCCTAATAACGGAGGGTGATAGCAACAGGAAAGAGACTTCAAAGTTAACGGAGGTCAAGGGGATTAGGTAACAATGAGTTCCAAGGATGAATCAGCTCCAGCTATAGAAAAGGGAAAGTGGTCGTTCTTGACCTAGTGCCCAGAGCCAAAAAACAATTATCACGGAATGATCTGTATCTCCCAGACTTCCCTGTCATCACCCACATTAATCTGTGTCCTTCAACAATTTCCAACCCCATCAAGTGCTAAGTGATGTGCTGGGTGCCAGAGGGATCTCAAGAATGAGTAAGACAAGATCTTTTCAAATGCTTTTCAAAATCTTTTCAAGGAAAAGTGGGCACACAGCTGTCCCCTGAACACCATTCACTTAGGTGCTCAGGACTTTCAGGAATTCTATCTTAAGCAGCTAACAACCAACAGGAACCTGTGGCCTGGAGGGCAATGCCAGACCTTAAGCAGGAAGGGGACATTGATAATCCAACCTATGGGCTTCCAAATCTTAAAAGGAGATCATAAATCCCAACTCTGATCTATGGGTCCATTACAGCCCTGACACCAAGTGAGGACCCACAGTCTGCTAAGGTAGAAGGTAACTTTAGACTTCAAACTCCTGGAGCCCCATGGCTCCTGAGGTTCCGGACTGCATGAAGTCAATTTCGCTATCTTCGGAAAGCAACCTAACCTCTCTGGGACTGTTTTCTTACCTGTATGTTGATACCGTCTCTCATTTCCCCAACTTAACTGGCTCAGGTAGGTCATACCTCATTTCTCTTAGAACTCTTAATCAGCACACCCCAGTTCCCCCGCTGTCCCACGTGCTAAAGATGCTCCTCCACCTTCAGTCATTAACCCTAACAGGCAAGGTTCCCTTACCCCAAATGCCCGGAGCATAACCCTGGACAAGCCACTCCCACATCGTAGGGAATCGGGGGTCCCGGACTCCACTCAGGCTGTAATCTAGATGCTTCAACCGAAGGCTCACCCTA
The DNA here is from genome assembly GCF_963455335.1 of Martes martes. Taxonomy (NCBI): domain Eukaryota; kingdom Metazoa; phylum Chordata; class Mammalia; order Carnivora; family Mustelidae; genus Martes; species Martes martes. The sequence goes on along the minus strand of NC_137891.1, from coordinate 166,951,137 downwards.
CCTACCGCTCAAATCCTCTCAGCTTTTAACTCCTTAAGGAATCTAAATCAGTCCTTTGATCCCACCATGACACTTCAAGTCGAGATCCCTCCAGAACTCTAATCCTAACTCAGACTTCCCCCGATCTCCAACTGGACCCTCTCCCAAACGCCTTCCCAGAACCCTCCCACACCCTTCCCCAGGCCTAGGCTCCAGGTCCCACTCCAGGGCTATCCGGACCTCCGGCCGTCCTGACCTTGGAGTTCCACAGGCTCCGCCGTCAAGCCCGCCCCTGCAGCTCACCTGAGTTCCCTTGCCGGCCCCGGGAGGCCCCAGGAGCACGGCCCGGATGCCTTTGGGACACTCTGGGGCCGGTTCGGGCGCGGGGACGTTGGGAGCCATGGCCGCCAAGCCTCTCACCGCTAAAGCAGCCAGCACACACCTAGCAGGTCCAGCGCTTCCAGTCTAGCGCTCCGCGCACGCCACGCACGGCCCGCTCGCCGCTAACACTGGTCCGCCGCCACGTCCGTCAGGTCGCTTCTCCCGCCCCCGAGCGTGATGGACACTTCAACTTACCAACCATGAGGCGACATTGTAGAAAGCTGCTTTTGACTGGACAGAATCCGTACGGGAGTAAGGAAGGGGCGGGCCATCATATTCCGAGGCGGGGTTGGGGCTCCCGGCGGGTGTGTGGAGTGGGCGGGAAAAAGTGAAGTAAGACCTGAGGCCCGGCTGAGAGTTCCAGTTTGGCTTTGACAGTTAATGACACCGGCAACTCCGGTAAAGTCCTATGCAGTTGCTTCTGGGAGTGCAAATGGGCGAAATCAGTCTTAGAAGACAAGTTGATATTATGTATCAAATATCCTTTGGCCCAACAACTGCACCTCCAGGAATTAAAGATATAATCAAAGAAAGATATGTGTGAAGATTTGTGTAACAAAGATACTACTTGTAGCACAACAGCCTAAAAGCCTCAAAAAAGCAAACCAAAGAACAAAACAAAAGCAAAGGCAATATCCCAAATATTCAACAAGAGATTGGTTAAATAGATTGCAACAAATTTGTATTCTGAATCCCCCCCAAACCCCCCGCATTGTATAAAATATTTAAACACATGGGAAAATGTTCACCAAACAGGATACAAAATTGCAGTTACAACAAAATCCCACTTTTGAGTTAGAAGTGATGATCTTTGTACACTGTGATTACAGGAGCCTCTCCCATTCTTCTTTGTGCATGTTTATATTTTCAAAAAGTTCTATAATACGTTCTGTAATAAACAGATACTACTTTTATAATAAGAAAACAACCTTTTTAAGTCAGGAAAAGTTTTTCTCAAAAGAGATAACTCTTGGATATATCTCTTGGAGATATCCTTCTCAGATAAGAAAAGAATTCCTACAGCTTTTTGGTGTGTGAAAGTTTCATCCACACCCCCTGTGAAGCAATCCTCTAGACCCTGGCAAGACTAGCCCCAAGGGCCCCTTTGGACCTTTAGTCAGGAGTGTGATTATGAAACAATTATGTTTCCCCACAGGCTCTTAGCAACTCATTTTCTACATCTTAGTGGTGAATTTGCTCTTCCTTCAGTGTGATCTCTTCTATATTACCTCACAAAAGAAATGAACATTTATTCCCCCTCTCCACATTGGACATCTACAAAGTGCCTGAACTTGAAAGAGGTAGAGATTGTTAAACCCATTTTTCAGGGAACTATGCAATGGTTAGCCCAGAGCCACACAGTGGCAGGGTCACAATTAAGACTAAGGATGATGAGCTGGTGCCCCAGAGAGCTCAGAGTTCATGGGAGTGAGGGGGAGGCTAGGGAACAAGCACATTTTTTCTGGTGGAAACTTCTATGTAGCCAAAATTCACTTCACTCCAAGAAAGTCAGAGTTTATGGAGGGTTGCTGTACCCAAGACACAGGCAAGGGGCATAGGATCAGTCTTCCCTTTCTGTCACCTATCTCTACAGTGATTTCTACCAGGCAAGGATCCCTCGGGAAGGAAAGCAACTGAGACTACACAGAAATACACAGAATAAAGTTTATTCATTCAAATTTTAATAATGTCCTAGTCTTTGGGGGACATACTAAAGACCATAAGGGGGATATTGACAGCCCTTGGGAAGGAAGGAGTACTTCATTCATTTATTCTCTCAACTTAATTTGTAATAATAACTGCTATCATCTACCTATTATTGGGTACTGTGTGCCAGCCCTGTGCTAACACTTTACATGCATTACTTCGTTTAATTTGCACAATAAACTAGATACCTAATTACTTTATTTTCTGCAATTTTTTAAATAGAGGAAATTAAGGCACAGAGAGGTGAGGCTGAGGCTGAGCAGATCTGAGCTCAGTTCTGTCTGACTGGCTGGTGCCCAGTACTGCCAGACAACAACACAGGCAGTTTCTGCAGACGTGAGACCCACAGCACAGCTAGATTCCGGGTGGAGGGATCCTGGACATTTCTGTGAAAGAGATGGACCTTGAAAGATACAGAGGATTTGGCTTTGGGGAGGGGGGTATATTTCAGGCTGAGAGAACATTCAGAGCAAACTAGCAGAGGTGAGAGAGAGAGAGAGAGAGAGAGAGATAGATAGATAAGAGTGTGCTGTAGATTTTATCCAGGGGGCTTTGGTGAATTGGGAAATTTCTTAAGTAGAACCATCATGATCAGATTCACATCATTTTTTTTTTTAAGATTTTTTATTTATTTGTTTAACAGACAGAGATCACAAGTAGGCAGAGAGGCAGGCAGAGAGAGAGGAGGAAGCAGGCTCCCTGCTGAGGAGACCCCCGATGCGGGACTTGATCCCAGGACCCTGAGATCATGACCTGAGCCGAAGGCAGAGGCTTTAACCCACTGAGCCACCCAGGTGCTCTGATCAGATTCACATCTTATAAGGATCAGTTGCAGGACAGACTGGAGAGGAGAGGAAGAGATGAATGCCAAGAGACAAGCCAAGAGATACTTCTGTTCATGTTTTGTGATAGGCAGAAAATCCCCTCCCCACTCCACCCCCAAAGATGTTCACGTCCTAATCCCTGAAACTTGTGACCACGATACCTTACATGGCAAAAGGGACTTTGCAGATGTGATTAAGTTAAGGATTTTGAGATGGAGAGAGATTATCCTGGATTATCTGGATGGACCCAATATAATCACGAAGGTCCTCGTTAAGGATAAGAGGGAGGCAGGATAACCAGAGAAAGAGGTGTGATGACACAAACAGAGGTCAGGGTGGTGTGATTGTTGACTGGGGACCACAAGTCAAGGAATGATAGCAGTCTCTGAAGCTGGAAAGGCAAGGAAACAGACTGTCCCCTAGGGCCTCCAGAGGAAACACATCTCCTGCTGACACCTCCATGTTAGCCCCATAGGACCCGTTTTGGATTTCTGACCTCCCGAATTATAGGATAATAAATTTGTATTGTTCTAAGCCATCAAATCTGTAGTAATTTTAAAAAAGATTTTATTTATTTATGCGAGAGAGAGAATGAGAAAGAAAGAGAGAGAGAGAGAGAGAGCATGAGAGGGGAGAATTTCAGAGGGAGAAGCAGACTCCCTGCTCAGCAGGGAGCCAGATGTGGAACTTGATCCTGGGACTCCAGGATCATGATGTGAGCTGAAGGCAGTCTCTTAACCAAATGAGCCACCCAGGCACCCAAACTTGTAGCAATTTACTACAGCAGCAATAGGAAACTAATAAATGTTCTTTGGGTACAAGCAACAGAAACAGATTCTGGTTACATCAATCAAGGGAGGAACCCGCTGGGATGATACAGTTGTACGACAGGTGGCCTTAGGGATGACAGGAGCCAGAGCTGCTTTGGGTAATCTAAATATCGAGAATAAGTAGACAAGGTGGAGGGGGATATTTTCTCCCTCCTCTGGCTTTTTCCAGAAAAAAAGAGGGACCTCTTTTAGAGTAATATTCCTGCCTCTTGTCTCTGCAGAAGAGAAGGAGGAACGACCTATCTGATTGTTGAGTTTAGGGAAACTAAATGAAGCTCAGTTCACCTCTTCCTCCTCTTTCTCTTTCAGATCTACCTCCTCACAAGAACCATTTTTTTTTCTCTCTTCCTTCTTGCTCTAAAATTTCCCAGGATCTGACCTTCACAGGGAAGATTATGATTTCCCAGCACTGCCTGAGACTGGATGGGAAAGATTGCTTGCTGGAGTTCCATATTAGTAATTCCACTTCTCTGTCAGACCTCAAGGTACATCTCCAACAGGTCTGTCAGTAAAAAAAGGTGATATTTAGATCTCCTTCTGTCCTACTTCGGTAGCCACCTATCACTGGATTCTAAACTTGGGTGAGGCTACCCTCAAACCCAACAAATGAGTTCTCATGATGCTATGATTGTAATGACTCAGCTTGACTGTTCCCTGCATCTGCGTCATTCTACTCAAGATTCAAAGCTCTGGCTTGGTTTGTACCTCATGTTTACCCCTTGGCAAAGGTGGAGAGTACCTTGATTAATAGTTCCCTCAAGATTGTGGGAGTGGGAGACGTAGTTCCCCAAAAGCACATGATGACAGTTTCTGAAATAAGGGGCAAGAGCCTTTGGGCAGGCAGAAATGACAGATGTCCACAGCAGGGAGTATTGCAAAAGTCCAGGAGAAAGGGAACAAGGGACTGGCTTATGGAGGTAGAATTAATGGGAACTGACACTAGACCAGATGGGGATAATAATGTCCGAGTTTTGGGGCCAGGTGACTGGGGGAGGGTGGTGTCATTAATATTCATCTCATTCATTCTTTAATTGATTCATTCAATGTATATTTAGTGAGCATCTACTATATGCCCAGGATTGTGCTTGGTGCCAGGGATCTGGTGCTGACAAGGAAGACAGGGTATCCACTCTCATAGATCTTGCGGTCAAGGGAGGAACAAAACTCAAGTAAGATGGCAATTTCAGTACAGGGATGAGGACAGTGCTGTGGAAGGTACAGCCTATGGTGGGAACACAATGGAGGGGCACCTGTCCCAGATTCGAAAGGGAATGACATCTAAGGGACATGAAACATCAAAGGATGAGGAGAGTTTGGCTGGAGGAGGGAGGGGACACCAGGAGCAGTATGTGCCAAGGTCTGGAGGCAAAGGAGCCAGTGGCAAGTCAAGGATAACTGTGGTACTCAGCAGAAGAACGTCTCTCCTATGTTGAAATCCAATACTGTAAAGAGCTTGGAGGGCAGGGGACAGCCACGTCTCCTTGTCTCCTCCTATAGAAGCTGAAAGGGCAGACTCTTTCCTGCCTTTCTGGCAAAGGGACAGTGAGCACATGACCTGGCCTGCCCAATAGGATATCTCTCCCCAGGACTTTGACCTTTGAGAGAGAGAGAGGCAACGTGGCAGGGCTGTTCTTGGAGGGGACCCGGGAGTCTTGCAGGAGTGGGTGGCCAGTGGCCAGTAGCAACTATCCAACTGGGCTTCTCCTGCACCATGTCTTTGCCTGTGTTCTTAGACTAAATACTTTGGGTTCCCGTCCATGTTTGGAACTCATGAGCACCACACGTTATTCAACCTTTCATCCTTTAGGTTAGCCACCAAACAGATGGCATAGAGCTGAGAGGGGGTCAGCCTGGTCGGAGGTACAGCTTGAGAGGGTGAGGGAAGAAGCAAGAGGGTGGGAGGCAAGGCTTTCCCTTCGGGTGAGGAGAGAGATGCCTCAGGGAAAAACCTCCCTGACTGCCTGTCTTTAGATGTTGAGGGGGAATGGGATGCTTAGTCTAGCAGCCATCCTGGAGTTGTGAGGGAAGAGCAAAGAAATGCAGAGAGAAGCTGACCCAGAGTCGAACATCACTGTGCCGCCAAATGAAACAACTGGTATCACCTGCCTCTGGACTTCTTGCAGTGGGGGCCATGTTTATTTGGGTATTCCGGTTCCAGCTGCTAAAAGTGCCTCCAGTGACACTGCAAGTCATCTAAGCCCTCTTAGCCTCAGTTTCTGTTTGTGAAGTACAGATGGGTGGCTTAGCTGGTTAAGCGTCTGCCTTTGGCTCAGGTCATGATCTCCAGGTCCTGGGATCGAGCCCTGCATCGGGCTCCTTGCTCAGCAGGGAGTCATCTTCCTCTCATCTGCCTCTCCCCCTGCTTTTGCTCTCTCTGCCCACCCCCATGAATAAATGAAATCTTTTAAAAAATGCAAATGATGATACCTGCCTCATAGGATCAGAGTGAATATCAAATTAGGTAACGGATGTAAAGTATTTAGCACAGCGCCTTGCTTGTAGTAAGTGCTCAGTAAATGTTAACTATGACCACCTGTTTCAAAACCTGGGGCAGATGGGCTTGTCCTAGAAGAGAGTAGAGAGAAGAGAAAAAGAAGAAGGACTAAATCTGGGGAAGCAACATCTGAGGGGAGAGAGGTAACCAGCAAAGGGGTCAGAGGATAATTAGAGAGCCAAGAAGAAAACCTGAAGTTTCATTCTACTCAACACACTCTTTTTCATCTGGAAAACTCCTACTCATCCTTCAAAGTCCAGCCTAAATATCCCCTTCTTTATGAAGACTTCTTGCACACTCAACCCACAGTTTCACACTCTTAGTTGTCCTGATGCTCTGGCTCCAACAGCATACCCTTCTTTTCTTGCATTTATCCTGATTTATCGTGATTATCATGATTTTCTGCTTTTATATCTGTCTCCTGCTCCAGACTGTGAATGAAATCCCTAAAAGCCAAGGTGCCCTGACTGCATCTTCCAGCCCAACCTAGATGGGGCTTGGTAGCTGGTGGCAATAACAGAAGCTGATGTTTAATGACTGATTATCCTGTACCAGGTGCTGTGCTAAGTGCTTTACATAAGGCAAATCATTTAATCCTCCCGACAACTTTATGAGGTAGGTTCTACTCTAAGTCTCAGTTTATAGATGAAGATCTATAAGAAGTGAGAAGCTATTTAGATCCAGGTGGTCTGGCTCTCTAGCCTCTACTGTTACCTACAAGGACAAATCATCTCATAGGTAGTGGCCACTGATGAATATTTGATAGAAGGGGTGTTACCAAAGCCAAGGACAGAGTTTCAAGAGTACAGTGGTCAGCTTCAGCTAAGTTATGCTGCAGTGACAGATAACCCCCAAAATATCAGCTTACAGAAAGGTTTACATCTCAGCTGCAGGTCAGCTACGGTTCTGCCATCTATCGGGGGTGCTGGCTGAAGGGAAAGGCCCTATCTAGAAACTTGCTGCTCTCAGAGGAAAGAGACAAGGCAGACAGGAGGCTGGAGTGGGCTTGTACTAGGGAGAGCTGGTAGTGCAAATCTCTTCTCAACTCCATGTTCAGTAACATCACATTGGCAGCTTGAAATCAGTCATAGTGGGAGTATTTATACTGTGGAAATCAGCAGATTCCCTCCCCTCCCCCAGAGAGCCTGTTGCTGAGCATTTACCAGCACAGCACTAGAAAGGGACAATGATGTTACCCTTAAATCTTCTCCCCAGGTATGGCACAGGTCATGGAAGTACACACTCACATTTTACATATCAAAGCAAGTCTCATGGCCAAGCTGCAATCAATGGTACCAGGAATATACTTCTCCCACTGGGAGGGGCAGTGAATTATTCGTGGATATGAATAACACAGTCCACCTCTATGAAGGAGTCCAAGAGGAAGACTGAAGAAAACCCCTTGGAACTGACCTTGAGGAGTTTGTCCATGACCTTTAACAAGGTAGTAGTTTCAGTTGGAATCTGGGGTGTGGACTGGATTGTGGGTGGCGGGGCGACCCTCATTCTTAAGGCTGTCCGGGAGAAGGAGGGAGACAGGTAAGCTGGTAACCAGAAAGGGTGGCCAAGTGGAAGGTAAGGGGCCTTCCAGAAAGAGGCAGCCAGTTTCTTGGTGGGCCTGAGTGCCATTTTTATTCATTTTTACTTATTTATTTTTAAAGATTTTATTTATTTATTTGACTGAGAGATAGAGACAGCACATGTAGGCAGAGCAGCAGGCAGTGGGAGGAGAAGCAGGCTCTCCTCTGAGCAGGGAGCCTGATGTGGGGCTTGATCCCAGGACCCTGGGATCATGACCTGAGCAGAAGGCAGCCATTTAATTGACTGAGCCATCCAGGTGCCCCTGAGTGTAATTTTTAGTATTAACCAATCTCCGCAACCATGGTTCTTCCACGTTTAATGCCAGGGATGGCACTAGGGAAGGCAAAGAATGAAAGAGAAAGGGTCATTTTGAGGGTTCTAAAAGCACAAGAAGGGAGGGGCAGAGGGAGAGGGAGGGGGAGAGAATCTCAAGCAGACTCTGTGCTGACTGTGGAGCCCACTGTTGATCTCATGACCTGAGCAGAAACCAAGTGCCGGGTGCTTAACTGACTGAGCCACCTAGGCACCCAGCATCTATCACTTTTCTGGTGGTAGGGAGGGTCCCAGAAAGCACAGGATCCCAGACCCCCACCCCCACCCCACGATGCAGGGCAAGGCCAAGGACTTGAGGCACCCCTGAGGGTTCCCTCATGACTCCATGTGCTGCAGGGGGCAGCAGAATGTGTTGTTGTCCATTGTGGGTCGGTGGGGGGCTGGTGGGCACTGGTGGGAGGTGGACTAGAAGAGGCCCCGAGGAGGGGACAGGGAGCTCCCAGCGGGGATGTCTGTGGATGTTTCCGCACGCCTTGTTGGGAGGAGCCCAGTGCCGTGGTGAGTGGCTGCCGCTGCTGTTACTTCTAGAACAAGCCTGCAGTCCCTTATCTAACAGAGAGCTTATTCAGAATTTGGAATTCTTTTGGACTTTAGACGTAGGTGATCTGGGCACATGCGGTGTGTTATGTAACACTGCTTACTATGGTCCCTGGGGCAGCCCCGTGTCATGAAATACCAGAATCTTTTCTGCAGCAAGGTGTATGGGACACATAAAGATTCTAGAGTCTGGAATCGTTTAAACCAGAATGTCTTTCAGGTCAGATTTTGCTGTCAAGTTACTTTTGGTGCCAAATTTAAAGTCTTTTCAGGTCAGTCCTGGGAGTCACCGTGGCTTCTTCCTTTCCCTCCTTACTCTCCCCCAGATCCCATGAGTCAGCTAATGCCTCCCATCCTTATCTCCTTAACACCTCTCAGTCTGTCTCCTTCCTTCCATCCCTCCCACTGTGTCCTGATGCAGGCCACCTTCCCGTCTCACCAGGATCTTGGCATACCCACTTCCTGCCGGACCTCCTGCCCCTCCAGTTTCTGCCCCCTGCTGCCCCCAGAGGAGTTGCTCCAGAATGCAAACTTCTGGCTTGGCCTGGCTGTTCCATCAGGATAGTGATGTGTTTACCTGAGAAATACCAGCAGAGGAGCGCCTGGGTGGCCCAGTGGGTTAAAGCCGCTGCCTTCAGTTCAGGTCATGATCCCAGCGTCCTGGGATCGAGCCCTGCATTGGGCTCTCTGCTCAGCAGGGAGCCTGCTTCCTCTCTGCCTGCCTCTCTGCCTACTTGTGATCTGTCTGTCAAATAAATAAATAAAATCTTTAAAAAAAAAAAAGAAATACCAGCAGAATTGAAGAATGATAACTTTCTTTTTATTGATTGATTGATTGATTTGGGAGACCACAGCAGGGGGGAGAGGCAGAGGGAGAAGGAGAAGCAGACTCCCCACTGAGCAGGGAGCCGGATGTGGGACTCTATCTGAGGATCCTGGGATCGTGAGCTGAGCCGAAGGCAGATGTTTAACCGACTGAGCCACCCAGGCACCTGAATGCAACCTTTCTTTAACAATCCTGGGTATGGAAACTTATCTTCTGGAGTCCGCTAAGCAAGAAACGGTTGCATGCTCCCAGATGGAGCTACACGTGGCTTGTGGAGTCCCACACTGAGGTCTAAGCTGCTGCTGGTTCCCCACAGGAGGAGGGTTCTGCTGGGTGCAAAAAGCTCTCCTCTCTATCGCCCTCCCTGCCCATTCTCAGGAGTCTGGTTCTGTTCTGGCCCCTCCTGACTGCTCAGGCAGAATCCGGGTATGTGCCTGCCTGCTTGGCAGGTCCAAGTGACTTGTACAAAACACACATCCCAGAGTTAAGTTCTCAGGCATGAGGACCAGGCTTCAGTTTGCCTGAGAGTTCTCACTGCAGCTCCAAAATGCAACACTGACCCCCAGAGAGTCTGATTGGTCATATTCATGGTCCTGTTCCATAAGCTACCTTGGCCACACTGTCTAGAACAAATGCAGACAAAGAGGCCAGCTCTCCTTCTTGGGCCCACAAAGGTCAAACAAAATCACAGGCCTTCTCAGGTCTGGGAAGCAGCCTGATTCCAGCGGTTACATTTATAAAAGAAAAATGAGGGAAACGACAGCTCCAGGTTCTTGTGGTTTGAGTTGCAATGAAAGAAGTGACTACGGGATGCCTGGGTGGCTCAGTTGGTTAAGTGTCTGCCCTCTGCTCAGGTCATGATCCCGGGTTCCTAGGATCGAGTCCTGCATCGGGCTCTTTGTTCAGCAGGGAGCCTGCTTCTCCCTCAGCCTGCCACTCCCCCTGCTTGTGGGCTCGCTCTCTCTCAAATAAATAAATAAATAAAATTTAAAAAGAAAGAAAGAATGAAAGAGGCGACCGTGAGTCTTTTGTTTTGCTCTTGCCTTTCGGTGATCAAGGTTCTCCACAATTAATGTTTAAGAAGATACCATTTATGGAACAAGGCTTTATACTGGGCCTGTGTTCAGTTCTCCCCATGCACTCTCACCAAGTCAGTACAATCCTTTGCTATGTCAGCTTCCTGGCCGGGAAATTTGAGTCCCAACCTGACTGGTTGGCTTGCTTGAAATCATACAGTTAGTGAAAGCTCCAATCACATCGCGTTTTCTTGTGGGATGGATTACTGTTTTCCATAAGTACTTGATGTCCCTCCCTATTGATACTCTTGCCCTCTTAAACTTAGGCCAGAGCATATGACTTGCTTTGGCCAACGAAATATGAGCAGAGGTAGCATGCGTGCCGCATCGGGTAGAAGCTTTTGAGAGCTGGAGCAGGACTCGAATAGTCTCTTCTCCCTGCCTCTGCCATTACAGAAACCTGTGCTGAGAGGCGGCCTTTATCAGCCCAGGTCTCTGACAGCCAATCTTGAGCAGAAACCACTAGTCGATTCCAGTGAGCATCAACCATGAACAAGGGACTTCTTTGGTTGTTTTAAATTACTGGGATGTTCCCGGTTGTTTCTTACTGTAGCAGAACCTAGCCTGTCTTAACCGATCTCTCCCTCCTGTGGGCTCATAAAAGAGAGGCTGGGCAGGAGCCTCTTGCCATGGGGGCCAAGACCCACTTAGCTTAAGCTCTGAGTTCCACTTACCTTCACAGACCAATCCCCTCCCACCTGTCACAGTGCAACCCCTTCTTCTGTGCCCTTCTGGGCTTCACAACCCCATCAGACCTGGCACCCACTTCCCGATTTTTGTAACAGGCTTCCTGCTCTTTTGCCACTCAGACCACAATGTTGAGATGTGGTTTTCTAAAGAACTGGCCAAGCCTAAGCCATCTGAAGAGACTTTCAGCGACTGTTTTGAGGTCACTGCAGCCAAATGCTGATTTCCATAAAAGCTGCCAGTATTCCAAGAAGATGATAGCGGTGACAAATGCACACTTGGTTGGGAAATGCTGCACCCTGGACACCGCCTGTGAGGAAATCCTTGTGGAACGAACCAGAAGTTCTGTTGGAAAATGATGATGCAGAACAGAGGGCACTGGGTTGGAGGTGCTTTTAGAATAATGTTTATTGAGCACCTACTATGCCTGGCAATCAGAACTCTGTTGCCCCTGTGTCAGGGGACTCAGGTGAGAGAGACAAGTGTGAGCAGAGGGTGGTGATGATACAGCATGTTAAATTAGGCTGACTGCCTAATCTAGTCATTTATGCATCTAGGGCATATTTAGTGAGTTCTCCCAATATGCTGGGGACTAGGCATTAAGTGCAAACCAGGCAGGGACCATCTTTGCCCTCCCAAAGTTTGTAGTCTAACAGCCCTGAGAGACATAGACACAGAGTGCTAAGGGAGCACCTAGCAGAGGCAGATAACCTCATCTGGGGTGGGGATGGGGTTCTAGGATAAGTTTATTAAGGATGTGACTCCAGAACAGAGTCCTGAAGGATGAGCAGGAAGGAGGCAGCAAAGAAGGGGGAAGGGCATTCCAGGCAGAGGGAACCGTTGAAGCAAAGGCCTGGAAGCATGAATCAGCTTAGCACATTTGCTAAGTGCGAACAGTTTAGTATGACTAAAGCAGAGAGTTTAAACTAAAGAGGAACAACAGAGAAGGCGAGAGACCAGGCTGACAGAGGCTACATCTCAAAGGGTCTTGGGTGCTGGCTTTAGGTGCTTGGACTTAACCTGAAGACTGTAGGAGGATTTGCAGGAGTTTTGAGCAGAGTGTTTATTAGTTAAGAAACAGGCTGAAGTACAGTAACAAAGACATTGAACTAACAACGGCTTAGACAAGATAGACGTTTGCTTCTTGCTTATGTAAAAACAGATAGGCAAGCCAGAGTGGGCACGGCCGTTCCACAATCATGAGGGACCCTGGTTCCTTCTGGTTTCTTGCTGTGACATCTTCAACACACAGCTTCCTTCTTGTGGTCTAAAGAGGGCAGCTCCGGCTCCCACCATCACATCTGCATTTCAGCCAGCGGGGAGAAGTATGAGGGATGTGGAAGACATACCCCTTCCCTTGAAAGGCATAACCCAGGACTTGCCCACATCACTTTCATTTACATTGTACTACCCAGAATTCAGTGTGGCCATGGCTAGGGGCCAGGTTGCTGGGAAATGTAGTTTCTATTCTGGGCAGACATGTGTTTAGCTAAAAGGCAGAGGCTCTATTATTAAAGGAAGGATGGAGGCTGGGAAACAACCAGCTGTCTTCAACAGGGAGTGATGATCCTATTTGCTTTTTGGAAAGATCTCTCTCAGGAAAGGTGGAGGAAGGTCTGGGTGGTAAGGGATCAGAGCCAAGGAAGTCATCCAAAGGAGAGCTACTGAGGCCCGAACCAAGGTGGAGACATCTGGGGTAGAGGAAGTAGACAGAGGCTTAGGAGAGAGCTGGAGGCTGAACAGACCAGGATATGGTGACCAACTGGACTTAGACACACATCTAATTTATTGTACTTAGCACAGGGCTGTGACCAGCTTATAGGAAGTGCTAGGAGATCGTGAATGTACAAGGGGAGAGTAGGAGCCAAGGACAATGACAGTAATAATAATGGCTCCTGGAACTAGCTTGACTGAGGAATATCAACATTTAAAGGTAAATATCGGGTAAATATCAGTTGGTTGGGTGTCTGCCTTCGGCTCAGGTCATGATCCCAGGGTCCTGGGATTGAGCCCCGCATTGGGCTCCCCACAGTGGGGAACCTTCTCCCTCTGCCTCTGCCTGCTGCTCCCCCTGCTTATGCTCTCTGTCCAATAAATAAAGAAAATCATTAAAAAAAGGAAAATATTGAATCTTTTTTTTTAAGAAAAATAACTGCCACCAATTGGTCCTCCAGCTGGGAGGACATTCAGTCATTCTTAGTTATTAATGCAGTCTCTTGTTTTGGGCATTAACCTGGTCTTTCCAATTCCTCCCTCCTCCTTCTTTCCCACCCTCCCTCCTTCCCTTCATTCCTTCCTTCCCTCCCTCTTTCCTCTTCCTCCTCCCTCTCCTTCTCTCTCACTCCTTCCTCCTTTCTTTACCTTTTTTGTCTTTCTATTTTCAAATGTTGGTCTCATAGTGGACTCCAAGTTCCAGCACGCAGGACTGGTGGTGGAAAGGGAGTTGGCCATGGTCTGCCCTCTCCTCCCTGCCCTCTGGTGGGGAGGAACAGAAGGAAAACAGGACCTGCTGCCTTAGGTGTCCCCTGCTGGCCCTTGGCAGGCCCCTTCATCACTGCTTATAAGCAGGTTGAGTTCCTGTTGTCACAGCTGCTCAGCTGATTGTCTACAGCCACGGAGTGTGGGGCTGAGGGCCGCACAGGTGATCCTGAGAAGGGACTTGGTGCTAAAGAGCGCTCCTCTGCTGGCGCCTCGGGCTCACCTCTTTGCCTCCAGCACACCTGCTGCCTCCATCACATCTCCCTTCTGTGGCTCTAATCCTGGGGCTGTGGACATGGGCAGAATCTGTCTTTCCTCTTCTCACCCACTGGCCACCCAGTCACACCCTCAGCCTTTTCTTTTGGGTGTCCTTTGCCCTACTTCAGTTAGCGCCAGGGCAGGTCACAAGTACAGTGGTTCAGCTGACACCCATGGGAATGCGAGGCCAGGCCCCTCCACTGACACCCCAAACTCAATGAATAATTCTCTGGGCTCTGGTCCACTTGTCTAGTATCATGTACTAGACTACCCCAAACTTCATGGCAGAAACAATTACAAATACCATCCTTGCAGATTCTGTGGGCCAGGAATTTGACAGGATGCAGGGGGCATGGCTGGACGCTGGTGGTGGTAGGCAACCTCCGAGATACCTCCCAGTACTCACGCCCTTGCATGTTAGTCTGTCCCCACTCTGTATCAAGGTGGGTCTGTGTGGGCAGTCCAATATGGCAGAAGTGATCATATGTCACTTTTGAGGTGAGGTTATAAAATATATTGGGGTTCCTGCTGATCTGTCTTTTGGACCGCTCGGGGGAAACCAGCTGCCATGCTGTTAGGACACTTATTCATGGAGAGGCCCATCTGGAGAGGAATGGAGGCCTCCCGCCAGCAGCCATGTGAGGGAGCTTTGAAGTGGCTCCTCTGGCTCCAGAGAAGGTCTAAGATGACTGCAGCCCTTGGCTGACACCTAGACAGCAACTTCATGAGACAGCGGGAGTCAGAACCACCCAGGTGTGCTGCTCTAGGACTCCTGGCTGTCAGAAACTGTGTCAGATGCTAACTGTTGTTTGAAGCTGTCACATTGGGATCGTTTGTTATGTGGCATTAGGTAACTGATACACTGCTCCAGGATGTCTGTGCCCTTAGCTGAGAAGACTCACATGGCAGGGGGCTGGGATCCCCTGAAGGCTGCTTTACTCGGGGTGGGGGGCTGGAGCCTTAGTGGTGATGGCTTGAAGGCTCTGTCGGCCTTGTCACCTGGAGGGCCAACATGTGGACTGTCCACCTGGTGTGGCTTCTCACGGCATAGTAGCTGGGCCACTAGAAGGAGAGTCTGTAGAGTGAGTTTTCTGAGAGAACGTTTGGCCTTGTCTCCAAGTCAAGCAGGGTAATTTCTGTTGTATTCCGCTGTTACAGGTGAGTCACTAAGGCTAGTACAGATTCCAGAGGAAGGGATTTAACTGGTTCTCTTGATGGAGGAGTGATAAGGTCGCATTGCGGAAGAACAAGTGTGAGGGAGAAACAACGGCCATCTTTGCAAAAGACAGTTGGAGCCCTGCGTCAGGGGGAGGAGCCAGTCCCTTGGTCCAGCCCTCAGGAAGGGAGGGATCCATGGCTTTTTACCAGCAACGCATCTCCAGCCCTTCCTATCAAGTCCGGGGAGGACTTGATCAAGATAGGAAGTGGCCCTTCCTATCAAGTCCTGGGAGTCATCCTCTGAACTTGGAAGGTAGGGTTGTGCACACCTTTTCTTCTCAGCTCTGGATTCTGGGGCTTGTTTCCCTTTCAGGATAAACAGGGAAGGTCCCACACGTCACCTTCTCCTGCTAAGGCCCACCACCCTTTCCCTACCAGCCGCAGTGCTAACCTTTTCCCCTCAGTTAGTCTTGTACCCCTCTACTAGCTGGGAATTAAGACTCCTTGCCTTTTCAGAGCAGGAAGTAATCCGACCAAGGTCACATAGCCGGAAGTGGTAAGTGGATACTCGGTACCCTGACCGGTAAGTCCAGGCTCTAGGGCCCTGGGATTCCAAAAAGCCTACCGGGCATTGGAGCCTTTCCGCTGGTCTCCTCAGGACCCCCGCTGAGGGCGAGGCCAGTGTGAGCAGTGTGAGGGGGAGGGGCTGGACTCTGCCTGAGGGTTTGGGCTAGTTGTCAGGGTGTGCTGCTGGGTGAAAAGGCAGGAGAAACAAGAAAAGGAAAATCCATTTTTACTTTCTTTTTAGGCTTGTCCCCAGTCAGCAAATTTTTCAGCAGCCAGAGGGTGACCTCCAGAGTACCAGACCTGGGCTCACTGCCCCTCTGCATTTGTTTGATGGAAACCCCTTCTCTGTCCCGGAGCCTCTGGTCAGAGAGCCCGCTGAGCTCCTGGGACTGGAGGATGCTGGGTCTTGCGGTGATTTCTGGCCCCAGTGAACAGGTCTCTGGCTGGTGTCCAGCCTGCCCTGCCCCTCCTCTCCCTGTGACCCCTACTTCCCAACATGCCACACCTCCAGACCCCAGGATGGGACATTTCCCAGCACCTACTGCCTGCCAGGTGCTGAGCTCATGTTGGGGACCCAGAAATAAGGGAGGTACAGCCTCTGTCCTCGAGCCAGTCGCAGTCTAGCGGGAGGTGAAACGTGAGGTATGAAGTGGTTGGTGTCAGGTCAAGGGCATGTCGAATAAGGGTTTATAAAGCTCCAGGCCAGGTGAAACTATGATTATACAGAGATAGATTCAAGATCAGTAGTCACTTAGGGTGGGAGGGGGGACAACCGGGAAGAGGCAGGAGGTGGTGGCTCTTCTGTGGAGTGTTCTGAGGATGAGGAAGAGTCTGAGGTGGGAAAAATATCCTAAATCTTGATAGGAGTGTGAGTCACATGAGAATATTTGCTTGCTACAGCTGAGGGGTTCGCCTAAGATCTGTGAATTTCATCATGTGTAGATCATACCTGTGATGGGCAGCATTCAAAATAGGCCCCGGGACCCCTGCCTCCTGGTATGCATGCCCTAGGGCAAACCCCATCCCTTGGATGGTGTCAGGTTGGTCTCCGTGGCCCATAGAATATGGCAGAAGGAATGATGAGTCCCTGCTGAGATTAGGGTATAGAAGACGCTGCTGTTCATCTTAGTCTCTCTCTCTCCTCATATGGCTTGTTCTAGAAGAGGCCCTGTGCTGAGCATCCCTATGGAGAAGGGCGTGTGGCAGAGGAACTGAAGCCGCTTGCCAAGAGCCATGTGAGTGAGCTTACGGTAAGTGGGTCCTTCAGTCCCAGTTAAAGCCTTCGGGTGTCTGCAGCCTTGGCTTGCTGCTTGACCACAAACTCATGAGAGACCCTGAACCAGGGCCCCCCAGCTAAGTGGCCTCCCGATTCTGCCTCTCAGAAGTTGTATGGGATGATAAATGCTTAGTGCTTTAAGCCATTACGTTTTGGGAATTATTTGTTCGGGAGCTCTAAGCGATGAATACAATATTTCAGTAAACTGAACGTGTGGGGAGAACAGCTTCTAAGTGCGCTTGGCCCAGCTGGCTTTCCAGAGGACCTCCAAGCACTTTCTGTGACTCAGACTTCTGGGCTCAGTGTCTGGAACAGGGAGATGAGCGGCCTGGAGCTCTGTCTAGACATCAGGAATGGGTGTCTCCAACATAGCCACGGCGTCTACCCCCGGCCCCAGCCCTGAAACAGCTGCACACGGCACCCAGCCCCGCAACTGCTGTGGGGAGAAGACTCCAGAAATGCTCCTCCATCCCCCTCCCGCACCCCCCAGCCTCATGCCCAGGTCTACCTGCAGGAATCCACACAGGCCTCAGAAGTGAATCACAGCTACTATTTTTGGAACACTTCTTATGTGACAGGTGATACACAAAGCACCTGGAGTGCATCTTTTAATTTATTCTTCCCACCATATCAGATATTCCTAAATCTATTTTACAGCGGAGGAAACAGAGACCCTGAAGCCACCTGCCTGGGACCCTAGAGCTGCTAGGGTGTGGCTGCTTTAGACTTCAATTCAGATTTGTCTAGTTCCCCCACTGAGAGGCCAGGAAGCAACCCCAGACCTGAAAATACTTTTCTTATCTGTTCTCTGCTTGAGAAATCCCCTGCGCATTCCTCCGTCAGAGAAAAGGCCACAATCTCAACCCAGATTCCCCAGGGCGATGATATAAAGAGCCAGGGAGTGGGGGCGGTGGGAGGGGTAGGGGGATGGTGATGGTGATATTCCAGCGCCAGGAATCTCAGAGATCATGGGAATCACAGAGAGGAGGGAACTGATATCCAGAAAGGGAAGCGACTCTTCCGAGGACTCCAGTCCAGGGCTCTTTCTACTGCACTGCCCTGCCTCTGCCACACAGAGGGGAATTGTCACTTTGTGGGAGAAGCATAATAGGGTAAAGGATGGCTTTTGGGGGAGGGGAATGAGAGAGAAAGGGAAGTCAAAGGTAACAATGGCAAAATTGAGATCTGCTAATTTTGTCTTGGGTCAAGCCTACGATGTGGCCGGGGGCTATGGAACCAGCATCATAGATGGTCCCACTGAGAACCTCAGCAGCCCCAGAGGACATCACAGAACAGCTCTGAGAACAGCGCCTGGCTTGTGGCAGGACCTGCTGAAAAGCACTGTTACTCATTTGCTCTGATGTTAGGTTGCCCTAGTCATTCATTCATTCATTCGTTAATTCCTTAAGTATTTATTGACAGTCTGCTATCTGCTAAGTACTGTTTTAGGAGCATGGGATATTTCAGTGAACACAAGATCCTTGTCCTTACAAAGTTTATAATACATAGACAATATTTATAAATTCCAACTAACCTAGAAAGTGAAAGGTGTAAAAGAAGAAAAAATAAAGAGGGGCTAAGACCTGAGAATGAAAACAGTGCGTATGGAGGGGGTGGGTTGATGTCTTTTCAAGGTGGATGGGGTTGGCCTCCTTGAGGAGGTTTCTTTGGATCAAAGACTTGAAGAAGGTGAGGTGTGCCGCATCCAAGTGAGTCATATGGACATCTGGACAAAGCACATTCCTGGCAAAACACACACTGATGTCTTATGGGTAAAGGGAAATTATGTCTACAATTTACTCTCACATAGTTCCGAAAAAATAAATTATAGGGACACATAGATATAGATACACAATATGCATGTGTATTCACACTTGTATAAATATACATGTACACAGAGAAAAACAAATATACAAATAATGTCAAAATGTTAATATTTGGGGAATCTGGGTGAAGGGTATATATTAATTTTAGAAATTCTCTGTATGAATTTTCAAAATAAAATATTGTTTTGAAGAATTTCTATTTTTTTTTAAAGATTTCATTTCATTTATTTGCCTGAGAGAGAGAGAGAGAGAGCAGCAGAGGGAGAGAGAAGCAGGCTCCCCGCTGACCAGGGAGCCTGATGGGGACTCAATCCCAGGACCTTGGAATCATAACCTGAGGCAAAGGCAGATGCTGAACGGAGCCACCCAGGTGCCCTAAAGGATTTATATTCTTAAAAAAGAAGAAGAAAAGCATTCTAGGCAGAGGGAGCAGCCTGTGGGAAGATCCTAAGGCAAGACTGCCTGAGGGGCACCCCGCTCATTTTGTCAGTGGAGCGCCTGACTCTTGATCTCGGGGTTGTGAGTTCAAGCTTCATGCTGGGTGTAGAGATTACTTAAAAATAGCTTAATTACTTAAAAAAAAGAATGTCCGAACGTGTGAAGTGAACAGAGTACCTGCAAAGGGAGAAAGGGAGTGCATTGGTGGTTTTTTACTGGCCTAGGATGCATCCCTCTTCTTTAGGTAACAACACCCTATTTTTCCTTTGGGGAAGCACCCCCTCCCCACTCTCCTTCCATACTGATCCCATCTTCTATCTGGGGGGGAGGGGTAGCTCTAGACCCAGGCCTGGCCAATCAGAGACAGGGCTGAGGAGACAGTCCTGGGGTCCAGGGCTGGTGGCAGGGTAAGAGCGCACCTGAGGAGGAAACCAGTCCCGAGGAAGGCAAAGCTAAGACCCGAAGCAAAGTCTGCACCTGAACTTTGTGCCCTCCAGTGGCTTCAGTACGTGAGGCAAAAAGAAATTCACTTTTTGCTTGAGCTGGTGTGAGTGGGATTTTTTCTTACTCTCAACAAAAAAAATGTGTTGACGGCTCCCAGGTGTCGGGGACAGCCTCTCTGAAGAAAGGACATTTACGCAGGGACCTGGAGGATGAGCAGCAGTGGGGCAGGTGAAGAGGTGGGGAAAATGACCCCGGCAGAGGGACCAGCAAACACAAAGGCCCCAGGAAAGGAATGGGCAAAGCGGTTTGGAGAAGCTGTGGGACAGTGGCCATGGTGGTGGCAGGGAGAGTGAGGAGCTGGGCAGAGAGGAGGCTGGAGGTGGGTCCCTCACGGAGGGCCTCACAGGTGTTGTCAAGGATCGGGGACTTGATCCCACTAGTAACAGAGAAATCTGGCAGACTTAATTTGCATTTTGACAATATTTGCATTTTAATAACATGCTGGGGGCTGTGTGGGGACTAGATTGACAGGAGGGAAGAGTAGTACAGGGGGATTATTTGGAAAATTATTGCAGACCTCCAGGCTAGAGATGACGAGCACGACTCAGAGTCAGGGCAGTGGGCAGTACAGAGACTGGATGGCTTTTGGGGCAGCTAGGCTCCCAAGACGGCCCCGAGGAACCAGCCTCATCCCACACTGAATCTGGGACAGCTCTATGACCCACTTTAGCCAACAGAACGCAGAGGAAGTGACACTGTGCCTTTCAAGGGCAAGAAGCCTGGTGTCCATGTCATCAAGGACAGCTATGTGACCTCTGTGAAGGAGCCTACCCAAAGGACCCAGAGTCTCTCCCAGACTCGAGGTGAGAGTAGAAGCCTCTGGCTCCCTCTAGAGTAGATTCCATTGACCCTGACTCTGACCTATCACCTGAGCACAGTCTCCGTGTCTCTGATTGGTGCGTTCACTGGAGGCCTAAGGATGTGGGGATGTTTAGTCAGCAGTGGGGGAGGGGAACAGAGCGCCCTGAGGTATGACATGGCTGCCTGGTTCCACTCTGCCTGGGCGTGAGTGAGCAGTTTTCCAGAGGAGAACATGACTACTACGGTAATTTAGAAAGAGGCCCAGCTTGGGTCAGCCTGGCATGACTCAGTGCTCAGCACGTGGGCCTGGGTTCCAATTTCTTGGGGAATGGAATGGAATTCCACCACCCACCCCCCACACTGGGCTGACTCTCCCTGAGCCTCTGACCCCTGGTGGGTGTCCCTTAGCCCATGTCCCCAGACAAAGCTCCCTGTGGAGCTGCTTCTCCCACCCTGCCCCAGCAGGGTCCTTCTGATACATTTCCAGATTTTCTCCTCTGACCTCCTGCACCCCTGGCTCGGGGTAATAATATTAACTGCTACCACTTAGAATGCATTTGTGAATGTATGTGCCAGGCACTAGGCAAAAGCTTTTACATCCTCGTGAATTCCTTACACCAGTTCTAGGAGGTAGGCATGCTTGTGCCCAGTTCACAGGTGAATAAAGGGAGGCTTCACGCAGGATAAGTAAGTTTGCCAAGGTCACACAGCCAGGAAATGGACTGAAGCTTATCCACCCCTGAAATGCATTCTCTTGTTATCTAGAGATGGTACAACCATTCAGCCCAGGATGGTTTTTGCCCATCCTGCCGCTGGGGATGAAAACCTGCTGCCCTTCTTTCAAGAGCACTCAGCTTTGACCTCTTTGCCGGCTGTGCCTCAAGTTCACTGAAGCAGGTGTTCTCAAAGTGCAGTCCCTGGGACAGCAGCCTCAGCGTGCTCTGGGAACTTGTCAGAAATGCATATTGTCAAGCCTTCCCCTGACTTTCCGAATCTGAAACTCTGGGGCGAAGCCGAGCCATCTGCTCCCACCTGAGAGCCGCTGGAGACGGTGGGAGAGGCCACAGCCTTTTCCATCCCCTCCCAGTGGCTCCAGGGATGGTAGCTGGAGAAAGAGTTTTCCCCTGAGTAGTTTTTATTTGGTTGTTGTTGTTTTCCTATCACATTTTCCAGAAATGACTCAGGTCCGGCTTGAGAGAGGGTGTGTGAATTCCTTAATTGTCACACACTATTACTATTTTTTCACATTTCTGTTCAGCCTGAAAGAGAGTGGAAATAAACATAAAGAGATCCAAACTACCAAATTCAGCATCTCAGCACCTCATTTGTCTAGGGAAGAGGTGTGACGATAATCCCACAGGCAGTCACCACACTCGAACCTCGCCTCCTCAGTGCCTCGTCCTGGGCCTCTGTCCCACCTGCCTCTGTGTCAGGGGACACAGACACCTCACTCATAACTAGAATTCTGGGTCCCCAGGGATGGGGGCCAAGGTCTGTTCCCACATGACCCTGGGCTACATGGTTCCAGTTTCCTCACTGTAGAGCCTTGAGGTGGAGTCCAGACTCTGCCGTCTGCCTGCTGTGTGGTCTTGGGGAAATCACTTGGCCTCTCTGGGTTTCAAATTCCTCCACTGTGAAATGAGAGTAATAATTCTCACTTTGCAGGCTTGTTGTGAGGATGGAGGAAATGTATGTAGCCTGGTGGTGCCTCACGCTCGTTTTGGGACCTTGAGGAGATTAGCCTCTCCTTCGTGTTGCCTCCCCTCTAATACCAACGGCACACACCGCATCAGGCGGCTGTGAGGTTAGGGGTTATATCCATCTTATAACAAGGCCACGTGATGGCAAGGACTCTGGCCATGTTATCATTAATGCATACTACTGTGCCTGGGGCCTAGAAGACGCTCAATCCATGGTGGCTACTGGTATTACTGGTTTCCATCCCGAACTTGAAGACAGCTCTGACCTTGCGATGCCAAAGGTTGCTTCCAGCTTCTGGTTGCTTCAAAGTCTCCATCTCACTGATGCCTCCTGGGAATTTGCCGTTCGTGCCCTTTCCGCCAGGTCAGCTCGTGTCTGACTCTCCGTTCCAGCCTCTCTTGGGTCTCCTGTTGTTTGCTCTTGACCTGGTCTTCACCTTCTTTGTTCTGGCTTCCTGCCCCATTCCCAGGGCCTGTCTTATAGGCATCAAGTATGCCAGACCAGAGTTAAGTCCCAGCTCTATTACTCACTAGCTGTGTGACCTTAGACAAAGGATTTAACCCCAATTTTCTCATTTGTAAAGTGGGACTAATAGGGACCCCTGGGCGTCTCAGTCAGTTAAGTATCTGCTTTGGGCTCAGGTCATGATCCCAGGGTCCTGGGATCCAGTCCATCAGGCTCCCTGCTCAGCCAGGAGCCTGTGTCTCCCTCTTCCTCTGCCTCTCCCCTTGCCCTTCCTCCCTGCCGGCATTCTACCTCTTGTTCTGTCTCTCTTAAATAAATAAAATATTTTTTAAAAAATATTTTATTTATTTATTTATTTATTTATTTATTTGAGAGAGAGAGAGGGAGAAAGAGAGAGTTAGAGAGTGAGCATGGGGGGAGGGGCAGAGAGAGAAGCAGACGCCCCGCTGAGCAGGGAGCCCAATGTGGGACTTGATCCTAGGACTCTGGGATCATAACCTGAGCTGAAGGCAGACACTTAACCTACTTAGCCACCCAGGTGCCCCAAATAAATAAAATCTTATTATTATTTTTTAAATAAAATCTAAAAAAAAAAAGAAAGAAAATAAGGTCTTTACATAGGTAAATCAAGTTAAAATGAGGTCATTTGGGTGGGTCCTTACCCAATATGACTGGAGTCCCTATTAAAAGGGGAAATTTGGTGGGACGCCTGGGTGGCTCAGTTGGTTAAGCAGCTGCCTTCAGCTCGGGTCATGATCCCGGCGTCCTGGGATCAAGTCCCACATGGGGCTCCTTGCTCGGCAGGGAGCGTGCTTCTCCCTCTGCCTCCGTCTGCCAGTGCTCGCTCGTGCTCTCGCTCTCTCTCTCTAACAAATAAATAAATAAAATCTTTAAAAGGGGAAATTTGGACACAGAATCAGATACAGATACAGGAAGATGATGTGAAGAAGCACAGTGAGAAGACAATCATGCGAGCAGGGGAAGAGTCTCCCCTAGGACCATCAGAGAGAGAGCATGGCACAGCGGACACCTTGAGCTGGGACTTCCGGCCTCCAGAACTGTGACAACAAATGTCAGTTGTCTTAAGCCATCCGATCTTTGATACGTTGGTACAGCAGCCCTAGGAAGTTAACAAATGTGCGATTTGGTGATGGCGACCTGAGCGAGCTTTCCTGGTGACCGCACCGTCCAGCGCTGGTCCTTAACGTCGGGAACAATCACAGGGAGATGGGCACCAATCAGTCGGTGTTACTGGTTATATGTTAACTCTGGGAATGCTCCTGCAGCCATTTTGGGCCATGAAGCCAGAAGCCAGGAGATGAGGATGGCAGAGTTAGAAGAGAGGGGGGAGCCTTGGTTCCTGATGACCTGTGGAGCTGCCATACCAGGCTTGGCTGCCCACCTCCAACGTTATATTAAAGACATAGCAGAATAGACCTGTGTTTGTTCATGGCCTCGTGAATTTTTTTTAAAGATTTTATTTATTTATTTGTCAGGAAGAGAGAGACAGAGAGCACAAGCAGGGGGAGCAGCAGGCAGAGGGAGAAGCAGGCTGCTTGCTGAGCAGGGACCCCCCATGCAGAACTCGATCCCAGGACTCTGAGATCATGTCCTGAGCTGAAGGCAGATGCTCAACTGACTGAGCCACCCAGACGTCCTGCTTTGTGAGTTTTGCCCTCTTATGTTCCTCAGCCAAGCCTAAATTGAACTGATGTCCAATCCCGTGAAGCATTGGGAACCCTGAATGAAATGATGAACCAGAAAGTATTTTGTAAACTCTTCAGTTCTCGACACATGTAAGGCATTTTTATTTCTGCGGTGGTTGTGACTATAATTATGATTGGTTTAGGAAGAATGGGTTGAAATAGCCTGACATGATCCTGGCCAGAGAAGAGAGGCTCTTTGTCCTGCTTCAGCAACATGTTTCTGTGGGCTGTGCAGGGATAATAGCGATACAGGAGCCTGGCAGAAGAGGAGCGACCAGCCTCTTGTCTGGATGCCAGCAGGATGACTGGGTGATGTTTGGTGATCTGGGGCCCAAACGCTCAGGCACTGGTTGGCAGGAAAGCATAAAGGCTGAATTGGAACAGATGGGTTTAAATCTGGACTCCCCCTTTACTTGCGATGTAACCCTGGGCAGGTTGAATAACACAGATACTGAACTTCTCTGAGTTTCAGATTCGTCATCTATAAAATGCGAACAATTATAGCCCCTATGACATAGGGTTGTCATGGAGATTCAGTGACATCACATACCCAGGAGGGAAAAAGATAAATCTATAGCTTATCTGTATCCAGCCCAGGGATACAGATTTTTCTGCTCTGACTACTAACCCACGACAAATTACAAATGGACAGGGTGGATCGGGCTTGTTCCTTCTTACCTTTTTTGATTCATTGAGTAAGAAGACTGAATGGGCCCACTGTGCACTTAACCATGTACCAGGTGATGAAAAGAGCTAGTGAGGCAGACTTAGACCATAGTATCCAAATATAGCCAGCTCAATGAATAATTAAAACAAAATACAGCCAGTTTGTTAGAGTGTCCACACCCTTCTCTTGCTGTCACCTTTTCTTGAGGGGTCCTTTTGAGGTTTCTGCCATAGCTATGTTGGATGCTTAGTCTCAGGAAGACCTCAGTCACTAATTCACCTTATGGTGCAAATGACTACAAATCTCTTAAACTACAGACCTGCAAGGATCTGCCGATGACCCATCCCGTCAAGAGGACTGCCCCTGAAAGGCTGCTGCAATGCATAGAGAGCAAGACAGTTCCAGGCAGAAGGGCCTGGAGAACTCACTCAGTCTGAACCCTCTCAGTTCACAGCGGGGAAACCAAGCTAGGCAGAGGGAACCTTGGTCGAAGCAGAATGACCCAACCAAGGACACTCAGCAGTCATGTGGTCAGGCTGAGTGGGGAGCAGAAAATGGGTCTTCCACACTCCCACAGTCTACACCATATGTATGCTGAGTGCCTTCCAGTTAGGTTGTGCATGATGCCCTAGGGAGGTACTGAGGCAGGACAAGAAGTGCTTCTGGCTTTCAGGAAGCCTACAGCCCGACAGAGAACATAAACACGTATTTTAGACTAAAGAGCCTTTTGGTCCCATGGATTTGAAATGCTGCCCCCATTACCTATCAGATTCTATAATCTGCATGAGACTGTTCTAGACTCTGTTCTGTTCTGCTGTCTCTTCCTGCACAGCACCATGTTTTAAAGACTATAGCTTATAAAATATTTTGATATCTGATCTAAGAAGTCTTCTTTTTTTCTTTTCTTTCCTTTCCTTTCCTTTTCTTTCTCTCCTTCCTTCCTTCTTTCCTTCCTTCCTTCCTTCCTTCCTTCCTTCCTTCCTTCTTTCCTTCCTTCCTTCTTTCCTTCCTAAGAATGTCCTGGCTATGGGATGCCTGGGTGGCTCAGTTGGTTAAGCTGCTGCCTTTGGCTCAGGTCATGATCCCGGGGTCCTGGGATCGAGTCCCGCATCGGGCTCCTTGCTTGGCAGGGAGCCTGCTTCTCTGGCTGCCTCTGCCTGTCTCTCTGCCTGCTTGTGTGTACTCTCTCTCTCTCTCTGGCAAATAAATAAAATCTTAAAAAAAAAAAAATAGAATGTCCTGGCTATACTTGTACAATCACTGTTTCAGATGGACTTTTGAAGCAGTTTTTGAATAACACAGATACTGAATCGTCTTTGGCACTCTTGTTTACAGCAGGCACTGGATACTTTGAGGAGTCAGGCCCTCATTTCCTGCCCTTGGGAGATCACACAATAGCTGGGAAGTGTAACCAAGCAAGAAGTGTAAAGCAACAATAGGATTCTCATGCTCTGGTAACAAGAGCCAGATGAGTGAGGAGTGCACACAGATATAACCGCTGTGAGTTCCATTGTCCCTCCAGCCAAGGAAAGTCTTGGACACTCAACAGGGAAGGTCACATTATACTGTACTTTGATAGGTGAGCAGGAGTTTGTCAGGTGTAGAAGAGAAAAAAAATGCATTGAGTTGAGAGGAAGTCAGAGAATGCATCTTGGAGGAGACATTTTATTTGAAAGTGAGTAGGAGTTTGCCTGATTCAGAAGGTGGGATGAAGGGAGAGATTGCCCTGAGCTGGGAAAGTCACGTTTTTTAAGACATTTTAGCTGGGTTTTGAGTTGGAGGAATCAGAGAAGATGCTGGGAGAGGTAATTAAACAAGAAGGATTTTATTAGAAAAGTAACACAAGGAGATGACATTTGACCTAGGCTTTGAGGGATGAAATGAGGAGATCACCAAGAGGAGAGAAGAGAGGCACCCGCGAGAGGAGGTAGTCAGAGATTTCCCAGAGCAAATAGAAAACCTCCTGGCTTCCTGCCCGCTCGCTAAGATCCATGATCCAGGACCTAAGCTTCCCAGCGTGTAGGCGCTCGAGATTCTGAGGTGGCGGTTCTGCAGTTCCCATTTCCCAGTGTGGGGTAGCTGTGCAGCCCGCCCAGCTGGGAGGATTGAAGCTTACTCGGGTTTGCGGAGCAGGGTGGCAGAGCTGAATGCTTTATGTCGGAATCGACCAATAGGATGGCGGCACCCGGTTGCCCGGGCTACGGAGGCGGCCGAGAGGGGCGGGGCCTGGGCGCCAGGGGCGGGGCCTGGGCGGGGCTTATATAAGTAGGCGGCAGGGGGCAGGCGGGGCGTGGGGTCGGTGGCTGCTGGGCGGGCGGGGCGCAGGCCGCGGGGCCCGAGCCGGGGGGAGCGGGCGAGCGGAGGCGCGGAGGATCCGATTCACTCGCTGGGGAGACCTATGGGCCGAAGCCGTGTAAATGCGTTTTAAGGCGAGTGCGGGGAGTGGCTCGGGGAGCCTCCGGGGGCGGACGCCCTCGGCTCCAGTGCTGACCTGCCCCCGGCCCCCTTGCCTCCTCTCAGCAGGGGCCTCGGCTCCGCAACTGCCACTCCTCCTTGGGGTGTTGCACAAGTTTCGAGGTCACCGGCGACCCCCCCTAGCAGCGCGCCTGGCTCTGGCCCCCGCGAAGGAGGACGGGGCTTGGTAAGGTGATGTGGGGGGCGGGTCCTTGGCCCTGCACTCGGGAGGGCTCACCCGGGCAGTACCTCAGACTTCGGTTCCCGCCCGGGAGCCCGCGACCCCTACCCACCATGTGGCCCCATGCAGGCTTAGAATCCTGGCACGTCAGGACGTGCCCGCCAGCTGCCCCCCTCCCCCCCATTTACAAACGGTGAAACTGAGGCTCGGAGAGGGGACAGGGCATAGCCAAGGTCACGGAGCGGAGGGGGGACTCGAACCTAAGCTCCTGCTCTGGGGCTGAGACTCCTTAGTGGGGCCACCCCCAGCCTTTTTAGTTGGGCGTGGTCAAAACTGGGGGTCCCCTGAAAACTTCCCCACCCGAGCTTCTTGGTTTTTCTGCTCCCTCTCGTTCTTTCCCTTTTTGCTAAAACCCGAATTTCATAACTGGCAAGGATCTCTAAAATATCCATCCGTTTTGCAGATGGGAAAACTGAGGCTCAGAGAGGCAGTGACATCTAGGCATGTTATGCCTTGTCTCAGTCCAGGATTCCTGATCGTCCCCACCCTTCCCAGGGGGCCTAAGCTCTCCAGGCTTGAGCTGGCGGTAGGGTGTGACAGAACTGGGCCGCCGGCTTGGGGAGGTCAGAGGGGCAGTGGAGGGCAGCCGTCCAGCGAGCCCCCTCACTTTACTCCCTCTTCCCCCGCAGTGTGTTGCATACTTTCTAAGGCGGCGGGCGGCGGGGCAGCGGCTCCATCCAGCCCAACGGCTCCTCCTCCTCGGCATGGCTGGCTACTTGAGCGAAACAGACTTTGTGATGGTGGAGGAGGGCTTCAGCACCAGAGACCTGTTGGAGGAGCTCACTCTGGGGGCCTCACAGGCCACCGCGGTGAGGGACGGGGAGTTGGGGTGGGTCTCTTATTCCCCATGCAGGCCCAGCTGCCTTTCCTGGAAGGACTCCTTCATATCTGGCATTCAGTCTTTGCTGTTGACCAGAGATGGGCTCATTTGACCCCCATTTCCTTGTTTTTGCCCCAAACGTTGTCCTTCTTGCCTGCCCTGCCCTGATGAACAGCACCACCACCTTCTACCCCGCCCTCTAGGTCAGAAACCTGGGAGTCTGGCTTGCCCCCCTCCCCAGGGCACCACCAAGCTCATTACACCACCAGCCTGCCCCCCCGGGGTGCTCTGCTGGGCCCTGGCTTTGTAGTTCAGACCTCATCTCTCTGGGGGCCCACTAACCTCGTCCCTGCCTCCTCTCACTAGCCACCCCCAGCCCAATCACAGCCATGCTCAAACTCAGAATCGGTGGGCGGTCCCCAATCGCTTGCAAGGTCAAGCCGGAGTTCTGCCTTCAGAGCCCCGCGGCCGCCTGGCTCTGCCCAGAGCGGATCATGCTTGATCCCCGCCAAACCACTGCCGCTTCCTGAAGATGCCGTGTGCTGTTATCGCCCCTCGGCCCAGGCTGTTCCCTCTGCCTGGAATGCCCTTCTCCCAGCCTGTCTCACTCTTACCTATTTCCGTCCTTCCTCCTTACTCATCAGTGTCACTTTGTCCTAATCTCCCGGGCTGATTTTGTATTTCCTTTTCTCTGTGGCCTCTACCTCGTTGTGGAGAAACTCCGGGAGAGCATTTATTGAACGGGCCTGTCATCGCTCGGAGGGTTGGTTGCCTTCAAGACCCAAGCGCCTACAGGGCCAGAGCCCTGTCTGGTCACCTGTGTCCCTTAGCATCACGTCAGACACCAAGTGGGCTTCAGTAAAAAAGTGTAGCGTAAAAGGGAAACTGAGTTCCAGTGAGGCTTGAAGTAAATGCTTTCTTACCCGGAGCCTCGTACAGGTTTTGCCCTTAGCAAATCTGTGGTGATCCGTTGCTCACAGGCAGGGGTCGCAGTGGAGGTGGGACTCATGCAAGGCTTCAGCGGGCGCCTACGTGTGGAAGGCCGCGGGCCGCAGGCCATAGCTTTGGCCTGCAAGGAATCTATCTTTTTCTGGAGAAGACGAATGTATATACAGCTCTGATACTTTGAAAGCATGTGTTACATGCAGCGAGAGCCCTAAAGGCAGAGTGGCGTTATTGTTTCGCGGGAGGTAGCCTGTGAGGGGAATCTTGAAGGTAGACTGGGAATTTGCCAGATCCGAGTGGGGGCAAGTGTATTCTGCGCCAAGGGCATGGTGGGAACGAGAGCTCAGAAGGTTTGAAGCTGGAGCTGGAGCTGCAGCGAGGGGAGGAGGGGACTTGAGCCAGATCACAGAACCCCCAGTGCAGCTGGCCTTCTGTGCAGAGAACGGTAGAAGTAGAGCCGGGTGGCTTGGTGGCCAGAGTGGGGCCTGGGGCAGGTTCCCTGGGAAGATGGCAGATGGCACGCACCAGGAGGGAGGTAAGCAGGGGGGGTCTCACATTCACTCTTCTCGTGCAGGGTGACGTCGCTGCCTTCTTCGTGGCCGACCTGGGTGCTGTGGTGAGGAAGCACTTCTGCTTCCTGAAGTGCCTGCCTCGAGTCCGGCCTTTTTACACGGTCAAGTGCAACAGCAGCCCGGGTGTGCTGAAGGTCCTGGCTGAGCTGGGGCTGGGCTTCAGCTGTGCCAACAAGGTGAGCCCCTATCCGCCCCCCACCCCTGCTTACTGACCCTCTCTGCCTGCTCAGCACACAGGAGGCTGGGGTGCTGCCATAGGCCCCCACCCCCTGGGACAGGCCACCCACTTGGAAGAGGGCTTGAAGGCTTGAGGGAGGGAGAAACAAGCATGGAGGTTCTGAATGGGAAGTGGTGTGTGTGTGTCTGGGCAGGTGGGTCACCTTATTCATGGAGATTTTCAGGCTTCTTGGCTTAGAGCTCTGCATGGTATCCTTCTAATTAAAACAAGACAAAACAAAACAAAAATACCTTCTTATCATCGTTTTTTTTTCTTTTATAGTCTTAGTAATGTGTGACAGTACCTTTTCTCAACTAGTCCTTTGAGAATTCTGTTGTGTTGCCAATTTTGCTGCCTTTCTAATGAGATTACTACTGTTGTCTGAATTCCCCTCCTGCTCTCTCTAGATTTACTCTGCTTACTTACTATCGTTCTCTGTTCGTCGGACTGCAGTGTGCGGGTCAGTGTGTAACTAGGGTTGGCAATCCAGTGTTGAGTAAGACAGGCTCTGTCGTCTGCGGGTTGAATGCTTCGCTCATCTCTTCTCTTCCTGTTCTTAGTTGATGACAGTCTTCAAGCGTATAAAGTTTCTCAGAGTACTGCTTTGGACACATTTAGTCATTCAGCAAACCTTCCTTGAGCACTACCAGAGGGCCCATTTCAGGTGGGGATTTAGCAAGTGAACAAACCAAACCAAACCAAAAAGGCCCTTTTTCATGGAACTTGCTTTCTAAAAAACAAACAAGTGAAACGATGAAAATCTATGTTGTTTTAGATGGTCATTGCTAGGGAGAAAGTTAAAGTGGGGAAGGGAAGTAGGGAATGTTAGGAAGGAAGATTGTACTTTCATGTAGTTTGGCCAGAGAAGGCTTTGCTGAAATTTGAATACGGACCCAAAGGAAGCAAAGGATCAAGTCAGGTGGGTAACTAGGGGACGTGCTTCCAGGCAGAGGAAACAGCAAGTGTAAAGGCCCTGAGGTGAGAACAAACCTGGTGGGCGTTGCTTTGTGAGGTTGTCATTACTGTTATTTTTTTAATGGTTAGTAATGATTGTTTTGAAGGGAACTCGTTTGAAATCCTGTCTGGCAGTGTGGCTGAGTGTTAGGAGGAGGAGGATTCTAGAAAGGGACCCTGGAGGAGAAGGGAGAAGAGCTAGCCTGGGCAGGATGACAGGGTGGAGGGATTCTGGGTGGGAAGGAGGTGTGCACCATGGTGGGATGGTGAGAATAAGCAGGTTAACCTTTCTCAAAGACAATGTTAATGCTCTGAGTGATAGATGAGTCTCTTCCTATTGTCATCGCAAAGCCTCTTGGCATTAGCTCTTCCTTTGCACACCTAGCTTCATGCGTGTCTCACGTCAAGCCCATGAGGAGCGTAGGAGAGAGATCGCCATTTTACAGTGGAGACTGGGGCCAACTGTGTGCAGCTTGCTGGTAGCAGAGCCTGGATGTCCCCCTGCAGGCCTGCCATGCTGGGGCTCGGCTCTGGGAGAGGAGGGAGGGGCTCCTTTCCAGGCTTCTTGGTCTAGGGGTGAAGAAAAGGAGCCAACCCCCCTGACAGGTCCTATGCATCTGGAAACCCAGAGGTGGGACACTGTGCTTGACCATCTGGCCTCAGAGCTGGCCTCCAAAGAGCAGAGTTAGAGGGGGTTAGGGCTTAGACTTTGAAGTCCGCAGGGACGTTAAAAGTATGTACTGCTGTTGAGTGCTTCTGTCCTATCAGGCATTTTGCCAAGTGTTTTCTGTACATGATCTCATTTTATTCTCACAACAACCCTGTGAGGTAATTATTATTACCCTGATTCTGACAGCAGCCCTGTGAGAAAGCACTTAACAGACCGGGAAAGGGGTGCAGGACATAAGTGACTCACTGGGGAGTGGCCACGTGTATAGTGTGGCCAGTGGTAGTGTGGGGTCTCCAGCTGTCTCACTGCATCTGTCCATGTCCTTGGGGAGGGGATGGCAGAGCTAGGCCCCAGCTGGTGACGATTGCCTTTGCTAACCCCCAGGGCTGAGAGGGGCCATGGCTCCCTCCCTGCAGTTGAGATGATCCCACTTACTGAGAGGTGGCTCTGGGAAGCACAGCTTTTCTTGGAAGGCCAAGACTGCCCTCTTCTGGTTGGCCATCATTAGTGGCTACACTTAACATCACCATGTCCTTGGCCAACATTGACCTAGGATCTGGTGTGAGCGGTAGGCTGGGTGTAATTATGCCATGGACAGGTCAATGGCACAGGCCATGCCTTGCGTGGGGCTCTCGTCCACCCACCCACCTTCCCAAGGACCTTATGTCATCTCCCCTGCCCCCATTCTGCCTTTTCTTGCTGTCTCTATCAGCATCCTCCCATCTTTTTTTTTTTTTTAAAGATTTTATTTATTCATTTGACAGACAGAAATCACAAGCAGAGAGGCAGGCAGAGAGAAAGAGAGGGAAGCAGGCTCCCTGCTGAGCAGAGAGCCCGATGCGGGGCTCGATCCCAGGACCCTGAGATCATGACCCGAGCCAAAGGCAGACGCTTAACCCACTGAGCCACCCAGGTGCCCCAGCATCCTCCCATCTTAAAAAGACTTCCAGGGACTCCACACCACCTCCTGTGCAGTCCTGTGCTCTCTTCATGGCCAAACAGAGCTGTCTACACCCGCTTGTCTGTGTGCACCTGGCTCTTACCTCTAACCCCGGCATCTGAGCCATGCGTCCCCATTTCCACTGTCACCACTCTGAGGAATCTCTTACCAACTTCCCCAGCGATCTCCCAAGACTCAGTAAGCACTTGATTTTAAACATGCATTTTAAATTATTTGAAGAATACATTGATTCATTCACGCACACACATCATGTAGGCCATCAGCTTTGTGTCTCCAGAGATAATCACCATTATCTCTGTTTGACTTTGGTGGGTATATGGTGTTTAAAAAATGCATACAAATATGATCCATAGAAAATATACAAAACATAAAAGATGTTTATGTGGTGGGGACTGTGTCGCAATAGCTTTAAGCTTGGCAGGTGTTGGAGATCTGTCCGTGTAGATGCATTTAGACCCTGTCAGGGGCACTCTTTGGTTCTCTTATTATCCGGACTCTCAGCAACATTCAACACGTGACTGTTTGTTTTTGGGGTAAGAACACTTAACGTGAGGGACTCCTGGGTGGCTCAGTTGGTTAAGCATCTGTCTTCAGCTCAGGTCATAATCCTGGGGTCCTGGGGTCGAGTCCCACGTCAGGTCGCTTGCTCAGTGGGAAGTCTGCTTCTCCCTCTCCCTCCGCCTCTCCGCCTGCTTGTGTGAGCACATGTGCCCCCCCCCCCGCTCAAATAAATAAAATCATAAAAAAAGAACAACACTTACCACGAGATCTACCCTCTTAACACATTTTTAAGTGTACAGCACAGTATGATTGATTGTAAACGTGGTTCAGCAGATTTCTAGAACTTCCTTCATCTTGCAGGACGGGAACTTTATACACAGTAAGAGCTACTCCCCATTTGGGACAGATTCTTTTTAAAAACACTCAACGATAACCTATGTTCCTAGTTTAAAGATTCCAGAAGTAAATGAGAGGAACTGGAGTGCTGCTCTGCACCTGCCCTCCCTGCCCCACCCCCCCCCCCCCCCCCGCACCTGTGAGAGTTGACACCCTCCTTCTGTATGGATAGGAGTCACAAGATAAGGTTTGCCACGACAAGACTATATAATCTAGGTCTTGTTCCCCTTCTGGATGAGTCCTTGCTCCTCCCCTCTCTGCAGGTCCTGGGTGCCCGACTTCCCTCTCTCTCAGTGGGAGAGCGCCTTCGGATTCTGTCTCAGTCTCCCTTTCTCTTGTAAACTCTCCCTCCTCTTAGGGAATTTCATCTCCTCCCACTGCTGTAGATACCATCAGTATGCCACCACCTCCCACATTTCGATCTCCAAACCAGACCTTATATATCCAGTGGCTGCCTGGATCCCAGAGGTCACCTAGAACCCAGTGTGCTCCAACGCTCTCACCATCTTCCCCTTGGAGAAGGGCTGCTTGGCCTGCTGGGTGTGGAGTCAGACAGCCCCAGGAGCTAGCCACCACCACGCTTGCCAGCCCTGCCCCTGGAGTACCTCTCTCCCATCTGTTTCCTCACCTCGGGAGATTGCCACCAGTCCCCCACAGAATCCTCTCGGTCCTTCCTGAGTCTGTGCTCACATGGTAGCCAGTGATGTGCATTTAAACCTTGCAGTTCAAGTGCAAATCCTACTGTGCCATTTCCCTCCTCGAAACCCTTCCAACGGATTCCCTTGAGTCGCAGGATAAAATAGAAATCCACATCAGCCTTCTCGGTCTCCCTGTTGGCTCTGCCCACCTCCCTGACACCTTGTCTTCCCCCCACGGTGCTCCCCCTGCCCAGGCCACTCCAGGGTCCCCTGGTCCTCGACCAGGCTGAGCACATTCTGCCTCAGGGTCTCGGCAGCACCTTCTTCCTGCTACCAGAAAGTTCTTTCCTTCCCTCTGGGCCTGGACGAGGCCTCCTGTGGAGCTCAGCTTCACTTTCTGACCTTCAGAAAGGCTGTCCTTGATTCCTCACATCCAGGTCCCCCGTCGGGCTCTCTAGTATCCCATGCCTTTTCCCCACACTCTGCTCGTGTTTGTAACTCCTTCGTCATTCAGTGCTCATTTGTTCTTGCCTCTCCCCCCCCCCCCACCCAAGAAAGCTCCATGGGGTCAGAGATTTTCTGCTTCTCTCACCACTTGTTTTCTTTAGCATCTCAATTGATGCTCCAGGAACACTTCTCCGCTTTGAGGTTGAATTCTCCATCGCAGTACTGTGCTAGAGAGCTTGTGTACCGAAGTCTGACAGTCCTGGGTTAGAATCCCAGCTTTGCCGCTTACCAGCTGTGTGACTTTGGACAAGTCACTTTACTTCTGAGCCTCTGCTTCCTGCCTCATAAAATTATTATGAGACTTAAATACAAATGAATATGAAATATTTAAGGTGATGGCTGGCCTGTGGAAATCCTTCAATGAATAACAGTCGTTACTGTGTGTTTATAGCTAAATCACACGCCCCAGATTGCCACCGTGGCTTCCTCCTCATGTGGTGAAGTCAGGAGCAGAAACACATTTGCACGTCCACTCGGACTCAGGGTCTTTGGAAGCCAGCTGTGAGGGCAGCAGTTCCAGCTCCATTCTGCTCTCTTCCTTAGTGTTTCTGCAGGCAGGTGGGCTTCTCTGAGCTCTGTGTGGTCCTCTGTAAAGTGTGGCCAATGCATATGTCACAGGACAGTTACAGGCATCATGCGAGATAATGCACGGAAGTACCCCATGTTGAAAAATTGCTACATTAAATTAGAGACTTATTATAAACTCAGAATGGCTAAAAATGGCCCTGTGTCGCCTACATTTTTTCGGAGATGGCTTCCTCTTCATTTCCTGCCCTCCATCATAGAGAGTCAGACTTGAGTTTGAAAGCTGGCTCTGCCCCCTGTCTGCTTTATCTCTCCGCTGAGTACCAGTTTCCTTCTCTCTAGAATGGAGTCAGCACCCCTCAGACACTGATTAGTGCAAGGAGTAGATAAAGTAGTGAATCCAAAGCAAGGGTTGGCCGATGATGGATGGTTATCAAAGCCAGGCCACTGCCTGATTCTCTCAGGTTCTATCAGATCATAGCCGTGCTCGTTCACTTGGGCCCTCTCTCTGGCTGCTTTAGTGTTGAGCAGATGTCAGGGAACCTCTATGGCCGGGGTGCCTGGGTGGCTCAGTCCATTGGGCACCTGGCTCTTGGTTTTGGCTCAGGTCATGATCTCATGGTCATGAGATCCAGCTTGGCCTCAGGCTCTGTGCTTGGCCTGGAGTCTGCTTTGGATGCTCTCTTCCTCTTCCTCCCCCTCTGCCCCTCTGCCCCTCTGCCCAGCTGCCCCTTTCCCTGTCTGCTCCTCTCCCTGCTCATGGCTTGCACATGAGCACACAGGTCCTCCTTCTTCCTCTCTCAAAATAAATAAAATCTTAAAAAGAAAAAAAGGAACCTCCGTGGCCCACCAAACCTAAACTATTTGTTCTCTGGCCCTTTTTCTGACATCTCATTCAGTGCCTGCTTGTGGTAGGTGCTCAGTGACAGTGGTTGCTCTCGTCACCACCATTGTCTGTACCATTAATGCCGCAAGCCAGTGGAACTGTGTTCTGTAAAGGTGAGGAAGAGGAGGCCCCTCATGGAGAAGGGCTGGCCAGAGTCACCCAGCAGAGCACCATGCACACAGCAGGCCTTGGGATGTGGGATGATCTGTGTCAAAAGGACTCTTGGTCTGGTGAACTTGCCAGTACATCAAGGAATATTCTTCTTTTTTTTTTTTTAAGATTTTATTTATTTATTTGAGAGAGCATGAGCGTGTGAGCTTGCACAGGTTGGGGGAGGGGCAGACAGAGAGGGAGAGGCAGATTCCCCTCTGAGCAGGGACCCCGGGATCATGATTTGAGCTGAAGGCAGATGCTTAACCAACTGAGCCACCCAGGTATCCCCACCAAGGAATACTCTTTAAACATTAAGTCTGTCAGGAAAATGTATCGTGCCTATTGTTAGGCCTATCATGACTCTATGTAATGTCTTTGAGTGAATTAGAATATATATATATATATGACTTTGTGAGGCTAAGATGCTCTACTGCAAGGAAGTTATAATAACTATATAAATCTATCATGGATTCTCTGTGACTGGGACCTCCCTCACCTCGGTTGTACAGTGCACCACCTGCCCAGCTGTCTGTGGCAGCCTTGTCTGTCAAAGAATGGCGAACTGGCATGAGTCCTGATTTCCGCATATCTGTTGTGTAAAAATGCTGCCCACTTCTTAGGGACCTCCCCAGGCATACTATGACTCTGCCACTCATTTGTGCATCCTCGACTTCTGTGGATCTGGTAGACCCTGAGCCTCCTCACCATCACCTTTGGGATCCCACAGGCAGAAATGGAGTTGGTCCAGCGTATTGGCGTCCCTGCCAATAAGATCATCTACGCCAACCCCTGTAAGCAAATTGCACAGATCAAGTATGCCGCCAAGCACGGGGTCCGGCTGCTGAGCTTTGACAACGAGATGGAGCTGGCAAAGGTGGTAAAGGGCCACCCCAGTGCCAGGTAAGCTGAGGACCGCTCGTGGGGAGGCCTGGGCTGAGTGTGAGGGCAGAGGAGGAGGGAGGGGGAGCACTGGAGCTGAGGACCCTGAGCTGGCCCGGGCCATAGTCCCAGGAGTCTGGGGCGGGCGCTCCTGGGCCAGACCCAGGGAGCTGGGGCCTGATGAGGACCAGGGCAGAAATACCCGTGACAGCCTGGGCAGAGCATAGCTGCGGTATTCTGGAGGTGGGCCCGGTCAACAGTGTATCTGGGTGAACCGCTTAAGCAAAGAATGCGAGGAGGTCAGAAGCAGCCCCGGGGTGTTTGAGGAATGAGCAGAAATGTGGGGTGGCCAGAACAGACCCTGTGTGAGGGCAGAGGGCAGCCGTGAAGGCTGGTCAGTCACGGTCCCAGGGCAGAGACCTGATGCACGTGGGCTTTGGCGGGGGTCAGGGCTGGATGTTTTGCTCCGGCTTTGGCTTTTGAGCGGTCGCCTGATGCCATAGGGGCTCCAGGGAGGGCCACCTTGGGGTGATGGGGGACTGTTCTGGTTCACCCAAAGCATCTTCCATTTTGTTGGTTTTACGTGATATCGGGGTTCTCAGTAAGACTGTGTTTAAAAAACGGTTCCCCTCATACAAGAAAAGTTGGAAAACCCTGGCCAGTGTAGAGGCTGATTTGGAGGAAATGGAGCTACCTGGGAGAGCTGGTGAGGTTGGGGCCAGGGCAGCGTTCACAGGGCTGGGCTCAGGGATGTTTAGGGAATGGACTGGACAGGCTCCAGAGGCTGACTGGCAGTGCAGGTACAGGAGGGAGTCAGGGCCCTGTGGGGTGGGTGGCTCTGAGCTTATGCCCCTGTTCTCCGAGAGGATATAATTGGGGTGGGGGGTGGGGTCCCCCCGCAGAGGTGCGCTGCGTGTCTCCTCAGGATGGTTCTGGGCATTGCAACTGATGACTGTCACTCCCTGAGCCCCCTGAGCTTCAAGTTTGGAGCTTCACTGAAATCCTGCAGACACCTGCTTGAAAATGCCAAGAGGAGCCACATGGAGGTAGTGGGGGTGAGGTGAGTGCCCGGAAACCCCACCATCCCTGCCAGCCCCCTGCCTCTTTCCCAGAAATTAATCAGTTCTCTATGAGATCTTCCTTCAGGGTCTGCAAGGAGGGCCTGTCCTCAGGCATAGAATCCTGCCATTGGACAGTTTCCTCTCTTTGGAAAGAAAGTTCAGAGTGTCCCACTGCCTCAACTCCATGGTCCCCAGATCTTGTCCCCAGAGGCTCCAGGAGGGAGACCTGGCTTGGCAGGAGCCATACACACCTTTGCTCTGTCTCTTTGCATGCAGGGATATGGAAGAAGTCATGATAATGACCTAATAATATAGTTTTCATTTATTCTGTGCTTAAGATATGCCAGGCACTGTGCTAAATGCTTCAGGTACATTATTGCACAGCCTTGTGGGATCTTAGCCCCACTTTATAGCTGGGGAAACTAAAGCACAGTGCTGGCTGGGAGGGACCTACGGACACAGCTGACTCTGGGGCCCTGCTCCTCATCCCAGGGGGCTCAGCCCCAGTGGCAGCATGAAGGGATGGGAGGGACACCAAGTGCCAAAGGACCTTGGATCTAGTCTCCTGTCCACACCTCACTTGCCCCATGACCTTTGGCAATGCATTTAACCTCTGGGGCCCTCAGTCACTGTATCTGCAGAATGGGCATGATGCCCATTGTGCCTGCCCAAGGCTGCTCCTGGCTTGGGCTGTGGCCAAGGCACCTGGGGCCCTGCATGTAAGCCGAGGGTCTTCCTCCCTTCCCAGTTTTCACGTTGGCAGCGGCTGTCCTGACCTTCACGCCTACGCTCAGTCCATCGCAGACGCCCGGCTTGTGTTTGAGATGGGTGCTGAACTGGGCCACAGGATGCACCTCCTGGACCTTGGTGGTGGCTTCCCTGGATTGGAGGGAGCCAAAGTGAGATTCGAAGAGGTAACCCTAGGCTGTGTGGGAGGTGGGGTTGGTGTGCCCGGTGCTGTTGAGTGGGTCCTAGGTGGTGCATGCCATGCTAGGTGCTTTTCCCGGATCAGCTTATTATTAGCCCCATGTTACAGCTGAGCAAACTGAGGCTCCTCAAAGGTCACTTTCTGGTCTAAGGCAGAGCTGGCAACACACCCAGCTCTCTCTGACTCTAGTCCATGCGTGTATTTGAAGCTTAACCAGGCCTATTTGCATAAGTTCTGAAACTCTCTGAGGGCCTGGCCTGCTCTATTCTCCCTTAGGTGAGCTGATGAGAAATCAAACGGGAGGACAGGGAAAAGAAAGGCCCACCTTCTGTCTGCTCCTTTCCATGTGAGATGAAATCAAGAAAAATGTCCCCCAGCAATCCCCACTCCAACCACTAGGGGTCGCCTCTCCCTAGTAAGAGCCAAGTCCTGGGCGCTCACATTGGGACTGACCCTAAGAAAATAAACCCCCACGGGCACAAAGAGTTAGCCTCAAAGGGGAGCATTGTAGCAGTGTTCATAGCAAAAACCCAGTGGACTTTCGTGGTCCATCTAACACTCGGGAATTGGTTAAATGATGGTACATTCATATGACCTCCTTGTGAGGTCATTCCCAGAGTCTGTTGCATAAAACAGGTTATAAAACATGTATAGCCTTGTCATATTTATAATGAAAAACTGTGTTTGTGTAGAAAAAGAATTAAAGGAGCTACTCCAAAAAGTTAACAGTAATTAACAATCTGGATGATAGAATTAAGGGTGATTTTGATCTTTGTTCTTGTATTTTCTGTGAAAAATGTGTCCTTTAACAGATTGGTCACTTATGAAAGAAAGATATGCATCAGGGCTTCTAGAATCTGAGTACCAACTATTACGTTAAGAACACCTCTTCCCTTGGGACGCCTGGGTGGCTCAGTTGGTTAAGCGGCTGCCTTCGGCTCAGGTCATGATCCCAGCGTCCTGGGATCGAGTCCCACATCGGGCTCCTTGCTCGGCGGGGAGCCTGCTTCTCCGTCTGCCTCTGCCTACCACTCTCTGCCTGTGCTCGCTTGCTCTCTCTCTCTAACAAATAAATAAAAAAAAAAAAAAAAAAAGAACACCTCTTCCCAATTTGGGAGTGTTAAGGAAGTTGATTGACATAAGTGTAAGGGTCTTCACACTGCTCCGTCTGCATCCTGCCTTCCCTGCCAACTGTCAGGAGTCACCAGTTGGGGCCTTAGCAGCAGCCAGATGCTTCTTTCTGAAATCAAAGACGCTTTCAAGAAATAGACTTGAAGCTATAGGAAGTCCTCAGTACGTTAACCCCACATTTCACACATGTCATTGTCCCCCATCCCTGTCCCACCAGATTGCTTCTGTGATCAACTCAGCCTTGGACCTGTACTTCCCAGAGGGCTGTGGCGTGGACATCCTTGCCAGGCTGGGGCGCTACTATGTGACTTCGGCTTTCACCTTGGCTGTCAGCATCATCGCCAAGAAGGAGGTTCTTCTGGACCAGCCTGGAAGGGAGGGTAGGTTCCAGGTGGGCAGCAGAGCCCCATTTTTTCCCGAAGCTAGGGACAGTGGCTGGCTGAGCAAGGTCTAGTTTTAGGGCATGGAGAATCTGGAGGATGGATCCTTGCCTTAGGGAAACTTATATCCAAGTCCTCTTAACCCCCGAGACACTTGGTGTCAGTTTTTCCTATGTATGTTTATACTTTATGAAGATTGAGGTCAAAACAACCTTAGGGAGAACAAATAGTTTATTAACCGATAGTACAGATAAGAAAATTGAGAGCCAAAGAGAATATAAGTAAATTGCTTAACAGTAAAAAGTAAAGCCTGCATTCGACCCCATGTCTGTCTCCTCTCTAAAGGACAGGTTCTTACTCATCCTACTGCTGCTCATAACATAAGGAAAATAATTAATGACAACTTATAATTGTCTAAGCCTATTTTATAGATGACAGAACATAGGCCTGGAGAGGTTGAGTCACTCGCCCAAAGTCACAGAGCTGGTAGAGGCAATGCTTGAATCCAAGTTCAGGCTGGGCTGACTCAGGGTTCTCTGCCCACACTGCAACGTCAGCACTCTTTCCTGCCCTTCCAGAGAAATCAGTCCTTCCAGCAGCCCCTTGAGTGAGTGGGGTCAGAGGCTCTGATCTTGGGGCTTCACCTTCTGCTCCGGGGTCCCAGGCAGGGGAGCTGAGGTCTGTGTGTCTTCCCCTGAGAATCCACTGGGAGGGGTGGTGCGCTCCAGGTAGAATGTCTTGTGTGTGTGTGTGTGTGCAGAGATGACATTCTTCTGGCTTCCTTTATAAATCTGGCTCACTACCCTATCTGGTCCAGCCAGGAGACCTGCTTTCTCATTTCAGCTCATGCTGTCCCATTGTGTGCCTCTGAGTGAGCAGCTTAACCTCTTGGGGTCTCGAGCTTGGGTGAGCTGCTCTCCGGCCTTTGCTGGGGCATCCAGGGGCTCAGCTGCAGGCAGGAAGTGTGTCCTGCGCAGGGGTGCCCAGCTGCAGGGGTGAGGGTGCATCACATGAACCTTGTGTCGTAGGAGGCAGCAGGACCCACCCCAGAGCTGAGGAAGGGGCAGCCTTTGGGCTTCGGTTACCCATCATCCTTGCCAAGCCTCCCAGTGTGCCAGCGCCCCACTCCCGCCCCCTCACACTGCTGCCTATGCTGCCCCTGACCCCTGCCCTCCCCACAGAGGAAAATGGTTCCATCCCCAAGACCATCGTGTACCACCTCGGTGAGGGCGTGTATGGGATCTTCAACTCAGTCCTGTTTGACAACACCTG
The DNA here is from genome assembly GCF_963455335.1 of Martes martes. Classification (NCBI taxonomy): domain Eukaryota; kingdom Metazoa; phylum Chordata; class Mammalia; order Carnivora; family Mustelidae; genus Martes; species Martes martes. The sequence continues at coordinate 166,908,946 of NC_137891.1, read as the reverse complement.
CCCTACCCCCATCCTGCAGAAGGTAAGCCTACCCCCACGTGGGCCTGTTTTCAATTGTGTGTGTATGTGTGTGTTTAAATAACATTCTGGGGGGTGTTTTTATCTAATTTTTAAAAAGTAACACATATTCATTGTAGAAAATGGCAGGATGACGAAGATCACCCAATCCCACCATGTAGAGATAGACCCTTTGACCATTAGATTTCTTCTTAGTCTTTAAAAAACTGTACTCTGTTTTCAGAAATAAAGTTGGATTGTATTCCTTTGTAACTGCTGTTTTTCCACTCATTATGGGGTATAGCTCTTTCCATGCCATTAGCTCACCTTTGACAACTTGCATTTTGAAGAATATGTAGTATTTTAACCCATCTAACCTATGGCGGGTTTGCTGTTTTGAGTGTTGTGAGTATATCTTGACATCCATCTCTGGTCAAGCCCTAGAGTGAATTTCTAGAAGCAAAAAGAAACAGTTCATCTTTGATGGGTTTTTCCAGGGTGACCAGGGAACAGGCATGGACAAAGAGGGGAAAGACGATCAGACACACTGTTGTATTTTCACATCTCCAGGCCTTTGTGTGGCCCTTTTTCTGGAAGGGAACTTCAGCGTCTAGAGGGACCTAGACCATCGTGAGCTCTCGGGGTGTTTTTGTTTTTCTCTCTTTTTCCATCCTGTCTCGTTTTTCAAGACCCACTCAAAGGTCATCTCCTCTGTGTAGCCCATCCTGCCCCTTATCTGTCACAGGCAGAAGGAGCCCCCCCAACCCCAACGCCCACCTCCACGTGCCCATGCCACGACTTGAGTATATCCTCATTCCAGAGCTGGGTTGTTCAACGTGATTTCCTCCGGCTAGTCTGAGTAGGCCTCCCTGATGTGCTCAGGAATTCGGTTTTCCGCCGTGATATGCTAGCCCTGACTGCATTCTTGTGGTTTCCCACATCCTACTGCACTGAGAAAGGACAAGGCCGGCCTAGGCCAGCCACGCCCCAGGTCACACAGCAGGCAGCAGCTGCTTCCCAGGTCCTGTCCCCCTCCAGACCCCATCTGCCTTCCAGTACCCCTCTTCCTGTCGCAAGCCGTCCCTGACCCACGCCCCATTCCCTTCATCAGTAACTCAGATGAGCAGGACTGTGGGCCCCGCTCATTACCACACCCCCCATCCAGGGTTGGTTTTCTCGACCTCATCAGGGTTGATTAATCTCTGGTTGGTATTCCTGCCTTGGGCCCCAGGATGTTACTGCCCTGCTTTGTGATCAGTCCTGTTTTCCTCTGGACGCTGTTAAAGTTTCTTCCTTGGGGCTGTCAACCACTTACCAAGTCCAGCTCTGTGACCAGATCCGGGGTGGGGTTCCTGTCTGGTGGTGGAGACAGATGACCACACACACAGTAAATGAGCTACTGTTGTGGTGGGCGTGTGTCAGAGGGACCCGGCCTGCCTGCGGTGGCGTCTACACCTCCTTCCCCAAGGAAGGTCCCCTTCACGAGTCTCGGTGGCAGGTCTGCATCCCTGCTCTTCGTTCCCCGGGACTTTGTGTTTGGACGCCAGGCACAGAGAAAGTCCTATTAAACATAATCAGTCCTTGGTTCAAAGTATACTTCTTATTACCGGAGCCTGCCTGGCTCTTTTTTGTTTGTTTTCTTTCTTCCTTTTTTTTTTTTTTTAAATTTTTATTTATTTATTTATTTTTTAAAGATTTTATTTATTTGACAGGCAGAGATCACAAGTAGGCAGAGAGGCAGGCAGAGAGAGAGGGGGAAGCAGGCTCCCCGCCGAACAGAGAGCCCGACTCAGGGCTAGATCCCAGGACCCTGGGATCATGACCCGAGCGGAAGGCAGAGGCCTCAACCCACTGAGCCACCCAGGCGCCCCTCTTTCTTCCTTTTTAAAAACTCAAGAAACATTTGGGTATTCTCGCTATGCAAAGCTCCTTACTGAGGCCTGCACAGGACAGTAGGTGAGACAGAATTGTCTGTGCTTTGGAAATGCTGTCCTGCTGGGTACGGGAGTGTGCGCCTGTGTGTGTGTGTCTGTATGCGTGTGTGTGTGCGTGCGTGTGTGCAAGTGGTGAGCTGTATACAGGCTTCAACAGTGTTGTGAGAAAAGCACAGAAAACTACAGAACAAGTGTTATTGGAATTTTTTCAAAAATATTTTGGTATATTGGGGTGCCTGGGTGGCTCAGTGGGTTAAGCCTCTGCCTTCAACTCAGGTCATGATCTCAGGGTCTGGGATGGAGCCCTACATCGGGCTCTCTGCTCAGCAGGGAGCCTGCTTCCCCCCCTCTGCCGGCCTCTCTGCCTACTTGTGATTTCTCTTTCTCTCTGTTAAATAAATAAATAAAAGATCTTTTTAAAAAATTATATTTGTATATATCTTTAAAAGGAAAGGACTTTAGAAAAGTCATGATGCCATTATCAAATTAAAAATAAACAATATCCCCCATCATCCTGCCTCATAAATGGTTTTTCTAGTTGACTTGCTGAAAGCAGCAGCCAAAAAAAAGTCCATATACTGCATTTGGTCCAATGTCTCTCCTTAACCTACTGGTTTCCCCAAACTCACTCCTGGTTTGTTTGTTTGTTTGTTTGTTTGTTTTAATTATTTGTTGATGAAACTGAGTTGTTGGTCCTAAAGTTTCCTGCATTCTGGATTTTTCTGATTGGTGGATTCCCTGGATTTCCCTCTGGTGTTATCGACTATGTTGTTGTGTGCCCTGTATTTATTTCTTTGAAACTAGGTAGTTTGATTTCATGGTTTCGGGTGGATTCCTAATCAGTTTTAGGGTAAAAACATTTCCTGGGAAGACTTGTCTTTCTTTTTAGTGAAATAAGCATTCTTACATTATTTATTCTTTTTCTGCCGCATTCCTTTTGTCTCTTCCCATGGAAAGTACCCACTGTTTTGACTCAACTGCTACCGTTTTTTTCCATATGGATTTTTTCTTTTTTTTTTAATACAGTTTTTTTTTTTCCTATTGTGGTAAGAACATTTAACAGAAAATCTCCTCTTGTAACAGATGGTTAAGTGTACGATGCGTTACTATTATCTGTAGGCACACGTGGTATAGCAGATCTCTAGAACTTGTTCATCTTGTAGAGCTGAGATTTTATGTCCATTGATTATTGACTTCCCAAATCCCCCTTCCATCAGCCCCTGGTATCCACACTTCTAGTCTTTGTTCCATGAGTTTGACTGTTCGATACCTCAAATAAAAGCAAGTGTGCAGTGTGTGTCTTTCTGTGACTAGCACATTTCAGTTAGCATCACGTCCTCCATGTTCATTCATGCTGTGCATGCTGCAGTATTTCCTTCTTGGATAAAGATGATAATATTCCATTATAAGGATAGACTGCATTTTAAAAATCCATTCATCCATCCTTGGACGTTCAGGTCTTGGCAGCTGTTGACAATGCAGCAATGAATATGGGACTGCTAATCCCTCCTAGAGATCCTGATTTCAGTTCTTTTGGATAAATACCCAGAAGTAGGATGGCTGGATCACATTGAATTTTTTGAGAAACACCATCCTGTCTTCCAGGAAGCGTCTGCATCATGAGGCATTCCGTCCAGCGGCATAACAGCATTCCAGTGTCTCCACGACCTTGTCAATACCAGTCGTCTTTTGTTTTTTGATAATAGCCTTCCTAACAGGTGTGAGGTGACATTTCATTGTGGTTTTGATTTGTGTTTCTTTTATGACTAATGATATTGAGCCTCTTGTCATGAGCCGGTTTGCCATTCATCTGGCTTCTTTCATGTAGTTTTGTCACATCAAAGCTTATTCCTCAATGTATTATAATTTATTTTATTTTATTTTACTTTACAAAAAGGATGTTATGACATATGCAACATTTTTGGACTTCTTGAAAAGTGTACTCTCACAGTCTAAGCTGCGTCACTGCTGCTGTGTGTCCCTAAGGCCCACACCGTGGGTGAACATGCTGCGGCCAGTCTGTTTGCTCTCCTCTGTAGGCGCTGGGCTGTTTCTAGGTCTTCGCTACTGTGAGATCTGCCACTCTGAATACTCTTGTTTGTGACTCTGTGGAGTTGCTGGGCATAGATAGGGCACCTGATTGTTCTGCCTCATGAGATCATGCCGGATGGTTTTCCAAAGTGGTTGTACTGCTTGGTGATCCCCCATCCCTGGTAGAGGCTGGGTAGATCCGCGTTTTCCCCAGCGCTTGGCATCATCAGACTTTCAACATTCTCCTGGTGGAATGGATGTGAAATTGTTTCTCCTGTCTTGATGTGCATGTCCCTGATTACTAATGAAGTTGGATATCTCTTTGTGTATTTATTGGACACACATATTTTCTCTTCTGTCAGAGACTTTGTGACCTTCCCTTCAGTGACTGCTCTTTGCGTCTGAACCTCTCCAGCCAGCGGCCTGCACTCGCTACCCTTGCTTCCTCGGCTCTCACTCCCTCTTCGAACCTTCCCGGTGGGATATCGATTGCGTGAACCTTCCTGGTGGGATATCGATTGCGTAGCTGTACAGAAGATGCTCTTGAAAGTTCCTTGCACGTGGCCAGCCCAGGGGTGGCACTTCCATCTTCAGCAGCTGATCTTTCTCCACCTTCTTGTTCTCAGCTTTGCCTCCTCTCCTCGGTCATTCCCACCTTCTCTCTCCAGCACTTTCCCCATGGTGTCACCCCCTGAAGGTTGACTCTCAGGCCTCCATTCTCCATCTTCTTCTCTGCCTACCTACATGCATTTCCTAGGTGAGCTCTTCCAGACTGAGGCTTTCAATATCTTCAATGGTCTCATCATTTTTGTTTTTAAAAGATTTTATTTATTTATTTGACACAGAGAGAGAGAGAGAGAGAGAGAGATTACAAGGAGGCAGAGAGGCAGGCAGAGAGAGAGAGGAGCAAGCAGGCTCCCCGCTGAGCAGAGAGCCCGATGCGGGGCTCGATCTCAGGACCCTGAGATCATGACCTGAGCCGAAGGCAGAGGCTTAACCCACTGAGCCACCCAGGCACCCCGGTCTCATCATTTTCAAATTTATATCTCTAGTCTGAATGGTTCCCCTGAGCTCCAGACTTGTGTATCCCTCTACCCACTTGCCATTTCTGCTGGATATTTCACAGGCACTCGAATTTAACTTGTTCGGAAATGAACTCTTGATTTCCAACCCAAACTTCTTCCTTCCCAAAGTTTTCTCCTAGGAAACCACCACCAGCCAGCCAGCTGTTCAAGCTGTAACACTTTGGTATTGTTCTCGATTCTTGCTTTTTTCTCTTCCCACAGGCAGTTCACCTGCAATTTTTCAGTACAATTCCAAAATACACTTGGAATCCATCTAATTTCTTCCCCGCCACCAGGGCAGAGTGCAAGCTGCCATCACCCCCCTTCCTAGGCTAGCGTAGCAATCACTCACTTACTGGTCTTCTCGTCCTGACTCCTGCTTCCTACTATCTAATTTCCACACTGTAGACAAAGTGATTTTTTAAAAAAAGAGATTTTATTTATTTATTTGACACAGAGGGCAAGTGAGAGAGAGTGAGAGACACGCACACGTAGGCAGAGCGGCAGGCAAAGGGAGAGGGAGAAGCAGTCTCCCTGCTGAGCAAGGAGCCTGATGTGGGACTTGATTCCAGGACCCTGGGATCATGACCTGAGCCAAAGGCAGGCACTTAACCAACTGAGCCCCCCAGGTGCCCCCAATGTGATTTTTTTAAATACCCAAAGATCATCTCTCTCTTCTTCTTAAAACTTTTGGTGCCTCCCTGTTACTCTAAGAATAGAATCCAGGCTCCTCACCGTGACTGGCAGGGCTCCTGCCCACGTCTTTAGCTGCATCAGTCCCCACTGAATCCCTCTCTCACTTGCTCCAGTCCCAGTGACCTCCTTTCTGCTCCTGGAACAACTAAGCTCCCTCAGACCTAGGAACCATTGTATTCGCCTGCCCGAACACACTTCCCCTTGCTCCTGAGATGACTTCCCTACTCTCCTCTGGTATGTCTCAGGTTGGATGTCACCTCTTTGGGGAAACCTTTCCTGATGGCTCATTCTCAAGGGCGTTTGCTCCTCACTATCAGATAATACTGTCACCCTGTGGATTTTCTTCGTTAATACGTCAGAATCTGTAATTATTCCTATTGGGTTTTGTTTCCTTGCTTATCATCTGCCTTCCCCACTAGTGACAGGCTCTGTGGGTGTGGCCACAAGTGTGTCTACTTGTTACCTTTGAATTCCTAGCACCTGGCGCAGTGCCTGGCACCTAGTAGGTGCTCGATAACTACTTGTTGAATGAAGGATGAATGAATGCATCACCCACTATACTGGGAGCCCCTCGAGGGCAGAAATTGTTTCCCCAGTATAGGACCTGGCACATAGTAGGTGCTCTATGTTGGAATGGAATCAGTCTTTAAAAATTATGGGAGTGGGGCACCTGGATTGCTCAGTCCGTTGGGCATCTGCCTTCGGCTCAGGTCATGGTCTCAGGGTCCTGGGATCAAGCCCCGCATTGGGGTCCCTGCTTGGTGGAAGTCTCCTCCTCCTTCTTCTTCTCCTCCCCACTCATGCTCTCTCTGTCTGTCTCCCTCTCAAATAAATAAAATCTTTAAAAAAAATTATGGGAGCAACTTAAATTTAAAGGAAAAAGGAGGAAGAAGCTCTGCGGTCCTCTACCCCAATTTATTCATAATGTCACCCCTCTTCCATGAGACACACCAAGTGGCACATGGCTGTGAGCCTCACACTTAGTGGTGGCGGCTGAAGCCACCGTGCACTTACTGTAGCACGTGCTGTACAAAGCACTTTACGTGGCGTTACTCACATAATCTTTATAACAGTTCTATATGGTGGATACTGTTATCAGACCCATTTTACAGATGAGAAAACTGAGGCATGGGGTGAAGCAACTTGCTCAAAGTCCCAGCTTTATAAAGGGTATTAATCACAGCTAATAAAGGGTAGAATTTTTATACTGCAGACTGTGAGGTGCCTGGGGGTAGGGTGCATAGCCTCTTTGTTTTTGATTAGCTGGGTGTCACCAGAGAACAAGCTCTTTGCTACTTTCCTGTGAAATTGTTGCCTCCAGATAAAATCTTCTCACCACTGGGCATTTGGATATTGCTAATTTTTTTGGAAAATTTATTTATTTATTGGAGGGAGAGGAGGGAAGGGCAGAGGAAAAGGGGAAGGGTAACAGACTCCCTGCTGGGTGCAGAGCCTGATGTGGGGCTCGATCCCACAATGCTGAGATCATGACCTGAGCTGAAACCCAGAGTTTCGCTCAGCTGATTGGGCCATTTAGGTGCTCCAGCCATTGCTAATTTTTGGTTATGTTCATTCATGTGTCCATGAGTCATACCTCTGTCTAGGATGCACTTTGTGAGTCTCTGTGTGGCTGACTCAAGTTACACACTGAAAGTGGGTTCCCTTTAAAAAACTGTTTTATGATGAGCCCCTAGAATAGAATTACCAGGTAAAAAGATAGGAGCCTTTTTAGGTCTCTTGATACATATCGCCAGATTGTTTTCCTCAAAGCTTGGCTCAGTCTATACCGTTAGCAGCTGCATGCATTTCATAATAAGCTCACTCTCCGTGCATGCTGTGACTTTTTCTGGTTGGCTATTTTATCTGAAATGGTATATATCTCAGTATTTCTTTCATTTCTGTCTTCTTGACAAGGATAAAGCATTTTATTGTTTTATTTCCTTTGATGTCAATATCTTTTTATATTCTCCAGTTACCTAATTTGGAGTTTTTTCTTACAAATGAAGATGAGCTTGCATATGCAAATGTGTGGGTGTTTCATATAGTATTTGATACAAGTAGCTTTTTCATCAGTCTGTTGGTTTTATTCGAGTTTTGTGATTCTTGGTTTTTCTTTCACAGAAGTTTCAACATACTCTCATGTGTCTTAACTAAGTGCTCTGCAATTAATAGTGAGGGAATTTGTTCCTCTGTACCTTTTGTGCTCTGTGGGTTATAGACCACCTTTATGTTATACATATGTTTTCCATTGTAGAAATAGAATGTGTTGTGCTCACTTTGGCAGCTCATATACTAAAATTGGAACGATACAGAGATTAGCATGGCCCTGTGCAAGGAGGACATGCAGATTTGTCAAGTGTCCCATAAATTAAAAGAGAGAGAGAATGTTTATTGAGGAAAATCTAGTACAGACAGCCATATAAAGTGATCCCTTAATCCCACCATTCAGAGATGATTATTGTTAAAATTTACTTTGATTCCTTTTTTTTTTAAAGTGTCATAGTACACACTGTTTTTAACTTAAAAAAGTGTATATTGGGAGATGTGTTTTTCTTTAAATACTGATATGTTAGGTGGACTTTTTAATGTATAAACACTTTAAATGTTCATTGAGTGGTCTAAAATGTCATATACTTAGGGTTAAAGATACAATTTAGTAACTGTGTATTGGCACCTCTTAAATGCAAGGTAGAGTGGGGTGTGGGGAGGGACCCAGATGGGGCAAGTACCCTGGGAATTTTATAAGAATCTTGGGAACCGGGGCGCCTGGGTGGCTCAGTGGGTTAAAGCCTCTGCCTTCAGCTCAGGTCATGATCCCAGGATCCTGGGATCGAGCCTCGCATTGGGCTCTCTGCTCAGTGGGGAGCCTGCTTCCCCCTCTCTCTGCCTGGCTCTCTGCCTACTTGTGATCTCTCTCTCTCTGTCAAATAAATAAATAAAATCTTAAAAAAAAAAAAGAATCTTGGGAACCAAAAATTCAGGATACAAGCTTCCATCACTCCACTCTGTCTGGATCCCCTCTCTCTGTTGACAGGATTGGGCTTTCTTACTTGCTATTGTATTTTATTCTAGTGATTTGTGGTTACAAAATGTGATTCTGTCTTGTGTATTGTAATAGCGTTTGTCAAGCATGGATCTGATTAGTTCTTAAGAATTCTTAAGAAATGATCTCTAATGCTTTTTTGTTTTATTACTGCTTTGCTGTACTGTACACTAGTTTTATTTTTTTCATCTCTTGTCTTTATCCTGTCCTTTTGATATTTTTTTTTCTTTGTTCAGCCTATTCCATAGCATTTTGGCAATAGCTTTGTGCTGTGTTTAGAAAACTGGTGGGGTGCCTTCTATTTCCAGCAATGTGGTGGTCCAGATACTCTGAACAGCCTCCCCACTGACAACAAAGAAAACTGCATCCTGACTTACAAGAAAGCGGGGGATCCTTCAGAGGTCAAAATTAAGTGAAAGCAGGCATCTCCACTTAGAGTAAAAGCCAGCCTATTCTCCACCCACTAGCCAGAGGGATTCTTTTAAAATGTAAGTCAAATCATATCAGGTTTTATTGAAACTGCCTAAAACCCTGTGCTGGCTCCCGTCTCACTCCAAATTAAAGCCAAAATCCTCCAAGGGCTTCTAAGGCCCTTTGTGATCAGCCCCTGTCTCATCTCAGATTCTCTCCCTCACCACACTCCCTCCTGCTCATCCCATCACGGTCTTGGCAGCCTCCCTGCAATTCCTCGAGCTCCCCCAGGCATGTTCCTGCCTTAGCACCTTTGCACCGGCTTTTCCTTCTGCCTGGATCACATTTCTTCCAGGAACCACACAGGCTCACTCCTTAACCTCCTTTGCATCTTTGCCTGAAGGTCAACTTCTCAGTGAGGCTTTATGCTTTATTTAATCCTGTCACCTGCCCCTCCCCCTGCTCTTTTCTTTCTTTTATTCAGTACCATTTATTATCTCCTAATTTACTATATAACTTACTTCTTTATTTTATTTGCCTCCCTCCAGCTGGACTGTAAATACGATGAGGACAAGGACTTTGTCTATTTTGTTCATTAGTGTATCCCACACATGTAAAATTATGACTATTCAAATATGTGGTAAATGAATTCATTAACTCAGAGAGAAAACTTAACTCTGGAACTGACTTTCTCTCTGGAAGTGTATGTTGAACCTTTGTGGCATTGATCTTTAGTTTTGATAGCTGTGTTGGTTCCTAGGGGCTCAGTCAGGATGGAGACTCTGATAGGATCCCTTGCAGTAAGCTGGGAACCACCCCCAAAGGTCCATCATCAGTGTAAGGGTAAACCAGAAAACACCTATCCCACAGAAGAGGACAGCAAAAAAACACATGTCTTTGGGATCTTGGTAGTGGTTGGAAGAGGACACAAAACTGAGACTTTACAACCCTAAGCTAGCCTTTTCTTGGGTTTGTTGCCCAAATTTATATTAATTGTGTTGTCTGAAAAACCTCAAGACTAGAATTTATTATATCTTGCAAAAGCAAACACGTCTCTCTGGAGTGGAAATCTTCAGCCTAGACTTTTAAGAATTCTCACAAGTAAAGTGCCAAAGTACATGAGTTAGCAGTCAAAAACCACAAAACACAAAGAAACAGGTCACCATGAGGGAAAGCCAGCAGAAGTAATAAACAGCAGAACCAGACCTGAAATTATTTCATGTATTAGAATTCTCAGATGTTAAAGATAAAACAGAATGTTTACAATGTTTAAAGAAATAAGAAATTGAATGTGACAAAGGGATACTTGTGTGGCTTGGTTGGTTGGGCCTCCAACTCTTGATTTCAGTTTAGGTCATGATTTCAGGGTCATGGGATCAACTCTTCATTGAGCTCTGCATTAGGCTCCACACCCAGTGTGGAGCCTGCTTAAAATTCTCCCCCCCTCTCCTTCTGCCCCTGCTCCCCCACTGTGTGCTCTTTCTTAAAAGAAAAGAAAATGTGAACAAAGAATAAGCAAATATAAAAATATGAACTAGCAGATTTTTTTAAGTGGGCTCCATGCCAACATGGGGCCTCAACTCATAACCCCGAGATCAAGACCTGAGCTGAGATCAAGAGTTGGCTGCTTAAATAGCTGAACTACCCAGGCACCTCTCCAGCAGATTTTTTTTTAAAAGGTTTTATTTATTTATTTATTTGACAGAGAGAGAGACACAGTAAGAGAGGGAACACAATCAGGAAGAGTGGGAGAGGGAGAAGCAGGCTTCCCGCTGAGCAGGGACCCCAATGCAGGGCTTGATCCGGGACCCTGGGATCATGACCTGAGCCAAAGCAGATGCTTAACGACTGAGCACCCCGGCGCCCCACCAGCAAATTTTTAAAAGGATTAAATAGAACTCCTAAAAATGAAAAAATATGAAAATTGAAATAGTGCACAGAGTAAGCAAGCTATTAGAGACAGTTAAAGAGAGAATTAGAGAATGGGAAGATAGAGCTGAAGAACTGATGTCAGTGTAGCACAAAGACAGGGAGATAAAAAAATAAGAAAGGCACAGGAAGTGGCAGACAGAATAAGCACACATCAGACACAATGTCTAATTATAGTTTCAGAGGAGATTGCATGAGGATACAGAAACCCTACCAGTAATCTGAACAGGAAAATTTCAGTATAAAGAATTGTCAACTTTAAAAATGGTTAATTACTAAAAGGGGCAAAAGCAGTTACTGCGGTTAGTAAGAGAGAGTGAACAAGGAAGCAACTTGGAGTAGGGCTCCTCCCTCCAAGGCTGAGGTCGAAACCTTTGAAGAAAGGCCAGGACCATCACAGAGACACACAACCTATCAGTGGCAAAGAAACTTGTCTAAGGGTGCCCACCACAACTGGATCATAGGGGTGGTCTGCTGCTGAGTGGAGGGGAAGCTTGCTGGAGGGTTCAAGGTTCAGTTCAAGGCTGAACTGAGGTGAAGGCTACCAGACTCTCCTATGCTGAGCCATGGAGGCCACACAGAAAGGAGCAGGCTAAAGAGGGAAAGTCTCTTCTTCTTGATATGCCTTACAGTGTCCTTCTAGCAACCTCTGTTGACAAAGCCTAACACAGAGATACCTGGCAAAGAATGTTCAGCTCTAGTACCACAAAGAAGGACAAAGAAGGGTGGATTGGGGACTGAGAGGCCAAAAGTTAATAACTGGCAGAAAGTCAATAGAATGGGAGAAAGGAAGACATGTCTTCAGATTTAGGAAACCCAACAAATCCCACACTTAGACAAATAATAGTGAAACTGAATACTGAAGACAAAAAGAAGATCTTAAAACTAGTGAGGGAAATGAGACAGATAGAAGAATGACAGACTTAGAGCTTTTCTCTATAACAATGGAAAGTGGGAGATACTGGAATAGAAGCTTTAATATACCAACCTAGAATTTTGTATCCAGCAAATTGTTTTTCAAGAATGAGAATGAAATGTAGGCATTTTCAGACAAGCAAATACCGAGAGACAGAGCTTCGCTAACAGAAATTCTAAAGGATATATTTCGGTCATAAGGAAAATGACTCCAGAGGGATGGTCTGTGTTGCAAGAAGGAATGGTGACCAAAGGTAGCTAAATATGTGGGTGTATCCAAAGGATCATTGACTGTCACCACTTCCACCACCAATAACATTTAATTCGTGGGGTTAAAAACAGTATTCAGGGGTGCGTGGGTGGCTCAGTCATTAAGTGTCTGCCTTCGGCTCAGGTCATGATCCTGGGATCCCAGGATCCGGCCCACCTTGGGCTCTTTGCTCAGTGGGGAGACTCCTCCCTCTTCCTCTTCCTGTGCCTGCCACTCCCCCAGCTTATGCTGTCTCTCAAATAAATATATAATATAATGGATAATAGATTTTACATAATAGAAATATATATCTATATAAGTAGATGATATAATTGCCAACATTGAAGGTAATTAAAATGGTTTAGTTTAAGATAATCATATTAAAAATGGGCAGAAGATATGAACAGACACTTCTCCGATGAAGACATACAAATGGCTACCAGACACATGAAAAAATGTTCATCATCACTAGCCATCAGGGAGATTCAAATCAAAACCACATTGAGATACCACCTTACACCAGTTAGAATGGCCAAAATTAGCAAGACAGGAAACAACGTGTGTTGGAGAGGATGTGGAGAAAGGGGAACCCTCTTACACTGTTGGTGGGAATGCAAACTGGTGCAGCCACTTTGGAGAACAGTGTGGAGATTCCTCAGGAAATTAAAAATAGATCTTCCCTATGACCCTGCAATTGCACTGCTGGGTATTTACCCCAAAGATACAGATGTAGTGAAAAGAAGGGCCATCTGTACCCCAATGTTTATAGCAGCAATGGCCACGGTCGCCAAACTGTGGAAAGAACCAAGATGCCCTTCAACGGATGAATGGATAAGGAAGATGTGGTCCATATACACTATGGAGTATTATGCCTCCATCAGAAAGGACGAATACCCAACTTTTGTAGCAACATGGACAAGACTGGAAGAGATTATGCTGAGTGAAATAAGTCAAACAGAGAAAGTCAAGTATCATATGGTTTCACTTATTGGTGGAGCATAACAAATAATATAGAGGACAAGGGTAGATGGAGAGGAGAAGGGAGTTGAGGGAAATTGGAAGGGGAGGTGAACCATGAGAGACTATGGACTCTGAAAAACAACCTGAGGGTTTTGAAGGGGCGGGGTGGGAGGGTGGGGGAACCAGGTGGTGGGTATTAGGGAGGGCACAGATTGCATGGAGCACTGGGTGTGGTGAAAAAACAATGAATACTGTTACGCTGAAAATAAATAAAAAATTAAAAAAATGGTTTAGTTTAGACACCAGCATTTAAAAAATAGACAAAAAATATAGTTGAGAGCACAGGAAAACCCCATATATATCTGGAAACTTGATTTTCGACAGGGCTTGCCAAACAGACCACTGGGGATTGTTTAATATATAATGCCGGGGCACCTGATTGTCCTAATGCAAAAGATGAAATGAATCCCCATCTCAATGCACATGTGAATATAAATCCCAGAAATCCATATAGGAGAATATCTGTTTGACCCTGAAACAGGGAAGAAGAATAAAGAATCTCTTACAAACCAAAAAAGGAAAAGACTGATGTTTGTCTACATTAAAACAAAGCACTTTTGTTCATCTGCTAGTGAAAGGAAAGAGGCAATCACACCCTCGGAGAAAATATGGAAACACATGTACAACTGGATAAGAAATCAGTACACAGAATTTATGAAGGATTCTTTTTTAAAATATATATATATTTTTTGTTTGAGAGAGAGAGAGCGCGCACACACCGGAGGAGAGTTCGAGGGAGGAGCAGACTCCCAGAAGAGCAGAAAGCCCGATGTGGGACTTGATTCCAGAACCCTGAGATCATGACCTGAGCAAAAAGCTCAGATTCTCAACTGACTGAGCCACCCAGGCACCCCTCTATGAAGGGTTCTTACACAAGATTCTTAAGAAAATAAGAAGAAAATCAGTAAAAAATAGAAAGCAATAGAAACATAGACAAAAGGCTTTAGTAGGCAGTTCACAGAAGAAGAAATCCAAATAGAAAATGAAAAAGTGCTCAACCTCTTTGGTAATCAAGGAAACACAAATTCAAATGAAAAGGAGACATAATTTTCCACTGACTAGATTAGAAAAAAATTAAAGGCATGACAATATCAAGAGCTGGTGAGGGTATAGAGTAGTTGGATCTCTTAGACACTGACAGGTAGGAGCTGGTGTTTCTATTTTGGGAAACCAGTTGGCATTATTCATATAAAGTTAGACATGTGTGTACCCTACCTTCCAGCAAGTTCTTAGATATGTGTTGTAAAGAAACTCTTGGCATGTGTATTTGAGGAAATACATAAGAGTGTTCACAAGAGAAAATTTTTTAGTATAAAACATTGGAATCAACATTAACGTTTGTTGGCAGGGTAATAGATAAATAAATTACAGTGTATTCCACATAATGAATTTGATGCAGCATATTGTGAATTATGGCTACATATTTCAGTTGGATGAATCTTGGGAATGTGCGTTTCAACAATAAAAAAAGCAAGTTGCAGAGATTATGTACTCTACGGTTTCATTTTACATAAATTTCAGAACCGTACTAAATACTGTGCCAAACAGAACAGGAAGAGTAATGAAAACAAAATCCAGGATAACGGGTACCTCTGGAAGGGTTAGGGAAGTAGCATGTCACTGGGGTGGGGCCACATGGGGGTTTCAAAGATCTTGGAAATTTTATATTTATTTAGCTGGTGGTGGGTACATAGATATTCATTTGATTGTTATTCTTTATATCTTACATGTACAGAATTTTTTGTAGGAATTAAATATTTAACAAAAATTGAGTCTGTCATTATTACTTATTATATTCTTTGATAGGCTCACATTTATTCTTTTATCATGCCACTTCTAACATTCAGAAAAATATCTTGGGGATTTTAATTAGTAGTAGCCTACTTAATCTATTTATTAAATTGGGGAGCATTCTCTTTTTTGCTTTATTAACATTTTCCAGCTGGGAGAGGTAGAGCTCTTGTATTTTATTTCTCTCATTAAGGTTTTATTATTCTCTTTGAATAAGTTATTGTGGCTCAAGTACATCCAAGAATTTAATAACATAATGCTTTCATTACTATTGTGAGTGGAAACATTTCCCTGTGTTTCTGAGCTGAGACAATGGCTTGCATGCTGAGACACTGATTTCCCCCCAAAACTACCCATTCCCTTTGGATTTTCCAGGTAGGCAAACAAGTCATCTGCATTTTATATATTTTTTTCACTTCCTATATATTATACTTCTTCATTTCTTTTTTCCCCGCCAGTAGCTATTGCCCACAGAAACATGATATATAAAGTAGGAATGGTGACAGAAAGCATCAGACTTGGAAGTCAGAAGACATGGGTTCGAGTCCCGACTTTACCATAGAGTAGCCGAGTAACTTTAGGCAAGTTAACTTAATCTCCCTGAGCCTGTTTCTCCCGTTTCTTCATTGGGAAAATGAAAGGTTGAACTTAATTACTAAGGTTGGTTCTGGTTCTGAAATGAGGCCGTTCTAATGCATTTCCATTAAGTTGGACTTGCTCTTCATCTTAAATATTAGTCTCTCTGCATTGCAGGGTTTGACTTTGTAGTTTTAATCAAGAATAGATGCTATAGGCTACGGAGTGTTATCTTCACACATACCGAGAAAATGAGATTTGAATTGTAGATTCCTCTTTGCCATATTATGATGAAGCCAGTGGTCGCCTTGTTCACATTGTTCCTGTCTTCCAGAGAGAGGTAAATTGTCTGTATTGCTCCACATAGAGGAAAATCACTGAAGGTGATTCTTTGGCTACGAGGGCAGATTGGGTTAGTTACGGTTTCATTTTAGATTTTCCTGTATGTTCACAAGTTAAATTCTGACCATATGTTTTTGTTCTCCCCCCCCCCCTTGTGTGTGCTGCCTTTGTTCATTCCATTTTTTTGTTTTTAAAATATTCTTGTGCTCTTTATGTAGAATAGAGGTTATTGATTTATTCTTTAAAAGTTGGGGAATTATTTAAGGACTCCATCAGGGCCAGAAGATATTTTAAATGTTTTACCTTGTTTCTTGCGTGGATCCACTCACTTAGTGGGCCTCTTTGAGGAGGGCACCCAGTTGGGTGCAGCTGGACGGCCCCTTGCCTGGGACCACTCGGAGTTCTGCTACTAACTCCCTCCAGAACCTATAACAGGTCACTTCTGTTCTCTGACTTTTCTCATCTGTAAAATGGGGACTGCAGCTGCCGCCCAGATGGGGTGTGAGGCAATGGTGGGGGTGCTCTGTAAACTCCCTGCCCTCTCTCTGGGAGGGGCCTGATAGATTGGGCAGCTTGTATTTTTACAGGTGTTTGTCCGTTTCCACTCAGTTTCCAGACTCATAAAAAGAGCTAAGACTTAACAAGCCTGTTGCCACATGCCTTTAGAATATTTATTTTGCAGATTTTTTTTTTTTTTTGGTTTCCTTTTTTCTTAAAGACAGGGGAGGGGGAGGAGACTTTAAAGATGTATTTATTTATTTATGTCAGAGACAGAGTGCACACAAGCAGGGGGAGCGACAGGCAGAGGGAGAAACAGGCTCCCCCCGAGTAAGGAGCCCAATAGGGACTTGATCCCAGGACCCTGAGATTCAGACCTGAACTGAAGGCAGACGTTTAACTGACTGAGCCATCCAGGCATCCCAAGGCGGGGCTTTGAGTAGCAAAAGGGTAGCTTTGCATTATTTCCTGTGAAGTTAAAATTTTTTTATTTATATCACTAATAAGAAGAGAACTCTTATTGTAACACAAGGGTGTCTTTTCTTCTTATTTTATTGTGAAAAAACTTTGGAACCTCTTTCCTCAGGATCCTCATGGATTCATTTATACAGCATTTCCTCCCCAAAGCTTTAAAAGTTAGCTTAATGCTTTTCAAGAAGTGGAGCTAAGGGAAATAATTCAGAGCAACTGAGATTAATTTTACTTAGTAACAGAAAGCTCATAAACAAGAATGTTAAGTTATATGAACAAGGATATATTTGTCTCCCTTTTCTAGAATATATACTTCCCAGCCCCAAGATTGAAGCCTGGCATGCAGTAGGTGCTCAAAAAGTATTTGTTGAATGGCTCAATTAATGAATATGGATAGCTTGAATTTTTGACTTTAATATGTGCATGCTTTTCTTTACTAATGAGACTAATGGCTTATTAGCTTCTTATCATACACATGAATATTTTTTCTGCTTATGCAACCTGTGGCTTTTCTTTCTCAATTTTACTCGCTCCTGCGGCTGGCTATGGTATTGTAATACTTTTTCTTTTTCCCCTGTCGGTCTTCTCCACTACCTCCTTCTAGACTCTTCAGATGGCTTCCATTAATCTCTTCTTCCTTTCTTCCTCCCTCCCTTTTTTTCTTTCTTTCTTCTGGTTCTTTTTCTTTCTCATCACTCATGTATTTCCTTTTCATTCATTCATTCATTCATTTAAAAGGTATTATTCAAAAAAGCACCTACTCTATGCCAGACTGCTAGGAACAGGGGAGATGGGGGTGAACGAAATGGTCATGATCTCTGGGGTCATGGAATTTAGAGTCTGACAGGGAAGACAGGCCTGAACAGATACATTTCACAAATACCTAATTATAAATTATGACAAATGCTATGAAGGCTAAGCTTGTTGGGGGGAGCGTGGAGCCTTAGGAAAGTCTTTCATGAAGCCGTTGTAGCTGAGATCTAAAGGAAAATTAGGAGTTGGCAGGGTTGGGGCCTCAGGGAAGAGCAGGGGGAGGGCTAGGGTTGGGGGAAGGGAAGTGAGGTTTCCCTAGAAGCCCAGAGCAACTGGCTTAATGGAACACGGTAGCGCAGCGGGATGAGGGGACTCAATGGCACAGTCAGGGCTTTCTCATATCCGTCTTTCGGTCAGGACTCCTCCTCTAGGACCTGCCTGGCAGAATCTCACACTGTGACAAATTGCACTGGTTGTCGGCAAGTGGTCTGTGTTACAGATTGCTTTTCTGCATTTTTAAGTCATCTAAAAAAAAAATTTAATTTTATGTCATCGGTAGTTCTGTCTTTGGGCAAGTCACATAACCTCTTAGAGCCTCGGTTTTCCAGAAATGGGAGGAGTTTTGTCTACCCCTTGGGGTCCTCTGTGACCTCTGCTGGGTCGCCCTGTGATTACCTGTTGGAGGCCCATCTTCCTCCCCAAACTGAGAGCTGAGGGTGGGGGAAGGTCTAACTCACCTGTGTGCTCCTGGCTCCTGTGACAGGGCCTGGCATGGAATGAGGGCATCTGGGAGACCTTCACAGAAGAGGAAGCCCCAGGGCTGAGCCCGGAGGCCAAGCTGAATTTGAGGGAGGGGGAAGGGCTGGAGAGATGTGGACAGACCCCAGGTCTGGAAAGTGGCAGATAGGTCCGTGAGGACCAAAGCAGAGAGGAAGTAATGATAACAACGATAATGATAGCGCTATCTCACTGGCCCCTTGTTGCATGCCAGACACTGGTCTAAACGCCCTACATACCCTCGTTTATCCTTTCAGTGACCCTATGAGTTAGGTACTATAATTATTTCCATTTTACAAAGGAGCTTACCGAGGTTCGGAGGGATTAAGTACCTTGCCCAAGGTCACATATCTAGTAAGTGTTGGAGCCTGGATTGAAGACCAGGCATTGTGGCTTCAGAATGTACAAGGCAATGAATGCAAAGAAGGAGGAGGGGCTTAAATGCCAGGCTAGAAGGCCCCTTCAGTCTTTATTGTACTGGTTATGGGAGCCATGGAAAGCTTTTGAGGGAGGGAGTGCTCAGGCTGTGCTCAGGGTGCCAAGGAAAGCTGAACGTGACTGTGCCTCTCTCCTGCAGAAATCATCCGCGGATCAGCCCCTGTACAGCAGCAGCCTGTGGGGCCCTGTGGCCGACGGCCAGGACTGTGTGGCGGAGGGCCTGTGGCTGCCGCAACTACACGTAGGGGACTGGCTGGTCTTTGAGAACATGGGCGCCTACACCGTGGGCATGGCTTCCCTCCTCGGGGAGACCCAGACCTGCCGAGTCACCTATGCCATGTCCCGGGTGGCCTGGTAAGGGGGCCCTGCTGAGAAGGCAGTGGGGGAAGAGAAGGGAGCAGGTGGGGAACGAGAAATCTGAGACCTGAGACTGGTTTCCACGTAATCCAGTTTGACGTGTAGCTCTTGGCTATTGATTCCAAGGGAGGCCTGCGCTTGGCACCTGGCCGTGGCCATGAGAGAGACAGAGCTTCCCTTGAGCAGCTCAGCACCCTGTGAGAGACACAGAGCAGCAGACGGGCCTCCTGATAATACGGGGGCCGGGGCGGCGGCGGGGGCGGGGGGGGGGCGGTGCGCCGAGGTCGGGCTGTGGAACCGGAGAGCCCTCCCTGATGCCCAGACTGACCTCCCAGAGGAAGGAAGATATGGGAGTCAGCCAGCAGGGGGCAGCAGGGGGCTCCAGGCAGAAGGAACAGAGAGTGAGCGTGCTGCCTTCAAGAAACCACCTGAGGTTGGTTGTGGCTGGAGAGGGAGCAGGGCTGGATCCACGAAGGGCCCTGAAAGCAGAGTGAAGGGCTTTGAGCTGTGGGAATCATGGACTGATATGAAGCAAGGGAGAGACGTGGTCTGGTTTGGATTTTAGAAAGAGCACTCTGGCTACTGGGGGGCACTAAGGGAGGACCGGGGCAGATGTGGATTGAGCAGACTAGTTGGGTGGCTGTTCTGTGGCCTGGGAAAGACTTGCCTGCTGACTGAGCCTCCTTAGGAAATGCACACCACACTCCCCCTGCTTGCCTGACTGGGCCGGTGCTGGGATCCAGTGAGGCAAGAGGGGCACGAGCCCTACAGAAGTCACGTTTGTTGAACCCTCCTGTCAGGCCTCTCCTCTCCACTGCACAGAACCAGTGCTATCACAAAGAGGGAGGTTTGGTCAGTGGTGAGGGGACTGCTGTGGGAGTGGGGAGGGACAGAGCGGTCAGAGGGCCTTTCATGCTGGGCCTCAGGAGTGAGTGCAGCCTGTGCTCTGGGGGACATGCTGGATGCTGGAGCACCCCGCCCCCCAACAGTGTTACCAACCCCCAGCCCTCACGGGGCTCAGTCTCAATGGCACATTTCATTCATCCAGTCAACAGACCTTTGTTGTATCTGCTCCCCCCAGGGACAGAGGTTTGGGCCAATGCAGCTGTTGTGACATCAGGGGTATTGTGACAAGGCTTGAAAACTTAAAAAGCCAACCACACAGGGCTCCTTATCCCATCCCTGCTCCATCATAGCAAACACTGGGAGATGGGGTGCAGGAAATCCCTTTATTCTTTGCTAGAAACAAAACATTTTTATGTATTAAACTGGCTGTGCCAGAAAGTATCAAAGGAGCCCCACCCAGACATCCTGCTTTAGAGCCTGGCTCTGTGCCGAGTCCCAGGGCGGTGAGAGCACCTGAGCCAGCGTGGTGACCTGCACACACAGACGCTGGTGCAGAAGCAGGAAGGTCACTCGGGAGCGAGGGACAGCAGGGTGGCGGGATGGTCAGGGCTAGGAGTTAGCCAGGTGCGGGAAGGCAGATGGGGGGTTGATGGTCCGGGCTGAGAGATGTGGGGGTTTGAGTCCAGTGCCGTCAAAGAACTGAAAATAGTTGCATGTGGCTGGAGTGGCCTGTGCAGAAGACTGGATGGCGAAGGACCCTGGAAACCCAGGTTGGACTTGATCTCAAAGGCAGTAGGGAGTCTGTCATGGGTGCCTTTTAAGAAACTGGACCAACCCATTTTGAGAAATAAGGAGATAGACAGAGGGGACTTGGCTGGGGAGACTCCCGCTGGAAAGAAGAGCCTGGCCACTGACTTCCTGTTGAAGTGAACACATCAGCAAAGAGGGAGGCCTCCCTGCAGGTGGGAGACTGGGCTGGACAGGGCCTGAGAGCAGACCGAAGCTGCTGGTGGCTCAAGGGCAGGAATGAGCCTCCTGGAGAACTGAATTGTCTGGGTTAGAATTGTCTGGAGGAGGCAGGAGCAGACCGGCTAGAGACGGTGGTGGCCCTGGGAGATGGGTACCCACCAGGAGGTTCAGAAGCTGGGCTCGGCAGGGATGGATTCGGCAAGGAACAAGATTCCAGACTTATGGCTGAGCAGCTGGTCAGACGGTGGGGCCATTTATCAACCTGGGTAGGTAGGTTTGTAGGATTTTTTGAGGGGGGCCAGAGATTATTTTTTTTTAAAGTCCTAAGCCTGGGGTATAAAGAGTGTGGGCTTTGGACGGAGAGTTGTGTCGAATCCTAGTTCTCCCACCTTCTAGGGATGTGACCTTATGCAGGTCACTTCTCTCCTGGCCTCAATTTCCTCATTGGTAAAATGGGGATGATAATGCTGCCCTTATGCGGTTTGGGGGAGGACACAATTAGATGCTCTAAGAAAGGTGCCTGGCACAATATGTGGCCTGTAGTAAGTACCCAGTAAATGTGGGTCCCATTTCCCTTGTGGAGGTGGGCCACAGGGGAGAAGAGAGCGCTGGGGGAAGAAGTCAGCAGACCAACCCCCATTCCTGCCCGAGGCTGGGCTCTGGGGCCAGGGGGGAACCTTATATACAGAGGGGGCTGGCTCTTCTGATGCCGGGGTCTTCTCAGGAGACCCTGGCCTGTGGGCCCCATGCTGGCTGCCTCCAGTGCCCCTCTCTCGCCCACAGGGAAGCGCTTCGAGGGCAGCTGCTGCCTACAGAGCAGGATGAGGACACCGAGGGCATGTGCAAGCCTTTGTCCTGTGGCTGGGAGATCACAGACACCTTGTGCGTGGGCCCTGTCTTCACCCCGGCGAGCATCATGTGAGCGGACCCCGTTTCCCCCCGAAGAACTCCAGCGGGGCCACAGAGATGCCTCTGGGAGACGTGAGGAAAGCAGCAAGCAGGGGCACCCTTTGGCCAGGACTCTGGTGCTCGCTCTGCTTCCCCCCACGCTCCGCCTGTAGTGTTTCTGCCCTGTAAATAGGACCAGTCTTACACTCGCTGTAGTTCAAGTATGCAACATAAATCCTGTCCCTTCCAGCTGTGTCTGCCTCCTCTGCAGTGCAAGGGGCCTGGTCAGCCAGGTTGTGGGGGTGTTCTCGGGGTCTCCCTTGGTCTCCTTCCCACCTTTGTAAATATGAAGCAAATAAATATTTAGGTTTTTTTTTTTTTTAAATACTCCAGTGGAATCTAGCAACTCAATTCACAAAGCAGCTTGGGCGAGGCCAGGGCCAAGACTTTCCCACCCAATACGGATGACCCCATGCCCTCTGCTTCAGTCCTGACCCAGCTGTGGTGTGGGCATGGTCTGGGTCTCCCATGGCACCTGGCTTCTCTGACTCACCTCTGTGCTCTGCAGCGGCTGCCATGCCTGGTGTCATGAGGAAGAGTGAGGTGTCAGGGGTTGAGGCAGGGGTCAGAGCTGCCATCCTTTGGCCCTGGAGCTGTAGCTCCCCACTGGTTGAGGGGCCTCTATGGAACCCAAGACCCAGCCTAAGGCCTGGCCCAATGTGGGGGCAAAGAGCAAAGAGATGGGTGTCAGAGATGTTCTGAAGAGACCCTGCACCCTTACCGTCCTTGCAGGTATGTAAGGCAGTAAGAGTAATGCAGAAATGGGGAGGCTGGTTTTGCTTATCCAGGCAAGAACTACCAGAGCAGGGCTGGCCACAGAGCACAGAGGGGCCTGATACTGATGTCTCCTCAACTGGAAGTTCAATGTCACTGCTGGGGTCCCAGGCAATGCACCTGGGGGGAGTGAGCTGCTTAGCAAAGGAGATCAGATTTTAGAGTTCCCCTAGCTGCTACAGGGGACCTGAAAGATTTTTCTTCTGTAATTAAGAAAAACTGAAATATAAAACTCACATGCCTTAAAACCCACCCTTTCCAAGTACAGAATTCATGGTTTTTAGTATACTGAGTCTGTACAACCATCACTACGGTCCAATCCCATGTTCATTACCTTGAAGAGGAAGCCTGTGCCCATTAGCATTCACGCCTCACTTCCCCCTTCCCCCAGGTCCTGGCAGTCACTACTCTACTGCCCATCGCTGTGGATTGGGCTGTTCTGGACATATCATTATGAATGTTTGATACCCTCACTTGAGTTTCTGTCTGGGTAGGCCTGGTACATGAGGTTTTTTCCCACACTGCCAAGCAATTCTCCGACACCAGCTGGGTGTCCCTCAGTTCAACTGGATTCTGACACTATCTGCCAGAGACAGCTTTAGATCCCTCAGGTCAGGGGCTCAGTCCTATAAGACCGCCCCACTTTCCCCCTACTTCAGACCCTGATCTCCAAGTCCAGGTCGTGACCTGTGTTTGGACCAATGGGCTATAGATTGGAGGTTCCAATAACCCGCTTCCTTGGGTTTAATGAATTTGCTAGAGTGACTCATGGAACTCAGGGCAACCCCTTCCTTACTATGTTCCTGTTTTATGATGAAAGGATGTAACTCAAAAGAGCCAGAGAAAGAGCTGCACGGAGCAAGCCCTGGAGACGGTGCAGAGCTCCAGTGCCCTCTCCAAGCATCAGTCTCCCAGCATCCCCATGTGATCACCAGCCTGGAGGCTCCCCAAACCCTGTCCTGTGCGGCTTTTATGGAGGCTTCATTACCTAGGCAGGACTGATTAGATCATTGGCATTGGCGACTGAACTCGATCTCCAGCCTCCTTCCCTCCCCAGAGTTGGAGGGTAGGATGTAACAAAAGACACCTTTGTCACCCTCGTCACTTGGGAAATTTTAGGAACTCCGTGCCAGGAATGGGGATGAAAACAAAGCACACATCTGTTATTGAAAGTCAGGATATCATACCTGGTCCACCCGTTTTAGCGTCTCAGCCAGTCCTGGGTCCTGCGTTTAGCTCTGAGGTCCCCTCACAAGGCAACATGTTCTGAGTGAACTGGGTGCTTGTCAAAATCAGAGATGCCTTTTCTGGGCTGAGCCTAGTTTGTGGTACTTTGACAATAAGCAGGCTGAAAGGTCAGGACCCCAAGAGATGCAGGGACCAAGCAGCTAGGGTCCCTGTATTGCCCGCTGGTTCTCCACGCACCACCAGGTTTTGCATCTTACCATGCCAGGCTCTGGCCTCGTGCGTGAGGCTGTTTCGAAGACTTCTCATGTTTTGATGCCTTTTTGATGCCAAGCAGATCCGGACCGACCCGCTCATGCTTGTTTGGTGGAGAGGGAAAGAGGGCAGACACAGGTTCTGCCGGAACTGGCCATCTGCTTCCAAAGGCAGCAGATGTGCTGCTAAGAGCGCTGGCTGCAGGGAGATCCAGGCATAACTCATTGCCTTGTCCACGACCAGTTCGCTGGGGAGAGGCTTCTGTGGCTTTTTTTTTTTTTTTTTAGAGAGAGAGATCACAAGTAGGCAGAGAAGCAGGCAGAGAGAGGGGGAAGCAGGCTCCCTGCCGAGCAGAGAGCCCGATGTGGGGCTCGATCCCAGGACCCCGAGACCATGACCCGAGCCGAAGGCAGAGGCTTAAACCACTGAGCCACCCAGGCGCCCCAAGGCTTCTGTGGCTTTTAAAGTGACAGCAGCTGGCACAGATTTGGAACAGATTTCTCACTGGAGCCTTTCAAATGTTTCACGTTCCATTTGCAGCAAGAGTGTGAAATTTATACTTTTCTGAGAAACACAGAAGTTGCTGTAACTTGCTTGAGAATAATAAACAGTCATTTCAGTTGGTTTGGTTTGTCATTTCCATCTTTTTGTGAGGGGAAGGGTATTAAACAGGTGGAGGATGTTAAGGCCCTCAGGCCTCTACAGGGGAATCTGACCTGGGGTCCCTGGAGCCCAGGCTGCACAGGCATTTGCCTCCCTAAGCAGCCACTGGCAGTGAATTTGAATGCCATGCTGGCTGCCCCAGAGGTCACTTTCCTGTCGGCCTCTGCCAGACCCATCCTGCCCTGGGACCTCACCTAAGGGACACCCTCCTCTCAACACCTCCCCACAACCCATCTGTGCCTCCTGAGGCTGCTCCTGTGGACCCACCTGCTCACTCTGGGAGGTTCACGGACCTGCTCCTGCCACTCCCAGGCCACGCTGCCACCCCTCTCACCCAGGGACTCGCCCCCTCCTGCCCCTCCGCCGTCCACTCTGCTCAGAGATGGATCCAGTCACTGCCAGGATTGCCATTTCATCGAGAATAACATTTAAAGTTCTCATCCAACTACTTCTCTGACTCCCTCTCCTCCTCCCTTACTCACTCCTCCCCAGACATTCCTTGAACACGCCATACATCGCACCCATGCTGGGCCTGCACTTGCTGCCTCCCCTCTCTGACATGACCTTCCCAGGTTATCGGTGGGGCTCACTCCAAGATCTCCTCAAATGTTTTCTCCAGGCAAAGGCTTCTCTGATCAGTCTTTAGAAAACGGCACTTTCCAGGCTCTCTCTCCTCCCTTAACTGGTTCTCTTCTTACCTATCCGCACTCACCACACTCCATTACATGTTCTTCTGCGCATCATCTGTCAGCCCCTCCAGAATGTGAGCTTGGCACCTGGAACTTAGTTTTTTTCACTGCTAGGTCTTCATTACTCAGAACAGAGTAGGTGCTCCAAAAGCATCTGTCAAATGGACAAGCGAATGAGTCTAGCATCTGACCTGTCTGAAGCTGTTTCTTCCTTTGTAAAGTGGGGTTGCTAAATATATTCCCCTCAGAGGGCTATTGGCATAAAGTACTCAGCTCAGGGCCTGGAATATTATTAGGTGCTAAGTAAATGATGTTGAAAGGTAATTCCTTGAACATTTACAGTGGCCGTGGCCTGTAGTAGACGCTGGTGATGCAGAGCTGAGTCCTCAAGGATCTCACGGTGCAGTGGGGTCATAAAGGACCCTGAATGAGAATAAGGACTCTGACCTTAATTCTGTAGGCAACAGGGAGCCCCACAGGCTTCTGGAATAGAAACATGACACTATCTTTGAGAAGATAATTTGAAGTATACTCCAAAAGAGGCAGAAGGAGAAGAGCTGGTGGGCTAGTGATAGCATGTACTTCCTTCCCCCCACCCCGGCATGGTTAAGGTGGGCCCCGCCAGGGAGCCTTATGGAGGTCCCAGCAATTCAAGTTGTCATCTCTGTCTATGCCTGTTCTGGAGAGACACTGTGGCTCTCTGGGTGTCATCCCTCCCTTTGGAAGCCCACCTGCCCAGGTCAGCTCATGCAGTTGTAAAGGGACCACAGGGAAGGCAACAGGATGGGAGTTCCCACTCAACACTTTGCTCCCATTTAAATCCTCTTCCTGGCACTTCTGAGATGAGCAGCTTAACCTGTGTAGATTCAACCAGCAAAATTATCCAATATAGCCTCCTAGCAGTCAGAGGGATCTTACTGAAACCTGACCCTGATCTTGTCAGTCCTCCGCTGAAAGCCCTTCGGTTGATTCCCACTGTGATGACAATAAAAGCGAAATTGCCTGAGACCTCTGCCCATCTCTCCAATCTCAGCTCATGCCATTCTGCTCTCACCATGCTCCAGGCTACTGCCCTCTTTTCAGTTCCTCCCATTTACAGAGTTCTTTCCTGTCTCTAGGCCTCTGCCCTTGCTTTCTCTCTGCTTCTCCTGGGCTGACTTATTCTCATTTTGAAGGGTCAGCTTAAATGTCACATTCTCAGGAAGGCCTCTTCTAAATACCCTTAACAAGGCAGCCCACCATCTATGTTAGGTGGAGTCACATTTTATAGGAATTAGATCATTGAAGGCATTGAGATAAGAAATGCATCAAGATTATCCCTGAGAGTCCTTAGAGCCCCAAATAGCTCCAATCTCTGTCACCCCTTCAGGTCTTTGCTCAAATGTCACCTTCTCAGTGAAGCCTTCCTGACCACCAGTCTTTAAAACAAACACTCCCACCCCAGCATTTCATAACCCCTTTGTTCCTTTACTCTTCTCCCTCTGCCAACCCCCGCCCCATAGCTCACCATCTGACATACTATGTATTTTATTTAGAATTAAGCTCTAAAAGGCAGAGATTTGTTCACTGCCTGTCCTCAGTGCCTAGACTTTGCTCTATACATAGCTGTTCCACAAGTAACTGTTGAATGAAGGAATCCTTCAGGTCTCAGCTTAGGTCTCTCCCTTTCGGCTAGGTAATGCTTCTTTAAGCATTCACAGTCTCCTTTATCTATCTATCCCTATTAAAAAACTGTTGAGGGACATCTGGGTGGCTCAGGCGGTTAAACATCTGCCTTTCGCTCAGGTCATGGTCCCAGGGTCCTGGGATGGAGTCCCCATCCGGCTCCTTGCTCAGCAGGGAGCCTGCCTCTCTTCCTTTCTCTGACAAATAAAATGATTTTAAAAACCCCAACAAACAGAACTGTTGATCACAAGGTAATTTTCTCTGCATTTGTTAATCTCACAAAGACAGGGAGCTTCTCCTGCCAGTGTCACCTGGAGCCTGGGTTTATGCTTGGTAGAGTAGGTGCTTAGTGTCTTTTGAATAAACTAGTCTTGGAGGGCGAAGGGAGAAGGGTGGGCATCTGGCCCCTTCAGCTCAGCTTCAGAGCAGCAGCCTGGACCCGCAGAGTGCCGACCACGTACTGGCACGGGCTGGGGGTCCTGCAGGCCACCTCAGCATCGCACGCAGCCGGAGTGAGGGCAACACACGGGTGAGCCTTAGCAGAGAACGCATACAGGACGCCTCCGTAGCTATTTCTACTCTTCCACTCAGCTGGGTGACCCTGGCCAAGTCCTGCCGGATAGATGTGGATTCAGACAAACGACGGACATTTTTTTTTTTTTAAAGGAAACGTTACGTCCAGACAATATGTGGGCTATTCTTAGAGCCGTTACTTGCGGTTTACCTGAAATTCAGCTCTAACTGGGCTTCCTGCATTGTATTTGCTAACGCTGGTAACCTGACCCTGCCTGTCTCTGGGTTTCGTTTTCCCCATCTGTGAAACGGGGCTATTTCTGCAAGACCGGCCTCGAGGGGCTCCCCAAGGCGGAGCAACGGCCCCCCGACCGCCCCGCCCCCGGCGCCGTCCGTCTGCTGAGTCGTGTGCGAGCGCGCTGGTTTCGGGAGAGTTTCTCGCCGAGTGAATACATGCAAGACCCTTCCTCCCGGAGCTCGGTTTTCTCACTGAACAAAGTATGGGCGGAAACCATTCTCTCCGCCACGGCCTCATCAAACCTCAAACGCGCGGCTTCCAGGCCGCTGCGGCCGCGGATTTCCGGTAGCGTGACGTCTCTTCCGTGCCAGAGAGCCTCCTCGACTTCGAGCCCTGCGCTCTCGTGCTCTCTGCCGGCCCGGAGGAGGAACTGACTTTACCAAACGGAAGAGAGAGCGGAGTCCATTGGTTGAAAGACGGATGCCGCTACCAGTCTCCACCAATGGACAACCGAACCCTCGTCGTAGGCGGCGCTCCCACAGGAAAGGGGTCAGCCCGGGACGAAAGCGGCGTGGGAAGGCGACGACCGGGTCTCCGCCGGGCGAGAAAGGGTCGAAGTGACACCGGAAGTGGGCTTGTTACCCACCCGCTACTTCCGCCTCACTTACAAAGCGGGAGGATCCTAGGGGAAAGGAGCCGATTGTCGTAGGGCGCTGGGACGCTCGGCTCAGGTGTCCGCCCTGCCCATCCGTTTCATGTCTGAGAGACAACTGATGAGTTCACGCAGAAAATCAGGGACTTTGAACGCATTCTTGACCTGGAGGACAAGCTGTTTTTACGTTTTAAAATAATAAAGATTTCTGAGTTCTGACTGTGTGACTTGCCCTGCTCTTCCCCCCGCCCCCCACTCGCTTTATTTCATTTAATCCGCACAAGCCTGTGAAGTTATTTTGACGGATTCCCCCCCCTCACTGCCTGTATTGGAATCCTGGTTCTGTTGTTCTTGCCCGTTTCCTGGGGCAAGTTCCGATTTTTTGCCACGGTTTCTGCGTCTGTGAAATGGAATAGTTGCACTTATTTTATACGGTTGTTAACGAACATTTAAAGCACTTAAAACTCCATCTGACTTGCTAATATAGCAACTCCTTAGGTTACTTCAATTTACGAGTTAGGAGACTAAGGCTTCGATAGGAAGGAGCTTGGCCAGAACAGATAGTATTCCCTGAAGGCAGACTGGGAAGCCTCTCGGCCTGCCCTGGGGGAAACTCTCAATCCTATTCACCCAGCTCTGTGGAAGCTTGCGGGGACCACAATTGCTTTTACAGTAGCCTACGTATCTAGTAGGACCCTATTACCAAATTGCTGCTCTCTGGGCGTTTTAATAACGTCAATTAAGATGGTGAAGTTCAATAACTTGTTCTGTACATCTCCAATTAAGAGGGTGAGGCTCCAAGATCCATCTGCTAAATCCCATTAATATGAAAATCAGCGAAATGAACTTCTGGTAGCGCCTGGGTGGCTAAATCGGTTAAGCCGCTGCCTTTAGCTCTGGTCATGACCTTGGGTTCCTGGGATTGAACCCCACAGTGGGCTCCCTGCCAGCTGGGAGTCTGCTTTTCCCTCTCCCTCTGTCCCTCCCTTTGCTCGCTCTCTCTCTTAAATAAAATAAATAAATAAATAACATCTTTTTAAAAAATGACCTTCTGAACATGTTAAGTTTAAGATCATGTGAGATGTATGAATGGGGATAATAATGATTAGGTGTGGTAGGTGCTGTTAGTGGAAAGCGCGGGATGCCCAGGGTGGTCTGATTAGGGATAGATGTAACTGCCTGCTAAGGTTAGGACAGAAGCAGTGGGCTTTGATGGATGGGTAGGAGCTGGCCAGGTAGAAAAGTCAAGGGAGGTTGAGGGGAGCATTCCAGACCAGGGAAATGGTGTGTACAAAGGAATAATGGTGTGATAATTTAGAGTCCTTTCTTGGGAACTGGAGTACTGGATGGAGGATGAGATGCAATGGAGGTCGGGGCATATTATGAAGCTTATGTCCTTGAGGTACCAGCAAGTTCACAGAAGTTACTGAGCAGGAGACAGAAACGGTCAGCTATGTACTTCACATGGCTCCTTAGGAGGCAGTGAAGAGGATGTGGTAGGCAGTCTCTAAGATGTCACCAATGATCCTGAACTCCAGTATTCACAACCTGGTGAGATTCCCTTCCCT
Source organism: Martes martes (assembly GCF_963455335.1). Lineage (NCBI taxonomy): Eukaryota > Metazoa > Chordata > Mammalia > Carnivora > Mustelidae > Martes > Martes martes. The sequence goes on along the minus strand of NC_137891.1, from coordinate 166,878,688 downwards.
AAAGTATGGACTGTGTTTATTGATTCCATGACTGTGTTTATTGATTCTATTTTATTCTAATGAATAAAATGGGTTAGAAGCGATGGATCATTATTTCTGAGATTAGATTGCAAAAATTATGGCTTTTGTCTTGGGTACTCTCTTTTTCTCTCTTTCACTTGTTCTTAGGGAAGACATATATCATGGTATGAGCTGTCCTGTAGAGAGGTCTATGTATCAAAGAACCGATGTCTTTGTCCAATAGCTAGCAAGGAATTGAGGACTTCTAATAGTCATGTGAGTGAACTTGGAGGTGGATCTGCCCTCAGGCAGGCCTTGGAATGATTTTGGCCATGGCCAACACCTGATGGCATTCATGTGACAGACCCTGAACCAGAGGTACCCATCTAAGCCACTACCAGGTTTCCAACCCAAAGAAACTGTGGGATAATATGCTTGTGGTTTTAAGTTTTAATGAAATTTTAAAGTAATTTGTTATGCAGCAATAGCTAACTAGATAATATAGGGAGATGAGAATCAAGGAGAGAAAGCAGGGAGATTAGAGGGAGACTGTTGTTGTAGGCCAGGGAAGAGATGATGAGATTGAATCGGGACTGTGGCTGTGGGGTGGAAGAGCAGGAAACAAATTTGAGATATGTCTGGGAATAAATGAAGACATTTGGCAATGGAGTTGGATGTGGGAATGAGGGAGAAGGCAGAGGAGAGAATAGTGTCAGTGTTTGGTAATAATGTGGGGGATGGTATTAGCTAGAGTTGCTTGCATGCTGGCCATGTGGGTGAGTTTAAAAAGTAGTTCCTTAAGATTTCTGGCAACAACAAGGTAGATCAACAAGCAGACTCTGGGATGGACAAAGAGAAAACAACTACTATGGTCTGGGGAAGAAATGTTGTAGTAAAATAGAGTCAAGGTAGCAAGAACTGGAGGGAACTCTCTTCCCTGAGTTAGATTTCGTTGTCAAATTGTATGGGGTGCTACTCTCATCTTCATCCATTCATTCCGCAAATATCTAGTAAGTGCCTTCTCTGTGCTAGGCACTGTTCCAGGCACTAGGGACACAAAAATGAGCACAAAAGTCCCTGCCTTCATGGCATTCATGTCTTGCTTGTGGGAAGAGAAACCATATTTAGTTTCTGGCTGTCACTTTCTCCAACACTGCTTCTGTTTTATTCTTTGATGATTTCAGTGGACACAGAGATGGTCCTTCCAACATTCTGTCCTCTCAGTTTCTTGCTTCAAAGATCTTGTCTTCTTTTTACCTCCGCCACTCACGCATAGTCATTCATTGACCTTGCCATGAGTCTGATTTTCTAAGCAGCACATCATGTCTTTCTGGTTATTCTCTCTCCTGCTCTGAATCCATCAATCCTTCAATGCCAGGAACGGAAATCTAGTAATCCCATACTTTGCATTTCCTCTGTTTGTTGACGTTCTCTCTTCCAGCTATATCAGTCAGGATAGACCAAGTGGTAATGGAGTACCAATCTCCAAATTTTAGGCTTACATTTAAGATTTACATTTTAAGCTTTAACTCAATAAGGATTTATTTCTTGCTCATACACCTTGAACCTTGTGGGTTCAAGGGGCTCTGCTTATTGTAGTCAGAAACCCAGGCTGACAGACAAGCCCACATCTCAAGTCATGTTGGTCACTATGCCAGAGGGAAAAGAGAACTCTGAGGGTTTTGTTGTCAATTATATGCTTCAGCTAGGGTCTCTTACTAACTGGCCAGAACTAGTCACATGGCCATGCCTACGTCAAGTGAACAGGAAAGTGCATTTTTACCCATTTAAAAATGAGGTGGAGACGTGGGGTTTGAGAATTGGAATATTTATGAACAGCACTTAAAGATTCCTGTGACAGCTTAAATCCCAGGGCCAAACTTTTTTTTTTAAGATTTTATTTATTTATTTATTTTTAAAAGATTTTATTTATTTATTTGACACAGAGAGAGAGAGAGACAGTGAAACAGTTAATACGAACAGGGGTCCTGGGAGAGGGAGAAGCAGGGTTCCCACTGAGCGGAGAGCCTGATGTGGGCCCTGATACTGGGATACTGGGATCATGACCCGAGCTGAAGACAGACACCTCGTGACTGAGCCATCCAGGTGCCCTTCTTGTCTCTTTTCTGTTTGTTGTATTCTCTTGGCAAAACCATAACCCTGGTTCAATACGACTCTCTACCTTCACTCATGCAGCTGAAATCACTGCACCTCTCGGAGTTGCCAACAACTCCCTAGTTGGGGGAGGGGGAGTGATATTTCTGGCTTTCAACTATTTCATGATGGGGGTTGGGTGTGGGCAGGAGCATTCAGAGAAGGCTTTCTTTCTTTTTTCAGTATTTTTTTAAGTGAGCTTCACACCAAATGTGGGGCTTGAACTCATGAATCTGAGATCAATGGTCTCATGCTCTACCAACTGAGTTATTCAAGCACCCCTGGAAAAGACTTTCTTGAGGGAGGAAGGAGACATTTGTTAATTGATTCCCTGCTGTGAGGCATTCTGCATGTGTAAGTACCATGGACTACAGCCTTAAAAAATTGGGAGGATTTACTTCTTTGGTTGTCAGAGAGAAAAGGAGAAATATTTGGGATGGGGTGTTGGGGAGGAGTTATGCAAAAGCGTGTGGGTAAGAAATTGCACTTGTGTGTCAGGGTAACGGTGATGATGAGGCATGTTGTGTCTCTCTCCCAAGCATCTCTTGAATTCAGTTGTATCTCAGTATTCCTGCTGCTGCTGCTGACAAAGCCTGCCATCATCATCTCTCATCTCTCATCTGGATGACTTTAACTCCGCCCAGCTGATCTCGCCAACGCTAGCCTTAGCTCCTGTCCAGTCTTTTCTTTAAGAGGAAGTCAGAATGATTTTCCTAAAATCAATCTTCTGGCTTGAATCTCTTTGGGTGATGCCCACTGCTTTCAGAATGAAGCCAGGACTTTTCAGCTGCCCCTCCATGGCCCTGAGGATCTAAATCTGTGCAGTCCATTATGTTAGCCTCCAATGTGGCAACGTGGCTATGGAGTGCTCAAAATGTGGCTGGTCTGATTTGAGATGTGCTATAAATATAAGATACGCCCCAGATTTCAAAAATGTAATTCAAAGAGAATGTAAAGTATCTCAATGGCAGTTTTTAAATATTGGCTACACACTGAAATATTTGTATATATTGGGTGAAGTAAAATATATTATTAAAATTAATTTCAGTCACTCATTTTTTTTTTTTACCTTCTTCAGTGTGTCTACTAGGGAATGTGAAATTGCATATGTGGTTCATATTATGCTTACATTGGACTGTGCTGATTAAACCTACATACCCCTCCAGTTTCATCTTTCTCCACTCCCTGAATTTTAGTTAAGGTTATTAAAAATAACAGAAACTGACTTTGAAAAGAAACAAAAATTCAAAGCTTAGGGGAATTGATTGCAAGGGGCTTTTGACTCAAAGGAATTGTTGATTAACCAGTCTGGGGGCCATATCAGCAGAGGTTCACAGACGATACTATAACTCAGCTCCATTTCTGGGTCTTACATTCCACATTTCAAATTCCTATGAAGAGAGAATCTGATTAGATCAGTTTATTTATTTATTTTTTAAAAGATCTGTTCATTCATTTGAAAGCATGCGCGAGAGAGAGCAAGCATGAGTGGGGGAAGGGCAGAGGGAGAAGAAGGGAGACTCTCAAGCAGCTTCCCCACTGAACATGGAGCCTGACGGTGGGGCTGATCTCAGGATCCCAGCTGAAATCAAGAGTTGGAGGCTTAATAGACTAAGTCACCCAGGCGCCCCTGATTAGAACAGTTTAAATCAGATGTGTCTATTCCTGGATCAAACCATTAAGGACTCATTGTGAGCTGCCTATTGCACATTTCCTCCCTCTACCCTCCAGCCATTATGTTCCTAAAAGGCAGCATGAGTTCTGTAACCTCTAGGAGTCACCAAACTTTTTCTGTTAAGAGCCAGATAGTAAATATTTTATGTGTTGCAAGCCATAATATCTCTGTCACAACTATTTCATTCTGCTGTGTACAACAAAAGTAGTCATAAAACATAAGTGAATGGCTATGACTGTGTTCCAATAAAACTTTATTTATAAAACCAGGAAGTGGGCCATATTTTGCCAACCCCTACATTGCACTTTCTCTTTGTGCTACCTTTTCCACCTTCTTTTCAACAATTTGCTAGTCATTCTTCAGTTCTTGGTTAAGATGCCACTTCTTGGAAATCTCAACTCTCCTTCTGTCACCTGTCTCTCTTCTCTATGCTTCCACAAACTCCTGTACCCCATCCAAGCACTTCTCATTATCATTATTCTGCTCCAAGAACAGATTACTTGTCTGGGTCTCATTTGTCAATATGAACACAGCACCCAACATACTTGGTTATCATTGAATGGGTGGAAAGAAGCCATGAACCTGTGCTGGGCAGACAGAACAGATGTCTGAGATCTTAGGGCACTAGTGAGAATTCTGGGCTTTTGTGTTAGCTGTGTGATACCCTTTGTTGCCCCTCAGAATCTAGAGATCATGAAGTGGATAAGGTAGAGGGGAGGCTCCAGGGTGGGCAGGGATTCAGAGTCCTGGCAATTTACATGCCATCCAAGCCTTGCCTGTCAGGGGCTTAGGGCCATGTTCTCCAGAAGAACCATCTAACAAGCAGAAACCCCATGACCTCAGGAAAGCAGAGGTGTTTTAAGATATGACAAGTGGTGGGGTACCTGGGTAGCTCCATTGGTTAAGCATCTGCTTTCAGACCATGATCCCAAGGTCCTGGGATCAAAACCTCCATCAGGCTCCCTGCTCAGTGGGGAAACTACTTCACTCTCTCCCGCTCCCCCTGCGTGTGCTCTCTCTCTCTCTGTCAAATAAATAAATAAAATCTTAAAAAAAAATAAGACGACAGGTGGAAAATTCTAAGGACAGCAACCCTTAGGTAATGTGATAAAGCCACAGCCCAGCTGGGGTGAAACTAAATGCTCTCATCTGGTCCCTGTTCCTGTTCCTGTTCCTTGGTGAGGTTCCCTGTGGAGGTCCCACCAGGTCAGGGAAGGGGATTTTCAGGGAGATAGGGGGCAGTGTGTGGCCAAGGGCAGCCTTGGTCTCACAGTCACCCAGAGCGACAGTTAAGGGGCTGCAGAATGGGCTTCCTTGAGCCAAGGGTTTGTGAGTAATGTCCAACAGAACCTGGACAAGGGTACAGAGACTGTGAGGCCACACAACATGGTTGTGACTTCTGTGTGGCTTTATCTAGCTCACACATTATTGCTTATTACCTCAAGAGAGTAAAGGGGTTTCTTCTCTTGACTTAAGGGTCACTTGTCACACATTTGGACAATACAGACATGATAAGGCTTTTTTTCTCCTTGTTGTGCACAAGGAGACTGAGAATAAAACAAAATGGAAGCTTCCCAGTCTTTCAGTCTTGAGTGGCTTACCTGGGCTCCGGATGGGGATTGTGGGCTGGGGTGGGGGATCCGAGACCACTGGCAACAGGTCTTCCATAATATGCAGCTTATAGTCAGCAGAGTGGTCAAAGACAACAGGGCTGGAATGATGACCACTACAGCCTGCAAGCCACCCACATCTGGCCAAAGAGACTGAAGCATGAGGTCTGCCTCTGCCCTCAGTAACTGTGCCCACACAAGGTTGGGATCCCAGATCTGGAGGAGGCATGGTATAGGCAAGAACAGTCTTGGAGCCAGAGATGGAGTGACCTTGGGCAAGTAGCCAATAGTCCCCCCCCGCCCCGCCCACCCAGTGGTTGGCACTTAGAAGTTCGTGGTACTTGGTCCATGTTTGTGGACTCTAAGTGAAAGAAGTGATGTTAATAACACCAGATGCTTTCTATGCCTTGTCTAATCCAACCTGGCAAACTGCCTGTGATATTCCCCTCTACCAGATGGAGAGGCTGAGATGCAGAAGCTGGCTTGTGGGAGATAGCAGGAATCACGTTCTACGGGTTGTACTGGTGTGAGGAACAATGTGGGAACTGCCAGCTTGCTCTACCTGTCCTCTCTGGGGCTCTTGAAATAAGGGAGTGAGGCTGAGGAATAGGACTCCAAAACAGCCCCCAGTGCTCCCAGGAAACTTCTCCCTTCTTCTGTCTTTCTCTCCACCCTGTGCTACAGCCTTACCAGCCTTCTCTGCCTCCAGTTTTGCTCTTTCCTGTTCAAATATGACCTCACCCCTGACCTGCTTAAAACCATGTCAGTGCCCTCAGATGTCTCACAGCATGGTGTGACCCAGCCCTGCTTTCCTCTCCAGTTGCATCACTCTGCTCTCTGTGTCACATTCAACCCTTAGCCGCATAACCCTATTTCTGGCCCCCTAACCCTGCACATGCTGTTTCCTCTTCCTGGAACACTCTGCCTAGTTCTGACTCATCCTGAAGGCCTCAGCTTCAGCAGAACCTTCTTCTGCTTCCTCTTCTCTAGCCTTGCCTCTGTACATGCGCTGTGACTGCCTGGTCACCGTCAGCTCCTGGATAGGACCTGGGATGCACCTGTCATTGCTTATCTTGGTGGTAGCACATAGTAGGCACTTTCTATGGGTTTTTTGGGCGAGTGATTGAATGAGAGAGAGTGGAGAGCACAGTGGGGCTATTTTGGAGGAGAATGGAGAAGGTTGCAGGGTAACCCTCTGGCCCAGTCCTCCCCCACTCCACAGGTAATGTCACCTTTTCTCCCTCTAAGACTTGCCCAAAGTCAACACTTCTCTGTACTGAGCTCAGGGAGGATGGACCCAGGCTGGGCTGAACAAACATGGCCTTCCCCACCTGACCACCCCACTCCCATTCAGTTCTGGGCATTTGACTCCAGCTCAAAGGCTGTGTCTGTTCATCAATTTTCCTCTTTGAAAATTAGCCAGTACTGGGCAGGAGGTGAAGGTAAGCTGGGAGGCACAAAGCCTGGATTCACCCAGTTCTGCCATGAACTTTCTGTATGACCTTGAGGAATTCATCTCTCTTCTCTGGCCTCAGTTTCCCCAGCTAGAGCAAGGGAAGTTGATTCCTCCATACATCACAGGGTGGTATGGGAATGGCAAGATAATAAGAAGTATGGGATTGGGAGTCACACAGCCTTGAGTTCAAATCGGAACTCTACTGTTTAATTGGAACATCATCTTAACTCTCTAGAATTAGTGTCCTTTTCTGTAAAATGGGGAGAAAAGTAGTACATCCTCTCAGGCTTGTACTAAGGATTAACTGAGATGAAATCTTTCAATAATTATTATGTTAATGCTGCCTCAAACAAGGCCTGGTTAGGTTCAATACATCATAAGGTGTGCAGGGACTTGGAGAGAAAAGAGAACATTTGGAAACATGGCTTCATATTTAGTTATAGAATTCCAGAGTCGGGTAGGTGAGTGAGGAACCACATGGTGTGTGGACGAGGACACAGACCTCTTTGGAGTGGAGAAGGGTCTTGCCCAAGATCACACTCAAGTCCTTGGTATTTGGCTGGAAAATTCCTGGGGCAGAGCGTGGAGCCTGGGCAGGAAGCTGGGTATTTGTTTTGGGAACCGGAAAATGTTCAAGTGGCTCAGCTCCCTCCCCACCACCTGTGGCATGGGCTTGTGGCCGTTCCTTTCCCAGTCTCCTAAGTCTGAGGGAAAGCTGGCTGAAGTGAAGCCCAAGGGTAAGAAGCATTTTTCATCAACTCCCTCCCACCACAGGAGCCCAGAAGCCCTCTTCTGCCTCAAAATCAGGACCACCCTGGCCCTCCACGCCCCATGATCAGAGGTGCCTGGTGTTCAAGAAAGTGGCAGAGGAAAGGGGCGGGGTTCTACTTACTACAGCAGTGGGCACCATTTCTACTTACTGCACCACCTGGAGAAGCTGCAGGCGGGCTCTGTGCCCATCAGTGAGGTGTCGGGGCCTCAGCTCAGGAGGAATGGAGGTGGCAGGTACTCAAGGCCTTCCCAGGGCCTTCCCTTTCTGACAGGGAGGGGACAGACCAAGGTTAGATCCTGGAGCAGCTGTGCAGCAGGCTCCCTACTCAGAAGGGGGGTCAGGAAAAGCAAGCTTCCAGGGGCTCTGAGATCAAACAACCCTTATGGTGTTAAACTGATGCTGTAGAAGACTATTGGACGACATGGAAAAATGAACACAATCTATTATTAAGTGGGAAAAAATAGGATATGGAGCAAAAAGAGATTGTGTTCTGACTTTTGTAAATTAACACACTCACATGGGAACATAAAAACTGTAAATGTTATCACCAAAGAACTATCAGTGGTTATCTCTGAACAGTGGCGGACAGATGATTTTCACTTTGTGTGTCTCAACTGTATTTTCTCAATTTTCTTTTTTTTTTTTTTAGAAATATTTTATTTATTTATTTATTTGAGAGAGAGAGAGAGAGAGAGCATGAGAGGGGAGAAGGTCAGAGGGAGAAGCAGACTTCCTGCAAAGCTGGGAGCCCAAGGGGCACCTGAGTGGCTCAGTGGGTTAAGCCTCTGCCTTTGGCTCAGGTAATGATCTGTGGGTCCTAGGATTGAGCCCCGCATGGGGGGGGGCGGGGGTCTCTGCTTAGCAGGGAGCCTGCTTCCCAACCCCCCTGCCTGCCTCTCTGCATACTTGTGATCTCTGTCTGTCAAATTAAAAAAAAAAAAAAAGCTGGAAGCCCGATGACTCGATCCCAGGACTCCGGAATCATGACCTGAGCCTAAGGTAGTGTGGCCTAACCCACTGAGCCACTCAGGTGCCCTCTCAATTTTCTATAATAAGCACGTTATAAGAAAAAAATTTACTCAGGAAAGCAACACACTTTAAGCGAGCAAGCCTTTTACCAACAATTCCATTTGTAGGAATTTACTCCACAGAACACATAGAAATATGAAGACTGATCATGTTTTCGTAAAAGAAAACTCTATCTTTGTTTACGCATAAACAAAAATGTCTGGAAGGGCCTGAACCAAACTGTTAACAGCTGTTCACTTCTGGGAACCAGATGAAGGAGTTTTCTGCTTTACATTCTTACATTTATTTGAAAAATTTTTTAAAGATTTTATTCATTTATTTGACAGAGAAACATCACAAGTAGGCAGAGAGGCAGGCAGAGAGAGAGAGAGAGAGAGAGAGAGGGAAGCAGGCTCCCTCCTGAGCAGAGAGCCAGATGAAGGACTCGATCCCAGGACCCCTGAGTTCACGACCCGAGCCGAAGGCAGCGGCTTAACCCACTGAGCCACCCAGACGCCCCATTTATTTGAATTTTTAAACAATGAGCAGAAAGTATTTTATAATTCTTTAAAAAGGCAAATAATCAAGCAACATTCCTAGTCTTCGCTTGCTCTTTCTGGTTCTCCCTGTGCAGAATCTGGCTGAAGGGGGTGGGGTGGTCAGTGGGCTCACTCTGGGGGCTCAGTTTCCGGTGGGCAGAAATGGGAAATGTGATCCCTGCCTCAAGATGTTTGTGGCAGTGGGAGACCCACCGTGCTGCAGGGGCCCAGAGCACTGAGTTCTGCTGGGTCTGAAAGACTGAGACAGCTGCACCCTGAGTGGGACATGAAGTATGGGCAAACAGGATATCAACAGGAAGAAAAAGGAGGACAAGGGCTTTCTGGGCAGGTGGACAAGTATTACCAAAGCAGAGGTGTTAAGGACCCAAATATGCTTACCATGCTCCATTTGGAATCCTTATATCATTATATGCAGTCTTTTCCTCCTCTACAGGTAGCCCCTCGAAACAGAAAATCCACATTGTGTCAGGGTGTTGGTGAGGGGGAATGAGGGCTGAAGGCTGGGCCAGAGCGACAGTTGCATTGGCCAGGTGCACGGGAGCCACCACCATGTCTAGCTGGGTCTGTGCCCACATAGTAACAACTGCTCTTGTGCTGCCTGAATGGTCATAAGAAGACCCTTCCTTCTTCCTATACCCTTATAAACTTCCATCTACCTACTTGGTGTGATGCCTGAAGTCCCACCACTGGTCATTCTTTTGGGAATGGCTCCTATTATGAATGTGCTTAGGTTGGAAAGGGGACGGCATCTCAGGCCATAAGCCACTTACCCTGAAGAACACAGGATGGTGTGTTTTGATGGAGGAAGGAAAGGGACAGAGGAGGACATTGCAGGAGTGTGATAGAGGAAGAGGAAGGGTGGAGGGGGTGGGGAATGTTGGGCAAACTCCACAAGACTACCTCCTGCTAGAACCTTAGAACCAGGAGTCGCCCCATTACTCAGGGCTACCCACCCTCTTGCAGAACCAGTGAGGAAGGGACACCCTGAAGGTGGAGATGAAGGGAGCTGGAGGGTCACTGGAGTGTCAGGGATGGAGCCAGGACCCACTCCAGATTTAGCAAGGTTCTCCCAGGTCTCGAACCTCAGTCCCACACCTTTGATATGCACACATACCATGTGTCCAGCCAGTCCTCCTTTTTCTGGGACCTCCTTTTTCTGGGGTCCTTATCTGCATCTCCCTTCTCCCAGTGGCAAGAGCAGACTGCTGGGCCCCAGGACTTCACTCCTGGTTCATAGATCTGGCAGTTTGGGTGGGAGGGGCTTCTGTCTGGGGTTTGTAGTAGGCAGAGCAAGCAGGTCCAAGGGCTCAGCCCACAGGGAGTGAGGGACAAAAGACCCTTCTCTTGGAAAAAAGATTCCAAAACCTCCAAACCACTGAAGTCCCAGTGCTGACTCTAGCGCCATGGAATCAGGGGACCCCCTTGGGCCATTGCCCCGATGCCCACATTTACCTGGAACACTCCCCGTGGCCCCAGCAGCTGCCTGGTTGGTGCTGGCTCTGGACTCTATTGCCAGTAAGGGAGGTGCCAGGTGTGGGCAGGCACCAACTGACTTTGCCCTGGAAGAGGGATGTTAGGGTGGAGGCCAACTGTCCCTTTTTGGGGAAGAGGATAGAAAAAGGCACTCGGCTCCTTGTGTCTGGGGCTGTGGGAGACCTGGACACTCGCCTTTTTTTCCTGCTCAGGCTCCAGGTTCCCAAGGGGTGGGAGGAGGCACCAGAATCCACTGGGGGGAGATTAAAGGTTGCATGAAAAGAGCCAATGACTAGGAGGCGGGAGACCTAGGTTGGGCCTGGCTATGGTCCATAGGCTGGTGTCTTCTCATGGGTCACAGTGTTCTTCTCTATAAAATGACATGGTTGAAGCCAGTGGTCTCTCAGCAGTTGTCCTGTGATGCTGACTGGCATGCTCAGTTGGGCTGTCTCCATCCCAGAGAGGATTTTCCAACCTTATGACCCCTTTGTTCTCTCCTGCTTTCTGAGGAGCACGGAAACTGACTCTGAGGGTCCCCCGACAACCCCCCACTGACCGTTTTAGACATGGGATCCTTCTTGGGTGCCTCCCTCCTCAGCCCTGCTCCTGGCCTCTTCCAGCTGGTCTTCTCTGCTCCTTCTCCTTGCCTGGGCAGGGCCCTCTTAGCTGACCATTCTCCCTTCTCTGTGTACTGACTGGGAACCAGAACACCTGGGCTTGGGTCTTGGCTCTGTCATGTGCTGTGTGCCCTTGAACTAGGAATCAACCCTCTCTGAGCCTCAGGATCTCCCAGGCCCCACTAGCATTCAGACTTGATCATAGTCAGGTCCGCAGTTTCTGGGAATTCACCGGGACCTGGGCATTGTTCCCCTGGCTTCAGCCTCTTGGAAGGTCTGCCTTGTTGTGATATCAGAGTATGAAGCCCCTGGGCCTCTGGTCCCAAGTGTCAATCCTTCCCATATTTCATCTAATTCCTAGGGTGAGTGGGGGGGAGGATTTTGAAATAGTCAGAAATCTAACAGAACTATCAATTTTTTGAAAGAAAATAGAAGACTGTTCTATTCTGTGCACAGGGTAAACACACACACACACACACACACACACACACACACATTCATCCAGATACAAGGAAAAAAACAAAGGAAAATGAACACATTTCAAAATAAAAGTCTCCCCTCCTCCAAAATTTTTGGAGGCTTTGCCTCCTGCCTGCATCTCTCTTTCTTTCTGTCTCTGTTTCTGTTCTGCTTCCCATCATCCCATCTTCGGGGGTGGTTCAGGATTCCTGGAGAGACAGAGTAGAATCATGGGCACCCCAGAGTGAGGAGAAATAACCACGCCCTGGTGGGCAATTATGATTCAGCACCTTGGCCAGCACCCACCACTTCCCCCAAACCCACTCCTCTTCAAGCCCCCTTCATTTAAGCCTGTGCCATGACCCTTTGCAACTAACCTCCTGGTGGGGTGTTTGCAGATGGTGAACAGACTCAGGACCCAGGCAGGATGAGAGGAAGCCAGGAATACTGCCCAGGTGTGAGCAGTCAGCCTCCGGGGATGACCTCTCCAGCTGAGCTCTGTGCTGCCAGGAGACCTTATCTCTGTTGTTTTCTATTCCTGCTGCCACCCCAGAGAGAAATACCCAGAGCTAATGGCCTTGTTATGTTCTGAGCAGGACAAACTCCACATTAGACTTACAGAATCCTGGATAATCAGAGCCAGAACCTGGGCAATCAATAACTGGATCTCTAGCCCCTCCCCCAAAAGAGATGGGGAGGGACACTGAGGCCCAGGGAGAGACAGGTACCTACTTAGGGTCACATAGTACCTTCTTGAGTCTACCCTGACTCTGAGAGACACATGAGTCTTGGCTCGAAGCTGAGATTTGATCCACAATTGCACAAATGCACAATGGTGTGGAGCAAGGGTTAAAGTCCCATTCTGAGTCCCAGGGGGATCCAGTTCAAGTGTCTGCTGCCTGTCACTGAAGGGGTCCTCAGAGTTGAGAAACATTCCGAGGGAGGTCCAGTGATGGAGTTTGACTTTAGCTTTGGATGGGCCTGGGTCTGGTTTCCTGCCTTGTTTAGTACTGGCTGTGGGTCCCCTGGGAGGTGATGTTTCTCCACTCAAACACTGAGAAAATGATACCAACCTCACGGGCTTGTCTTGATGTTAGATAAGTACCAGCCCTATGTCTGCTGACCACAAACTGGGATCCAAATAGGGATACGTTTCTCTTGTGCTCTGGGCAAGACCTTCACTGATCCCTCCTTCTTCCCCAAGACTGGGATGCCTTTGCCTCCCCTCTCTGCTTTTCTGTGTTAAGTGGGGGATTCTTGGGATCAGCCTGACAACCCCAGATTCTTTCATTCAGGAATTCTGAAGGGAAGACTGGGATGTGGCCAGCACTCCTTGGACCTTGTGCCGAGGCTGAGCGGGGAAGGGGTAGGAAGGACTGTGGAGGGGGCGTTTCTCCCCCCAGAAGACAGATACACTGAGTGAAGATGGAGGGGCATGGCTTTGGGGGAGCCACAGAGATTTGAAGGATCGGTTGGAGATACTCTAGTCTCAAAATCACCTCCCCCCAAAGCTAGGTGCTCTCCATCAACCCATCAGAGACCTTTCCCTCTGCCAATTTCTCCAATCTTTGTTCATGCCCCTCTATCTAGAACCCCAAACAATTCAATGACTATTGTGGTTCCCTCTCTGCTCTCCCTAGATCCAGGTATAAGTGAAGATCCCTCTGAGGCCTCAGGGGGCATCCAGTGTGACCTCTCTCATTTGTAGATAAGGAGCCTGAGGAGAGGGGCTTCAGGGTACAGAAAGGGTCAGCACAGAACTAAGATGAGGCTCAGGACTCCTGTTTTCCAGGTTGCTGCACTGTGCGTCTGTGGGGCCTCAGGGCCCTGCTACCTACAGTGTCCACAGCTCATCTGTCCATATTCAGGCCCCTGCCTGACTCCTGGCCAGTCAGAGGTAGGATATACCTCCTTCTCTACAGCAGACCTGCAGACATCACCGACCGAGATGCTCCCATACTCCACATGAGACCTGAGGAGGAAGATAGACTCCTGAGGGTCAGATTCCTTAGGGCACTGACTCTGGGAGGCAGCTGGAGTGAGAGGCAGGACTTCCCTAAGTGCACGGCACTTTGCAGCTTACCAATAAATCACGAGATGGGTGTTATTATCCCCATTTTCCATGCAGAAAAGCCAAGGCCCAGAGAGGTTAAGTCATTTCTCTAAAGTCATATAGTAATGGAGCTTGGGTTCAAGCCCAGGTTTGTGGAATTCAGGAGACCTGACACTGTCTCATGAACCCCCCTTTGCTCCCAAGACTATCACTAACCCCTCCTCCAGGCAGACTGCCTGTCTTCCCTGACTAGTAAGTTGTGATGTAAGTGTTGGCTTTATAACTTAGTTCTAATCCGAGCTTTGCCCCTTACCGGCGTGGGACAGGAGGCTGTGGGCATGTCACATCTTCTCTCTGAACCTCATTTTCTACTTCTGTAAAATGGGCATAATATTACATACCCAATAGGGTTGCTTTGTGGATTAACCATGTTAATATATGTATACTGCCTGGGACAGAAAAGGTGGGCCTTTTTCAAAGTGAATGGAACTGACCACTGACATTCTGTAACTTTAATTTAATACAAATTCATCATAACTCACAAAATGGGCAACATTTAAAATAAAAATACTGCTGGGGGTGGCCCAGATTCTGGTAGATGTAGGGGTGGGGGAGGTTGAGGATTCCTCCTGCCCGAGAGGGACGCCAATGGGCAGCAGTTGTGAGGGGAGCCCCCCCCCCAGTTCAGCCAGTCTGGCTCCTTTGGGATGAGTGTGGTCAGGGATCCCACAAGCTCCAAATCTAGGCTCAGGATGAGAAAGCAAAGCTGAGGCTTGAGATATTCTGGCCACCCCTGGGCAGGGCCAGAGCCAGCGAGCAGGACAGCTGGAGGCTCTGCTGCTTTAAAGCCAAGACCCGGAGGTGAACCCTTCTCTGTTTCTTTTGTGTCCTTTTAATGTGGTTGGGCCAGGAAAGAAGAATCTATTTCCCAGACACCCGTGCAGCCAAAGACCTGGCTTTGTGTTTGTGTTTCCCCAGCAGTGCCTCTCATCCAGATTGGGATTTGGGAATTAAATTGAGTGGGAGAGAGGTGGGCCCCAGGACGTCCATTTGCTGGCATGGTCAGCAGTGGAGGGAGCACTGCTCTGCGGTCCACGTCCTCCTGATTCGGTGGCTTACCGCAGATGGGAGCAGCGTTTTTGATCAGGACAGGCATGATGAATTTGGCGGCTGGGAATTACTCCTGGAAAACCAGCAGAGTCTGCTCCTCCAGTCTTTCCAATGATTCTGGAAAGCCATCAGGGATGTGATCATAAATCCTGTCTCATTAAACTAGCCAAAGCAGCTCTTGTTATCCGCATAGGATCTGAATGGAGAGAGATGCCAAGCCTGATGGGAGGTCCCGGCCAACAGCCTGTCCCAGTGCTCAGGTCCTGATGGAGACACTGCTCCCTGCACCCTAGCCTGGTCCCAGAGGCCCACTTGGACCCTTAGCCAAGCTTCTGGGGACCTCCATCACCCAGTGATGCTTGTCCTGCAGCTGCCTTTAGGCTACCTACCGGTCTCCACCTTGGCCCCTGGCCGTGTGGTCATCCTGCTTTTCGACCCGTGAGCTGGCAGGTGGTGGCACATGTAACACGTGCGCCCAATGACAGGTACCTTGCACAGGCCACGGCATCATCTCTACCTGCAGGGCAGTGGGAAAAACAGGAACCACAAAGCTCTTGGTCTGGAGGTAGAAGAGGTGGTTCTCGGACACGTTAGGACCAGCTACTGCCTGTGTCCACTGTGGGCCAGAGTCAAGGGTAACATGGCCCATGGCTCAGTGAGGCGCAAGTCTCTGACGTGGGGAGCATAAGAGGGTTCCTGTGTATCTTTCCAGCTGCCAACCGCTGGCAACACTGACATCCTGAGATCAGGGCGTGGGGGCAGGAGGGAGACAGAGGGAGGTGGGCCCCTGCCCCCAGAGGATGGGGATGAGGACTGGGCAGGGGCTGCCCTGAAGAGAAGCCACATCACATCCTTGGACCAAAGCTGCCTCTCCATCAAGGCCAGAACTACAGGACATCAATGCCGACAGAGTTTAGGAATCATGGAGCACGGAGGCTGAAGGGTAAACAAGCGGCCTGAGACCTCACCGTGGCCACGCGGGACCGGAATCCAGGCCTCTCCTGTCCCCTGGGTGGCGCGCTTGCGGGTGGCCGCGGCGCGGGTGGCGTCTGGGCGCTCCCTCCGCCGCCCTAGATGCGCACGGTATTGATCCTCAAGGGCTGCACGTTCTTGCCATTGGCGTGGCTCTGCCCAGGGCTGAAGTAGGAGCAGAGCTTGCCCGGGAACTTCTCGCGGAAGGTGTAGAGCCAGGACATGTCGTCAGCATTGTAGAAGATGAGCAGGCCTTGATCGTAGTCCAGGAACACGCCCACCTTGTCCAGCTTGTCGCGGACGTTGAGCCGGGTCCAGGGCTCGGTGCAGGCGCTGTATTGGTTGCCGTCGTGCATGACGATGCAGTAGAAGCCGCGGCTGGGCTGGATCTGGATGCTGCCCTTCCGGCTGGCCGCCTCGTGGGCCAGCCCGATCACCCACTGGGTCTTCTCCGCCACCACCACCTCCCAGTAGTGCACGCCGCTGCTGAAGGCCTCGGAGCCCAGCACCGACACCTCCACGTCGAAGCGCTTCGGCGAGTCTTGCAGCGGCTGCGGGTGCAGGTTGCCGTAGGCCACGATGGTGCAGTCATCGGACAGGATCAGGCGCTGGTGGGCAGTGCCCGGGTCCAGGGTCAGGGCAGCGGGCACTGCAGGGGGCGGAGGAGGGGAGAGGAGGTGAGTGGAGAGAAGGCTGTGGACCCACTCTACCGTCTTACCTGAGGGCCGGCTTCTGGTTGGTCCCCAGGAAGCTGAGTGTTGCTGAAGGCTAGCCTGCCCTCTCTGGTCCTCAGCTCCCTCCTCTGTAAAATGGAAGGGTGATGGCCAAGGTCCTTCCAGATTTAACCCTGGCTGCAGAGGAACAGGAGCTGTGACTGCCTGGGGCAAGGGACACAGAGGGTACCCCGCAAAAGTTTGTTGGATAAACTACAATGAAATCCAGAATTCCAGAACCTCAGAGCTGAGAGAGCGTCGGGATTATCCAGGTGTTGGCAATCACCCTGGTGGAGACAAGGACATGTGTGGGAGTGTGTGGGTTTCTCAGTAGGTGAGATCCATGTGTCCAAATGCTCTGAATGAAATGCCCACGGTGTTCCCATGGCCCCCTTGTCACCCATATGTTTTCAAATGCCCAACCAGACATTCATGTGGCTGAAAAACTTTTTTACAAAGACCTAAAATTACAACTTAACTCCATTTTATGTATGAACAGGATGTAATTTTTGTACAGTTTTAATATGAGTATTTTAGAACACTACTACCATGGAAACTGAGGGGAGACTGCATTTATGTTGTTTAGAACTTCACTTAGAATTGTTCACTTTTTGGGACAATACATCTCTAAGAAAAATGCCACTGACTTACAGAATCTACCTGTTTCAGACCACATTTGAGGCAGAATGGTGTTGTACCTATGGTGGGAGCACCTGACTACTTCATTATGTTTTCCAGTGTGGCTATAGTGAGCCCCTAGAGAGGACACATGCAATATTTTCTTACAGGGAATTTCCTTGTATTTTTTCTTTACATCATCAGATTATGGATATATAATTTCAAGAATAGATATACTTAATATACATTTATATATTATATATATAATTTATATATATTATAACTTATTATAATATATATAAATTGTGAAAAGTTTATATTATCTTTGAGACACTACAAAATATTTGTTAGGAAATGTAGGTGACAGGTCTGAAAAAGCTGTAAACCATTAATTCTGAGCCAACTGTTCCATTTGACAGGTGGGGAAAAGGAGACCCAGAGAGGAGAGGGGACTAATCCCAGGTCACCCAGCACCTAGTGGCAGAATAAAGACTAATCAAGGCCATGTGCAACCCAGCCCCAGCCCTCTCCGGCAGCCTCCCTGGCACACGCCACCCCATCCCGCTCAGCCCCAAAGCTTCCACTCAGACTGTTCCTCCACTGACTCCTCCCCGCTTGTTGTCATCACTCCTGCACGCAGCTCCACTCCAGGGCCCATCCTCTGGGAAGCCTTCTTAGTGGCCCAGCAGGTGGGCTCGCTCCTTCTTCGGAGATTCCTTAACCTCATGTCCTCTCCTGATTCTATAAGGGGTACGGTCTCCTGTGCCCTCATCTTACATCCCCTTTGCACCAAGAGGGCAAGGGCTGTGTACCACCCAACTAGGTTCTCCTTAGTGTGCCTGGCACCCAGCACAGAGCCAGGCGTAGTGAAGGTTTCCAGAAAGGCTCACCCAATTAAACTGACTCTGTTTGTGTTGCTCTCAGGCAGGCAGCACAGGCTGGGTCACCCTGCTCTGGGCTGGTCACACTGGCTTAGCAGGTCTGGCGCTCAGAGTCTCTGTTTACTCTCTCCTCCAGGAGGGAGCGGATGCTCAGCCAGAAGATGCGAGAACCTGGAAGTGGCCTGCCTGAGCCCGGATGTCTTTCCAGGCCAGAGCAAGACAAAGGTGAAGAAGGGTGAGGAGAAGGAATCCTGCCACCAGTTCCTAGGAGCAAAGGATTTCTTCACGCTGCTCTCTGGGGCTTAGGGGTGGGGGTCAGGACCAGGATTCCACTTGGCAGCAGCATTACCCCCTACTTCTGTCACCTCTGTTGGCTTCGTGCGTGCACAGAAATGAAGCACTTCAGTGGTGGCAACCGTCCCCAACAGGGAACCAAGAGCCCGTTTCTGAACCATGCTCCCGTGCACACTACCACCAGCAAAGCTCACCCTTGACTTCTATCAGGCTCTCTCCATGGGCTCTGGTAGGAGTCAATTTTGTTTCGCATGTTACATTCTCCTTTCCTGTTCTTAGATCTCCAAGGGCTGAACGGAAACCATCAGCCCTGGGAACAGGGGGGCCAATGGAATCAGAACTCTCCATCCAGGGACATTGAAGAGGGGAAGCTCCGAGAAGGAAGACACTGAGTCAGCGGCTGAACGTTCTACCCTGTCGTCCGAGGGGTCACAGTGCAGCCTGCGGGAACCAGAAGCTCTTGCCCACGTGGAATGTGGGAATCCCCACAGTGGCGTCGGGAGGTGAGAGCGGGAGGGAGGGGTGGGAAGTGTGTGTGAGCGGGAGGCTAAGGAAGCAAGAAGAATCTAATTAGACACAGATGGGCCACTCCTACAGGCTGTGGAATGTGGGTCACACTCAGGCGTCTGTAGCAGAGGGGCAGAGCAGGCACAAAGCCAAGGTGTGGGCAGCCGCCATCCTGAGTGCCACGCGGGGACCTGTGGAGCTCAGGATGACTGAGGAAGTCCGCAACAGGCAGAAAGTGCCGCGCGGGGCCGAGGGACAGGGACTGGAGTGTGGGGATAGGGGTTGGAGCCCCATACTAGCACACGGGCCGGAGGGCTCAGCCCCAGATTCTTAAGCCTCATGGAGGGCCACATGGCCACTTCCAGGGCCACCGATGAGTGCGGAGGCCGCTGGAGAAGGCAGCCAAGTGGGCTCTCAAGGGCTCTGAGATTGGGCCACAGAGATGAGGCAGGAATCCAGAGGATATCCTGACTGCACTGAGCGCCAGCTCCTGGGGCGTGGACCCTCACTGCTCTGAAGCCCCAGGGCACAGGGTAAGAGGCGGGCCCGCCACTCATTGGGTGGGCTTGGGGGCGGGGTCTGCTGTTCATTGGGCAGTGCTGGCAGCAGAGGCGGAACTGGGGGGCGGGGCCCGGTAACTGGGTGCTGGGCCCAACCTCCCAGGGGCAGGGCTAGGAGTTGAGCCCAGGGCGTGGCCTGCTTCTTAAGAGGCTTTGACACCCCCAAAGTGTAAGCTGGGGTCCACCTCCAGGGTCTCCCATTTCATCATAAACAGAGGTTCTGTCTCCCCAGGCCTCCATCCCATCCTCCGTGAGGCTAGGTCTGGCAGGAGTAACAGCCTTCAGACCAGAGAGAGACCCAGAAGGGGGCATGGCAACACCTTTTCCATCTGAGATGCCAGTCCCTGGATGGGGAATGGCAATCCCTCCACCCATCCTTTATCCTTGGGAGAGCTGCCAGACCCCAGTCCCCTGGGGCTCACTATGTTACAGGTCAGAGATCTTTTCTACGTCCCGAGACACTGTTTTAGAAAAACAGAAAGCAGGTGTTGAAGCAGCCCGTCTGGTCTCCAGGTGTTTTTTCTGTCCGTTTAAGACTGAGACCTCAACGTCAAAGGCATTGAGGGAGGGACATGGACTGTGTCTGCTGGCCATCGTCAACCACCCCCCACATGGCCCAGGTAGCAAAGAAACCCCCTAGTCCAGCACCATGGCTTGGCAGTGGGTGGCTGGTGCCCCTCTGTTCCCAAGGACAGTGGATCGACCCTTCAGAAGCCTGACAGGATGGCTCTTTCCTCAGGCCTTTACAAAATCTGCTGCCTCGGGCTTCCCACCTACTTAGATCCTCCAGGGCATCGTGCCAGCATTCGAGAAACACGCTCACACCCATTAGCTTGCTGGAATGCTGCGGCAGCCCCAGAAGAGCAAATCATGGTACCATTTGTCAGAAGAGGAAACTGAGCCTCCAAGGACACTTCTCAGAGTTAACTGGCCTGCGTGAGCTATCCCTCGGGGTGGAAGTACAGTCAGAACTTGAGCTAAGGTCTTTTCACACCATGTTCTTTCCTTTATGTGGCCCCAGAAAGCCTGCTCAGCAAGACTGAGGAACCATCCGATGAGTCCAGATCACCATCGTAATAAACCAGTATCACATACTTACTGAGTTCCAGGATTATTATCACAACTAGATAATTTTATTTCATTCTTATACCTACCCTGGGAGATCAATCATATCTGCCCCATCCCTGTTTTACAGAGGAGAAAACTGGCTCAGAGAGGGCAGTGATCTGCCCTGGGGCACACAGCTAGGTGGTGACGAAATGACTGGATTGAGGTGAGCAGGGGGAAGGAACGAGCAGCCCAGGGGAGGGAGGTGGTAGAAGCACAGAAGGCAGTGTCTGGTGTCCTCTGGTCTGGCCGGGGAGGAAGTTTGTGTTGGGGAGCTGGAACAATCAGGCCTGGCGGTTGGGGGAGGGTTTCTAATGTCAGCTGAAGGGTGGGACAGGAGGTGGGTGATGGTAGAGACTGGAGGTTCCAAAGCAAGGGGAGTGACCAGTGCTAAATGGAGTTCTCAGGTGACCCAGTAGGAAGCCTGAGCTGGAAGCAGGATAGGCAGGAAGCTGGTAGAATCCAGGGGCTAGGTCCCTGGGGGTGCCTGTCCCTCCCATCTGGACATAAAGGGCCTTGGTGCTGCCAGAGGAGCCAGAGTGACTTCACAGGGCCTACGGACAAAGGAAGGGGACTGGCTAAGCAGGTCACTGTTCTCTGAATTCCCCAGGGACCTCTGTCCTTGGCTGGATGCTCAGGGCACACACTACCGCTCCCTCAGCCTCTCTTCCACAGACAGTTTTCTCTGGGCCAGTGGTTCTCAACTGGGGCGATTTGCCTCGCAGGGTTCATCTGGTAATGTCTGGAGACATTCTGGGTTGTCACAACTGGGGAGGGGGCCTTTTGTTGAGCAGAGACAAGGAATGCTGCTAGCCAACCCACCATGCACAGGACAGCCCCCTGCAACAAGGAATTATCCAGCCTCAAAGGTCAAGAGTGCTGACGTTGAGAAACCCTGCCCTGGGGCAACCAGCAAGTTCCCCCATCCATGTCCTCACTTGTGAGGGGGTTGAGAAGGGACTAGCATCCTGATTTCTTAGAGGAGGAAACTGAGACTCAGAGGAGAAAGTGACTTGTTCAAGGATGTGTGGCAAGTTCCATTCAAAAATATTTACTGAGTACCTACTTTATGGCACTATTCTAGTAGCAGAACTGAGCCTAGGGCTCATTCATTTCTTTATCTACTTATCAACAAACATTTCCTGTGTGGGCTTCTAGGGATATAGAGTGATGAATTAGATCCAGCCCTGACCCCTCAGAGCTCATGATCTAGTGAGACAGACAGCTACACAGACATTAACAAAACAGTGAGACCAGGAAAGCCCAGGGCGACCTGAAGAAATCCAGGAAGGCTTCTCAGAGGAGATGTTTATAAACTGGATATGAATGGGAGAAGTTAGTCATCAAAGACTGAGGTTTGTAGAGAGGGTTCTAGGCAGAGACGGATCAGTGTTGCTGAGTATTATGGGGGCAGGAGGGGGAGGATGAGAGAACGGCAGGGCCCAGGTCTTGTAGGGCCTTGACCATCAGGCTGAGGTGCCTGGAGTGCCTCTCTGAGCTGTGACAAGGACGCAGCAGGTGGCAGCCGAGACAAAGAGAGCTCCCGAGACCATCTGCCCAAAGGCTTCCCTTGGTCAGCAGCTGGGGATGTGCTTGTTGCCTCCTTGAGTTATTCTGCTTTACCCACATGTGGCCCTCCCCCTGCTGGGTCCCCGGGTGGAGGTCCCTCCAAGCCTAGGAGCACACAACGAGGCTAGGAGTACCCCAAGAAGACAGCCCAGAGTCCCACCCAGTCTACTGGGAAACGGGCCCTTCCCCAAACTACTGCCCCTTTTGGCAAAGAGGGCACAGATCCAGATTTATGAGTACTAGACACTGTCCCTTCACTTCTGGGAAATTGGAAATGATATATCAGATGTGGCCTTCAGACACTTATGAGGGATCCCCACCTCTGTCCAGCATTCACGCTCTCAGTGAGCTCTTCAGCCTTCTCCATCCTTCCCTGGAAGGCCCCATCACGAACATCCTGGGATCATTCACGCTCCTGCCCTCCCCACTGCCTTTGCCGGTGCAGTTCCCCACCAGGGACAGTCTGGAGGCCCCACCAGGCCCCACCTTTCCCTGTGTGGCCAAAGCCTCAGCGTTCAGTGCTCAGTTCAAATATCAACAGCTCAATCCTTCTCCTGGCCCCACTAGAACCTTCTGTTTCCCCTTGGGGTTTCCACAGCACTGCATGAGTTGCTTGTCATAGCTTATCCCACTGGGCTGTGGGGTCTGGGAGGGTCTGTTTGCCCATCTGTTTCTCCTGACCCCTGAAAATGCCTGGAGGGACTTTTAGTGTCTGTAGGTCAAAAGAATGAATCCAGGCACGGGGCCAGAGCTCTGACTGCTGTTTGACTATGGGAAATCAGCGAGCCTCTCTGAGCCTCAGTCTCCCACCCAGGCTTCCTGGGCTGGTGTGAGGCCAGAGGATGCCTGGCTGGCTTAGAAGGTAAGGGTACAGTCTCTGGGCTCTGGAAGGTCCGAGTGCAAATCCTGACTGTAACACTTCTGGGTTGTGTTCATGGACAAGGTCTTAACAGTTCTCTTTCCTCAACTGAAAAAGATGAGGACAGTAATACTGCCTACCTCTTTGGGAGAATTCCCCTTCATATCCTCGTCTCACCTTTAAAGGACATGGTGCCTTTGTAGGTTATATGGTTTTGGGTCCCAGGGTCTACTCCCTCCACCAGAAACCTGTTAAAACCTTCTCCTCTCTCTGCAAACCTCCCATCACCTCCTCCCACCTCTCTTCATCGCAGGCGGCAACCTTGCTTCCTACCTCAGTGGGAAAGGGGAGGCCATCAGAAGAGAAACCTCTCAAGCTTCCACCACTGCCCATTATTCCCCCTCCTCTGGGCTCCCGAAGATGAGCTGTCTGGACTCCCAGCAGAGGCAGCAGCAGACCTCCCTGACCCCGGCCCCGCTCCTGGCCATCTCCCCGGCCACTCTCTTGGCCCTTCCCCCTCAGCTCTGCCCTCCTTCCACTGGGTCTTTCCCGTCACCCACAAAGAGGCCATTACTTCTTTCCCCTTCAACAGCCTCTGCCACCTTCTCTGTCCATCCCTTAAATCAAATGCCTGACTTAGAAATAGAGAGCATTGTCTCCACTCAATTTCCACTCGCTCTCTCCTCCCACTCGCCCTTGGATGGCCTCCTATCCAGCTTATGCCCCTGCGGCTCCACAAAGACCCCCACGCTGCTGGACAAGTCAGTTCGGGGTTCTCCCACCTGGCCTAGTGGCCTTTGCTGCCGTCAGCCGCTCTCCCTCCTTGGCTTCCAGGACAAACCTGGGTTTCCACCCCCACCCCCTTCTCTGGCTGCTCCTTCCTGGTCCCGTTGGCTGGGTTTCCCTCCTGTCCCTACAATCTGGGAGTGCCCTGGAGCTTCCAAGTTGAGAGTAGCTCTGTCTCTCTTCTTTCACTTCCTAGGTGATGTCATCCAGGCTCATTAAGTACTGTCCACACACTGATATCGCCGGCGCTGACCCTTGTCCTATATAGTATTTGTCATTCCACCTGCCTTCTTGGCACCGGCGCTTAGACATCTCATCCATATGGCAAACATCACGCGCTTACAGCTCTGTCCTTCCAGGAAGCTAGGCCTGCATCATTGTAGTTCCCTTGTATTTCTTCTTTCACACCCGAGATCTGATTCATTAGCAAATCCTGTTGGCTCTCCCTTCAAAGTAGATCCCAAATCTGATCACTTCTCTCCACCTCCATTGCAATCACCCTGCTCCAAGCCACCACCGCTGGCCTGGAGTATTGTGGAAATCTCCTAACCAGTCTCCCAGCCTCCACCCTTCACCCTCTTCAGTCTGTTCTCAACCTGGGAGTAAGAGGGATCCTTGAGGAACTTAAGCACATCCCACTGCATGTTCCCGAGCTCTCCAGGGGCTCCTACCTCACTCAGCATGAAGTCTGAAGTTCTCACACTGGCCCTCAGGCCCTCAGGGTCTGGCCACTGCCTCCTCGTTCCTTGAATATGCCAGGCTACTCCTGCCTCAGGGCCTTTGCACTGGCTATCCCCACTGTCAGGAACACTCTTCCCTCAGAAAACTGCATGGATCACTCTCCTTCTTCCTTCAGGGTTTATTTCTATGCTTTCTCCCTGGTGAGGTCTTCTAACTGGGCCTTCTACTTACTATCTGACCTAACATCCCCTAGCTCCCTTCCTTATCTTTTATCCTTCTCTAATGAACTATGGATTTTACTTATTTACTTTCACTTTCTCTCTCCCTATGATATAAGATCCACGAAGGCAGGGACTTCTGCCTGTTTTTCTCACTGCTATGTCTCCAATACCTAGAAGAGTGCGTTGTGTGATATGTGCTGTAGGATGGATGAATGAACTTCCCAAGGCCTCAGTCTCTTCATCTGGAGAATGGATACATTAATGGCCTCATAATGGCCATATGAGGATTCACTGAGCTGAGTGATAGTGCGGGTGCCCAGGACAGGCCCTGGAACAGAGCAGGTGCTCAGCAAGAAATTCTTCTCCTCCCTCTGCCCTGCTCCCATGCTATGTTCAGAGTGGGTGGCCAGGCTGGGATGTACCTCCTCACTCCTGCCCGTGCTAACCCTTACCTCTTCCTGGGTGCTCTCTGGGGCTGGCAGGAAGGGCCTTACCTGGGTGGATATCCTGGAACAGGGACTTCCAGATGGTGTACTGCAGGGGGCCCGTGTACTTGGAAGTCGGGAAGTCTTCGTAAGTCAGATTGGTCTCATGAATTTTCCCTTTAAGTCTGGAAGGTAAACAGGAGAACAGGCTGCATTGGGGGCTGGATTTTGGTCCCAACACTGGGGGCCCTACAGCCTCCTTCAGGGCAGCTGACAAAGGGCAAGGTCATGTATGTCAAGTCTGCCAGCGTCAGAGTCAAGTGCCTGTTTATGCCACTTCCTACTTCTCTAGCCTCAGTTACTTCATCTTTAATATGGGTACCAAGATAGCACCTGCCTTCCAGGCTTGTTATGAGTAGAATACGCTGTAATGTATGTAAAATGCTTACCACAGTGCTTGGTTCATGGTCAACACCGAATACATGATGTTAGCTATCATGATTGATCATCAACAGACTAATAATGAAGTGTTATCATTATGAAAGGGGTCTATGGGACCAGAGAGACGTGTGTTTGAATCCTGGCTCTGCCATAAACTAGACCAAGTGATCTAGCTTCTCTGTGCCTGTTCCCACATGTGTGAAATGGGGGTGGCAGCCGTCGCTATCTCCAAGGGAGCGAATAGGATTATAATAATATAAATACTATGTATTACCTATAATATCAATATTATGAACAACAGAACATGTATTTGTAATATAAATAATGTTGCTCTATAAGTAATACTCTATATGATTCTGCTTATTACATAAATAACAATATAAACACAGAAAACCTTTTTGGCCCAGGCTCTGGCACAGAACAGATGTCCCGTACCCCTCTGATGAAGATGGGAATGAATGAGTTCTCTGCTAACCAGCCGCCGTGCCTTGGGGCCCACCTCCCCACTACCTGTCCGGGGAAGGTGGCTGGCGGCGGGCACTTACCTCTCAGACAGTGAGGCCACCCCGGCCAGGAAGGTGTGGCGGTCGGTCTCGGCGAGCCGCTCCTGCAGGATCTGGGCCCCCTCCTGCACCTTGCGCAGCTGCTGGCTGTAACGCTGGACTTTCTGCTCGATGTCCGTCAGCGTGCGTGCCGTGTCGGCCTCCAGCTCCTCCAGCATCGCCTTCTGCCGCTCCCGCAGCAGCCGGTGCAGCCGCTCAAACGCCTCCCCGATGGTGGTCCGCAAGCTTTTGGTGGAAGACTGTGGGGACAGGCATCGGGGGTGAGGCCAGGGGGAGCAGAAGGGGACGACTCCTGGGAGAGAGGTGGAAGCTGACAGCCTTGCCGTGGGGAGTGGAAAGGGTGGTGGAAGGGCATGTGGAAAAGCCGTGGTGGCAGGATGGGGCTGGCAGAGCCAGGGACAGCACGTGATTCCACGTGCCCCTTAGGAAACTCACTGAGGCTTGAACTAGAGGAGCGGCAGAGGGGCCGTGGCCTGAAAGACATTTGGGGGCAGCCTCCCCGTGCCAAGTGGGCTGGCTGGAGAGATTTGGGAGAGAAAGTTGTGAGGATGATGCCCAGCTTTCTGGCTCGGGGGTGGGAGGGACAGGGAAGCTGGGGGAGAAGAGGCTGAAGTCAGTCTAGGATACAGTGAGGTCTTTATTTGTTAAAAAAAAAAAAAAATCACTAATGGGGCTCAAGCCAAGATGACAAAGAGATCACAGATATCACAAGGGCAAACTTTGGTGGTCACCCGCCCTGTCCCGCCACCCTTGTGAGCCCCTAGCCAAGAAACCGGAGCTGGAGGTTAAAGTCATGATCACAGAAGGCAAGCCTGGACTTGCCCACTTCTCTGCTCCCGTGGGCACTGCCAGGCCCAGGAGGGGCCTGTGTGGGGATGGGCACAGGCTTCGGTGTGCAGCAGCCCGGGTGAGAATCTTAGCTCTGGGTCTCTAGCCGGGCCAACCTCAGTTGCCTAATGTCTCTGAGCCTATCTTCTTATCTGTGAGAGGAATGACACAACCACAGTGCAGGGGTCTGGGAAGATCGAGTAGGGGCATGTTCGCCAAGTGCACGGCCTTGTTTGAGGTTCAGAGAAAGAGCCAGATGATTGAGATGGCTTCTGAGCTGGGGCCTGCAGGACAGGCTACAAGTCAACGGCGGGGGTGGGGGGAAAGCAGCACATGGCAGGCCAACATGGGGTACAGAAGTGTGGCCAGGCTATAGTGCCAGTGCGGGACCTGCCTCTGCAATTTCACTTTGTGAGATTCTGGCTGGGAGTTCACAGAGTCAGAGACCCCGCTGTGTTCAGTGCCCGGGGCTCTGTGGGAGGCTTGACAAAGGCTCAATTAGGGCCAGTTCCCTCCTGTCGCGGCAGCAGGAAGAACTGCTGGCAGCGGGCCAGCCTCCCTGCGCATGCCCACCCAGAGCGCCAGGCAGACAAAGGGGGCGGAGGGGAGGCTGGGGATGAACAGCCAGGCTGCCTGTGGCCTCCCTGAGCCCCTCCCCGAACCCTGAGGCTTCTGTGCGGCTCACGTGGAGAAGATGGGGCCTGCCCTCCCTGCAACCATCTGCCTCTGCCCCCCACCAAGGACCCCCAGATCCCACAGCCACCCCTTCTGGCTCCTTCTCAGCTCCTCCATAGCAGTGTCTGGCACACTGGCCACCCTCTGCTGGCTGCATGTTCTGGTTTGCCTCCCACCTTGGTGGCTGCTCCCTCTGGGCCAGCTCCTTCCATCCTCACCTACGCGCCCTCCTAGATGGTCCACCTCCACTGCTTTGAGGATGGTTCCCATGACCTTATCCGTGGCCTTGCACGTCTCCTGAGCTCCACATTCATCTTTCCACCTGCCTCAAGCAGACTCCTGCGATCCCACAGGCCATCCAACTCTCTTGGTCATCTCTGTGTCTTTGGCAACAAACTCGTGGCCACAGTGACCCTTCTAATGTGCAAAGTGGGTCAAAGCCAATGCTCTTTAGGAATCTTTCTGGGCTCCTTGATAACTAGTAAAACACTAAATTCCTTAGCCCGGCATTCAAAGTCCTCAATCTGATCCCAGCTTACCTCTCTAGTGCCATGGCGCTGCAATTCCACTGCCTAGAATGGACCCCCACCCCCAACTCTTTATTGGACAGGCAAACTCCTACTCAATCTGCAAGGCCCAGCTTGAAAGCTACCTCCTCTGTGACAGCCTCCCTCACTTTTTCAGGCAGTGAAATAGTTAAATGTCTCCAGAGCATTTCAGAAATACTCCTAATA
This sequence comes from Martes martes, assembly GCF_963455335.1. NCBI lineage: Eukaryota > Metazoa > Chordata > Mammalia > Carnivora > Mustelidae > Martes > Martes martes. The sequence goes on along the minus strand of NC_137891.1, from coordinate 166,850,307 downwards.
CATGGTCTCACATTTTATGACTCCAGCTAGTGGACAGTCCCCAGGGCTAAGAATGACGTCTTTCCCAGCCTTGCACTTTCCGTGCCCATCGCAGGGCAGGCACAAAGCTGGTAGTCAGAATCTGCTAGGGAGGTAAAGGAGGGAAGAGTCTTGCCAAAAATTACTCTGCAGGGGCGCCTGGGTGGCTCAGTGGGTTAAGCCGCTGCCTTCGGCTCAGGTCATGATCCCAGAGTCCTGGGATCGAGTCCCGCATCGGGCTCTCTGCTCAGTGGGGAGCCTGCTTCCCCCTCTCTCTGCCTGCTTCTCCACCTACTTGTGATCTCTGTCTGTCAAATAAATAAATAAAATCTTTAAAAAAAAATTACTCTGCAGAGGTGAGTGCAGACTCCATCTTCTTTTTAGGATGGGGGCCTAGTGCCTCCAGGACAAAAGAGAATGAGTAGGAAAAGGGGCAGAGGCAGGGAGAGGGTAGCTCAAAAGTGACAGCCAATCCCGGGTGCTTTAAGTATGTTCCTGAAAGGTCTTCCCAACCTACTTGTCTTGCTGGCCACAAAGCCACAGATCTGGCTGCAGACCTCCCAGCACAGGGCTAGGATATGCATTAGGTTCTGACAAAATTGGACAGTAAGCTCCCAATTAACCACTCACTCGCTAGTTAGGCTAGTTCCTCAACCTCTCTGTGCCTCAGTTTCCTTGCCAATAAAATGAAGATAACATTCCTACTTCTGAAGGAGTTCCCCTCACACCATACACACACTCCTCTGTTCTACAATATTTATTGTATGGGAGGCACTGTGCTAGGTTCTGGGGAGTCCTGCTGTCACAGAGGTGACATTCTGTGGGGTTCAGTTTCAGTGAAACAATGAACAGGAAACACAATTACCAGCCCAGAGAGAGAGGTTCAGCTCAACTGGCGTGCCCCATTTATTCTAGTTTTTTCTAGGGCAGAGCCATCCCCTCCTCCACCCAGCCCCCAATCCCTTTGGTGCGGTGGCTGGGAAAGCAGCCCCTACCCCAGCCCACCACATCCCTGGGGATACACTGGGGCTTGGAGGAACTGGGGCCGCTTCAGAAAAACACCCTGCCAAGAATGCATCACTTGGTCAGGACCGACCAAGGAAAACATTGGGCCCAGGGAGGGAGATCAGACAGGCCCTCGGGCCGGGCCATTGGAGGGGCAGGCGCTGCAGGAAAGCCGAGTCAGGCACCAGGTGAAATATGACCTCTAAAGCATCCATAGGCATTTCTTGTATAAACACCCCAGTCCAGACAGGAAGCGGGGATGGGGGAACTAGCGGGGGAGTTGGCCCCACAGGACCCCCCAGAGGTAGACAGATGGACAGGAAAGCAGGGGAGGAAAAGGTCAGTGGAGAAAAACAATGGGGAGTGGAAAGAAGAGAGCACTGGGGAAAAAACTAGACCATAATATTCTGCTTTCATTCACATAGAGGATTTCATTTGCTTCTCTTCACCCGAGGGTGCAGAATCACCAGGCAGATGGGGAAACTGAGGCTGTGCAAGGCAAATAGGCTAGCGTCTTCTGTTTCTCATCTATTGCCTGCTGAGGGTCCTGCCTGCAGGCATTCCAGAATATTCTCTAAAGAAATGTTTGTCATGACCTCCTTGAGACCCCACACGGGTTGGATGCCAAGCTGGGGCACAGATCTGGATCTGCAATGACCTCTCCAGGCCCCCGGGTGACCCCAGAGGTCCGGAGCATTCCTAAGGCTCTAGTTCAGCTACTGCTGGCAGCTGCACCTCTGCTGGTGAGTGGGGCCAGACTGAGATCACCGCAGAGCTTAGCAGCTGGGCCGGGGTCCCCAGTTCTTGGTCCCGGAAAGGGCAGAAATCAAAGCAAGCCTTGTCCAGTTGGTGAGACATCGGTGGGGGAACTCAGAGGGAAGCCCTGGGATCCAGAACTTTACTGCTGGAAGGAGCCTGGCAGGGTCTCCGGTGTATAGATGGGGAGTCTGGGGGCCAGAAAAGTATGGTTTACCCAAAGTCACACAGCGAGGTAGTGACTGGATCAGAATCCAGGGCCTCCCTCTCAGGTCCAGGTTTCTTTTCAAACCATTGCAGCCAAAAACTACAGGGATTGGCCCTACTTTGCAGTAGAGTCCATAACCCCACGGTCCGCCTTTAAGAGAGTGATACCAAGCCTGGGCCACAAATCATTAGGAGGGCTTCAAGGGGAACAGGCTCATGTTGGCTCCTCTGGATTGCTCCCCGGTCCCACCTCACCTTCCACCCAGAGCAGGAAGGGAGAAAGGGCCCCACCCTTAAACCCAAGAACCAGCCCAAATCCTTGCCCTCAGTCCTAGAAGTGGGTCCTGTCACATTCCTTCAGGGAAGCCCCAGTCTCGGTTCCACCCGCCCCCCACAGCTCCGCTCCTCTCATAATAGGTTTGGCACCTTAAGACCCCGCCCCTCTTCCCAGAGGGCCACGCCCACTCGACGCCCCGGCACCGCCCCCCGCAGGCCCCGCCCCGGCCCAGACCCCGCCCCGGCCCAGGCCGGGCTCACCTTGGTCTCCGCCAACTGTCGCTTGAGCAGCTGCAGCGCCTCGGTGTGCTCCCGCTCGCTGTCCTGAAGGGCCTGAAGCTGCTCCTTCAGCTCCCTCTGGAACAACACAAGGCCTGGATGCGGGGCTCCCGCCATACCACCCCCGCTCTCCCGCGACCTCCCCCAGGACCATCCTCCCCGCACAGTTCAACAACCCCCAAGTCTCCCAGATACCCCAGCTGCTTTCATCTTTCCATCTTTCATCGGGAGTTTTGCAACACCCTCCTCTCTAGCCATCCTAGGAGCTTGTGGTCTCCCTGCCCAACCCGCCTCCACATAACGTTCTGCCCCGCCTGATTTGCTGGCGGAGACTCCTGGCTTAGAATCCTCGAAGGGGTACCGAGGCCGTAACTGTGCTCCGCTAGGACTCGTGCGTCGGGTGGGCTTGGCGCTGTTCTCAGGCCTTTGCTTGTATGGGGTCATTTAATCTTCTCAATAACACAGAGGAAGGCACTATTATTACCTCCGTTTTCCGTCGGAAAAATTGGTACAGAGAGTTCGTGAAACTGGCCCAAAAGCATGCAGCCACGCAAGTAAGAGTAAAACCATAATTGCACCATGATTTTGACGTCAGGTGACATATCTTCTACAGTGGTGACACCCATGACAAACAGCGACAAAAACCCACAATATACAACAGATGGAATATGACCACGATTAGTATTACTGATTTTTCCTTTCCCTCGGGTTCCAGTAGGGCTCAGTATGACTCTGCTAGTAATTTTGTTTTGATTTTAAAAATTTGATATTTTGTTCATCATGGGTTGTTGTTTTTTTTTTTTTTTTGCTTTAATATTGATTTTTAAAAATTGCATTAAGTATTACCCACCTCAATCCCTGAGTTTTGGGGTGCCTACTTCAATGTTGCGCCTCACCCTCCCACACTGTCTCCACCGTCCTTCTCCCCTTATTTCCCTGCAGCCAAAGTGGACTTCTTCCCGTTGCTCTGTCATGGGCTCGCCTCGCCCTCATGATTTTGCCCTTGCTGCTTCCTCTGGCCAGCGCACTCCACTCAGATTTTCTCCCAGTGATTCCTCGGTGTCATTAACCTATCAGCTCCAATGCCACCTGCTCAGGGAGGTCTCACCCACGTACAGCATCCTTGACACCCTCAGTCCCACATCCTGTTTCAAGGTCTCCCTGGCACCTACTGCTGTCCAAGATACTCTTGCTCACTTGTTAGACAGTGTGTTTCCTGCTCACGGTCTCCCCTAGACAGTGACTATCACGAGGGCGGGGGGTCTTGTCCGGCTTGTTCACTGTTGGATCCCCAGTGTTTAGAATAGTGCTCAGCACACAGTAGGGCCTTAATGAATATTTGTCAAATGAATGAATGTGGTGTTGAGGTGGGTACCCCGGTGACAGGGCCCGCTGTCTGCATGAATTGGGTGTTTGGCTTATTGTAACTAGTTCTCCTGTCTGTCCCTAGCGTCCCGCCTTCCCATCCCCCCATGAGCCCATGAGTCCTAAGGGAACAGGCCCTTATCATTCCCTGCTCTCTATCCCCTGTACCTGTCAACGGCCTGACACTAAGATGGGGCTCAAGGAGGTTTGCTTTGTGGATGAATTTCTGCGGAAACAGCCTCTGAGCAGGACCTGGGTTTTCCAGTCAGCCTGGGCTGTGAGAGATGCCAAGAAGCTGACTTACCTGTTCACCCCTACCTCCCTCCTACTCACTCAGCTCATCAGGGCAGGGAGGACCCTTGGAAAACACCTGGTCCAACTAACTTTACAGACGAGGCAGCAACATGGGAAGATGATCATGATGACATGCTAAGGGAAGCATGCAGAAATTATCTTTGCTTACTATCCCTTAGCCATGCAACAAATATTTACTAAGTAAGTATGTGCCAGGCGCCACTGAGGCTCTGGGGATACAGCAGAGAGTGAGACAGACAGTCCATGGCCACAGGAACTGTCCAGGATGGTGGGGAAGGGAGAGAATGAGCAAAGAAAGTAATAGCTCCGGCCTGTGCTCTAGAGAAAATAAAGTGGCGTGGGATGGGGGTGAGTTTGGGGGAGGGTGGACAGGGAAGGCTCTTCTTCCCTGAGTTGTCACCTGAGATGACACGGCAGCAGGGCGGGGAAGAGCCGGCCTCGGAAACAGGAGTTAGATGGGACACTGGGGACGGCTTGTGCTGTGAGAGCAGAGAGCTCCCACAGACAGGATGGCTACCACCTCTGCGAGTGCCTCGGGGCCATGAGGCAGCTATAAAGATGGGAGGCACAAGCTGAAGCCAGAGGGGTAGGAGGAGGCAGGAGCCTGGGTCCCTGATGATGGATTGTGGCTCAGTGATGAGCTAGGAAGCTGGCCCTCAAGAAAAAAAAAGAGAGAGAGAGAGACAGAAGCCCTCATTACTGGCGTTTGCCAATTTCTGTGGTGTAAATGCTCCCACCAGAGCTGATTATCAAGCGATGCCTGTGAGGTCAGGGGCTGGGGATACCTGGCACAGTCAGCTGGCAGGAACCGGAGCGAGCCGGCTCCAGCACACCACTGCCTGGGGGCCTTTCCTACAGGCCTGCTGTATGGGGGAGAGAAAGACACACCATCTCCTCACAGCTGCCCGGCCAGGTGTCTGATACTGACAGCCAACAGTCATTCCTAACAGGTTCATGGGCATCTGAGTTGTTGGAGCAGACAAATGTCATTCCCCTGAAGAGTATAAATCCACTGCTTGTCAGGCTCCCCCTGACGGCCCTGGGGCTATCCAGCTTGGGACCTGGCTAAGGGATGAGCTGAGTGTGACAGTCATCCCTCCTGGTGTCCTCACAGGTTCACATAAAACTCAGCCCCCTAGGTAGCTCCTCAGAGTCTCTGAGAAAATGACCCTGGAGACAGAGTTCCTCACAGCGCTGAGGGCACCCAAGAGGCCTGGACAAATCCCTCCCTGCTTCTAGGGCCAAGGAATGAGAAACAAGGGGAGAAGGCCCGCCTCTTCCTCTTGGACCCTGGGAGACACAGAACCTTCCTTTGCCCATTCCACAGACACGTGCAGAGGTCTCCTTGGGTCTACACGGTGCTGGGTCAGCAACAGGCAGAGGGCTGCCTCAGGAGGGGTGTACATGAGTTAAGTTGGGGGGGGACACAGGGACACATGCATTAACATGACGGAATGCTGGAACCGGGTTAGGGGACACCACACTTGCTGCTCTTCCCAGGTCCCCATCTCAGCAAAGGCCACCCCTACCCCTACTGCCATCCAAGCGAGAACTCTGGGAGTCACTCCTGACGCTGCCCGCCCACGAGGGCAATCAGTCATTAGGTTTGTCTCGCCGGTTGTCTCCTGTCTACACCCACTGCCCCCGGTTCGGTTTTCAGCCCTGGTTTTCTGGACTGTGACCCTAGGCTCCTCTTTGCCCCTGCACTCTCCAAGTGTAGTGTCTTGTCTCTAGGACAGATCTGTCCATGCTTCTTCCCTGTGCCCCATGGCAGGATCTCCATGCTGTCTGAGAAGACGGCCACGAAGCTTGAGTGTGGCACTCAAGGCCTTTACCCCTGGCCCCAAACTTCTTCTCTAGCCCTGTCTCTTGGTCCAGACCTGCACTGTTCAAGATAGCAGCCACCAGGGGCGCCTGGGTGGCTCAGTGGGTTAAGGCTCTGCCTTCAGCTCAGGTCATGATCCCAAGGTCCTGGGATAGAGCTCCACATAGGGCTCTCTGCTCAATAGGGAGCCTGCTTCCTCCTCTCTCTCTGCCTGCTGCTCTGCCTATTTGTGATCTCTCTATCAAATAAATAAAATCTTAAAAAAAAAAAAAGATAGCAGCCACCAGCCACATGCAGCTACTAGGGTTAACATGATTTGAAATGAAATAAAACTGAAACTCCGTTCCTCAGTGGCCCCGAGGTGCTGGGTTACGCGTCTGAAGTGCTCAAGAGCCACACGGGACTGGTGGCCAGTGTCTCAGACGGCACAGATGTGGAGCCCCAGGAACCGTGTGGTCAAACCCTCCAGATCTAACAGGAAACTGAGGTCCACCAAAAGGGACTGACTGGCCGGTGGCCACATAGCTTGACAAAGGAGAACCAACTGGAAAACATAGTGCCGGCAGAAGTGAGACACCAAACAGGAAGCTCTGAGCGGCAGAGCTGGTGCAGAGGAAGGGCAGTGGCGAGGTCTGGGTTCACAGGCGCAAGTCACGCAATTCTCACAGCCGTGTCACAGAGGGGGAATTAGAGGCTCAGAGAGATCAGACAGCTGACCCAAGGTCACACAGCTCCGTTTCCAAATCTGTAAACAGCAGCTAATACCAGCGTTGGGTCTGCAGTTGTGAGGATCCAACGACTTAATTCGCGACCTGACATGATGCCTAGAGTGACACTCAGTCACTCTTGGCTGCTGTTACGGTCATCATCATCATCTCAATGACATGTGAAACAGGGAGTCAGAACCAGTTGAGGCTTCCGGGAGAGACATTATTTCTGATGGAAAGCCCAGGGACGATGCCTGGATGGATGCACTGGAAGGAGTCCTTTGGGGATCCTGGGTGGGGCCAGAGCATCCCAGGTGGAGAGACTAGTTGGGCAGGGGCACACCTGGTATGTGCTGGAAGTGGGGGGTGGCTGGGGTGACGGGAGCCAGGTCTGGGCAGGTGGGTGGAGTCAAGCTGGAAGGGCCGGTGGGGCTAGCTGGGGTGACAGCAGGGGGTGGAGGAGGCCTTGAAGGTCCTCATAGGGGGCTGGACTCTGGCGGCCCCATCAGAGCAGGAGCCTGTCAGGAGGAGGGGAGTCCCTTGGAAGGCGGGGCCACAGCTCTGTAGGCCTCCCTTTGGAGAGGGAACAGACCTGAGCAGACAATTATGCAAATGTCAGCTGACAGGCTCTGGGGCTCCCCCGCAGGTTTGGAGAGGCCCAGACCAGGGCAGCAGCCTTGGGGGAGGACAGAGAGCCAGGTCTCCCACACTCCCAAGGTCAGACTGCCCCTCCTGTGGGGCCACCCCTCTCCCATCCTATAGGGCAAAGCTGCTGCAGGAAACCATCTCCTGAAGGTTTCAGGGACCCTTCTCAACCCTGTCACCAAGCAGTGCTGCCCATTGGAGATAGTGTGAACTCTGGCCTCAGAAAAACCTGGGTTCGAATCCCAGCTGTATGACCGTGGGCAGATCACCTCTTCCCCTCTCAGGGCTCACCTCTCGGAGCCTTATCTGTAAAATGGGCATCAGAGCCACCCATGGGGTTGGGGTGGGACTAAATAAGGCCACCTCCCCTTCTCTGTGCACCTGTACTGCTCTCTCTCCTGCTCTGACCCACGGACACCAGAAGTCTCGACATGGCAAGCTGAACTTGCCCCACATTCTTCCTCTCCATCCCTCTCCCACGCCCAGAACCCCTGATGCTCCTGGTCCCCCAACAGGCCTGAACTCTTGCATGTCCTCTATCTCTTTGAGCCCCACCCCTCCTGGACCACCAGTAGTCTCTCGAAAGGCCTCCTGGCCGCTCCCCTTGCCCCCAGGCTCTCCCAGACTTCCAGCTGTCCATTGTCCATCACGCAGACCTGGCCAGGCCCTGCTTGCCAGCTCAAACCTGTCCCTGGCTCCCCAGCATCTACAGGAACAAATCCAAGCTCCTTGGGATGGGGGGGGGGGTGTTCAAGGCCCTTTCCCAGCCGGTGCAACCTCACTCTCCCATTCCTGCCTGAACCCCGATGCCCTCCCCTCCAGCCACAACTACCCACCCGCTCATCTGCATGCCTGTCCCTCGGCTGACAACCTGAGTTCCAGTTCTAGCAACACTTCCTGGTGCCATGGCAGTGGGCACAGATTCTGAGCCTGTTTCCTCACTTGTAACACAGGGCAATGTGCCCCACCTTTCAGGTGTACCATGAGGATTCAGTGAGCATCCCCCCACCAAAGCGCTGTCCCTGCCACTGCCCCTGCCCCTGCACCCGGGCGATGGGGGCCGTGGCTGTGTTAGCTCCTTGTGTCCACAATGTCTTCCCTCTCTGGCATCGTCCCACACCCACTCCATCCTGGGCAAGTTACAGAACCTCTCAGCCTCGCTGTCTTCCTCTGTGAAATGCTGCTGGTGTGAGTCCCACACAAGGAACTGGGAAAGGAGAGGGGATTTAATGCCCGTAACAGCACCTAGCTCACTGCCTAGTGTTTCCTTAGAGTTGTTCTTCTCTCTGTTGTTGTCACTGCCTACCTGATCCTATGCTTTCTATGAAATAAACGTCCCGAGGCCGCCCAAATTCAAGTCCCTACACTGTGGCTGGTGCTTAGCCACGGTGTCCTGGATGAACATTCCTGGCAGCCACGGACACCTGTGAGGCGGGAAGTGGAGATGCCAAGAGCCAGCCCCAAGCTTGACTCCCCGCCAGCCTCGCCTCCGTGGAGGCTGCTGTTGGCACATACATCCTGTCCTCTGCTGGGAGAAGTAACAGCAGAGGCTGCTTCCTTGGAAAACAAAACACCCTGGCTGCTTCCCTGTCCGTGGCACCAAATAAGGTGGCTTCGCGTCTGCTCTCCATTTGGAGAGGCAGCAAGTCTCTCTCCCTCTTTACACATCAAGTGGACAGTCTTGTTGTTACTTGTCTCTCCCACACGGGGAAAGGGTGAGAGGAGGCAGTGCCTTCTGCTCAGTTGGAAGAAGCTAGAGGTGGGATTTGAACCCAGTCCCCTCACCCTGCTCTTTCCCCACATGGCTGTCTCGGTGTCTCTGGGTCACCACGCCCAGCCTGGCAGGGCTCCCACCCAAGGCCGGTGTAGTACGGTCTCCCCCCCGCAGGATGGAGGCCTTGGGAAAGGCTCCAGGGGTCACATGAGGCCCGGAGGGGGTGGGTGGGAATGAACGTGATCCCTTCTCTGGAGGCCTGGAAGCTGAGGTCTCAGGCCAGAGAGCCGGCTGCATGTCTGACCAAGATGCCATCCAGCCACCTGCCCTCGGAGCATCAGGTAGCACAGAAGGTGTCCTTGGCCTGACCCTGTGTTGAGTACTTGAAATATAAAGACAGGCAGCGTGGGGGGTGGGGGAAGGTGGGGTCAACCACCTGGGCCTCAGAGGCTGCAAGGAGGCGGTGAGTGGCTCAGTCTGACTGGCCTCTGATCCTACCCCTGGCATTTCCCAGCCGGGTGACCAAACCAGGCACCCAATTCCTCTGAGCCTGTTTCTTTGCATGGAAAAAGAGCAAATGACAGGACCACTCGACAGGGTTTTATGAAGATTAAATGAGGTAATACAAGGAAAGTGCTTAGTCTAGTCCCAGGCAAAGCACCAGGGCCCAGTAGGTATTGACTGAGAAGCCCCAAACTTCTGAGAGGGGGCTCCCTCTCTCCCTTTGGCTCTGTGGTCCAGTGCTCAGCAGTGAAAAAGAAAGGTGTGTGTGTGGTGGGGGGAAGCATGAAAGCATGCACACGTGCGCACACATGCTCACATGCTCTGTACACAAAAATTGTGAAGAATCACAAAGCAATTCTAACCATGTTTTTCTATGGGGTGAGATATGGCGGGGGGGGGGGACTTTTAACTTATGTAGCTCTGTTGATTATGTTAATTTTATAGTCAGAAACAATTAAGATACTTAAAAATTGTGTGCGACTCAGTGCCAGGCATGGTATCAGGCACTTTTGATACTGTAACCCTGACCCTTAGAACATCCTTCCCAGGGAGGTCATATTATCCCCACGTTATAGATAAGCAGGTGGAGGCTTGGTGTAGTGAAGTGACCTGACCAAGGACACACAGCTCATCTGTGATGATGCCAGGATCTGACCCCAGTATCGGAATCAAGTTCAAAGCAATTCTGCCTGGCAGGTCAGGGAAAGCTTCCCAGAGAAGGTGATAATTGAGCTGAGCCTGGAAAGCTGTTTAGAGCTTCTCTAGGACAAGGGTCTCAACCAGGGGTGACTTTGACCCCAGGGGACATGGGATGAAGACTGGAGATGTTTTGGGTTGTCACAGCTTGGTGGGATGGGAGGGGCGAGAGGGTGGGGGATTGGGAGGGGGTGGTGGGAAATGCTGCTGGTTAGTTTTTAGGGGCCAGGGACACTCCTAAACATTCCAGAATGCACAAGACTGCCTTACACACCAATGTCAATAGGGCACAGTATGATATCATTCTAGAACTGTCATTTACTGAGTGCTTACTAGGTGCCGAGTGCAGTACTGAGTTCTTACAAATGTCATCTTATTTCATCCACCCCCACTGCCATCAGTGAGGGACTCGAAGGTCAGAGACGGAAGTGATTCTTCTAAGCCCACACCGCCAAGAAGCGGCAGCACTGGGATTGAAGCTGCCCAGTACGAAGTGGGAGTTCTTCACCTTTCTGCTCTGCTGCTTTCAGGATTTATAATAAATCTAAAAGCTGTAGGCCAAGCGCTAGGTGGGAAGGGAGGAGACTCCAGCTCAGCCCAGGCACAGCCCTCCCGTGGCCTCAGGCCTGGGGCAAGGTCCGCTTTGTCCTCCTCTGCCATTGCCCCACCTGTAAAGTGAGGGTTGCACCAGAAGATCTCCAAGGCTCTGCCAGCTCTGAGTCTGTTATTCTCCGAGAGAGGGGCCCAAGCCCAGGCTCTCGCAGCCCTGGGGACGTAACCACCAGCAGCCAGGAGAGGAGGGGGTGTGCGGGGCAGGCTCAGCCTCATTCCCAGTGCACACATAGTGAGCAAGCCCTGCTCCGTTGATTATGTTACCCCACAAGGAGAGAGAGGCAGGTGGGGTGGGGAGTGGCTTGAACCTCTCCCAGGAGCTCCCCTCTCGATTGCGGAAGGCATGTTTCTCTGCCACCTTCTTGCCAAGCCCAGAGGAGGCGCCAGAGCAAGGCCTCCTCTCAGGCAAGAGAGGCAAGTCTGGGCATTCACCCAGCTGGGCGCATGAGGTCTCACGGGTAGAAGGACAAGGGATGGGAGTGCGTGCTGACCCAGCCCCTTCCCTGTGCCAAGCATCTCAAACAGCAGGTTCATCTCAGGTCAGTCTTCTGAAATCCTGGTAGGAAAGAACAATTTTGACCCCAGCCTACAGACCCGAGAGCATCAAGGCTTCCATGAAGGGACTTGGCGAGTCAGACAGACAGGAAGGTCTGGAACCCAAGAGTACCTGACCGCAGGATACTGCCCTAGAGGGTAGCTAGGTGGCCATCTTGTTCTTTTCACTGAGAAGTAGTAGTGTGTCAATAACATTTAGAGAAAATACACATTTAATTCCTCCAGCATTCCCCCAGGACGTGGAATGGATTGCAAAGAACTGAAACACAAGTGCTCTGATTTCCCGGTTTGCAGATAGGGGAACCCAGGCTCAGAAGGCAGAGGCCTCTCTAGCTAGAAGGTCAGACAGGGAGAGGAGGGGAGGGGCTAAGTGGCAGAGGAGGGATATGGCCTGGGGTAGGTGGAGCTTCCTGGTGCTCTCAGAGTCGCTTAGTGTGGCTTTGGGGGAGTCATTTCACCTCTCCTGCTCTCAGTCATCTATATTAAGAAGAGGTTGGACAGATGGTTGCAGACAGAGTCCCTTCAAAGCCTCACAACCTGCACCCAGCCATGTCAAAGGTTCTCCCCTCCGTGTTTATGTGACTTCACAAATGGAGAGATGGGGATACCAGAGCTTGCCACAAAATGCTCTGGGGATGGAGGGCCCATGCCAGCCTGTGCAAGCTCCCAGAGCCCCCAATTCTTGCTCCCTATCCTCAAAAAGCCAGACTCGGAGGGAGTCAGTCATGGTTTGGGGATGTAAGGGGCAGGGAGGGAGAGATGGTGAACATGGGGTCATTTCTCCTGAGCCACGGGTCATCCACAGGCATCTGCTAAGTGCAGACTGACTCGCAGAGACTCAGGGTTGGGGGGAGGATACCTCTTACAACATAAGGGAAAGTAGGGCGCCTGGGTGGCTCAGTGGGTTAAGCCGCTGCCTTCAGCTCAGGTCATGATCTCAGGGTCCTGGGATCAAGTCCCGCATCAGGCTCTCTGCTCAGCAGCGAGCCTGCTTCTCCCCCGCCTTCTCTCTGCCTGCCTCTCTGCCTACTTGTGATCTCTCTCTGTCAAATAAATAAATAAAAATCTTTAAAAAAAAAAAAAAAAACATAAGGGAAAGTAGTTATTTAGCTCCTGCTTAAACATCCCAAGGGCCAGGGAGCTCACTACCTGCCAAATTAGTCCACTGCATATTCAAAAAATGAGTGAAAAATCTGCTTCCAAAGGCTCCACAGTCTGGGCCAGCTCAGGCCAAAATTGGTCCTTCACTCATTCATTATTCAAACTTTACTGATGAGTACGGATTTGCCAGGCTTTAGGGCCATAGATACGATGAGTCAGAGACTGTTTCTGCTCTTTGGGAACTGTGTGCTAGACTGATATCCCCAGGCCAAAGACACGGGACTGGTGGATTGAAATGGTTAAGGTGGAGGAAAAGATTTCCTCGTTGAAATAAGCTTGGGTGCCATTTTAGTAAACACATTAAATGGATCTCTTTGCCACAAGATTCCTCCAAACCTTTAATATGTAAAATGTACATGCAGAATCCTCCAAGGGGCTATCGAGAATATACTCTTATTTCCCCAATATAGCTGATCTTGGAATACTACTTTTTAGAACAGCATACTTATTAACAGAGGATATTTGAGGATATGCAGCGCTAATGCTTTTTTTCCCCCCCTCTTTTTTGGCCAGGGCAGATTGGAGAATGCTTACACCCAGAGGACATTTGAGCAGGGCTTTGAGAACTGAGTAGGAGTTGGTCAGTGAAGATGGGAAGGTTTAAGGGAGATCATTTATAGTCCTAGGTTCACTATGCTCATGTTACCCTGCATATACTGTTTCATTTAGTCTTCAAAGGTCTTGAGAAGGGTAACAGAGCCAAGGAGGTCATCGAAAGCCTCTGGAGACTCCCAGAGATCCACCCCCTCCCTTTTCTTGAATCACCTCACCTCAGGGCCTTTATTCTCCAAATCTTGAATCTTAAGTCCTGTTCCCACAGTCATCCTGGCCTCTCCTCTGGTTTAAACCCAAAATAGTTCTTAGGGTACCTGGACTTGATCCTCCCTGTAACCCGTCACACACCCTGGCCTACCTAGGCCTTGGCACCCAAACTCACGCTCTCTGCAGTCTGGATGGTCCTAACTTAGACTCTCTCAGACTTCACCCCGGCCTGCCCCCACGAAATCTAGCCCTGCTACTGTTCCCTAGGTCCTGCTGCACGCCTGATCGAGTCCCGCCCCATCGGCCCCCCCAAGCCTGCCAGTCGGCGGCTCCATTCCTGACCTATTCCCCGACGGCGGCCCCGCCCTCTGTGTAGCCCTGATTGTGCTCCCCTTCCCATCAGTGTTTTGCCGAAACTCTGTCCTGAACCGTTCATTTGTGGACCCTGCCTTCAGGTCAGGCCCCTGACCCCACACAGTGGCCCTCCAGCTCTGATTCGTGCCTGTCCCCAACCCTGCCCCAAGCCCGTACCTGGGCCATCTCTGATCTCACTGGTGCCGGCCGTGTCACTCCATGGGTGAACCCTCCCCAAGGACCCACCCCTACTTCGGGTCGGTCTCCGACTCGGCCAGGTGCTGAGGGCCGTAGGCCCCGCCCCAGAACCCCGCCCTCTCGCCGTGGCCCCGCCCCGGCCCTGTCCCGTACGAATTCTGATAGGGCCCTGACCCTGCCGGCGGCCCCGCCCCGTGGCCATTCTGACTTGGCCCCCCCCCCCCACGGTTCAGCTCTGACCCCGCCCCCGGCCCCGCCCCCGGCCGGCCCGGCAGCTCACCTGCAACTCCTCGAAGGCATCGTCGATGCCGGTGACCTGGTGCTGCTCATGCAGCGCGGGCTCGTCGCAAAAGAAGCAGAGCAGCGCGCGGTCCGTGAGGCAGAAGAGCTTGACCTTGTCGTGCGCCTGGCAGGGTCGCGCGGCGCGGCGCGCGTTGAGGATGGCGTCCAGCGGGAAGGCGCTGTAGCGCTCCACGATGTTGGCTAGCTTGAGGCTGGGCGCGAGCGCGGGCTCGGCGAACGTGCGCCGGCACTCGGGGCAGTCGCGGGCGCCCTGTGCCTCCTGCCTCACCCAGTGCTCTGTGATGCAGCGGCGGCAGAAGTAGTGCTCGCAGCCCAGGCTCACCGGGTCCTGGTAGATGCTCAGACAGATGGAGCAGAGCAGCTCGTCCTTGAGGCTGCACGCCATGGCGCTGGGGGCGGCGAGAGGGGGCCCTGAGATGCAGGGGGGGAGGCTGAGCGAGCGCGGCGCTGTTGGGGGCCGCAACCGAGAGATGTGTTCGGGGGGCAGACGGGGAGAGGCAGGAGTAGGAGCTACAGAAGGAAGGGGCGGCTATCCGGGAGGGAAGGGGGGAACGCGAAGAAGAGGTGCAGGGCAGAGACTAGCCGGGATGCGAGTCCAGGAAGGTGGTCTCTAGGTAGTGGGTGACTCGAAGCTATGGGTGCTGGAGGGAGGGGGCCCTGGTGTCTGAGGGAAGGGGCTCCGGGCAAGGAGCTTCTAGAGGAAGGGACAGTCTGAAGGGATGGGTACTGGGAGAAGAGGATCCAGGAGGGGGGCGGAGGCCTTAGGGGAGCTGAAATCCCGGGATGGGTGCAGTGGGGGGAGGGGGAGAAGCTGGGGATGGGGAATTCTGGGGAAGGGGAAAGCCAAGCGGAGCTGCGCCGCGGCTGTGCGTGGCAGAGGAGAGGAGGGGTGCGAGCAAGCTCAGCTGCCTAATCTCGGCCCCAAGACCCCGCCTGGCGTGGCCCCTTACCCCTGCCGGCTCAGCGGCCACTGCTCCGGTCCGAGCGCAGCCTCTCAACCCGGAACCAGCCAAGCGCAAGCTCTCGGCGGCAGTGACTCCCTCCCCGCCCCCGCGGACCGGGCCCAGGCGACTCCGCCCCTGCGGCGGGCGGGGGAGAGGAGAGGCGGGGCCAGGCCTCCCTCCTGCGGACCCCCTCGCCGCCCCCACCGTTCCCCTACTCCCCGGGGACCGAAACCCCAGCTGTTCCTTCAGGATCTGCACACAGAACAACATGAGCGTCTCGCTTAGGGTCCCTGCGGCGGGTGAGGACAGCTAATTTAAGAGGATAACGAGTAAACAAGGAGCATCTTTCTGGATCATCGACGTGAAGATTTGGGGAAAATAGTATTTTTTGTTAAAACAAGCAAGGATGCGTGCTGTAATCTGTATAGAATACAACCTTTGCATAAAAATGCAAAGATAGACTCGAGAAAATGCCCTGCTTGCTTACAGCAAGTTCAGGGTTTCCTCTTCACTTTCTTAAGGAGTGCTTGGGGGAGAAGTTTAGAAAGCCCTGTCTGACCCGAGGAGTAGTCTCTATTCAGCAAACATTCCGGAGTGCTATTTGGGGGGGGGCGCGGGTTGGAAGGTTGGAGCAGGAGAGGAGAGAGTAATAGGAGACCTTATCCCGTATGCCAGATGGAGAGGGGATAAGGGATTTCTAGATGGAGGGGACAGCCGGTGCAAAAGCACAGAGGCGTGAAAGGGGAGGGCACTTTGAGGGAAGTGCAAGTAGTTCTGTACTGTTGGGGGTGGGGTGGGGAAGGCTTGGAGAGGAGGGTATTGTGGGTCATGGTAAAGGATTTCCTGGAGGCACTGGGCTTTCAAGTGGAAGAATGACTTGGTCTGGTGTGGGTTTTAGGGAGTCAGGGAGATGCACATTATACCACCAGCAAGGTAAAGGCAGGAATCCTTTCTGATACGTCTGCATATGGGCAGTGCTTGGTACACATTAAACTGTGTACTGAGTAACAGCAACAAAGCTGTAGACCTGGGAAGAGAGACTTAGATCACTGTTGTCAGAGACATTGAATGTGTCTCCCCAGTTTCTGCCTTCTCCAGACATGTCTTCACTGAAGTTAGACTTTTTTGAGGTACAATTTAAGGAAGAGTTCAAAGTTCACTTCTCTGCTGTTTATGTCCCCTTCACATCATCACCTGGTCCCTGGCCACCATGATCGCCAGAAACAAGTTGGTAACTCATGCCACAACCATTCTTCCACTTTTCCTTGCAGTCAGAGCCTGATTTTGTTCAGGCGAGTCCCTTCCCCCATGTGACCAACAGAAGGTTGACCCCGGCCCGGTCTAGGAGTTCAAGTCCATGGTGGAGTTCTAGGAGTTCAAGTCCCTTTTGGTTCAAGTCCATGGTGGTGGATGCATTCTTCTTGCCAGTGAGAGTTTGGGCTTGGACATATGATACAGGTCTGGCCTGAAAAAACAGAGGTCAAGCCTCTGGTGGGGAAGCAACTTCTGCTAGAGATCTCTTCCCTTTCCCAAACTCTGGCCCCTTTCCTGATTGGGATGTGTTTGGTGGTGATGGTTGGAACTGCAGCAGCTAACTTGCTCCCAGTCTGAGGAAGCTGCCAGCACATGACTGAGGCTGCGAGAGAGAGTCGTAGGGAAAAAGGGCTGGTGCTTTGACGCAGAGTCCAGAATTTGGTTATATGACGTGGCCCACTTTATTGCTTAAGCAAGTTTAATAGCACTGTGCTGTCACTTGGCAACCAAAAGAATCCCAAATAACACACCGTTTCGCATCCCCTATATATATATATATATATATATATATATATATATATTTTTTTTTTTTTTTTTTGTAAGGAGGGGAGGGTCTAAATTATTTAAGGATTTGAGCGAAATGAAAAAAGGCTTGATGATGGATGGACAGGCTTCATTTATTCAACATGTCATCTATCCTCCCATTCTATAGCAATACAGTAGCCGGCCAAATGGCTGGTCTGCTAGAGACCACACTTCCTAGGTGCTCTTGCTACCGAATGTGGCTTTGTGACTAAGTCCCTTCTAATAGAACGTAAATAGAAACAGTCCTTAAGGCATGGGGCTTTTGCTCTGCCATGCTCCATTTCCTCTTCCCTCAAGCTGGAACACAGATGTGGCAGGGACCAAGCTTCAATAATGCTTCAAAGGGGCTGACAGAGCACAGATAAGGAGGGGACCTGAGCTCTGAATGACGACATGGAGTGGAATCACCCACCCACGCGGACTAGAGAAAGAGAAGTAAACGTCCATTTTCGGTAAGCCATTGTATTTTGGGTCTCTTTCTTGCAGCACCTTGGCGTGCCCCATGCCACCCCACAGCTGTTTTTAGAAGAAGCTCTGTTACTGTTAATGCTATTGTCTGAATCCTTTCAAATAGCTGGGCTCCCCTTGCCCTGTAGCCCCAGCCCCTTCCCAAGTGTATGGAATATGGTTTTCTCTGGCTGTAAGTCAGTCTCTTGACCTTTTGCAGTGTTTTCTGCTTTTAGTCTCGGTCCTTTGGCTGACCTTACTTACACCACCTCAGCTAAATGCGGAACACGACACGCACTCAGACTGCAGGTGATAGGTAAGTTTGGCAAGCTGGTGCTCTTTCTGGATCATTGTTTCCCCAACTTGATGCGGTCAAGGGGTCTGAAATGAATCTGGGAGGTCCTGACCACAGTGCATCCCGACTGCTTCCATCCATACTCTAAAATATAACTTCAGGATTTTTTATTTTTGAAAACTATCCAAGAGATCTTATTGGATGGAAAACACACACACACAGACATTCGGACACAGACACACAGTCACACATATGCACACAGGCATTATCTGCCTAGCAGAGATCTGCAGAATTCTAGAGCAGTTCCGACAGTGTTTATCTGAGTGTGTATCTAGGATTATGGAGGGGACTGCAACTTTTACATTATTATTTAATTTTATAATCAGAAAAAATAAAGACAGTCAAATGTCGTTATTCATGGATTCCGTATTTGCAAATGCACCTACTTGAAAAAGTTTTTTTCTCTTTAGAGAGGGAGAGAGAGAGAGAGAGAGAGAGCGGGGGGAGGCATAGAGGGAGAGGAAAAGAGAGAAGCTTAAGCAGGCTCCCCACCCAGTTTGGAGCCAGACGTGGGGCTTGAAATCACAATCCTGAGATCATGGACCTGAACCGAAACCAAGAGTGTGATGCTTAACCCACTGAGCCACCCAGGCGTCCTTCAGCTACTTGTAAATCGATTGTAACCCCAAATCGATCCTTGAGGAACTTCTGCAGTCACCCAGGGACCCATGCTTGCACGGAGTCATGAAGATTTAGAGTTGACTGATGTGCATGTTCCCAGCTGAGGTCCAACGAGGCAACACTCTTGTAAACAAGTGTCATACTATAAACAAGTATCTTTTTCACGGTCTATTCAGTGCCACTTTTTCTTGTTTTGGGGCTTTTTGCTGGTGATGTTGCTGTTTAAATGGGCCCTCAAGGGTAGCATGGAAGAGCGGTCCAGTTTCTGAGCGCAGGGGGGTTGGGATGAGCCTCGGGGGGAAAACCCGTGAGGTCGATGAGCGTGACTTATGGTGTTCTTGGCGTGACTTACAGTGCTCTTGGCCGTGAGTTCAATGCTGATGAATCAACAATATATATTAGCTAAGGTGTCTTTAAACAGAAACTCACGTAAAACAAGGTTATGTATTGATTGGTTGATGAAAGTGTGGCCAGAGGCTCACAGGAACGCTGTATTTCTTCAAGGGGCAATGATTCAGGATTCCCTATTTCAGTCTTTGTAGCAACTCTATAGAACACAGCTACTGTGAGTAACGAGTGGACTGTATTTAAAATTGCTGTTGTATCCAACTGCATCTACTACTACAAGGTACCCACGGCCATGTCCCTCTCCATCCAGGGTCCACGGGCTCAGGTTTGCTCCGAAGGGGAGGGGCAGGAAGGGGTACTGACTTAGCCCATCCTGTGTACCAGACACTGTGCTAGGTGCTTCATGACATGGTTTTACTTAATCCACACGACCACCCTCCAGACTTGCTCTTTTTCTCCCTACATGCAGATCAGGACCCTGTAGTTTGGAAGGTGAATGACTCGCCTGGCGTCAGACCAAGGAGGAGGCAGAGACTTCCCCACCCTGAGCCGCTGGAGAAGATTGTGCCGTGGGCAGCTTGGAGCTGGGCCAGATCCATCCAATGGTCTCTGTCCCTCCACATTCCAAACCTTTGCCTGTCTCCTCAAGCCCCATGGACACACCCCTGTTCCTCTCTCTGTGGGGGACTTGCCTCCCACTCCATGAAGAAAGGAGACCCCCCCCTTGGGGGGGTCTTCTTAACTTCCAGTCCCCTTCAACCTATCAACTTCGCTATAGAAAGACCTCGAGTCCTTTGTGAAATGAGGCAGAGTGTAATATAAACAAATGGAGGAAGTCAACGCATTTATAACTTTATTCATCCTCACTTCCTTTCCGGGAGCCCGAGGGTGAAGTGTGCCTTCTGCCCAGAATGAATTCCTCCACCTGGGCCCTGGTCTAATCCCCTCAGACCTCCTCTGGGACCCAAGTCCTCTGGTGGTCCCCCTCTCCACTGTCTTTGTGTTTCCTCTCTGAGCATTGGCTCCTTTCCCTCAGCCTGCGAGCGTGCTCATGCTTCTGCAAACAGCCCCTCTCCTCTGGCTCCCCTCTCATTTCTTGCCTCTCCCCACCCCAGCCTTTTGAAAGCGTGCCCTGCCCACCCTCCCTGTGGCTCATCAACCCCAGCAGGCTGGCTCTGCTCCCTGCCACTCACTGGAGTCACTAATAATCTCCTAATTGCCAATTAAAGAGAGCTGCTAATACACAGTCATTGCGGCAGAAAAACAAAATACAGAAAAAAAAATTAAAAGGAAACTTGAAATATTCATGATTGCACCACCCAGAAAGAACTATTGTTAATACTTGTTTCTATCCTTATAGACCTTTTCACATTATACATGCTTGTGTGCGCACACACACACAAGGGAGGAGGAGGACGCAGAGAGAGAGAGAGAGGGAGAGAGATTTAAAAAAAAAATACCAATGAGTTCACTCTCTAAACCATTGCTAATCAAAATGTGGTCCTTGAGCTACATGTGTCTTAGCATAGGTTATTCTAAGAGCTGATCTTGAGATAAAGAACGGAGCGAAAATAGTTTAATTTGGGAAGTGTAAGCAACACGACTGAGTGGGAAAGTGATTCAGGAAACGGGAAGCCGTGCCCTAAGGCTGCACTGTTAAGCCAGCCAGCACAGAGGGCAGCTGAAGATTTACTGTGCCCTCTGGTAGCAGTGTTCTCCCCCTACCCTCTAAGGACTAGGATCTTAAGTCTAGCAGAGCCTAAGTAGAAAGCACAAATTCACCAAGCAGGACACTGAGAGCCACTTTCTTTGTTCCCAGACCTGTATATCCCACGGAGCTGGAATATAACGTATATACAATGGCTGTTGCAGGCAGCACATGAACGCTATCTTCAAGCTGATGCCTTAGTTATGCCTTCGAGTGATTATTCCAACATCTTTTAGTATGGCTGCTCTTGGTGGGTAATGGTACACGGTGGGACCAGGGGATAATACGGTCATGTGCCCACTTCTGCCACGGTCATGAGGGGGGAACCCCGTGACGATAAATTAGGCACTCTGGGAGCCCTCAGAGCGTAATGCTAGCCATGACGTTGGGGACGAGGAAGGCGAGCTATATAAATCTCATGAAGTCACAGAAGAATCGTGGCCCTTCTGTGATGGCTGGGTTCTTTGTAAGGAACCTGACAGCCTGTGACTATGTGCTCTCCTCGAGGCATGGTACCACCATTGAGAGCTCCCATCAGTCTTGCTCTAACAGGTGGGCCACTTAGTAGCAGTAACACCTAGATCTGCTTTAGTGCAGGAGAGCCGGGGCCGCTGGATCGGGCAAGGCTTCCATCCTTGCTGGCGCGGCCTCTCTGTTCACAGATCCATTGTGCGTGCTCTGAGGTGGAGGACGTGAGACGACCACTCAATTCGATCATGGACGAATCATCGTACCTACCTGGTGGTTCAGTGGCTCATCTACAATGGGCATTCTCGGGGAGACATTGAACTAAGAGACCCCCACACATTTTGTATCTTCTCTCAGGGGTTAATACACAAGGCTCTACCCCAGACTTCCTGAATTTCAATATTTCAGTGTTGCCCTTTGTAGTCTCCTGATGAATCAGCCAAACTGTTCACCACTGCCTGGAGTCCTTTTCTCAGGCCACTACCCCTTTGGAAGCAAGTCAACGCACTGCTTGAAGTTCTGCCTCCTGGGACAATCTCCTCTTTGCACTATCCTGCAGGATCTGCCTGAGCGGGGCTGCAGTGCAGGGAAAGTTCCTTTCGTTTTTGTCTCCTACCAGTCTATTGTGCTAACCTGTCCATAAAGCAGGCCCAAGGTTTCTCCTCCTCCGCAGCTGGTCATAAGGAATCCTCCAGGAATTATAGCCGTGAGCGGAGGGAGAGGCTCCATCAAGAATATTGTGACCACGTGGGGACCGTATGGTCTGCTTGTGCGATCCATCTGTGACTTCCAGGCCTGCTCAGGGCTGGTCTTGAATGTTCCACTTCCATCCCATGACGGCTTACTGTTGCAATCGTCTGACTATGACATAGTGCTCTGACAGCTGGCAACTTACAATGGGTGCTCCGGTCACATGGTCAGTGGGTCTCCCGCAGTCACTGCTCAGCCTCTGTTAGAATCCAGTAGCAGGGGTGCCTGGGTGGCTCAGTCGGATGGGCATCTGCCTTCGACTCAGCTGACGATCTCGGAGTCCTGGGATTGAGCCCTGGGATTGGGCCCTGCTTTGCGGGAGAGGAACCCTGCTCAACAGGGAGTCTGCTTCTCTCTTTCCCTCTGCCCCGTCCCCCTGCTTGGGCTCTCTCTCTCTCTCTCTCTCTCTCACAAATAAATAAATAAATAAATCTTTAAAAAAAAAAAAAAAAAAAGAACCCAGTAGCATGCCAGGTGTTGGTTTTCAGATACTGAAGAAAGCATATTCTCGCTCCAGATTCCTAGAGGTCTGTGCTGAAGCCTCCCACAGGGCTTGCGGAAGGCTCTGTATGTGTCCTCCCCTAGATATGAATGCTTCTATCAGCATGACATCCGATAAATGGTTTGGAGCAGTATTCCCACAGGAGATAAACGTTGTCCCGCAAATCCAGAGGTCCACCGAGTGCCTCTTTATTGGTGGTAAGACATACAAGGTACAATTACTTGTCTGTTACTTTGGAGGGCATGTCTCCGCATGTCCTAGATCTCTGACCCACTAAAACTTCTACTGTTCTATCTGATCCCTGAATCTTGGTATTTTCTACCCGCTTGCACATGTATCTTAGAAGGCATCCAGGGGACTCACCACTTCCTCTTACCCCACATCTGATTAATATGATCTCATCAACATAGTACTTCTCAGAACCAGTATGAGGCTCTGAGGAAGGACAGGTAGTAAGTATATTGTGACTGAGTAGGAGAGTTAACATAGCCCTGGTGCACAGCCATGACTGTGTGCTGCTGTCATTCCAAGTGAATGCAAATTTTTTCTGATCTTCCTGCCTGAAAATGACTGGAGTGGGGAAGGAAAAGGCATTTGCCAGGACAGTTGCTTCATGCCAAGTCCTGGAATTTACCTTGGTCTCTTTTAGTAAAGTTCGCACAACTAGCACGAAAACTACAATTGGAGTCTACCGTGGAGTCTATGGTAGTCCACCAACACCCACCGTGATTTGCTGGTTTTGTTTCAATTTTTATTTTTGTGGTGGTAGGTCTGAATTAAATGGGAATACCATGTGGACTGCTACTCCTTTGTTCTTTAAACCTTTGAGGGCAGTGCCATTTAACCACAGAGTGCACATTAACTATCTTGTCTGGGGCTATATATGTAACTTCAGATGTTTCCACTTGACCTTCCCACCATTATAGACCTTTCTGTACAGATCAAGAAACCAATGTGAGGTTTCTACCAGCTACTAAGTGTATTCTCCCCAATTTTCAGGGATGGGGAAATGATCACAGGAGGGTCTGCAGACCCAAAGGATCCACTGTGAGATGGGCTTCAGCCAAGACTCCATCGGTCCTCTTGTTTCCAAATCCCTATTTTAACAGAAGGACCACAGTGGCATTTTGGGTGTCCTGGTATTAGTGTCATCCCAGACCCTGTATCCCCAAACCATAGAAACATCTGGGTATTCTTCACTCCCTGGTATACAGTTACTTTGGATAAATGGCCATAGGGCCCTTTGGGGAAAGAGTAGGGAAATCAGTTCTGCACATACTTACTTGGCATTATATGGTCCTTTCCCAAAATAACCAAGTCTTTCCTGAAAACAATGGGTCCTTGGTCTAAGGACGAGCTTCAGCATGGGAAATGGGTGAGAGATAGCAATTTTCCATTGTGCTGGCTCACATCAGACTTCGGATCCCATGCTCTTGACATGCTTTGATTACATGGGTCAATAATGCCATAGTTGGTTGTCCATTGATCTTACCCTTTGGAATGCTAAGAGCTATCCCCTCAGATCCCTGTGGGGAAGGGCCCCTGGGTAGACTTTCCATCCACCTTGCCTCTGATGGTTAAGCGCTGTCACGAGGACCCTGCTGTTCCGAAATCCCGTCATTACCATGAACGCACACCGAGAAGTCCATTCCCGGAGCAGCCTCCCCTACTGTCCACTTAACTTCGAAAGAACCAGCACCCCTGAGCTGCTCCATGACGCCAACACCGCTTTCACAGCTCCTTTCTTACCACTCCAGTGAAAGGAGCAGACTGGGAACAGACTCAGCTGGAAGGTCCTTTGGTTTTTGAGAATGTGTTTCTTCTAGCCGGCGCCACCTCCGTGGACTGTCCTGCTTCTCCAGTTCTAGCAGTTCATGCATTTCTACATTGTCCATTGTAGCTGTTCTTTCTGTCACCTGTTAAGCTAGGGCCTCTTAGCACCAAAGCCACCCTTCCGTTTCCTGTTGTTCAGTGCTGGAGCCGGGACTCAGAAAATCACATCTTAGGATCACTAGTCGCTCTGGTTAGGTCCTGCCCATAAGGAGTGCACGAGGGAGCTGACAAGACCGAAGCAGGCAGGAGGGACACGCTCTTCCCCTTGGCTTCCCGGGGCGTCCTGTTTCTGTGGGCACCCCCCCCCCAGCAAAGCTGCTTTGCCCTGCGGTCTGTTGGTGGTGCCTTCCCTTAGCGGCAGCTGAATCCAGTATGCGGGTTTTCCCAAAGCTCTGGTGCCCCTCCTCTGAGGTCTGAGCTTCGGTTTCTTGGAAGCCCTCCTCGAAACTTTTCAATTTTGGTAACCTTACCCTCTTACCTTATTCTACCAGCCCTGGGCATGGCATCTGCTACCTTTGTGATACCTTTTCATTTACCTGGTTAATAACATTATACCTACTTCTGGATACTATACATTCCATTCACTCTATTTAAATTAGTGCTGTGGTTTCTGTCTCCTGATTGGACTCTGATCACCCCCCGCACTGGAAGTTTCAGGGAGCTGTCCCAGCTCCAGGAGTCCCTCCTGGGAGGACAGATCCAGAAGCCCAGGGCATGCATCCGTATCAAGAAAGTCTTCCCCAACACAACCCTAGATTCCCTTTCCCCTCCCAAGTTAACACCCCCAATATCCATTCCCAGGCATGTTCTCTGGATCTCTTTTGGCACCTGTTAGCCAGATCCTGTGGTTCTTTTCATAAAAATCCCATTTCTCCAGGGTGAGTGGTGCCATGCTGACCCCTCGTCCTAGTGATTGGTCTAGAAGTCACAAGAGAACGTGACAGCAGGTCTTGAAAAGGGCAAGGATGCTCTTGACCGTTGTCTGCCTGAGGTGACGCTTTGGTCACAGAGGTTTTCTGGCTTTCACGCCATGCCCTAGACTGGTAGTAGTTGGCTTGTCTGAGCTAATCATTTTCTTCTTTCATCACATCCGTGGGACTTATCAACCAGCAAACTCCACCAGTTCTTTTTTTTTTTTTCCTTCAAGATTTTATTTATTTATTTATTTGACAGCAAGAGATCACAAGTAGGCAGAGAGGCAGGCAGAGAGAGAGGAAGGGAAGCAAGCTCCCTGCAGAGCAGAGAGCCTGACGCGGGACTCGGTCCCAGGACCCTGGGATCACGACCTGAGCTGAAGGCAGAGGGTTTAACCCACTGAGCCACCCAGGCGCCCCCACCAGTTCTTTTAATTCCCGTTGCCCCCACTCCTCCCAAGTGCTGGGGAGACTGTATAAACCATTATATCCCCTTACCCTGGCAGCCCAGCCCCCAAGTCACCACAAGTGAGACTTCTTGTAATGGGGCTTACACGTCAAGGTCTACCAACAACGGGGGTCTTGATGCCATGGACCAGCAAGTGATCCAGTTCTAGAATTTTGTCCTAAGGACCTGCTTTCGAACACCACTTCTGGTACAAGCCGTCCTAGCTCAGGAGACCTTGTGACAAGGACTCGAGCTAAATTCGCTTCTTTGGGGAAGCATCCACAGTGTGAGAGAAGTGGGAAGTGGGAGACAGAGAGCAAAGCATCCGGGAAGAGCACACTGTGAAGCCCAGCTACCTACTGAGCTGGTTCTTGGAGCTTGCTTATCCCAGCAGGGGAACCCCAGACAATGGTACAAAACATATAACCCACGCGGGCGGTGGGGGAGCTGGGGTGCGAGTCCCTGCTTAGGGGCGGATGCTAGCAGTTGGCAGGAAAGGGCCAGGAGGTATGGTGGGGAGCTGGCCCCCCCTGCAACAACCTCCTTGCTGACCACACAGACTCGGGCCCGGCTGAGAGAGAGCGAGAAGGGGATACGCGACTTCCCTGCAGCTTCCTGAGGATCAACACGTATTTCAAAATAAAAAGTTAAAAAAAATAAGTAGGATGACCAAGGAAACCAATCGTATGGAAATAGCGTTAATAGAATCTATATCCTTAATGTGGGTTCTTGGGCTACTTCCAGCAAGCACACCTACTCCAGTGAGGACAGAAGCCCCTTTCAGCTCCCACTCTAAATGGAAATGATGGATAAACTCTAACAGCAAACCATACTTATATATCTACCTGAGTGCAAAATTTGTAGGTGGGAAGGATCACCTGGGAGTAAGTGCAGTCCCCAGCCGGCACTGATGTGGGTGCAAGGACTCAGTTTGCATTAATGATGCAATGGGGGTGGTGATAACGGGGCAGGGGGGAATCCTGCCAAGAAATGGAAATAACATTTGTCAGTGGGACTCGTTAAACTAATGGAGCTTCTTGCCAAGCTCCCCATGGCAGTTCTCCGCGATCTGGGGCACAGGGGACTTCCATAGAAAACAATTCCCACAAGCAAAACATTACGAAGTATGAGAAGAGAGAGACTTCCAGGAGACAAGGTCAGAAGACGAAACAGCTTGGGGAATTCCCATGCCTTATTAGTGAGGCAGGATGTCAAAGTAGGGGTGGAGCTGGGAGTGCAAGGGGTTCGTTGAGGGGTGATGCCTGCAGAGGATGAAAGGGGGTGGGCAGGGAGAACCTCAGCTGAGATGCAGGTCTGACAAATTCTTGGCTGACCCAAAGGGCAATGACAAAGCAAACCGTGGCCCATAGAAGAGTTCCAGGTTGAGAAGAAGTGGCAAGAGGGGCGCCTGGCTGGCTCAGTCGGTCGAACGTTGGACTCTTGATTTTGGCTCAGCGCAGGTCATGATCTTGGGGTCGTGAGCTCGAACCCCATGTGGGGCTCTGTGCTCAGCAGGGAGTCTGCTTCTTTCCCTCTCCCTTCCCCCCATTCATGCTCTCTCTCTCAAATAAATAAGTAAATCTTGAAAGAAAGGAAGAAAGAAATGCCAAGACTCCAGCGCCCCATTCATCCTCAGTCACTGCTTGGGGTCTGCCAAGGAAGATTGAGCTGAAGCCAACCCGGAAGGCACGAAGCCCAAGGTTGTCAGCGAGCTGCACTCTGTGGCAGAGGGGCAAGTTTGTATCGAAGGGAGATGTGAGGGATGCACGGGCCAAAAAGCTCCAGTCCAAGAACAATCGGAAAGTATGCTTCAAAAAGATACATTGAAGACCAGAAGGCATAAGGCAGGAAGAGGAGCTGGTGGCAGAAGAGGCAAACCGAGTAGAAATGAACTGCCTGAAACACAACCCGTGTATTGAAAAGCAGGCGAGATGCAGGCTGGAGAGGGAATCAGTCAAGTCAAATGGATCTGAAGGAATCACCCAGAATGCAGCCCAGGAAGCAGAGAAAAGGATGAAAGCAGGATGGATGGACGGTGCAGAATATGAGCAGAGGGCTCAGGCTCTGAAACACCCACCTGGGATGAAGTCTTAGCTCGGCTGCTTACCAGGTGTGAGGTCTCAGGCATGTTTCTAAAGCTCTCTGTGTCTCTGTTCTCTGGTCTATAAAAGGGAAGGACCTTAGTCCCTACCTCATGCTGCTGCTATTAGGGTTAAATGAATATAGTTCTTATCAACAAGTCATAGTTCTTATGGCCCATAGTAAGGGCTCAGGAAATATCAGCTAATACGAGAGAGGAAGGGAAACTATGAAAGGTAAATTAAAAGTCAGGATGGGGGAAATGAGAGGTTCTGACATTTATCTGAGAGTAGTTCCAGAAGGGAAAATAGGAAAGAAGCAGCATCTGAACGTGGAGAAAAATGAGCCCCTACACTGAAAAACACTGAGCTCTGAGGAGGTCCATTCCTGGACCTGTTGCAGAGAACTTAAAACACAATAAAGAAAAAAGTCTGCAAAGCTACCGAGGAGGAAACAGATGATCTACAAATGAATGACATTCTCCCTGAAGCCAGTTTGTCATCAGCCCCAGTAGGTGCCAATGCAATAATAGCTTTAGAAGGATCAGAAAAACAATTAGAATCCTACCTTCGGCTAACCTGCCTTTAAGGGTGAATGTGAAATGGAGAGATTTTCAGATACTCACGGACTGAGAGAAGGCAATCTGATCTTGGACTTTTGTTCAAACAGTTTATGAAGGATGAGCTTTGGCAGGAAGAAAATCAAACTCAGAAGGGAAAGACCTCTGTCAGCTGAGCTGGAATAACAAGAGCCAGATGTACCTTCCTATGGAGGGGGAACCTAGGCAGACCCAGAGGCCTTCCTAAAATAAGGAGGCAGCTGGAGTCGAAGCAAGCCAAAGAAGTGAAAGTCTGCAGGACAAGTACAAGAGGAGAGAGCCATACGGTAGTGGGTACTGATCAGCGCATGCACAAGAGGATATGATCCAAGGCTGGGAAATCGCCTCCCGGGAAGGATTAGAGGGAAATATTCTCAGAGTTCACATGTAGCCAGGAATAATGCCATTCCCACCAGCTAGAGTGGAAAACACAATTCTTGGGGCACTGAGTAGATTATTTCTTTATACTGACAAAGGATCATCAGAAACTCAAAACATCATTTGCAGTAGCATAAAATGTATGAAGTAATAGGGATAAATCAGACAGAAGATGTGTAAGGCCTGTGCTTGGAAAGTCACAAAGCCTTGCTTAGAGAAATGAGAGAAGGACCTAATGAAATGGGAAGATATACAGTGTTCTTAGATTGAGGATCGATGTTGTTATGATGTCAGTACTCCCAAAATTCATCCATGGATTCAACAGAATCTTAATGAAGGCCCCAGTAGGCTTGTGCGCGTGTGTGTGTGTGTGTGTGCGCGTGTGTGTGTAGAAATTGACAAGCTAATTCTAAAATTTATTTAAAAATGCAGAGGTTCTAAAATGGCAAAAACAACTTGGAAAAAAAAAAGAGGAAATTTGAAGGACTTCTACCACTTGACTTCAAGACTTAGGATAGATCTCTAGTAAGCAGGAGAGTTTGGCATTGGCTGCAAGAGAGATCAATGGGACAGAATAGAGATTCCAGAAATAGATCCACACTTAGTTGACTGATCTTTGAAAAAATGTGAAGGTGATTCAGTTGAGAAAGGATAACCTTTTCAAGATGTAGTACTAGAGCAATTAGATATCCATAGGCACAACACAAAACCAAAGATAGGACCTGAAGTTAATCATAGGCTTAAATGTACAATGGAGAACTATAAAACTTTCAGAAGAAAGCATAGAAGAAATTCTTTGCTGGCT
The DNA here is from genome assembly GCF_963455335.1 of Martes martes. NCBI lineage: Eukaryota > Metazoa > Chordata > Mammalia > Carnivora > Mustelidae > Martes > Martes martes. Next base: position 166,821,013 of record NC_137891.1, on the reverse strand, counting down.
TTGGGTTAAGCAAAGATTTCTTGGATACACTACAGAAATGAAAAAAAAAAGTTGGATAAAATGCACAAGAGAAAAATCGATAAATTATGTATTTCATAAAAAGAGAGATCTATTCTTTGAAAGATGCTATTACAAAAATGGAAAGACAAGTGGCAGAAAATATTTGCAAATCACATATATCCGGAAGAAATAAAGAACCCTGAAAACTCAGTAATAAGAAAACACGTGGCTCTCCTCCCCCACAAATGGGCAAAAGATTTGCACAGACCCTTCCCCCAAGTAGATAGGTGGATGGCAAATAAGCATATAAAAAGATGTTTGACATTATCAGTCATCATTAAAACAAATGAAAACCACAGGGAGATACTCCTGGACCCACGGTATGGCTAAGACCTGCCAAGTGTTGGCAAGGATGGGGGAAATCTCCCTCACGTTGCTGGTGGAAATGTCAAGCGTATAACCATTTTGGAAAAACAGTTAAGCAGTTTGTAAAGTTAAACATACACCCACCGTACAACGCAGCCATTCCACTCCCAGATGCTCGAGAGAAGAGAAAGCATCTGCCGTATACAAATTTGCACACGCACGTTCATTCCTGCTTTATTTATAATACAGCCCAAACTGGAAATAACTCAAATGTCCCCAGTCAGCAGGTAAATGGGTATATAAAAGGTGAGACATCCGCACAATGGAATACTTCTCAGCAATAAGAAGAATAAACTATGCATGCAACCACGTGATAAATCTTCAAATAATTGTGCCGAGTGAAAGAAGACAGACGAAAAATAGCACATACCGTGTGAGTCTCTTCATGGAAGATTCTAGAAAATGAAACTAATTCAGAGCCACAGAAAGCAGATCGGTGGTTGCCTGAGCAGGGGGTGGGGCAGGGAGCGGAGGGAGGGAGGGAGAAATTGTGAATCACCAGGAAACTTCTGAGGGTGATGCTCATTGTCTTGAAGGTGGTGATGATTTCATGGGTGTATCCGTATGCCCAAACTTATCAAAACTGCTCACTTTAAATAGGTGCAATTTATTGTGTGACAATTACACCTCAATAGAGGTGCTAGAAAAAATCCCAGAAGCGAAGTGTGGGAAGCAAGAAGTGAGAGTGAACAAAGAAACTGGCAAATTGTTAGTGAATCTAAATAAGTAGCGGTTCTTCTAATAATGATAATAATTATGAGATAGAATGAAAACATTTGATTTGGTGTTGGTTGGAAGAAAGAAGGTGAGGGATTTTTATTCGACTCTTGATTTTTAAGTGTGTGTTATGCATAGTTAACGTCCATGCTAGCTGAGGGAACAAAGGAAAGGGATTTGTGGAAAGGGATTTGTTTAAAAAAAAATCAGCTCCAAAGAAGATGTGAAATAAGAAAAATGAAGCAAAGAAAAAGCATGTGGTAATTGAAGTCATGGGGAAGCACGCAAGAATAGTCGAATGCAGCACCTTAAAAATTCCAAGGGGAATCAAAGAAGGCTTCCTGGAGGAGGGGGACACTTATTTAAGATCATTTTAAAGAATGAGCAGAGGTACCCCCCCTAGAGAAGGCAGGGATGTTATAATAGACAGAGGGGGTTGCGTGAGCAAATGTACAGGGAGATAAAAGGACATGTTAGGTCAGCACATGGGATGTGACCCCAGCAGGGGACTGGAGGGTAGGGATGGTAGTTCAGGGCCGCATCACTGAGGGTGTTGAACGAGGGCAGTGGAGAACCACAGAAAGCTTTTCCAAGCAGAGGTGACATGGTGGGAGTGGCATTTTGGGGGCATCCCTGCGGACAGTGTAGAGAATGGGTCACTGAGTCAGTACTGGAGGCAGGGATAGGTGGGCTGAGGAGAGGCATGGGGTCATGGAGAGGAGGCCACGCCCTTTCCCCCCTGCACCTCAGCTTCCTGGTGAGCATCAGTGAAGGTCTGTGACAAAGCTGGGACTTCCTGGCTCGGAGATGAGGAAACGGAGTCAGAGAGACCTGTTCTCACAGCAAATCGGTGGTAATACCATGTCTGTGGAAGCATGCTATTTAAGTGACCTCACTTTTTTTTTAAATAAAGATTTTATTTATTCATTTGAGAGCAAGAGGAGAGAGAGCTCGTGCACACAGATGGAGAGGGAGAGGGAGAAGCAGAATCCTTACTGAGCAGGGAGCCCGACGTGGGCTCGATCCCAGGACCCTGGGATCATGACCCGAGCCTACGGCAGACGCTTAAGGACTGAGCCACCCGGGGGCTCCTAAAGTGACCTCATTTCTGATCTTCAGATCCACCTTTTGAAGTGAAAGCAGCGAGGAAAGAGACCTGGACTCGGTTTGGAAGGCCTGGGTTCTGGTGCCTGACGCAGCACTGGCTCGCTGTGCAACCTCGGCCGAGTCCCTAGCCCTCTCTGAGCCACCATCCACTCTATCCCTCCTGCCTCAAAGTGAGGTGTTAGACGAGCAGTTCCTGCCCACCCCCCTTGTCTCTGCTGGTTCAGGACTAGCACCAGACAACTCTTCTCAATGGATCAGCAGATCCGGCCAAGCTCCTAGTGTCCCCCTTAACCTCCCAACCCACTAGCATATCTTCTTCATGGGGTCATCGCTGCATCCCCACCAGCCGGCTCCATCACCTGGGAAAGCAGGAACCTCTGATTGCTTTCTTCTCTCGAAGTGAAAATAGCTTTATTGTTCTCATTATAGAAATAATATGGGCTTATTATTGAAAATTTAAACAGTTCAGAAGTGTAAAGGATAAAGTAAAATTCCAGGTTAAACCTATTATACAAAGGTAGCCACCATTAGGATTTGGGCAGTAGTCTTTGCCATAACTCTCTGTGACCTCACACACACACACAGACACACAGACACGTGCACGCGCGCACACACACACACACTTTAGACACCCTCACACTTTGTGTAAATGGGATCATAGTATTTTAACTGCGTTGTAATCTAAGTTTTTCACCCAGTGATATGTTGTGAAGATCTATGTAAAAAATATTTACCTAGTTATTTAAAAAATCTTAGTTTTGATTACGTACTCACATAAAAATATACCATTTACATAAATGTGGTCACCAGCCACATGACCAAACCCTTGCTACCGTCATATTCTCAGCAGCTCCCTATTTTCCTCTATAAATGAAAGAACTGTAAATACTGCGGCAGTGAGCATCTTTAAACCTCTATCCTTTTGCAATTTTAGGATAAATTTCCAGATATGAAATTTTGGGGTCAAAAATGTGAATATTAAAATGTTTTATACAGATTGTCCAACTATCCTCCGAAAAGTTAGGACCAGTTCTCACTTCTCTCTTTTTTTTTTTAAGATTTTATTTTTTGATTTGACAGAGAGAGAGATCACAAGTAGGCAGAGCAGCAGGCAGAGTGAGAGGGGGAAGCAGGCTCCCTGCTTTGCAGAAAGCCAGATGTGGGACTCTATCCCAGAACCCTGAGATCATGACCCGAGCCGAAGGCTGAGGCTTAACCCACTGAGCCACCCAGAAGCACCCAGTTCTCACTTCTACCAACAATATGAGTGTCAACGTCTCAACACTCTTGCTAATAGAGGGCTTTTGCAATTTCTAATCTGAAAGGAGAACATGTCATCTCGTTGTTTTTATTTTCATTTTCCTTTGTTTTTTTATGAGATTATCTGCTTATTGACCACTTGGATATTTTGTGAAATGGCCTGTTTATATCCTGTGTCTACTTACATTTTGGGTACGTTTGTCTGCTGCTTATTGCTTTTTTTTTAATATTTTATTTATTTGACAGAGATCACAAGTAGGCAGAGAGGCAGGCAGAGAGAGAGGGAAGCAGGCTCCCTGCTGAGCAGAGAGCCCAATGCGGGGCTCGATCCCAGGACCCTGGGACCATGACCTGAGCCGAAAGCAGAGGCTTTAACCCACTGAGCCACCCAGGCGCCCCGCTGCTTATTGCTTTTTAAGAGCTCTTTGTATATTAGGGATTTAACCTCAGACCATCTGGTTTCTCAGGGTCCCTAGAGTTGGACAACGGGGTCCCCCCGTGATATTAGATTCCCAAGAGACAGGAGCAGTTCTGCCTCTGGTCAGCGGAGGGCAGCAGTGGGCAAGATTCGCATTCCAGCCCAACACAGGCCTGCAGGGAGTTGGACACACACCCACACTACACCCTACAAAGACCCTTCAAGAGAGCGTCTCAGGTTCTCAGGAAACTACTTGGTTCATTGATTCAGGCTCCCCAACACAGAATGATTTCCCCCTAGTCTCTAGAGACAGCTGACCAGTGAAGAGAACCAGACTCTGAAGCCAGACTAGAATTTCATATCCAACTCTGTCTGCAAAGCTGGGTGCAGCCCTCATGCCCTCCGGATCTCTCAGTTTCCTCATCTGTAAAATGGGTCCACTGATACCCACCTTCACAGGGCATGGTGAAGGAGCGGTGAACCGAGGATAATGTAATCTGCTGTAGTTGGGAGCTCAGGGATCGTGAACCCACTCCCTAAGCCCTGTCCTCCACTCACTCATTGGCTGACCAGAGAGAAGCACTGGTTCCTGCTGTCACAGCTGGGTTTGCTCCTTCCCGGGCTTGTCCCCACACTTGACCAGCGCTGTGGCTAAGGAAGATCCCCTTTGGGCTGGCTGTGTGGGGGTCTCTGATGAGGACCCGCACCAGGGCATGAGGAAGGACCCGTGTGCAGGAAGGACCAGCAAGAACCATGCTGAAAGAGCTGGTACCTGGCAACTAATGAGATGCGCTGGCTAGGTTTTCTCCCTGGAGGGACTTCGTGGACAGCCAGGGCAGGTGCAGAAGAAAAGTCCTGCTCATGCTGGGCTGAGTTTGAGGTGCTAGAGACTTCCAGAACCCTCCCAGTAGTGGGAAATCGTGCCTCTAGCCTGACCTCTCCGTTCCTCCCTGACCCCCGCCCCCACCCACCAAAACCTAGGTCCATCCCTGCCCCAGGGATCAGAACTGCTCCAGACCTAATTCAGGCCTAAAGAGGGAACTGTCTCCTTCCTTGCTTCCTCTCTGATCTTCCCTCTTGCCTCCCAGGTCCCCCTAGGTTCCAGGTCTGGAGAGGGGAAAAGAGGGGAAGACTGATTTTCCACTCAGGGCTCCTACCCCTCCTTTAGGCTAAGGAGCAAGGCAAAGCCCAAGAGCCCCCCCCCCCTCAGAAGGGGAAACCAGAAAAATGCATTTCTGATGGGCATGACGATGGCCTGGGGGCAGGATGAATCATCTAAAGCAGCAGACGGACAGACGGGGAGCAGAAGGAGAGGGCTGGACCCAGGCTCCCAGGCTGTGAGCTTTGCGGGGAGGCGAGGTGTGTAGGTAAGAGGGAATGGGGTCCTGGGGCTCCACAAGTAGGGGGTGGGGGGATGGGGTGTATCTCTGATTTTTCTCCCATAGCCAACCTGGTGCCAGGGCTAAAGCAGGATTACAGACTTTTTATTCCTGTCTCTATTACGGAGGACAGCAGTAAGAGCTCTTTTATTGACCGCTTACTCTCTGGCCAGCCTCCTGTTAAACTCTTTACAAGCATTCTCCTGTATAATCCTCACTCTCCTATTGTCAATCTCCATCTTACAGCTGAGGTCATAAGAAGCTCAGAGAAGTTACACCACTCGCTCCAGGTCACACTGAGGAGTCAGGGAGCCCTGTGCTTGCCCCCAGAGACGAAGAACTCCCCTCCCTCTTCTCCACCCCTCACCGCCAGTCATGGTTGGACCATGTCCTGTACCCAGCAAGACCAGTGGGTTTCCACCCAGCATCCCAGGCACCCAGAGTCCTGGGAGTTCTAACCAAGGTGAAGAAGGGTGACAGGGATGTTCATCCACCGCTAGGTCACTCTAGGCATGGTTTCCCTAATGCCAGAGGATTCTGAGCATGGCTTAAAATTTGTGGGTCTTATGGGGAGGAAAGGAATGAAGCCAGTGGGTACTTGGCGGGGAATGGGGTAGGGACCCCACCAAAGTGGCAGAGCCAGGGTCAGCTGAAGGGGGGTGTTGGGGACTCTTTGGGGTTCCTTAAAACTGTGTTGCTATGGGGTTCTGTGAGAAAGGGACAGGGGCATGCATATTTGAGGGGGTGGGTTTGACAGCAGCCAGCCCCTACTGTGTGGAAGGGGAGGGCCCGGGGCCCCCCTCCTATCTAGTCTGAGGCAGGCGGTGGGTGGTGGGCGCGGCTTGCAGAATATTATCAATCCCTCAGGAATGTATGTGGCTTTGGTAAACCCCAGCCGCAGGCAGAGGAGTGGGGTACAGGCCAAGGCCCGTCCTGGCTGTGGGTGGGAACCCTGGGCAGGGCCCCCCACCCCGGCAGGCTTGGGCTGAGGCCAGGTTTGGGGTGAGGCTGGTCAAGGAAATCCTACAGCACGTGTTAGGCAGGGCTGCCCCTTGCCATCCCTCTGCCAGGCTGCTCTCCAGCTTCACACCTCCCCACCCTGCTCTCCAGCTTCACACCTCCCCACCCATTTCTTCGAGATCAAATGGGGGGGGTGCTATATAGTCTTCAGAATAGCCTCGTTTATCAAAACATGGAGTACCAAAGCTATACCAGGTATGTCTCTTAAAGATCTTATTTAATTCTCAGAACCCACCCAATGATATATTTCTAATCACTAGTTTCTAGATGAGGAAAAATCAGTCTCAGAGTAGTTAAGTGATTTGCCCAATGCCACACAGCTTCCAAAGGTCAGAGCCTGGTGGAATCCCAAAGTCAGTCTGGGATTGTGACCCCAAAGTTAATTCATTCTTCATTTCACTAAACTGGGGGTCCAGAGGGGGTAAGATCTGAACCTTATCCTTCAGGGGTGTCTGGGCTGTTCTAGAGGGGTAAAAAGGTAGGTAGATAATCTCACCCAGCATGAGAGCAAGAGCAAAACGGTAGTGGTAGGAGCAGCGGCAGTATGATGATGGTTGTCTTTCCTCCTGTGGTAGACAGTTTCTTGGTAAGAAGGTCATGGCTGCAGTCATACCAGGCTTAAATCATCCCAGCAAAGGAGGAGAAGGAAGAGTCGAAGGAGGAGAGAGAGAGGGGTAGCGAAGTGTGTATGTTCTGATGACAGAGTACCTGGATCCAGCTGTCCCTGAGCCTGTATTTCCAAAGAGAGCTTACCAACAATTTCCCGTTTTTGCTTAAGCCGGTTTGACATTTGCAACCAAAAGACACCAAATCAATGCCACTTGCATAGTATGTAAATGGCTTCAAAGTGAAACTCAATTTTTATCTCCCAAACCTATGCCTTTCCATACTTCTCCATCTTGATACATGGCTCCACCATCCACCCAATTGTTCAAGCCCTCCTCACCCCATACGTAGCCAGCAAAAAGTCCTGTCAGTCCTACCTCCAAAATATATCTCATATCCATCGATTTTTCCTCATTTGCACCTGCCACCTTGGTCCAGGCCATTATCATTGCTCACCTGGATTTCTACATATAGTCTTACCAGTGGTCTCTGTACTTTGATTCTTGCCCCCCTCACTTAAATATTTACTCTTGGAGCAGCCAGAGTAATTTTTCAAAAATCTGAACCAGACCATGTCACTCTCTTGTGTAAAATTCTTCAATAATTTCCCGCTGCACTTGCAATGAAATTTATACCTTTTGCCAGGGCTTATAAGACATGACTCTTATCTACCTTGTAATGTCATTCTGTCTTCTTTCTATCCCACAAAGCTGCCAAGCTCATTTCTCCCTTAGGGCACTGGCATTTACTGCTTGCTCTGTCTAGAAGAAACTATACCTTCACATGGCTCTTTGTTTCTCATCATTCATGTCAGGTCTCAAGTGTCATCTCGCACAGAGGTCTTCCTTGAACATTCTACCCCAGACAGCATCCACCGCTCATTCCCAACCTGAAGTATTCTTTCTTCTCTCATTCTGTTTACTCCCTTCACAGCGCTTTTCATAGTTTGTAATTTTGAGTGAATCATAAATAGGCTAACTTAAACTAATTAAATTAGTTTAAACTAATCTTAAACACTGAAAACCAGCTCAATCTCTGACTGCATTAAAGTCATCTGCTTCTACTATCCATCAAAAGTAAAAGTATATCCTTTCCTGAGGAAGAGAACATGAACAAGAGCCTCAAATTTTCTCTATATTTCTCATACACAATATCAAAATTTAATCAAAATTAGCAAACATGCACAGAGACAAGAACCAGCCCCCCAAAAATAAATAAATAAAGAGAAAACATAGACAGATATACAGTAGAAAGAGACCCGCAGGGACACTTCTATTGGCATTAGCAGACTTTTCAGTAGTAGTGATTAACATGATCAACAAATTAAATGAAAACATTAAGAATCTTGGCAGAGAACTGGAAACTAAGATATTATTAAAAAGTAATTCTATATCTTAAAAACATGAGACTTAAAATTAAGAACTCAGTAGATGAGTTTGATAACAGATTAGATGCAATTGAAGAGAGACTTAGTGGACTAGAAATAAGCCAAAAGAAAACATCCATACCAAAGTTAGGAGAAACTAAAGGATGAAAAAATACAGAAAAGAATATAAGAGACAAATGAAACATAGTGAAAATGTCCAAATTATGTGTAATTAGAATCTCAGGGTGAAAGGAAAGAGAAAGTAGGACAGATGCAATACTCAAAGAGAAGACAGTTGAGAATTTCCAAAACCAAAGAAAGACATCAAGTCATGGGATGTCTGAAGCACTATGAACCTTAGACAGAATGAATACAAAGAAAACCAGATTCAGATATGTAATAGCTAAACTTCTGAAAATGAAAGACAGAGAGAAAATCTTAAAAGCAGCCAGTGGTGGCAGGGGGGTGGGGTAAAGATATTTTATCTTCATAAAATATACAGTAGGGCTGGGAACAACTTCTACACAGAAACCATAGAGACTAGAAGACAATAGGATGAATGATAATCTCAAATTGCTGAAAGAAAAAACTGCCAATCTAGAATTTTGTATCTTTCACTGTATCCTTTACCTCATCCTCTACTCTTCCCTTCACTTATTTAGCTCCAGTCATTTGGCCTGCTCTGTCATTCCTTATACATTCCAGACATACTGACTCTTTGCACTGGCTGTTTCCTATACTTGATTCATTTTTCTCTTAAATATTCATATAGCTATTTCCCTCATCACTTTCAAGTCAAATGTCACCATTTCAATGAGGCCTACCTTGAACATCCTATTTAAAAATGTATCCACTTCTTTAAAAAAGATTTTATTTATTTATTTGACAGACAGAGATCACAAGTAGGCAGAGAGGCAGGTAGAGAGAGGAAGGGAAGCAGGCTCTCTGCTCAGCAGAGAGCCCGATGTGGGGCTCGATCCCAGGACCCTGGGATCATGACCTGAGCAGAAGGCAGAGGCTTTAAACCACTGAGCCACCCAGGTGTCCCAAATTGTATCCACTTTTGAGCTCTATTCCCTAAATTATTTTTTTTACAATGCTTTAAATTAATTTATTAATTAATTTTATTTTTCAAGAGAGAGAGCAAGTGGAGGTGGGGGGGGCAGCGTGGACAGAGGGAGGGGGGAGAGAAATCTTAAGCAGGTTCCATGCCCTGCACAGAGTCCAATGCATGGCTTGATCCCATGCTGCTGAGATCATGACCTGAGCTGAAATCAAGAGTCAAATGCTTAGCTGACTGAGCCACCCAAATACTCCTTCCCCAAATTATTTTTCATTATTCATTGCTACCTTCTAACATATCATATCCTTTATTTATTTATGATTGTGTTTTAAAATTTTTTTGGTCTCCCTTAACTTACATAAATTTAAGCAGATTGATTCAATTAAGATTACTTATTTAAACTAACTCTAGCTGGTTTTTTTTTAAAAGAAGATTTTATTTATTTTAGAGAGAGAGAGATAGAGAGCATGAGAAGGGGGGGCGGTTAGAGGGAGAAGCAGACTCCCCATTGAGTGGGGAGCCTGATGTGGGACTCAATCCCGGGACTCCAAAATTATGACTTGAGCTGAAGGCAGTTGCCCAATCGACCAAGCCACCCAGGTGCCCAACTCTAGCTGTTTTTACCAGGAAGGCTATTAAGTGTACTTAATACACCATGATGTCAGAGACAGAAGCCCCCCTTCATTCATCAATTCCCTTGTTTAACCTTATTCTCATTTTTTCCTCTGTCTTTTGTTGTAAAATAAGTCTAATTCTCTCTGAAAGTAGATAGGAGGTAGATAGATAGAATCTGATATATGTTTAAGTATGTATGTTTTCAGGTGCAAGTTACCGGAAACCCAACCACAAGTGACATAAAGAATAAGGATATTTATTATCTCACGTAAGGAGTCATCCAGAGTGAGGGCATCTCCAGTGGTAGCTCAACGCTGACATGTATTTGCTTTCCATTTTCACATTTATCACACTCCACAGGCTGATTGCTGTGCATTTTCACAAGAAGACATGACAGTATGTTGCTAAAGAGGGATAGCTGCTTTTTCTACATCTCTTGTTTAATGGCTAAGAAACTCACTTTCTGCAGTGCTCCCAGCAGACCTCCTTCCTGTCTCATTCACCAGGACTGTATCACTAGGCCTTTTCAAGAACATTTATAGGAGAGGACGATGGATTACTGTGATTGGCTTAGCTTAGACTGATCATGATTTGTCTGGTGTAGTGGAAGGGGTCCAGACCCATGAGACAGATGGTTTCTTCATGCTTGACCAAAATCAGGGTTCTGTTCCTGAGAAAAGGGGCGTGGTTGGGTGCCCGACCTGAAGTCTCTTTTACATAGCATCTGTCAGATATCATTCTGGAAGTCACTTCACATCCTTGAGCTCACGTGACCTTACGTGTTCAGGAGTATTTTATCATCCTATTTTGCAGAGGAAGCTCAGCGATGTTGGGTAACTTCCTGAAGGGCGTAGAGCTAGGACATGTTAAGATCCCGTTGGGGGCCCACCATCCCTGGATGTCCTGTCCGTGGATCAGTGGTGGTTTAAAAAACCGGGCCGCAAAACTTGTCCGTGAACATTCACAGCAGCATTATGCTTAAGAGTTAAAAGGTAGAAACAACCTAAAGGTCCATCCACTGGTGAATGAATAAACAAAATATGGCACATCCATGTAATTTAATTATGATTTGGTCATAAAAAGAAATGAAGTTCTGACACAGGCTTCAGCATGGATGAACCTGGAAAACATGATGCTAAGTAAAAGAAACTAATCACTGATGAGTGCTGTGAAATGTGTAAACCTGGCAATTCACAGACCTGTACCCCTGGGGATAAAAATACATTATATGTTTATTAAAATTAAAAAAAAAGAAACTAATCACAAAAGACTACATGATTGCATTTATATGAAATGTGCAGAGAAATCAAATCTATGGGGACTGAAAGTAGATTGGTGTTTTTCAGGGGCTGGATGGAGGGGCGGGGACAGTGATAACTAGGGGTTTCGGGTACCTGGGTGGCTCAGTGCGTTAAGACTCTGCCTTTGGCTCGGGTCATGATCTTGGGGTCCTGGGATCAAGCTCCACATCTGGCTCTCTGCTCAGTGGGGAGCCTGCTTCCCTTCTCTCTCTGCCTGCTTCTCTGCCTGCTTGTCATCTCTCGCTCTCTGTTAAATAAATAAATAAATAAAATCTTTTTTAAAAAGGATACAGGATGGGGCTCCTGGGTGGCTCAGTGGGTTAAAGCCTCTGCCTTTGGCTCATGTCATGATTCCAGGGTCCTGGGATCGAGCCCCGTATCGGGCTCTCTGCTCCACGGGGAGCCTGCTCCCCCCTCTCTCTCTGCCTGCCTCTCTGCTACTTGTAATCTCTGTCAAATAAATAAATAAATAAATAAATAAATAAATCTTTTAAATAAATAAATAAGGATACAGGATTTCTTTTCAGGATGATGAAAATGTTCTAAAATCGAGTATGGTGACAGGCTGCACAACATCATTAAAATACTAAAAAATATTCAATTATATATTTTAAATGAGTGAATCAGGTGATATGTAAACTATATATTACTAAAACTTACTTAAAAATGGCTGCAAATGGGGTGCCTGGGTGGCTCAGTGGGTTAAAGCCTCTGCCTTCAGCTCAGGTCATGATCCCAGAGTCCTGGGATCGAGCCCCGCATCGGGCTCTCTGCTCAGCAGGGAGCCTGCTTCCTCCTCTCTCTGCCTGCCTCTCAGCCTACTTGTGATCTCTGTCTGTCAAATAAATAAATAAAATCTTTTTAAAAAAAAGTTTTCTCCTTTAAAAAAAAAAAGGCTGCAAATGATTTTAAAAGTGCTGCTATGGAAAGCTGGGTCTAGGTCCCCAGCCCTTGAATCTGAATTGCTTTGACTGCTTTGACCAACGGTGTATGATGGAATGGACAGTATGTGACAACATGTGACTTCTGAGTCTGGGCTTTTTAGCAGCTTCTGCCTGGCTTTCTCTAGACACAGGTTCTTGCGACTGTTCTTGGGACTGAGTTCTCACTCAGTGCTGTTCAGAAGGCCAAGTCATACCGAAAGGCCACATGTAAGTGCGACGGGGGACACTCGCAGTTAAACCTGGCCTTCAGCCATTCAAGACCAGGAGCCAGACATGCGAGAAAAGGAGCCTCCAGATGATTCCAGTCTCCAGCCGTCGTCATCTCCCTACTTGAGGCCTCAGACACCGTAGAGCAGATACAAACCACTTCTTTGTACCCTGTCCAAATTCCTGGTCCCGGGAAGGCATCAGCATAATAAAAAATGTTGTTTTGTATTACCAATTAGGAGTGGCTTGTTGTGCAGGAACAGATAAGCAGAGTCACCTTCTTTCCCCCCAGTCGGACAGCCATTATCTCTGTCCCATCTGTTCTCCTAGGTCTTTTTTTTTTTTTTTTAAAGATTTTATTTATTTGACAGAGAGATCACAAGTAGGCAGAGAGAGGAGGAAGCAGGCTCCCCACTGAGCAGAGAGCCCGATGCAGGGCTCAATCCCAGGACCCTGGGATCATGACCTGAGCCGAAGGCAGAAGCTTTAACCCACTGAGCCACCCAGATGCCCCTGTGCTCCCAGGTCTTGCAGGAGTCCTTCATCCAGGTGCCCTGGAGAGACAGAGGGTTCTCAACACTGGGGAAAGCCGTCCTTCTTTTCCCCTTCCCCCCACTCTTCTCTGAGGGTGTTTCCCTCACATTACACACGGTTGAAGATTTCACCTGCAGGTTCAAATTCCTAGTTTAATCCCTGGAACACCTGCATTGACACCTGTTTGCCCCGACTCTGGGAATTGGAAAAAAAGGGCTCAGCTTTGTGTAGATTTGCATCTCTTTTACATACATTTGCTGGAAGCTCAGTTACCCTCTGTCTCTCTATCTCTCCCTCTCTTGCCCAGACCTCTCTCTGAGCTTGTGGTCTCTGGACCAAACTGCCTGCCAAGCCACTCCCTGCCACTCTGTGACGTCCTAAAGTACCTTGAAATCTGGTGTCCACAAGCAAACACTTCTCCTTCCCTTTGAAACCAGTTCCTCCTCCCGTGTCCTCCACCGCCAGAGAAGGAAAACCATCCTTCCAGTAACCTGAGCCAGAAACCTAGAAATCATTCTTCTCTTCCTGTACTCACTCCTGGATCTTCTCATCCATTTCTTGGGTTTGAAATACCATCTGTATGCTGATGACCCTAATTTTTGTCTTTGGCCCTGACCTCTTCTCCGAACTTCTTTCCAGTATGTCCTACCTGCCTAATGGACACCCACATGGGCATCTGAAAGGTATCTTGAACCCAACATGACCCACTTCAACTCCTGATTGCCTTCCATGAATCTGGTTCCCAGGAGGCCGTCGCCTTCTCAGAAAATGTCGACTCTGTTCTGCTGGCACAGGCCACAGATTTTGGACTCACTCTTGACTCCTCTTGCTGACTCCTCCATTCAAAGTACATTCAGAATCCAACACTGCTCAGTGTGACTCTACTCCGAAACCACTGTCATCTCTCCGCCGGATTATTGCAAAGGCCTCCTAACTGGTCCCCCGCTTTCAACTTTGCCTGTATCTCTCTCTCACACAGCAGCCTCAGCGATCCTTTTAAAATGAAGGTCAAGCCTGTCACTGGCTTGAAACCTCTGACGGCTTCCCATCTCACTCAGAACAACAGTCCAAGTCCTGACAGTGGCCGACTTCCTTTGGCCCCCTTGCCTCCCTAATCCCATCCACTGCTGGTTCCCCTCCCTCCCTCTCTGCAGCCACCCAGGCCTCCTTGCTCTTCTTTGACACCCAAGATGTCTTGTCACAAAGTCTTTGTGACGGCTCTTTCCTGTTCGAGGAGTGGTTTTGCTCAAGATACACACACAGCTGCTTCTCTTGTTTCCTTCCAACTCTGCTCAACTGTTTCCAAAGGACGGGGTCTGCTGTAGTTGCCCTCCACCCTACTCTGGTGCTCTCTATCCCCCCATCTGGCTCTGATTTTTTGTACAACACTTAACACCTGACTCATCGGGCACTGATGAGTTTATCATCCAGTCTCTTCCCAGTGGAAAGGAAGCTCTACAAGGTGGGGACTGACCTGTCCTGTGGGAGCTTGGCTCCCAGAACAGCTCCAGCAATATGGTCCGTACCTTAACAGTCATCTGTGGAATGAAGGAATGAATGGATCCTCCTTCGCACACATTCAATCAGTCACAAAGTCTTTTCTGTGCTTGTCCGTACCTGCTGTCCATACCGCCCCTCCCCATCAACACCCGGTTCAGACCTCACCTTCTCCCCCCTTGACCGCTGCCACTGTTTACTGACCTGATCTGCATCCCTCCCTCAGCTTCTCATCCATCTAGGCACTTGCCACAGTCATTTAAAACATTAATTTGGTTTATTTTCCCCCAATGCCAAAGTAATACATGTTGCTAATGGAAAACTTAGAAGACACAGATCAATGAAAAAGCAGGGGGGAAAAATCCCCACTCATATTCTTCCCATCTAGAGAATGTGTTTTCCCGCTGGCCTTTTCTCCTGTGCACTAGCTTTTTTTTTTTTTTAATGTTTAAAAGATTATTTATTTATTTGACAGAGAGTGAGACAGCAAGAGAGGGAACACAAGCAGGGGGGAGTGGGAGAGGGAGAAGCAGGCTAAGCAGGGAGCCAGATGCAGGGCTCCATCCTAGGACCCTGGGATCATAACCTGAGCCGGAGGGCAGATGCTTAACGACTGAGCCACCCAGGCGCCCAGTGCACTAGCTATTCTGTTTGTTTGTTTGTTTTACAGATAGCGTGCTTCTGCGGACTCTCCAGATGAACACCGACTTTGGAAAAAACCGACAAGCAGAGCAGCTAAGGTTCAAATTTGCTGGCTAACTGAAAGCATCCGGTTTAACCTATGCCCTTAGGTGCCTCACCTGTAAAATGGGAATGATATCAAAGCCTCCCTGGCTGGTAGGTGGCCAGGATTAAATCTAGAAAGTGAACCTGCTAGATGCTCAGCGTTAGCCGCCCCTCTTGCGTGTGCTATATTGGCTGCCGAGTGCTTCTGCCTTTCCAGGCACCACTCCGAAGACCAAGATGCCAAGCTGCGCGCCTCACATGCGCTAACTCCTGGAATCCTCCCCACCTCCCCCGGAGGTAGGTGTGGTTCTAACTTAGCACCGCCGGCTAAAGAAGCTTCGGTGGTTTTACAAAGGGAAGGGAAAGCAGAGCTGGGGGTGGCTCCCTCCAGCTTACAGTCCCATGCTCCCGCCACCTAGGGGGATACATGATATTAAAAAGAGTCGCTAGGGCTCCCCAAGCCCTTACTGTCCGTTGGGCCCGGTGCTAAGTGTTTGCACGCGCAGGCATTCCTCCCACAGCGCGGATTTTCAGAACCAGCTCGGTGCAGAGCTTGATGGATCAATTAGGCAACGCAATTTGCATCCTGCGGCTTGCGATTGGTTAGACAGTCCTGCAAGGAGAACGCAGCCTGGAAGCCGAGGCTGCGGCGGCTGGCTGGGTCTCGCTTTGTTTATCCTAACAATGGTCGCTCCTCAAGGTGTGTTACGGATAGAAATGGGAAGGCTGGCACTCCGGAGGAAAATCTAGGTGCCGTCAAGCTTGGGGACGCTCAGAGGCGTTTAACATTCCGGGCCATACATGTATTGCGATGAGAGACACCTTTATTATTGAAATAGAATCGAGAAGAACGGCTTTGCAGTTGCCAGCCTGAAGATCCCGAGCCACATTTTCATGTGTGTGTTTATGTTTCATTTCAAAACAACAAGCCAATAATAATAACAGCGCTCACTCACATTTCTGGAGCTTACATTATGGCAGGCCTGTGCCGAGAGCTTTGTAGTTGAGCTTTACCACGACTCTATTTGTTATTGGCTCCATTTTGCAGATGGGGAAACCAAGGCACAAAGAGAGGATGCCATTGCTCATCGTCCCACAGCCAGAAGGAGCCAGAGCCGGCTCCCAGCAAGTACACTCTGGCTCCAGCCAGAAACCTCAGCGGCTGTGCTGTGCTGGATTGTGGAGAGCTAGAGGTTTCTCAACTACTGTAGGATGGTCCCAAAGGCCACATTCTCTCATTTTGTCGTCCTACTAATCCCAGGGGACAGGTACCATTGTTTTTGCTGGTTTCCAATGAGAGCAGGGCATAGAGATGTCAAGCAAATTGCCTTTGAAGAGTCACACAGCCAGTAAATGGCTGAGCCTGGGCTCAAAATGACACTACTCAAGTCCGAAGCCCTTCACCTCCCTGCCTGGGTCAAGTTTCCCTGCTATTTCCTCTCATGGCATCAGTGCCAGTCCGTCTACGACCGATCACGGGTGTTGCTGGGCACACACACCTGCCTTGTTATCCCACTGGCTCCCCAGTTAGGGGGTAAGCTCTGTGAGGGCAGGGTCCATGTCAAGTTTTGCCCATTGTTTGTCCCCACTACAAAGTAGGTGCCCAATTAATATTTATGGATTGATGAGTGAACGATGGATCCTGCTGAAGGCATTGAGATGGACCCAGGGGACACAGGACATGTAGCCTTACTGAGGCGGTTTCTAAGGCACAGGGCATTGGGCTCAGTCTGTCCTGATCTCAGAGGTCATAGAATGATCTTAGGACCTGAATCCAAGCAGGTAGGGAAATGGGATTATCCTTATTGCCCAGAGCTTAGACCCAGATCCTTGGAGTCACAAATAATGCTAATGGTCTAGCCAAGTCTCTTTCCTTTTCTTCCTTGCTGGGAAGGCTTATTTTATTTGGGTCCTGTCATACTGAGGCCAAGTACTCAGGGAAAAAGCCCCTTCGCAGCCCTGGCTTAAGCCAATCATGATGATTACATTCCCTTTGCCAGAATTGGTTTAGTGAAAAGTATGTGATTTAATCCTGGCCAATGGGACCTGAGGGGAAGTCTGATAGGGAGGCTTTCACTAAAAGTTTTCTACCTTTAAAAATGCATAGGAGGTGGGACGCCTGGGTGCCTCAGTTGGTCAAGCTGCAGCCTTTGGCTCAGGTCATGATCCCAGCGTACTGGGATCGAGTACTGCATCGGGCTTCTTGCTCGGCAGGGAGCCTGCTTCTCTCTCTGCTTCTGCCCACCGCTCTGACTGCTTGTGCACTCACAAGTGCTCTCTCTCTCTCTCTCTGACAAATAAATAGATAAATAAAATCATTAAAGGTGCATAGGAGGAAATGCCTTCTTCAGTAAATATTATCATGTCTATGCATGATGGCAGGCCCTGCTGCATCCATCTTGTGATTATGAGGCAAGGCATTGCCAACGCGGGAAGGAGGCTGACACCTCTTTGAAGACATCATTGAGCCACTGAATTTCCAAACTGTAGAACTTCTCTCCATTGTTAAGTTTGAAAATTGACCCTTTATGATTAAATCATATTTATCTGGAGTTTCTGTTCCTTGCTGCTCAAAGCCTCCTGATTGGCATACAGGGAGCCTCTGGCTCCCATGGCATTTGTCTAGTTGTTCAGCTACAAATCCACATTTTGGCTCCTAACTTGAGGGTTGGTAGAGACTGGAAACTAACATTTGTGAGGTTCCTACTACAAATGCGTTGTTTCATCTCTTCTAGTAGGTTATTTTACTCGCAATTTATGGCTAGGGAAACTGAAGTGCAGTTAGGTAAAGTGACTTGTCCAAGGCTACACAGCTTGGCCTCCATTGCCCATTGGATAAAACCCAAACTTGTTGTTGCGGCATTCAGTGCCCTTCAGGGTCCTTGGTCCTTCTACCCTCATCCTCCCCACCAGACTCCAAGCTCTAGTCAGACTGAACTTCCTTCAGTCTCCCCGCTGTGCCCATCGCACATGTGGCTCCCTCTGCCCGGGACCTATTTCCTTCGGCCTGACTTGTCACTCCTTAAGCACTGGGCTGGCTGTCACCTTCTCCCGGAGGCTTTCTTGATCACTCAAGCCGGCTCACCCTTCCGCTGCACACCTTCAGTGCCCTGCACTTCCCTTACCCATGCCCTTTCACACTTCATAGTAATTGCCTGGATTCATGTCTGTCTTCCCCAGAGACTGGGAGTTTCAGGAGGTTTAACATGGCAGTGTGGACCAATGGTCAAAAGCGTGGACTCTGGGGGCGTCTGGGTGGCTCAGAGGGTTAAAGCCTCTGCCTTCGGCTCAAGTCATGATCCCAGAGTCCTGGGATCGAGCCCCACATTGGGCTTTCTGCTCCACGGGGAGCCTGCTTCCTCCTCTCTCTCTGCCTGCCTCTCTGTCTACTTGTGATCTCTGTCTGTCAAATAAGAAAAAAAAAAAAAAAGCGTGGACTCTGGCAGCTTGACTCCCAGCTCCATCACTTCCTAGCTCTGCGACTATAGTGCACCGCTTTCTATTTATTTATTTGACAGAGAGAGAGATAGTGAGAGCAGGAACACAAGCAAGGGGAGTGGGAGAGGAAGAAGCAGGCTTTCCGAGCAGGGAGCCCAACGCACGGCTTGATCCCAGGACTCTGGGATCATGACTTGAGCCAAAGGCAGACACCTAACGACTGAGCCCCCCAGGTGCCCCTATTTTTTTTAAGATTTTATTTCCTTTCTTTTTTTTTTAAGATTTTATTTATTTATTTGACAGACAGAGATCACAATTGTGAGACAGATCACGATCTCTCTGCCTCTGCAGAGAGGCAGGCAGAGAAAGGAAGGGAAGCAGGCTCTCTGCTCAGCAGAGAGCCTGATGCAGGGCTCGATCCCATGACCTGAGCCGAAGGCAGAGGCTTTAACCCACTGAGCCACCCAGGCGCACTAAGATTTTATTTCTTTATTTGACCCAGAGAGAGAGAACAAGCAGGAGGAGCAGCAGGCAGAAGGAAAGGGAGAAGCAGACTCCCCACTGAGCAGGGAGCCCTAAGTGCACCACTTTTAAAAGATTTTATTTATTTATTTGAGAGAATGAGAGAGAGAACGAGTTGGGGGAGGGGTGGAGAGGGAATTGGGACTCTATCCCAGGTCCCCAGGGATCATAACCTGAGCCAAAGGCAGATGTTTAACCGACAGAGCCACCCAGACGTCTCTATGATGCATCCTTTTCTCTCTCTGTGCCTGTGTCACTCCCCATAAGATAGAGAGTATTCAACAGGTTCTATCTTGTATGATCGTTTCAAGGACTAAATGAGTTCATTCATGTAAAATACTTAGAAGAGTGCCTGGCACATAGCAAGTCTGACTAGATCCTGTCTATTTTTATTATCTGTGTACCCAAAGCACTTGGCACCTACCGGACATTTAGCAAGTATTTGTTGAATAAAGGAATGGAGCGGTTGTGATGGTTAATGTTGAAATTGACTGGGCCACAGGATGCCCAGAGATGTAGCTAACATTACTTCTGGGTGTGGCTGTGAAGGTGTTTCTGGAAGACATGAGCATGTGAGTTGGTAGACTGATAAAGCAGACTGTCCTCCCCAGGGTGGGTGGGCGTCATTGAACCAGTGGAGGATCTGGATAGAACAAAAAGGTGGAGGATGGGCAAACTCACTGTCTGCCTGAAGGCTCGGGTGGGAGCTTTGGTCTTCTCCGGCACCCACACGGGGACTGGCACCAGCAGCTGGCCTGGGTCTCGGGCCTTTGGATTTGGACTTTCATGGGTCTCCATAATGAGCCAATTCCTATAATAAATTACCTGTCTGTCTGTCTATCATTGGTTCTGTTTCTATGGAAAACCCTAATACAGAACTGAGACTACCCAGAACACAACCCCTGGGGCACCTATGTGGCCTGAAGTTATTATGTGCTGCTAAGGCTCTTGAATCAGACACCCCTGGGCTCAGATCCTGGCTGTGTGACCTTGAACAGGTTACTTCACCGACCTGGGCTCCAATTCCTCATCTGTAAAATGAGGAGACCAGTCTCTACCATGGGAGATAGTTATGTCTGTGAAAGAGTCACCTGGCACGGAGCCTAGCATATAGTAGGGGCTCAAATATCTCAGTTTCCTTGCCCTCACCCCATGTTATAATTTTTGCCAAGGGCCACATCAGAAGAAAGGACGTTAAGAAATTGGCTTCTGTCCACTTAAAATCTCGAAAGATAAAGTAGTCTTTGTGATTTAAAGACCCATTCTCTGCCCTGTGCTGTCCAGGCCCCTCCCCCACCATTCCAGGGGCCTTTGAACTTACTCGGCTCTGACAGGAAACGGACCCCCCACAGCAGAGAGATCGGAAGGAGCAGGCCCTCCCTGCCTGCTTCCCGCAGAGCCAGAGGAAGCAGGAGCAACACTGATGAGTGGAGGAAGTCCCGGGTAAGTGAGCACCGTGGCCCTCATGCTCGTCCCAAATTGCCCCCCTTTCCCCACACCCCAGCTACCTGTGTGACCTTGACCAGGGTCTCCTCCTCTCCTCAGGTCTCCAGCAGACCCATCTGTCCAATGAGGTTGGGCTCCATGACCTCTGTGGTCCCTTCCGGAGCAGGCATTCTGGGATGCAGGAAGTGGGACCCCTTGGCTGCTAGGGAGATCAAAGGGTGGCTTCCCAGAGGAGGCCCCACAGCTGCCTGCCCTCCAGAGCAGCTCCTGGCTTCCTGCTCTGCACGGAGCCTGCTCTGCAGCCCTGGGAACTGCGGAGGCCCCAGCCAAGGTCCAAGGTCGGACATTAGGCTTCCTCAGCCGCCTCCCACTCCCATCCCCAGGCTGAAGTCATAGGCTTGAGATACTTGACTCCATTTTCCTCTGTCAGCCACCTGGGACGGAGGGACCATGCTGTGTATTGCTCAAATTTAATTCACAGGAAATGCTGGTGTGTGCCTTAGGACCCTGGCGAACTTCCCTCTTCACTCTTCTGGAACCCCTCAGGACCGTGCAGGGATCCTAGTCACGCTCCTCATCTGGCCTTTGAGGCTCATCATAGTTTCTCTCCCTGGCGGCCCAGCCTCCGGTTCCGGCTGGCTGATCCCTCCTTGCTCTGCTCAGTGCCACCTCTATGCCTTTATAGGTGCTGTCCCCGCCCTGCACACCCCCTTCCTGCCCGCACTCCCCGCCCCCTGCACTCCCCCCCCCTACCGTACTCATAGCCTGACCTAGGACAGGTGCTTTCCTAGGTCATGCCACTTCTTCCCGGCAAAAGCATCTGAAGGAGACATCCTTGCTGCCTTCATTTTCCAGGAGAAGGAGACAGACCGGGAAAGGGGAGGTGCCCTGCTGAAGGTCTCTGGGCAGCTCCAGGCTGAGCCCAGTCTAGAAGCTGGCCTCCTTTCTCCACGTTCCCATGCCCAGCCCACCCTCTCTCCTCCCTGCTTCCAGCGGCTGGGACTCTTGGGTTTGCATAGCACAGATATCCAACCTGAAGAAGCTGCAGCCCAAAGGGAAGTTACTGATTTCTTAGAAAGATACCAGGGTCGACTTTAGAGCAGGACTCAGGAGCCCAACTGTGGGCAGCAAACACTGACAGTGCTACTTCCCATCGTGCAAGTGAGGATACCTCTTAGGGCTTTCGTCTTCCTGTCTACGCAACAGAGTTCTAATGACACCTCCTTCACCGGGCTGCTGTGAAGGGTCAATGAGTGAGGACAGTGACTGTAACCCACAATCAGAAAGCTATTTCATATCATGACCCAGTACATGCATAATATAAAACAGAAGCCACAGACCAATATTTGCCCTTACCATGCGTGGTAGACTCTGATAATTTTGGTTGCAGTGTAGTCTAGTCGCTTCTGTTTATTATAAAATATTGGTACCGACTCCTTAAAATGATTTCATGGCCCCTCCCTCTACCGTGGGTTGTGGCTAGAGTTTGAAAATTGTTAGTGTCTATTAAGAGCTTAGCAAGGCGTCTGGCACAGAAACGTTAGCTACTCTTCTCATGGTTGTTATTAATTGCGGACCAACCGAGACTAGAGAAGGACAGGTTTGATTGCAGCAGGTAGCTGAGTGCCATCAGGAAGAGCTCTCGCTCTCCGGCCTCTGTCTCTGTCTTCTTCCTGTGTCAGAGTCTCTTCCATACCCTTGGCCTTCCCCACTCATCGGCGCCGGGCTGCTCTCAGATGACATCAAGATAGCTCTCCCACCAGAAAGAAGAAGAGTGCTTTCCTCTTCCCCACCTCTAGCTTCATGAAGGATCACAGCTAACATTTATTGAGCGCTAATGAGGGCCAGACACTCTTCTAAATCTTTTATTTTATTTTATTTTATTTATTTATTTGACAGACAGAGATCACAAGTAGGCAGAGAGGCAGGCAGAGAGAGAGGAGGAAGCAGGCTTCCTGCTGAGCAGAGAGCCCGATGCGGGGCTCGATCCCAGGACCCTGGGATCATGACATGAGTCGAAGGCAGAGGCTTTAGCCAACTGAGCCACCCAGGTGCCCCCACTCTTCTAAATCTTGACACGATTCTCTAACTCAGTCCTCAAGACAGCCTGGAGTCCACGGCAGAGATCGGCTGGATGTTCATTAGATCCTTTTCCTCTTCCTGGACCCGCAGATGAACCGCATTTCCCCATCCCCGTGCCTCTGGGTGGGGCCACAGGACTGGCTCTTGCCAATGGATTGGGAGTAGAAATGATCTACGGTTCAAGGCAGCATCGCCTTCACTGTGCTCTCTTTCTTTAAGCTGCCAGTGAGCTGAGGACAGGGCCATCCTGAAGCCAGGTGTTAAAGATGATGGAAGCACATGAGGAGTGGTCTCTGCATGACCTCACAGAGCAGAACCGAGGGAGCACCCCTGGCCTCTGACCATCAGCGGTGGAGCAAGATCAACACAAGAAATAACTTTTTGTTGCGCTAAAGCCAATGACATAGTGGAGCTGTTTGTTACAGCAGCTAGCATCGCCCAGCCTGATGAATACAAAATTACCTGTTTGTCCTTATTTTACAGATAAGGAAATCGAGGCATTGAGAGGTTAAATGATACACATTTTGTGGCAAAGCTAGCAGGCGAGGAAGCCAGGGTTTGAAAGGGAACTGCGTTATGAACCCGCATTCGTTTTTCTGTGCAGTAGATCGGAGTTCCACAAGCTTGACCTGCCACAGCCAAATCTAGTACTATTCCTTTATGTATCATCTTTGGCTGTGTTCACCTGCAAGGGCAGAACTTAGCACAGAATTGATCATTGTGAAAGAGACCCTATCTCCCTTCCCCATCAAAGCGGAAAATATTTGCTATTTAGTTTTTTATTTAAAAAAAAAAAAGTTGGAGCACCTGGGTGGCTCAGTGGGTTAAAGCCTCTGCCTTTGGCTTGGATCATGATCCCCGGGTCCTGGAATCGAGCCCCGCATCGGGCTCTCTGCTCAATGGGGAGCCTGCTTCCTCCTCTCTCTCTCTCTGCCTGCCTCTCTGCCTACTTGTGATCTGTCTGTCAAATAAATAAATAAAATCTTTAAAAAAAAATTGGAACCTGTGCTCTAAATTGAAAAATAACTTCTCTTCTGAAGTCAGTTTGAGTCATGGGTCCTTGTGTGGACTAATCAACATAGCTGGGGTCAGTGAGGTGCTGTGATTGGCCAAGTTAAGGTCAGGGGCTTGCCCTTCAGCCCGTCAGTGCAGCCAGGAAGACAGAGTCCTGTACAAATATACATGGGGCACTTGGGTGGCTCAGGCGGTTAAAGCGCCTGACTTTGGCTCGGGTCATGGTCTCAGGGACCTGGAATCAAGCCCCATGTCTGGCTTCGTGTTCAGCGGCAAGTCTGCTTGTCCCTCTGCCCCTGCTTCTGCCCCTCCCCTCAGCTAGTGTGCATTCTCTCTCTTTAACAAATAAATAAAATATTTTTTTAAAATGCTGGTGCCTGGGCGGCTCAGTCAGTTGAGTGTCTGCCTTGGGCTCAGGTCATGATCTCATGGTCTTGGGATTGAGCCCCATGTCAGGCTCCTTGCTCAGCAGGGAGCCTGCTTCTCCCTCCCCCTCTGCTGCTCCCCTTGTTTGTGCTCTCTCTCTTCCTCTTCCTCTCTCTCTGTTAAATAAATAAATAAAATATTTGTAAAAATATTTAAAAAAAATATAGAGAGCCAGAACAAAAGGAGAATGTTAAGGACTGAATTGTGCCCCATTAAAATTCTTAGGTTGAAACTCTAACCCCCAGTATGACTACATTTGGAGATAGGGCTTTTAAGGAGGTGATTAAATAATAAGGTCATAAGGTCATATAAGGTCACCGGAGTCTTTATAAGAAGAGGATGAGACAGCAGAATTTACTCTGTCCATGTGCACACAGAGATGAGGCCATGTGCAGAGAATGAGAAAGTGCTGTCTGCAAGTTGAGTAGAGGGTCCTTGCCAGGAACCAACACTTCCTGGCCCCTTGATTTTGGACTTCTAGCTTCCAGAACATGAGAAAATAAATTTCTGCTCTTTAAGCCACCCAGTCTGTGGTATGAGTAGATGAAGACAGGAGGACTGGCTATCCAAATGGTGTGTGTTGGTTGAGGGCATGGGGAACACAGACATGATGAATTCAAACCGAAGCAATCTCTATGAGTCATGTAATGCCCACCCTATTCTCCAGTCTGTGCTGCTGTGCCATTATCAAATACTATTAACATAGTATCTGGTGGGGAGTGGCAGCCAAACCAAAAATAGGTCCCAGATTTGCTCTCTTCTGCTCCAATATCCTTGGCAAGACCCCACACATGGACCGTAAGGAGGGGTCCCCTTGATCATTCTCCTGGTCCTCATCTATATATTGGTATACAGACACATAAACTGGTGTGCGTTATACATTTCGGCACACACCAGAAAGCAAGGAAGTGCTCAAAGAGTGATGGGGGCATATCAAAGACACAGGAGCTAACTTAAAGAGGCTCCCACTGGCCCCATCCAGGACAATCTGAAAGTCAAAATAATAAATGATAATAGTGGATTATAACCTGTTGAATAAAATAATCTATGGGTCTGTACAGAAGGAAAGGAAAGAAGGATGGAAGGGAAGAAAGGATGGAAGGAAGGAAGAAAGATGCTTTTTCCTTGTGGTAGTATGTCATCTACTAAATATAGAAAGGAAGAGAATTAGAAAATCACAGTGACTGACTCCCCTGGGGCGAAGCCCCCCACCAGAAGCATGGAGGCAAGAGGCCCCAAAATGCAGAATAAAAATGCTAAATTCGGATTATCATCAAAGGTTGGTAGAGCTAGCGGGTAAAGTCCTAGGAAGGACAACATACTAGTGTGGTCTCAGAGTATCTCTCCTGTGCTACTTGTAAGTTACAAAGGGAAACATGGGAACTTTACTAGGGCTTCTACTTTCACCGAGCAATCAAAGCGAACACCCCAGTACTGGGAAGAGTTCACTGGTGTGCTTCCTGACACAATGAGCTGCACTAGCGGCATAGTGCAGGTGTGGCTGCGTGGTGGGGAGTCCCTGCCCTGGGTGCAGCCAGTTAGGCGGTAAATTGTGTTCTAAAATTTTAAAATAGTGAAACAAACTAAAATCGATTTCTTTTTTATTATCACCATGTGCCAGCAATTGGAAGATGAAGCAGTGAACCTTTGAAATCATCCAAGCGATCGCTGCCATGACTTTGAGTTTTAACCGTATATCTAATCATATATTTGGTATATATTTAATTATGTGTGTGTCTATGTAAACATATACATGCGTATGCATTTCAAGTGAGCATATTTTAATCACTTCTCATCCGATAAACTTTGAGTTTGAAGTGGAGTTTGTTTGGCGAATTCCCAGTTACACAGCTGGCCCCGGTGGATGTGGGCTCTGCAGAATGTGTTTCTTTTTTCAGAGGGAGATAATTTCAGTTTGCAACCGTTCAAGCTAACTTTGGTGCAGTTTGTGCTTCCAAGCCCTGTGGAGCTGCCCATCCCGTGTTTAAACGGTAGATTCAAAATAAGCAATGGCAGCAGAGGGATGGCAAAGAAACGAAACGTGAGTCAGTTTAATTCCGACATTCGGTGTGATTAGCTGGAGTCTTTTTCCCATGTGTGACATTTTGGGGGGGAACTTTAGAAAAAATGGAGTGTTCTCGGGGCGCCTGTGTGGCTCAGTAGGTTAAAGCCTCTGCTTTCGGCTCAGGTCATGATCCCGGGGTCCTGGGATCGAGCCCCGCATCGGGCTCTCTGCTCAGCAAGAAGCCTGCTTCCTCCTCTCTCTCTGCCTGCCTCTCTGCCTACTTGTGATCTCTCTCTGTCAAATAAATAAATAAAATCTTTTTTAAAAAAAATGGAGTTGTTCTTTTCAGCCTGGCTTCATTGATAGGAAATGCTGCAGAAGGAAGTACAGGGAAAAGGCTTTCCCGGACAAAATGATTGTACCGCATGAAGTCCTGTGTGCAGGGCAGATGATCTGGAAAGTGAACCTCAGCCTTTGAAGAACTGTGGGATCCAAAGGGGGATCCGTTCAGATGTTGCTCTCTGCTGTATGTGTCTATTTTTTCCCAAGTTATCTTTTATCAAGTGTGAAGTTTTAGGTGAGGTCAATCAGACACAGAAATATTTGAATCCTCCAGGACCAGCCTTGATCACGGAACAGTAAAGCATCCAGACAGAAATGGCGGAGAAGTTCATTAACTATGCAACAACACATGTAAGGAAGTGGACATTCACTGAGAAAAAATAATCAAATTTCCAAGAAGAGAGCGGGGAGGAGCCGCAGAAGATGCTGGTCTTACTCTGCCAGAAGAAATAAAAGGGAAATGCTTGGATGCTGCAATCGTTTTCAGCAAGAATTGGATACACTTGAAAGACAATGGATCAAACAATGTTAGTTTTCAGCCATTTTGTCTGTTTTTGCAAAAGAAGAAAAACTTTGGAAGTTGGGTTTTTTTTTTTAACCAAGTATAATAGAAATATTTGATGAATTTTCTGGTGAATATGTTCTAGTGGAAATTTTTTTGATGGTAGAGATGTTTGAATCAGTATCAATCCCAAACAAACAAAGCCATGAGCTGCATGGCAATTTCTGGGTTTTATTATGAAAGAGATTTTTATGAGTCTCTTCCAAACTTACTTCTGTGTTTAATACTTTTTTATAACTATCTGTGTATTTGTTGATTCGTGTGAAATAAACTTTTTTTTTAAAGATTTATTTATTCATCTTAGGGAGAGAGAGCAGGTGGGAGGAGCAGAGTAGGAGACAGAATCCCCAAGCAGACCCCCCACTAAGTGTGAAGCCCAACTTGGAAATTGATCCTAAGACCCTGAGATCATGACCTGAGCAGAAATCAAGAGCTGGTCACTTACAAGGCTGAGCCACCCAGGCGCCCCTGAAAGAAACTTTTCTAAATAATTAAAATTAATTAAAAGTATTTGATCAACTGTGAATAGACAGATTTACAAACCTAGCTACATTTTCTATTGGACATGAACATATGAATCAGATCAATTCTGATGAAGTCATGAGAAATTTACATCAGTTAAAGCACAAAAACCAACTGTACAGCTGTTATGCATTTCTGGGACAGATCCGTAGGTAGTGTATGTTTTTCCTCCCTTCTTCTAAAACTGCATTAATGTAACTAAATATCATTAAGCCATTGATGTTTTCTTTTTGTGTTC
Organism: Martes martes; assembly: GCF_963455335.1. Classification (NCBI taxonomy): domain Eukaryota; kingdom Metazoa; phylum Chordata; class Mammalia; order Carnivora; family Mustelidae; genus Martes; species Martes martes. The sequence goes on along the minus strand of NC_137891.1, from coordinate 166,793,230 downwards.
TATAATATTTTTTAATATTTTATGTTCTCATATTTTTAGTGGCATTCCTGTGTTTCTTTTCTGGGCCATTATTCTCATTCATATCATTTCATGATTATTTCTGAAAATATTTGAGTCATATGGAAGAGGGGAGTGTTCATTTTAAAAAAAAGATCTGTTCTGGTGGTCAAATGCCTTAGGTCAGACGCTGGGAAGGGTACAACCTTCAACGGGATTCCCACCAAAAATATATGATCTGATTCTGGTCGTGAGGAAACACCAGGCAAACCAAAACTGGAACACATCTTACAAAATAACTTATCCATGGACTGTCCAAAAATGTCAAGGACAGAAAGACAAAGGCCCAGGAATTGTTTCACATGAAGGGAAACTAAAGAGCTAGGGAAGGGGTGCCTGGGTGGCTCAGTGAGTTAAAGCCTCTCTGCCTTCAGCTCGGGTTATGATCTCAGGGTTCTGGGATGGAGCCCCCATCAGGCTCTCTGCTCAGGGGGAGCCTGCTCCACCCCCCCCCCACCGCCTGACTCTCTGCCTACTTGTGACCTTTGTCTGTCAAATAAATAAAATCTTTAAAATAAATAAATAAAGAAAAAAAGAACTAGGGAAGTTAAATACAATGTGTCATCTTGGATTGGACCCTGGACTAGGAAAAAAATAATTATATGGACTATTATTGGAATAATTGACAAAAATTTGAACATGGATTGTGGGTTAGAAAAGACGATTTTATTAATGCTAAATTTTCTATGCCTGATGATTGTATTACTGCTCTTTAAGAGATCACTTTTGTTCTTAGGAAATATACTCTGAAACATTTAGTGGAAAGAGGCAGGATGTCTTCATATGAATGTGTATTGTGTATATGTGAAGATACGTATACAGGTAGAGTTAGAAAAACAGTGAATGAGGCAAAATGTATAAAAATGGTGAACCTGGGTAAAGGATATTTGGGAGTCCTTTTGTGCTCTTACTGGAACTTTTCTGTGAATTTGAAATTATTGCAAAATGGAAATTTACCAAAAAAAAAAAAAAATCCAGGCAGGTGAAGCTGGACCCAGTGGTATGTGGGGTAAAGGCAAGGGAAGAGCTGAGAACTACAATTAGTCACCGATTGTGGGTGAATGGGAGAGAGAGGGAAGGGAGAGAAGGAGAGACACTGAGAAAGACAGAGAGAATGAGAATATACCAGCCCAGCAAGATAAGGAGGCTGTGGACAAGTGGAATCTCAGATTCCTGAGGGATGGTCAGGAGAGGATCCAGCAAGCCACTAGGTATATGGTCCTGGTGTTCGAGGGACAGATCAGGGAGGGAGAACTAACCTTGTACAAATCATAGGAGGGATGGAAGAAGTTACACAGAGAAAGAGAGAACCAAGGATGAACCCTAGGGAGACCAAGATTTAAGAGCTAGCCAGGGTGCCTGAGTGGCTGATCGGTGAAGCTTCCAACTCTTAATTTCAGCTCAGGTCATGATCTCAGGGTCGTGAGATGGAACCCCATATCCAGCTCTGTGCTCAGTGGGAAGTCTGCTTCTCTCTCTCTTTTTTCCTCTCTCCCTCTGCCTCTCCTCCTGCTTGTGCTCTCTCACTCTCTAAAATAAATATATGAATTTTTTTGAAAAAAGATTTTATTTATTTTACAGAGAGAGACACAGCAGGAAAGGGAACACAAACAGGGGGAGTGGGAGAGGGAGAAGCAGGCTTCCCGCTGAGCAGGGAGTCCCATGTGGGGCTCCATCCCAGGACCCTGGGATCATGACCTGAGCCAAAGGCAGATGCTTAACGACTGAGCCACCCAGGTGCCCCCAAATAAATAAAACTTAAAAAAAAAAAGAAGAGCTAGTGAAGGGGTGCCTGGCTGGCTCAGTTGGAAGAGCATGTGACTCTTGATCGCAGACTGTGAATTTTCGAGCCCCACATTGGGTGCAGAGATTACTTAAAAATAAAATATTGGAAAAAAAAGAGAAAAAAAAAAGAGCTAGCTGAGGAAGAGAAGTCAGCAAAACCAACAGGAGGAATCGGAGAGGCAAAGGGATGGTTAAATGACAGTGGTGTCACAGAAGTCTGGGGAGGTGAGAATTTCCCCGGGAGGACATGGTCAGTGGGGACAAATGCCATGAAAACTCAAAGAGGATAAGGACAAGACTTTAAAAGTTGGATTCTGCGAGCAGCTAGAGGTATACCCTCAAACATACCTATGAAGACTTGGAAAAAGACAAAAATTCATTAGACATTGAAAATCAACCCATGCTTATCATCAGGGCTTCCCACTGATCAGAAGGTGATGGAGGTAGATTGAGCAGTGGAATTGGCAAAGCACCTGTGATATTTGATAAGAAAGTGCAAGATGCAAATAGTCCATTTTCCCTACTCTCTGCCCCTGGTCAGGAACATAAGGATGTCGCAACCAGAAAAATGACAGCCGTGTTTGTAAGACATGGTCACTGTTTGGAGGAAGCCAGAGTGTTGTCTCCCTTTCTCCACATCAGTCCTTTAAAAAAAAAATCCACACAGGGGCCCCTGGCTTGCTCAGTTTAGTGTCCGACTCTTGATCTTGGCTCAGGTCCCAGTTTCAGGGTCCTAAGTTTGAGCCCCAAATTGGGCTCTACACTGGGTATGGAGCCTACTTAAAAAAAAAAAAATCCACATGAAAACTGCAAATCCTGGAAAACAACTGAGTAAGAGGTGGAGGGATGGACCTGGGGGTACATCCCAATTTGGGGGATGGGGGATTCTGGTTAATACGTTTTCCCCCCTCTCTTTCTTTATGTACTAAGTTTATTCATGTATTATAATATGAGAGCTATTAAAAACAATTATGTATAAGTTTGTGCATTACCAAATGATCCCATGTGGTTAAAAAAAATGCCTTGGTGAAAATACCTGACCAAAAAAAAAAAAGATTGGAAGGGAATACATCAAAATATTAGTTATCTCTGGGTGATGGGCCCAGAGGAGAGCTTTTCCCCTCTTCCTTCAACCTTTAGGTATTTTCAACTGGTTCTATCAAGAGCATGCACTGGAAAAAATAAAGGTAATTTTTTAAAAAGGAAAAGGGAGATGAAAAAGAGTCCATGGGTTTGGAGATTAGTGCAAGAACTGTCAGCAGAGGGATGGGATGGGGGAGGCAGGATTGCAGCTCCCTTGATAATCGCTAACATTTATAGAGCACTTTCTTGTTTTGCAAAGCGCTTTTACAAACATTGTCTCCTCTTGCAGACTTGGCCAGCTGGACCAGACCCAGGGTCATGAACTCCAACCCTGCAGCACCTGGGAGACCTCTGCACTCCACTGGGCTTCAAGCCTCAGCAAGGCCTGCCTCCGGGCTCCCCCCACCCCTACCCCCAGTCCCCAGAGGCCTCAGCCCCTCCCAGCCTGCTCCACTCCCTGTCTGGGCAGTGGTGGCCCGGAGGCGGTGTCAGGTGTGTCTGCCTAGACAAACCTGGAGGTATTTCTTCCTCCCGAGTGTGCAGAGCACCAGGTACACGGCCGCACATGTGCCTCAGTTCTCAGATCCCAAGACCCACCTGGGGCTCCCGTCTCTGGCGCCCTCGAACATTCCAAGCTTTGTTCTTGCCTCCTCTGTGATGCTCCTTCTGCCTTGCCTATTCCCCGGGGCGATGGGTGGGAAGGGGTGTCCTCTCCACGTCTCAGGGATTATCACGTGTTATCCTAAGTCTTCGGTCTTATGTCTGGGTGTAGGGTTTTGACAGGAGAAAGTGTGGGATGTGAGCCCTTTGTTATCTGGGCGGTCCGTCATCCCCTCCCAGGGGCGCTAATCGCAGGAACACCCTCACTACCTGAATTAGTCTCTCCAACACGTATTTATGGAGTGTCATCTATGTGCCGGGGCACTGTTGTAGCCACAAGGGGTACAGCTGTGCCTCAGACAGTCTGATGGAGGAACAATGGCAGGTATAGGGCATTTTGGGGGGGGAACCCCTCAGATAAATGTTATCTCACTGGGCTTCTAAACACCCTGACGTCACTGCCCACAGGGAGGAGACACTCAGGGGCAGTTAGCTTTTGCTTTAGTGAGTGATGATTATTTTGCCTCCCCTACCTCTTCTGGGCCCTTCTCTCATTCCTCCATCCCTAACAGTCCCATGCGGGTATGTATGATGGACCCTGTGCTCCTAGCTGTTAGTGTAGCTGTTGGTGCACTCCGTAACAAGGCAGAGAAAGAATGAAGTTGATATTTGAGGGAGGGAGGGAGGGAGGAAGGAGGCCTGACATGTCCGTGTCCCTGGCTCCGTTGTTCCCAAGACCTCTGCTTCTTAGCACAGCTTGAGTTCCGTGAGCCACGACTAGCCCTGCTTTTTCTGCTGATTTGCTACTCTGAGATGGATTTCTATCTCTTGCAACCCGAAGACTGCAAAAAGAACGCCTCAGTATTTTTTGTAAAAGATGTATTTATTTTAGAGAATGAGAGGGTGAGAAGGGGGTGGGGCAGAGAGAGAGAGAGAGAGAGAGAGAGGGAGAGAGAATGTCAAGCAGACTCCATGCTGAGCTGAGCTCAGCTGCCCCAGAGCTCGATCCCATGACCCTGAGATCACATCCTGAGCTGAAACCAAGAGTCTGGGGCTTAACCGACTGTGGCCCCCAGGTGCTGCAAGAATTCCTCAGTATTATATATGAATGGAGTAAGGCCCAGAACAATAGGCTTATGTCAGGTCAAGTGTTGGTTCCATCTCATTTTACATGTGGGAAAACAGAAGCCCAGCACCTGGAAGGGAACCACCCACAGCCACGCAGCTTGTGAGCAATGAGGCCAGGACCCCAAAACACAGGCCCCCAGTTGTCTGCCTCTCCGAGTCACCGCTTTAAGGACCTTTCATCACCCTGACACCCTGACTGGCGTATGACAGAGGGTGGCTGGCCTTTTTTCTCTCTTTGCCTCAATTTCCCCATCCCGTCCCTGTGGGCACACAATTCCTGGCAGAAGGGAAGGGAACCAGATGTTATCCATGTGGGCTGCTTTGAGTTCTCAGGGCCTACAAAAGGCTATTATTATTTAATTACTGCAAATGGTAATTATAAGGGAAGGTAATTGTCTGCCCTTTCATTATGGCACTTTTGCCCTTTTCCTCTGGCAGCCCCGGGCCAGTCGTAAAAGACAACTGGGTCCAGATCTGCTGTGAAGCCCCCTCACTGGAGGATTGTTGAGAGCCGTGGGGGTTGGGGGGAGCTGTAAATAGTTACTGCCGTCATTTTCTGAAGGTGATTTGTGGATAATACAGCCTTTCCATACCCACAGACTCCTTAGATCCTATAGGAAATGGGGAATTAACACTCCCTGAGAAATGGCCAGGTCCTGGGCACTGTGCCTTCCCTAAGTGAGATCATGCCCATAAAAAGCCCAGCAAGATGCCTCACTTCGAGCGAATGCTTGGTAAATGGTGGTGTATACAGTCTCTAATCCCGACACACTGCCCTGTGAAATAAGGATTATTATTCTCCTTTTCTAAATGAGAAGACTTGAGATGCCCTCAGGTCCTCTAGCTAGTGAGAGTGAGTATTTGAAATGTGTGTGCCCGATCTGAAAGCACTCACGCTTTTCACCTACAACTTGCCACAGATACTACTGGCCCATTTCACAGCTGAAGAAATGGAGGCCCAGCCTTGCAAGGTGGCTTGCTTCAGCTCATTGAGGGACTTGACAGAGTCAGGACCTGGATCCACATGTCCTGCCCTGCCGAGCTGGGGCTCAGACTTGCTGCCGGCTCTGCTGTACCCCCTCCCCCTCCCCGGTCACCTGGCCCACATCCCACAAGCCCCAGCTCACAACTAATGGTAGAGACACAAATGATGAGTAAGATATAGTCTCCACCCATTTGCTGAGCAAATGCTAAGCCGAATGGTAGATCTGGGGGCTCCAGTATGAGGCTGGTCTAGGTAACCGGCTGTCACTGCCCATGATGGACATTGCTAATCAGTCACAACATTCTCCATGTTGAGAGCCCAGATTCTGAATCTTTTGAGATATAAATAAAAATTTGCTAGAATTTTCTCCCTTACATTTTGTGGAAATCTAATGATGTCCCCAAGATTTCTTCAAGTTCCAGTGACTTATGAAGTTCTGGTCACTTACTGCTCCTTCTACTCCCAGGGCACTTTCAGTGTCTCCTCTACCTTCCTGTCCTCTCTGCTCAGGGCCAATCTGGGCATCCCAGTCCCAAGGAAACATCCATCATGCAGCTCATTTTACTGAAGGTTTGAGGAAACCAAGTTGGGGGGTGGGGCTGGTGTCATGGCAACGCAAAGGGCAGAGAGTTGAGTAATAATATCTGTTTGACAAGTTCTGTAGCCACCTGTCCACTGGCACCCTTCTCCTTCAGCTAACCCATGTCACTGATCACCTCCATATTTCAGGACAATGCTCACATATTTCAGCTTGTTCGCTTTTGGAGCCCCCTCACCTTCAAAAATTCAACCCTTATCATTTTTTTTTTATTCGGATGAATGAATCAACAAAGAAGTATTGAGTTACAATCTGATGTCAAATCACGAGATTAGAAATCTGAATGCAGGGGGCGCCTGGGTGGCTCAGAGGGTTAAGCCTCTGCCTTCAGCTCAGGTCATGATCTCAGGGTCCTGGGCTCGAGCCCCGCATCGGGCTCTCTGCTCAACAGGGAGCCTGCTTCCCCCTCTCTCTCTGCTTGCCTCTCTGCCTACTTGTGATCTCTCTCTCCGTGTCAAATAAATAAATAAAATCTTAAAAAAAAAAAAGAAATCTGAATGCAGAATTACAGCTGGGATAAGTGTACAGAAAAGGGAGACGTCCATGGAGCTCTGTGGGCATCCTGAAGCTAACAGAAGGCCACCCTCAGCATGTGGCTATGAGCCAAGGTGTGCTGGGTGAGTAGGCATCCATTAGGTGAGGGGGGACGCGGTGGGTGTGGTTAGGTGGGGAGCACCCGCTAAGAGAAGGGTACTGCATAGGCCGTGTGACAACAGGAATGAGCATGCCTTCCATGAGCTCACAAGAGGCCTGCACAGCTGGAGCACAGTGGCCAAGGGCGAAAGTGGTCCTTATTGAGCATGGAGGCTTTTGGAGGGGTCAGACAGTGAACAGACACCCTTGAGGACCACAGTCACTGTCATTTCATCATGTAGAGCAATTTAGGTCTCCATCTCTCTCTCAGCTCCTGGACAATGTTGGTGTATCTGAACCTCCATTAATAGCTCTGCTCATTAATAACCTCCAAGTACTCCGAGTCTCTCTGGAGGGAGCAGAAGTTCTTCCTTCCCCATTCCACATCCCCCCACCCCAAATGGAATGGATGGCACAGAGAAATGTGGCTTCACAACAGTGTGAGTTATAATACTACCTTAAAAAGGAAGAGAGGCCAGTTTGGGATTTAAACAACCCTTCTCCTCATAATACCTTGGACAGACCGAAGGGCTTGAGAAGTGTGGGCTCGTGTTCTCAGGGAAGATTTCCCAGGGGAGGTGGGGTCAGGGTGGGTCCCCAGTGTACAGGTAGCCGCAATGCCATGGTCTCACCCGTGATCTCCTGTATACTTGGCCCGTGAAGTAGGTGTCATCATGCTGTTTGCACAGGAGAAAAGGGAGGCTCAGAGAGAGGAAGAAGCTTGCCTGAAATTAGCAGCTGGTAAGTGACAAGCCAAGGTTCAACCCTGCTCCAACTGGACTCTAGAACCTAATCTATCGTCTTAAACTCCATGGCCTCCTTGAGGGGAGCAAAATGAACAAAGGTGAAGAGGGTGAATGGGCACAGAGCTCACATACTTACTCATTCAGTCTCTCAGCTAACAGTCCGTAGAGCTCACCATGCACCAGGGGCTCTGGACCTTGGGTTGGAAGATCTCAGGTCCCAAGACCTAGCCAATGATTTTCCTTCCCGCGCCTCAGTTTTTCCCCCTGCGAAATGGGGGATAACATCCCTGTCAGCCTCCCAGAGCTCCTATTAGAAAGTGCTTGTGTTGATGTTTGAGGTTGGTTTAGTTCTGACGGGAGGTATACCCCGTGGGGAGGATGAGGAGGTGACTAGCTTGAGTAGAGGGCAAGGAGAGAAAGACGGAAATCTCTTGGCATTAAGGTCCCACTGTGAGCAAGCTGGGGATGTAATGTTAGGAAACCCGCCTTGTGCTTCACGTGACAGAAGTTACGGGGCCCGGGAGTTGCCTGGACATCCCCTGCTTTGTAACTCCCTACATCAGCCACCAAGTCCTTAACCTGTCCCACACTTGTCCACTTCTTTCCACTTCTGCTAACGCCACCACCACTGTTCACCTGGGAGACCCTGAAAGTCTCCCTGCTGGCCTCCCTGGTATTCTGCTTTGCCCATTCCAGTCCATTCTTTCCCCAGCAGCCACAGGAACGCTTTGAAATGAAATGTGATCACATCACGTCTCTGCCTAACGTCTGTCTCCTCATGGCTTCCTCTTGTTCTCGAGCTAAATCCTTCCAAGGAGCCCCTGGGACGTCCAGCCCAGAGGGTCCCTTCACAAGTCCCCCCCATTTCAATCCCATTCCATGGTCCTTTGTGGCCCTTGAATACGGCCGCAGAACCTCCACACACTGTTCTCTCCACCAGAAATGCTCTTGTCCATCTCTTCCCTGGTCTCGGCTCCCACGTCCCTTCCTCTGAGAAGCTCCCCGCCGATCTTCTCTTACCCACTCCCCGGACATCACAAAGCTCTCTTTTGCAGTTCTTGTGAGACAAATAATTATCCGAGTGACTATTTGTTAAATTCTGCCTCCTGAAATTAACATCCACTTCTCTTCCCCATTCACAGAATGCTGCCCCTCCCCGCCTCCCTTGTGGTTGGGCAGGACCACGTGACTCCTCTTGGCCAATAGTGAGGAGAGGCGGTGCGTGTTCCCCCTCCCCGCTGAAGAAGCCTAATACCGTGCCGGGATTTTGCAGTCTCCGTTCTGCGGTGGGAACTAAAAAGGGCATGCATTTCCTTCGGTGGGTGCAGCTTCAAGATGGTAGGAACTCCTCAGCCAAGCTCTCTGAGCCACTAGAATAGAGGACCCAGGATGGGCATGTGGCACAAGCGAGAAAGAAAGGGTAAGACTCTCGTGTTATGTCCCTGAGGTTCCAGACTTCTTTGTTTCTGCAGCAGAATCTGATTTATGTTGACTAATTCACAGTCCTAACATGCTCTATCAGAGCGGGGCCTGGATCTAATTCACTGCCTCTCCGGTGTCTGTGACGCAGAAGATGGGCTCTGTAAATACTTGTTGAATGAGTGAATGAGTGAAAACAGAGAACATGGAAGACATGGTTTCTTCCTCAAAGAATTTATTTTCATCCGAGGGACAGATACTTACACATACAACAGTTAGAGCATAACCAGGGGTTAAACTGTAGAAGTTAAAGAAGATGGAGGGAGCTCATTGGTTGGAGCAGTCACGGAGGGCTTCCTGGAAAAGAATGAGGACTTGAAGAATTGGAGAGGATGAAAGCGGACTTGTGGTCTACACCATCATTTGTCCATCCATTCAGCAAACATTTACTCTAATGCATCATGGTATGTGCTTTGCCAGCAGTATGGCCAGAGGACCATGGTGTTTTGGGAACCCGTGGAAAGTGCCTCTTTCCGTGTAGAGGATCTAAACCAGCTTCAGGGAGGAAGTGATGTTTGAGCCAAGCCTTGACAAGTGGGTGTTCTACAGAGACTTAAGAGATGCGGAGAAAAGGACCGAAGGTCCCAGGCAGACGTGAATAGCAGCATGTGCAAAGTCCTTAGAAGGGAAATGGCCAGGTCCACGATGGCACCCCACCTTGACTGGCTGGATCATAGCTTTCCAGGTGGTTCAACAGGAGGTTAGTGAGGCAGAGATGGACCACACTGTGGTACCTTCTGCCCATAATCCCTTATAAAGACCCCAGCTCAGCAATCAAATTCAGGATTCTGTCTCCCATCACTCTCTCCATTCTAAACTCCAGTGCTTTTACATGTGTTATTCCAAGCACCTATAATTACAGTGATGGTGATAGTAGTAACATAATAACATTTATTGGACCCTTAGAATGTGCTAGATGCTGGGTCAAGCATCATTTCATTGTACAACAACATCAACAATGATGTGGGTTAGTATACTTTTTAAGGATTTTTTTTCTTAGTAGTAGACTTTATTGGAACAGTTTTAGATTTACAGAAAAGTTGAGCAGATACTACAGAGAATCCCCAAATATCCCTCCCCCAGTTTTCCTTATTGGTAACATCTTAAGTTAGTGCATTTGTTATATTTTGTTATACTTACTGATGAATATTTTATTGACGCATTATTATTAACTAAAACCTGTAGTTTATTAAGATTTCCTTAGTTTTTACCTAATGTCTTTTTTCCTGATCCAAGATCCTACCTGGGCTACCACAGTATATTTAGCTGTTCTGTCTCTGTAGGCTCCTCTGGGCTTTAACAGGGTCTCAGACTTACTTTGTGATGACCTTGACAGTTTTGATGAGTATTGGTTGAGCATTCTTTAAGTTGTTCCACCATATGAGTTGGTCTGATGTTTTTCTCATGACAAGACTGGTGTTGTAGGTTATTGGGAGAAAGACCGTAGAGGTAAAGTGCTACTTTTATCACATAATATCAATTTACGTAATATCAATATCGCATAATATCAGGTACCTACTGAAAACGTGGCTGGTGACTGTTGGTGTTAGCCTTGACCCCCCAGCTGAGGTAGTAGCTGTCAGGTTTCCCCCCTGTGAAGTTACTCTTTTTGCCCCCCCCCTTTCTGTACTGTACACTTTGGAAGAAAGTCATTAGGCACAGTCCATGCCTAAAGAGCCTAGAGTTTGCTCCCCCTCCTTGAATATCTCCAAAAATTATTTTGAATTCTTTTGCAAGAAAGATTTGTCTCCTTTCCCATTTATTTTTATCTCACTGAGCTCCTCAACAGGGGGTTAATACTTTTACCATCCCCTAGAAACTGGAGGGGAAACTTCCTCACCTGGCTCACCCCAGACCCAATTTCCGGAGCCCTTCTCCACTCCCAGAGAAGAGTGGCCTCCTCTGTGTCCTCCCCACCGCTCCCCTCCCTGCCCCTTCTCTGGGATTACTTTGTAATCCCAACTAATTCAGGCCACACTACAATTTGTGCCCCGCTCTGTGCTGGCGCTGTGCTTGGGGCTTGAAAGCAAATGGCCTAAGTAGGCCCTTTCTTCCAGCTGCTCGCAGTCTCGACGTCCTGTGCGAGACTGGACTCCCCATGGGGGCAGGAACTTCGTGCAACTTGTTCATAGCTGGGTTTTCAGCCAATCAGCACAGCGTGGGATCGTAGGTCCTCAATCACTATTTACCCAATTGGGGAATGCTTCCGGGAGGACCAGCAAACACTGGCAGGTGATTATGTGTGTGTGCCTGCGTGTGTGTGTGTGTGTGTGTGTGTGTGTGTGTGTGTCCTTCCCTAGGGACTGGGAACTCCCTGAGGGTAAGGCCAGCCTGGATTCTTCTGGCCTAGAGGCTGGGTGGCAGTGAGTGAGTCGGTGAAAGGACCAAGGGACGGGCCGTCTCCTCAGGTAGAAGTGAAGTTTGGAAGCGGACACAGCCCGGGAGGCCGAAAGCGAAGGACTTGGTGACTGATTGGCTGGGGAGGGTGAGGCGGGAGGAGGAGTCACACGCAGATGGCTCTGAGGTCTGGAGCTGGGGGACAGCCGGTGCCACCTCTGATAGACTCTGCGAGAGGAGCCGCTGACAGCCTTAGGCGGCTCCACCCTTTAGGGGCTCGGGCCTAGGGCCAGGGACGCCCGGAGCCTACAGAGGGAGGGGTGGCCTTGCCAGTACAAACTTCTGCCCCCATCTCCATGTCCTCGCCTTAATAACAACAAAAAAAATCTCAGCCTGGATTTTGAGCACGGTCGTTGGTTACCAGGTGTGGGGACCCATTCCGGGGGTCCCCTCCTGCCTGCCGTCTGCGCAGGAGACCCCCCCCACCCCAAGGGCAGCCTGGTCCCGCCGGACCCGGGTCCCCAACCCGCCATCGCCGCGGGGAGGGGGCGGCGAGGCGGCGGCCCGGCCTGGGCGGGACAATGGCCGCGGCCGCCGGGGCCCCGGGAGCCCCCGCGCTGGGGAAGGGGCTGGCCTAGGGCCCGGCGCCGGTGCCCTCCCCGCGCGGCTCGGGCGGGCGGAGGGGGGCGAGGAGTTCCTTTGTGGCTCTGCCTCGGGCGCGGCGCGGGCGGGGGGCGCGGCGCAACTTTGCCAGGCGGCGGCGGCGGCGGCGGCGAGCGCGAGACGAGGCCCCGGGGCCCAAGCGGGGCCCCCAGCGCGCGGCCCGCCCCCGCCCCCCGCCCCGCGCCCGGCCCCCTCCCCTCGCGCGCCGTCGCCCGCGCCCGGCGCTGCCCACTCGCGGGAGCCCCCGGGGCCGGACGGGCTGCGCAGCCGGAGAGGCGGGGGCCCGACGCGGCCCCCCCTCCCCCCCGGAGCCGGGCGCCTGGCGCGGGGGCTCGCCGAGCGCACGGGGGGCCGCGCGGCGCTGCAGACCCAGCCTCCCGCCGCCGCCGCCGCCGCCGCCGCCGCCGCCTCGGCGCTTGCAGAACCCAGAAGTGAACAGCAGGCGACCCGGAAGGTTTGCGCGCGGCTCCGCACCGAGCCGGAGCCCGAGCCGGAGCCCGGAGCCGGAGCCCCAGCCCGGCCCTGCAAGGGCCGCCGGGCGCGGGGCTGCGGCCGCGTCCCGGAGCCGCCGCCAGCACAGCCAGGTCCGTGCGGGCCCGGGGCGCGCGGGGAGCGGGCCCGGCGGCGGCGGCGGGCGCCCGCCCGAGCGCCCGCCCGCGGGAAAGTTGCGCCGAGTTTCGGGCGGGGGCGCGGGCCGGGCGCGGGCGCTGTCAGCGCGGGCCGGAGCGCTCCGAGGGCCCGGGGCCGCCTGCGCCTCGGGCCCGGCCCGGAGCAGCAGCGGCGGCGGCGGCGGCGGCGGCGGCGACGGCGCGCGGGTAGGAAGTGTCTCCGGCGGCGTGTCTAGGTCTGCTCTCCGAGTGTGTGCGTGTGCGTGTGTGTGTGTGTGTGTCTGTGTGCGTGTGTGTGTCTCTGTGTGTGTTTTCTTAAGCCGGGCTATTCAAACCTGCTGCAATTCTCCGGTAAACAATGATTCATGGGGCTTAATGCAAATAAACGGATTGCAAACGGCGCGGTTCGCGCACTTTGCAGCCGGCCCGGTGGAGCGGCCAGTGCCGGATTTCTCCCCTTTTTTGCAGATCTGCAGAATATGGCGTCCCTGTCCTGTTTTAAAAATAAGCCAGGCTGCCATTTTTGTTTTTCTTTTGTCTGAAAATTTTAATAAAACTGTCTGAGAATGTGGGAGAGGCGGCTGGAAGCAGAGGGGGCACCCGAAGGGTTGGCTTTTTTTCCTTTTCTTTGGCGAGAGCCGCGAGCCTTTCGGGGAGGTGAGACACAATGCAATTGCACTTTAAAGAAAAAAAAAAAGGAAGCCGCTGGGTGATTTGGGGGGGAGGGTTGGGAATTTAAAGTTAACTCCAAAAGTTTTCTTTTCTTTTTTTTTTTTAAGCTCTTTTTTTTTCTTTTTTCTTTTTCTTTTTTTCTTTTTTCTTTTTTTTTTGGAAGGCGGTGAAATGCCGCGAAAGGATCTCGGGGCCCATTTCTCCCCCCAGCCAGCCGCCTTTGCAGGCTTTTTGGGAAAAAGTTAACTGCCGGTTTCCTCAGAGCTGCGGGGGGCACGTGGAGGGTTGGCGATGGGGACTTGGGGGGACCAGGAAATGCCTTTTGGAAAAGGCTCTATAAAATTGGCATTGTAAGGAACTAGATCCTCAGATTTGGGAGAGAGGGCTGGCAGTAGGGGCTCTGAGCCGGCCCACGGTTTTCAGCTCAGACCCGGGGCATGAGGAAATAATTCTGCTCTCCCCTGCCCTGCCCTGGAGCAGTGTGTGTGTGGGGAGGGGGGGTGCTGTTTCCTTCATGGGTGGCCGGGGTGGGGGGGTGGCCCCTGTAGGCGGGAATCATGCCCTGGGCCTTGGGGTGGCTTCTGGAGCCCTCCGGCAAATGTGTGTGTGTGTTTGGCGGTTGGCAGTTGGAGAGCCCCTTCTTTGATCTGGTGGGCCTCCTGGCCTCTGGAGGTGGCATCTGGTGGCAGATGCCCCTGGGTGGTGGGCTTTTGTCAGGGTGCAGGCTGGGGGCCCCAGTGTGTCTTGTCTGAGGGGAGGGGGAAGAGAAGGTTGGGGGGGGGCACGGGTTTGCTAGACTGAGCCTTTCCCTAGTGGTGCCCTTGTACCCTTTTCTGCTACTCCTGCCCGCACCCTGAAGGCTCCTCTGCTGGAGACAGTTTGTACTTGGGTGAAGTTACTGAAGTATCTTGCTGGACGGGTCAGAGCCTGCTGGCTTTGAAGGCTGCAGGAGGGTCTTAAGACCAGGCCCAAATGTCTGGAGTGGCAGGCGCTGTCCAAGGCACCAGGCAGGTTGGGCCTGGTCTTTACCTCTTTGGGAAGGTTTGTCCTGGGAGGACCCTGAGCCCTTCTAGCCCCTGTCCCAGCATCTCCTGGAAGGGAGACCCTCTTGTCTCACTCCTGGTTTGTATCCTGGCTCCAAAGGACAATGTGAGCTTCCCGAGAGCAGAGTCAGGGATTGAAGGGTGGGCTTTAGGGGTTCAGGGCTGCAGAACTTGGCATGCCTGGGCCAGAGGGTACCAAGCTAGGTATTTTTCAGATGCAGAAACAGGTTCAGAGAGGGGAAGTGATTTGCCTAAAGTCACACTGCTCGTTAGAAGGAGAGCTAAGCTAGGAACTCTGATGTTCAGACTCCCACTTCTGGGCTCTCTCCACTGTTCTCTGTGGAGGTCCTGACTCCTAGAAGAGTCTTTCTGGACAGAAGTGGACTAGAATGGGATAGCATGTCCCCCTTCACTGCTCCCACCACAGCCAGCATAATCCTTCCTTGTGAATGGAATACAGTTTGCCTGTTGGAGTGTGTGCTTATAACCCCATCAGCCTCCCCCAGAAACTTGCTCGTGGTGAAATTGTTGAGGGGGGGATATTTAACCCCATTTCAAAATTTAGGAAACTGAGGTTTGGAGAGGTTGAGCAGTGGCAGAGGAAAACTTAAACACAAGCCCCCCAACTCCTTGTCCAGGCCTTTCTCTAGGTGGACTTTGATGCTTGTAGATAGAGCTTTTCCCCACCTTCTGGTGTTTGGTCTCTCTAATTCTTCTGCTGACCCAGGCACTGTGTAAAAATCTAGAGGCCCCAACCCTGTAGAATGTCGGAACTGAAAAGGCCCTGAGAGGTCATCTGGGCTCAGAGAGGGGAAGCCACTGGCTTGAAGTCACCCAGCAGTTTAGGTCCCAGCTAGGACCAGAGCCCTGGTCTCCTGTGTCCCTTCCTCTACAAGAAACTCAGAGGTCTGAGAGTGAACCACTCTGTCCTCCGCTAGGCTCCACTGGACCCTGGGGAGCAGTGATTGCTGCTGCTGCTGGTGATTGGTGATGGGTTAGTGGGTGCTACAGTGGCCAACACCTCACAGAGACATGAGTTTGTCTGAGATGCTGAGAAATGGGCTATCTGCGGGCTTGGGATATGGAGGCAAGATGGCCCCAGGTGGAGAGGAAGCTGGTGTGTGGGTGAGGTCTGAAGCCAGCCTGGCCCATCCTTCTCTGGGCAGACACTTCCTTGCCCTGCCTCTCTGTAAAGCAGAATCCTTCCCCCACCCCCTTCTTTCCTTCCTTCCGTCCTTCCTTCCTTCCTCCCTTTCTTCTTCTAACTAGCCATCAGTTATTCATTAATTGGCTTTCTAGATCATTCCCTTATTCTTTTCATTGTCCATTTGTTAGTTTAGTGGTTAGCCATTCAGTCATCCATCCCTCTGTCCTTCCATCCATCCAGTCTCCAGCTCACCCAGCATGGGCTGGACAGCCACGTGAGATACAAGGACAGTCCTCCTGGGCTCTGAAGCCAGCAGAGAAAAAGACTGCAGGTAGGAGGAGCACAGCCAGGGCAGTATTTGTGGGTGCCTGCATGTGTCACAGGGAAGGTCTCTTGGTTTGAAAATACTAGAGAGTTTGTTCCACAGACGGTCATGGTGGTAGATCTGGGTCCCGGGACCAAGTCCCATTTGTGGATCAGACTTCACAGTTTGCACCGGGTGGTGCATGGCTTATATCGCTTTGGGCACGTTCTTCCCTTTTTTGAACCTCAGTTTCTTGATCTTTAAAATGGGTACACTGCAAATCTCTTGTGGGCTTGGGAGGTTGATAACAAGAGTACGTGAGATAACAAGAGCCCTGGCCAGGCTTGTGGTAGGAGCTCAGAACATACTAACTGAATGATAAGGAATGTTGGTCACCGCCCCAGCCCCCACCTTGAGTTTTGAAAACCATCATGATATTTTCAGGGTGAGCCAAGTGATCCGGGGACCCTGGAAGCCCTGCCCTGGCTTGTCATTCCCCTGCTGAAATTCTTCAGATGTTTCCAGGGCATTTTGAGGAACAAAAACCCAAAGTCCTTTGCAGAGCCTACAGGGGCCCCTCATGGTCCTGCTGGGCCTACCGGCCCCTCCGCTCCCCTGCCTGTGCCCCCAGGCTCACCCCCTCCAGCTCCAGCAGCTGCTTTCTGTACCTTGAGTGTACGGATTGTCGGGGGGCCCTTGCATATCCCCCACCTGGAGCTCTCTCCCCCTAGATGTGTGCATGGCTAGCACGTTCTTGTTTCACCAGTTTCCACTCAGGTCGCCTCCACCGGGGGGCTTCCCTGACCACTTGCCCTGGGATAGCTTCCCACTCTTGTGACCTGGTCACGTCAGTGCCCTTTCTACTTTCCCTTGCGGCTCTTATCGGTATCCGGAGCTTTCTCATCGATTTGTTTATTTGCATTTCATGCCTGTCTACACTGCTGAACCTGCTTCCACCTCGTGGGCGAGTGGGCAGGTGGTTCCGGCTCCGCCTGGCAAGGGCTTTCGTGGAGCTGGGGTGGCACTGACCCTGGCTGCAGGGCAGTGCCTGGGAGATGAAGGGACCCTGAGCTCTGTCCTCTCCTCCCCCGGGAGGCTCTGGGGTATCGTTAGGAAATGACGAGATGATTAAATCATGGCCTCTGAGAATCACAATCTCTTCCAATCTCAGACCCTAAGCATCTGAAGAGCTTTCCACCTCAGGACCTTTGACACTTGGAGTCTTCGTGTGGTCTAATCTGGGATTTAGAAGCTTACAGAAGGGACCAGCACCGAGTACTTTGTGTCAGGCCATGTTCCAAAAGACTTTATAAACGTTAACATACTGAATTCTCATTGTTTTCATCCCCCCTCCATTTTACAGATGAGGAAATTGAGGCACAGAGGGATTAGGTAACTTGCCTCAGTTCACAGAGCTCATCAGGGGCATTGCAGGACTCAAACCCGGCACTCTGGGACTCCTTCTTAGAATCCCACAGTCGCGGAGGGGAAGCCCAACCTCAACCGACTCCTGCACAGAGAAGGAATCCCCTTCCCACATCCTTGACAAAAGGGCCTCTGATCTCAGCCAGGGTGGTGGGGAGTTCCCTCCTCCCCAGGCTCCCCGCCTGTTTTCTTGTCAGACAGTTGTCATTGTCGGAAAGATTTTCTTCACAAAGTGTAAAGTGCCACACTTGCCCTGTGAATAACATTTAGGGAATGATGTTCGTAGATTCCCGGTGCTTTTGACCTTGTGGTTTCATGGCTTCCGTAGCCTTTTTCTCCCCACTGGGTCTTGAGCCTCTCGAAGGGCAGGCAGCCTTGGTGTGTGGCGCCGAACGTGTGAGTCAGTCAGTGAATGAGTGTGTCCGGAGCACGCGCCACACGCTCCTCCAATCCCCGGAGCCCTGTGCTGGGTGCTCGCTCGGTGCTGGAGCACTTGGGACAGAGGACCGTTCTCTCTCCGTGGAGCCCCAGGAAAGCCTGTCTCTGTTGGTGGGGCTCAGAGACTATCCAGGCAAACCTCACTCTGTCCACTGGGGGAATAAAGCAGGAGGGGAGAGGAGCAGGGCTTGTCCAAGGCCACACACACCTTACAGTGCTTGTGTCCACACACACTCACGGTGCATGCCCGCTTTCTCGTCTGCACGCAGGCATACGTGGGCACATGTGTGCCTTACACAGGAGTTACAACTTATATACACACGTTCATTTCCACCCACAAGGACGTAGCCTCCCATCCTGGGCCTTGCGCATGATCCCTCACGTCTGCCCTTGCACTCACGTGTGTGTCCACACCCGGCCGGAGCTCTGCTTCTTGCCTGCTTTCGATGGTATTTCCGGAGCATTTACTCTGTATCAGGCCATGGGCTCAGGGCTGCAGAGAGGTGAGAAAGTTGATGTAGCCCCTACCCTCGTCCAGGAGAGAGACATTCCACAGAGGAGCCCGCGAATGATGACTGATTGCAGGTTTGGGTCAGTGCGAGGAAGGAGAAACTTTTCTGTGACAAGGGCTTCCATATAGCTTCTTGGTGTTGGGTTTACCCTAATGAGTAAGAATCGAGGTGCACGTAGGGCTGAGGTGCTTCTGGGAGGAACTGATCATCCGAACTGTGACGTTTTCCAGGTGAAGGGCCATCTGGGCAGAGGGTACGGCCCGGGCAAAGACAGTGAGGCAGGAAATCAAGGAACATGGAGAAAGTGATAACCCCGAGACCTGGGGGCGGGGAAGGTGGGTCTGGTCTGGCCAGGCCAGGCCACTGGTAGGTCTTCTGTGACCTGTTTTTTCTCCTCCCCACATGTGCACCCCAGGCCCTCCCCACTCCTCTGTCTGACCAGCCCAACCTTCCCGTTGCTGACTTGCCCTGCTCAGGGCCCACTCTTTCTTCTGGCCTCTACCCCGGTCCTCAGCTCTGTCTGACCTGCCCTGCAGGCTGCCTGCCTGCTCCCCCCACTTACCCCCGCCAGGGTTCTGAGGTGCATACAGCGTGAGAACCGGCTGTGACCACCTGCCAGGGGTTCCCAGCCCCGGACCTCTAGGGCCTGTCTAGAAAGCTCCTGGGGGCCAGACCAGAGCCAGGGTTCGGCAGTCGGCTCTCCCTTTTGGACTTAATCCCAGACTTGGCTCTCTAGCAGTCAGGGAGCAGCCCCTTTGGGTCCTGAAAGCCTCCTGGAGCTGCTGCGTCCCCCCTGCCCCCAGCCCAGTTAACCTCCCTGGTTGGCCAGATTTCCTTGTGGGTCTTTGGAATGTTGGGAAGGGCTCCCCCATGCCTGAGAGAACCTTCTAACGGAACAGCAGCTAAGGCTTCCAGAGTCCTTCCTGTAGCAGGCACTGCTCTCCAGACTTGACTCATTTACTCCAAAAGGCAGTGCTGTGGGGACAGCATTGCTGTCCTCTGTTGGGGAACAGTCCCAAGGGCCTGAACTGGGGCTTTGACCTGGACTCTCTTTTACAGAAACTGTACTTTTAACCCCTGATTTGCCACCTTGTCCCTCAGAGGGTGCAGCCCAGGCTGTGATTGAGCTGCAACTGTTTTTTTGTTTCTTTCTTTCCTTTTCTTTTCTTTTTTTAAGATTTTATTTATTTATTTGGCAGAGAGTGTGCATGAACACAAGTAGGGGGAGTGGCAGAAGGAGAGGGAGAAGCAGACTCCTGGCTCAGGAGCCCAACGTGGGGCTCAGTCCCCATGACCTGAGCCAGAGGCAGATGCTCAACCCACTGAGCCACCCAGTTGCCCTAGTTGCAGCTGGTTTAGAGGAAGAAGCAGGGCGCCTGGTTGGCTCAGTCGGTTAAACATCTGGCTCTTGGTCTCAGCTTGGGTCTTGATCTTAGGGTCATGAGTTCAAGCCCTGCCTTGGGCTCTGTGCTAGGTGCGGAGCCTGCCTTAAAGAAAAGAAAAAGAAAAAGAAAGTATAGAGGAAGGAGCAATGGCCCAGAGAGGAAATGGACTTGCTAAAGGTCACACAGCAAGCTGGTCGCAGTGGGTTTGAGTTTCCTCTGCCCTCACCAGCTGCCGTGACGGTGTGAGCCTCATTCCTGACTCCAAACAAGGAAGAGATTAGGGAAGAAGCCAGGAGAGTGGGACCCTCGGGGGCTGGCAGAAGGGGCATCGGGTAAGGGCTTCTTGGGTGCCTGGATCTGTGTTTCCTAAGTCATTAAGCTGTTCGTGTATGTTCTTAGCATCTTTCTGAATGTGTGCTGTATTTCGAAATGCTCCCAACGGTGCCTGGCGTGAACCGAATACTCCGTTCCTCCTCTTCTTGTCCTTTCATGCTGGCAGAAGGACTTTCCTGTGAGGATGGGAGCTGGGGGTCCCCAGGGGAGATGGAAGGAGAGAAGGGCTTGTGTTCAAAGCCTGCAGAACATTCTCTCAGTCTGAGAAGGGTAACCCGGCCCATTCTCTAAATGAGAGCCCTGTGGCTCTCGGAGAGGGTGGTGTCTCTGGGTGGCTGGTGTGGGGGAAAGGGAGGGACAGGGAGCGGGAGGGACAAGCGGCGAATGGCAGCATCCTAGCTTCCACTGACCAGGGCATGGGTAGCAGCCCTGCTCTTTCCAATTAGTCCCTCCCTCGCAATGAGAACGGCCCTTCCAACTCAGCCGGGCTGCGGAAACCCAGCCTAATTGGATCCAGGACCCTCGGGAGCCTCGGTCCTCACAGGAAGTTCCCAGGAGCAAGCTCCCGAGGCTGGCCTGGGTCTGGGGATGGGGTGGGGCCCAGCAGCTGCGGCTCGGCCCTCTGGGCCGCGTGGAGTAGGGATATGTGGAGGGCAGAGGGATCGTGAGAGGCAGACTTGGAGCACGTGGGTATCTCACAAGCTGGGAAGATGGGAAACCTCAGCTTCTCCCCTTTAGACCATCTCCTACCCGTCACTTCCAGGCCTTCCTTCTGGCCACATATTGTCCTGTCTACTGAAAACCTTGACTGTGGCCTTCCCCTGCTCAGAGACCTTCCATGCCCCCCCCCCCCAATGGCCTTTTATCCAAGCACCATAGCCTGGAACTGTGGCCCTTTGTCAACTGCCCCAGCCACCCTTCCCTCCGTCTTCTGCAAATCCCTGCACTATATCCACACCCGACCAGATGTGATGCTTTGTGCTTTCCTGCCACTGGGCCTTGGCACATGAACTTTTTACCCCCTGGCCTGTCCTTCTCTGGCATCTCTTGACCTCTCTGCTATCCCCCATTAGTAAGTCCCACCTTCGTGAAAGCTTCATGCATCCCTCAGTGGGATGAGCTCATCTTCCCAGGAACACCCCTACCCCATAGCTCAGCTGAGCCCCAGCAGCAACTTGTTGTCGCTCTGGGGCAGGGACCATGATCGAGAACCCTCAGCTACCCTAGGAAGCTAGCAGTTTGCCGTGTCTTCGCGCACACCGCCCCTCTACTGGGGATGTTGTCCCTCTACCCTCTGGCTCTCCTGGCAAACTTCTCAGTCTGTAAGGTGCACGTAGACAGACCCCCTCCTCTCTCTCAGGGACGGCCCTACCCTCTTAGTGAATGTTTATTGAGCGCCTGGCACGAAGTAGGCATCTGAGCACTTACTACCTGGCCAGAGCTTGGCCCTGGGGCCGCATTGGTGGCCTTGTCCTTGTGGGTCACAACTGGAGGGATTATCTGGAGGCATGATAGAGAGGCGGCAGAGAAAGCAGGGGGCCGTGGGTGTGCATGACAGGGCAGTCCACTGCGTGCTGGAAGAGAATTCGAAGGTGCCCTTTAGCTGAGACCTAGGGAAGAGCCGGGTGAGCTGTGGGGCCAAGTCGGGGTGTGGGGTTGTAACTAAGAACCAGATCCAAGCCCTGGTCTCAGGGAGCTCACAGCTATGTGGGGGACTGGGTGGACAAGGAAGCGGGCAGTTCTAGCAGAGTGGGATCAGGGCTGGGGTGGAGGAGATCCAGGAAGCTGGGGGTGCTCAGGGGAAGAGGCCGCAAATACAGCTGTGGAGGGGCCGGTGAGCAAGGAGGCTTCCCCAGGGCTGTGACGCCTGTGCATGGTGGCATGACAGCGCAACTTGTTTTGGGGGACCTACGGGGGGTAGGGTGGGGGGGAGGCTGTGGGGATGTACTTGCTGGGGATACATGTGGCCTGCAGAGCCTCATTGGCAGAGGCCATTGGGTGATGTGCTGGGGATTTGGAACTGTACCCCCAAACTGATGGGAACCCAAGCGAGATTTCAAGGAGGCATGAGTGACCTGGGCAGGCTTTGACCTGTTCCTCCCCTCTGAAGCCCCTTCTTGACTCTGTGCTCCTGGCTGGAGTCTGGGTTGGGGCTGGACGGCTCATGGTGGGACTTAGCAAGTCCCCCACTCTCTCCGAGCTCTTCTCGCCTCCTGGTAAAACTGCAGGGCCTGAGACCAGAATCCTCGTGGAGCTGTGGGCTGGGGCTGGGCTGTCCTGCTTGACTTAAGCTTGCTGAACCTTTAGTTTCATGAAAAATATGCCTTAAGGAAGTCACATAACTACCCTGCAGAAAAGTCACTAGGGAAATGAGGTAAACCCAAACCTGCCATTTCTGCCCTCACCCCAAGCCCGAGGCACCGTCACTGTGAGCCTTCTGGTTTTTCCTTCCCTCGTCTCAGTAAATGATGTTTATATAGATGTCATTGCCCTGTCTACACATACAATTTTAAAAAATCTGCTCCCCTACCCCATCCCCCGACAACTGCTATATCATGAGTATTTTCTTTTCTTTTCTTTTTTTTTAAGATTTTATTTATTTATTTGACAGAGAGAGAGATCACAAGTAGGCAGAGAGGCAGGCAGAGAGAGAGGGGGAAGCAGGCTCCCTGCCGAGCAGAGCCCGATGCGGGGCTCGATCCCAGGACCCTGAGATCATGACCTGAGCCGAAGGCAGAGGCTTAACCCACTGAGCCACCCAGGCGCCCCTCACAAGTATTTTCTACATGAGTTCAGGGTGGTTCCAATCCTTCCTTCTATCAGGTGGAAAGCATGGACTCTGGAGCCTGACTTTCTGGGTTCCCATTGTACATGCTTGGCTTTGGGCAAGTTACTGAAGTTCTCCTTGCTTCAGTTCCGGGTAAAGTTGATATGAGTGTTGAATGAGTCATGACAATGCCAGTAAACATTGGCTATTAATGATTGCAGACCACGTCTCTGTGTACCATGACTTACAGAGCCATCCTCCTATTTAAAATTTTGGCTCTTTCCGTTTTTCGTTACTGTAAAAAAAAAAAAACACAAAAAAACAAAAACAAAAAACCTCACTGAAGCAAACCACTCTGCACATAAAACCTTGTCTATATTTGGGTTATTTTCTAGGGATAGATGACCAAGAATGGGATCACGAGGTCTGAACATTTTTTTTTGGGTTCTTGACACATTGCTACCAGACTGTTTTCAGAAATGATTGTGTGGTGCCTGGCTGGCTCAGAAGGTAGAGCGTATGACTCTTGATCTCAGGACTGTGGGTTCAAGCCCCGTATTGGGTGGAGAGGTTATTCAGAAATAAAATCTTGGGGGAGTGGGGAGAAATGTTTTTTCCAGTTTACAGTCCCACCAGTGGCTAGCAGTGCCAGTTTCATCTTACATTCACTAGCATTGGGTATTATCATTTTCTTTCTTTTTGCTATTTTTTAAGAGGTGAAGCTCATTTAATTTTCACTGCCTGGGAAGCACAGCCATTTTCTGTGTTGATTAGCTGTTAACATCCTTTTTGGTCTGCTCGTCCTTACAGAGCACATATAGCCCCTTCTCAGCTCACTTAGGAAGGTAGGGCTTAGATCTAGGAAATAGGGAACAGAGCGACACCGGGGACAGTATGGTGCCAGGATGAGGGAGAGAACTTTCCTCTATCCAGGCCATGACCCTTTCAGTTCCCTCCATCTAGTGCATTCATTCATTCATTCCAACCTTTATCCGGTACTGTGCAGGGCTTAAAAGACAAATTACTCAGCCATGATTGTGCCCTGACAGCATGCCTAACAATAGAGATGGGCAAGAAAACAGACAGAAAATAGGGGGATACGTGCTCTGATGATGGATGTGCAGGGCACAAAGGGAACAGAGGAGAGGCACCTGACACAGCCTAGGAGGGTGGAGGTGGAGCAGTCCTGGAAGACTTTCAGGAGGAAGTGGTTCATACGCTGGAGCTTGAAGATAATTTGGCGTTAGCCAGTGAAGTGGGGAGGATAGAGGGTTCCAGGGAGAGGAGGTAGCCTGAGTGAAGTTTAGGAAATAAGAAAGGAAGTAAAACCCTGGGGGAGCTCTCTGGCTGGCTGGTCAGAGTGTAAGGTGGGAAGAATCCCTGACACCACAAAGGTCAGTGGGGGCCTGATATATAAGGCCCAAGGAGTCCAGGCCTTGTCTGGAGAGAAGTAGGGAGCCATGGAAGGTTTTAAGGAGGTGAATATCATGATCTGTCTTTGTATTTTAGAAATCTCACAGCAACTGCAATAGGAGAATGGAACGGGGGCTGTGGGTAGAGGCAGGGAAACCAGTAAAGGGACTCTTGCAGTAGCCAAAGGGGGCTTGGACCAGGGGCAGAGAAGGTGGTGGAGACCTTTCCCCACCCTCAAACAGCTCCAAAGTGCACGCCGAATGTTCCATCTGCCAGGTAGCCTTTGCTGACACCCCCTGCTGCCTGGCTGGGTTGTATGAACCTGGAGGACGGGGGGCCGTGCGGGGCCTGGCAGCCAGCGGTCAGTTGAGTGCCCACCATCAGCTGACCCTGGCTTCCACCTGCGCCGCCACGCCTCCAGGACCCTCCATCTGTTCCCCCTCTGCCCTTGGGCTACCAACAATTTTCTGTCTTGTCTTTGAGAATAAATTTATTGTTTTCATTATAAAAGCAACTGAACGACATTACGGAGAATCGAAATCAGACAAAGACAAAAACCAGATCAGCTCCGGCCACCTCTCCCAGCCCTCCCCCTGGGTGTGGTTCCCTGCAGCTTGCTTTTTCTGACGCAGGTTTTTATTTTTGCCTCCTCGTAATCATAGTGTCCAGACAGTTTTGGGTCCTGCTCTCTCCCATTTGCTTCGTTGGGAGCTCATTCCTCTGTGGCCATGGGGTCTGGGCAAATCTCAGTTTTTAATGCCTGTGGGATGGTCTGGGGACCGGGGTGGAACAGAGTTGCTGACCCGCATCCTGCCATCCACCCCCTGGGTTGCCTGTCCTCTTTGTGTCTGTTTGTTTGTACTGTACCTGGACCTCCCTAGGGGCCAGGGCCTGCCACCCGTTGTGCACCTTCCTCGGTGCCCCCTCTCATAGTACCCCTCTGTGGAGCTTACAAGGCTGCCCTCGGGCCATCTTCCTGGGAAAGGGTCATGGGCAGATCTGGGTTCAAATCTAGACTCGGCTCTGGGACCTCAGGCACATTACTTAACCTCTCTGGGCCTCAGTTTCCTCATCTGTATCATAGGTCTATTGCAATAGTAAAATAATGGCTGTAAAATCCCCTTAGACAGTTCCTGGCCCACTGTGAGTGCTCAAGAAAAGGGAGTCGATATTATTTTATTTTTTTATTCTCCAGAGAGTTTCTGAGACCACGTTGGGCTAGGTGCTGGAATGGCAAAGGTGAACGAGCACTGGTTGTAACTGTGAGGAACTCACAGTCTGGCGGGGAAGTCACCCAGGGAAACAGATAGCCACACCAGGTGTGATGGCCCTGTAGTGCTGCACCAGATCTGGGTGGTGTCCTAACTCCATTACTTGCTAGCTGTGTGACTTTGGGCAAGTTGGTCAACCTCTCTGAGCTGCAGTTTCCTCTTCTGTTAAATGCACATCTCACAGGGGCATCGGGAAGACTCAGTGACGTGATGCATATGACATACTCAGCACAGTGTCTGGCACGTAGTGGGTGTTGAAATCGATGGTAGCTGCCATTTTATTATTATTGTTATTGTTATTCCCGTATACAAGGTGCTGTTGGGAACACAGAGGAAGTGACTGACTGGGGGTTCAGGGAAAGCTCCGTAGAAGAGGGAACACTTGAGCTGGGTCTTGAAGGATGAGTAGAAGTTCACCAAGTGGGAAAGGACACTCTAGGTAAGGAGCCTCTGATTCCAGGTTGAAATCTGTCAATGAGGGGTTTGTTCTTTGGGGGGGACTAAGGCATTATGTTCATCCCAACTTCCTCGCGTGCCCTCCCTGCTTCCTTCTGGGTCTGTCCCCGAGGTCATGTGCACTCACCCTCCTGCGACAGCGCCCACCTATGACTCCGTGTCCTGGTGGCTGTGGGTTCCTTCTCCGTGTCCCCATCTGTCCATGTTTGGGACCATAGGTCTGTGTCTGTCACATGTGTCGGTGTGTGGGGCCGTCTGCATGTTCTTGTGACTGTGTTTGTCTGCGGGGGGATCCCGAGGTCCTCCTGGGCCACACGGTGGTGGGGGGTGAGGTACATGCTTCCTTGGCCTCCAGCTCCAACTGGATAGCCAGGCCTCTTTGATCACTTCCCTCCGCGTTCCAGCTCAGGTCCTCCCTGCCTCTCCCCTCCGTCCCTTTCTCCAGGGGCCTCCTAATGGGTGTCTCCTGCCTCTTCCCCTGGTCTCTCCGGTCCTGTCCACACTCATTAGTCAGTGGAGTCTTTCTAAACCACAGATTCTGCCCCATCACCCATAGCTTGAGTCCAGACTCCAGGCCTAGGATGTTGTCAGCTTTCCCTGGCTGCTGGCTCCAGCCTCATGTCACCTCCCCCAGTCCACACCAGAACGCTTAGCTCCTTGCACACGGCGTGTTGCTTCTCACCTCTGGGCCTTTGCTCAGGCTCCTGCTTCTGCCAGCCATGCTCCCCACTTCTTTGTTGCCTGGCTCGCTCCCGCTCATCCTTTAAGACCCAAAGCAGGCATCACCTCCACTGGGAAGTACCCCCTGATCCTTTTTTCCATCCTGGGTCAGGCCCCTGGCTCTGGGTTGCTCATCCCTTAACTTGGGGGGCAGGAGCAACTGATTTGCCCCAGATCACACAGCTGGTGAGTTGGAGCCGACATGTGAACCCAGGTGCATTGGGCTCTAAACAAAGCAGGCTGTTCCATGGTCCAGGTGAGGTGATCATAGCTAGGACTCATGGAGAGGAGTGGGTGGATTTGAGGGAGAATTTGGAAAGTCCCAGGGCAGTGCCTGGTGGTGGATCTGAGCGGGGCGGGGAGGGTTGGGAGGTACAGGGACATGTGTGTCTGTGTCAGGAGCATCTGGGCAGATGGGGGTGCCCGCTCACAGTCAGGAATGGCTCGAGGGGGCGCATGTCTTGGGGGAAGACCCAGTGCAGTTTAGGCTTGCTGAGTCCAAGCGGCCCACCAGACAGGCAAAGGGAGGTAGCTGGAAGGTGGGCCTGGAGCTCCAGGGACAGGCCTCTTCTGAGGGCGGGGACTTGGGACTTGGACTGTATTTAGAGTCCTAGAGCGTGTGGGCCAGCCACCGATGAGGTCGGTGGGACACAGGAGTGTAGCTTGTGGGTGGGAGTTCTGAGAGACACCGAGATAAGGAGCCCGGGGTCACCGCTTCACTGAGGGTCCAGGCAGCACGAGGCCATGAGGAGGTGGTCTGGAAGGTCCTCGGTGGCATGTAGCAGGGCTCAGGCGAAAGTTCTTTCATGCAGAAGCTTGTGGGTCACAAGTCTCCTTCCTCCACTTAGCTGGGAGCTCCCGGACAGCAGGGTGCCCCCTTTTGCCTCAGGTCCCCCAGCTCTCGACCCCGCGTGGCCCAGAGGATGTATCCAGAGCGAATGGATGGGCGGATGGTGGATGGGCCCGCTGTTCTCAGAAGCAGCACTAGGTGTTTCGTTCATCTACCTTTCTGACTTTCTTCACCTTGTGGAGCAAGAAAAACGAAACGGGAGTGCGCTTGCCCCGCCATGAGCGTCCGGGCTGTGTGTCTCGAGGCTCACAGCAGTCTCGCCTTCCCTCGGGGGCTTGAAGACCAGTGGACACACCCCGCCCAGCCAGCAGCCTGTCCTTCCTGTCCCCACAGGACCTCGCAGGCGCAGCCCACCTTGCTCCTCCGCCCCTGCCCGGGCCTGGCCCGCAGGCTGCTGCTCCCTCTGACCTCAGTCCCCCTTGACTCTGGAGCTTCTGATGCTTTCTCCCCACCAGCATTCCGGCCCAGCCCCTTGGCAGGCCTTCAGCACCCCACTGGCTGGCCGGTCCCTCACTACCTCCCCTCTCTGGCTCTCCTTTTGGTGCCCGAAGGTGACGGGCTCATGGACCCAAACCTGCCTCATACTTGCACACATCCGCGCCTCTGCTCGGGCTGTGGCCTTCTGCCCTGTCCACCTGTCCTAAACACACACCTGACCAGTCTCCTGCTTCAGACCCCTTCTTTCTGACAAGATCGGAGCAGCTTCGCCCAGTCCTCACCACCCTACCGGCTCACCTCTGGAGATGGCCCGCCATGTCGTGCAGGCCCGCAGGTTGCACAGGGGGCCCCCCACCCCACGGGCTGGCTGGGAGCCTCCCTGGAGATACTCCTGAGCTGTACCTGGCAGTGGGCCTGACACCCAGCAAATGGTCAGCCCCCTCCCACCTTCCTCGCCTTTGACGCACAAGACCTATGTGCCAGGGCCAGGGGCACAGACCGAATCATGAAATTATGACCAGTCAGAGAAGGACATGGAGAAATTAGGCAGAGACTGTGAGGATCAGATTAAGTGGCCCAGGGTAGACCATTCGCTTCTTTGAGCCTGTTTGTCCAGCCGGGGTGAGGGGCCATCCCTGCCCGCCCAGGGGCCTGACAAGTGGCAGAGAGGATGCTCGACCCCAGCCATGGGACCCTAGGCCGGCCACCTTCCCCGTATCTCCCTGACCGGGCTGGGCCTTTGGGAAGCCTGAACTTGGCATTGAGCTGAAGAGGAGGCGGAGAGGGTATCCTCTGCAGAACTCCAAAAACAGCTGGAGCAATAGGCAGAGCCCTGGGCCAGGTCAGGCCTGAGGCAGAGCGGCCTGTTTCACCCCATTTCACAGATGAGGAGCACTGAGTCTCTGAGAGCCGAGGCTCAGCATCACAGTGCGGTGCCCCCTTTGGTCTCCCCATCCTTGTGGCCTGGAGCAGAGAGCTTCCCTCTGCAAAATGGGGGTGAAATTATTCCCTGCTTCCTGGGGGCTCTAGGGAGAATGCTAGTGGGCACAGAAGAGCTTTGTAAACTGCCGCATTGTGTGTGGTTGTCTTGAATTCTGATGATCGTTCCTTCATTTATTCACTCTGTCATGCAACTCATGTTGTGGGTCACCTCTCAGCATGGCTGCCAGAGATACTGAGATGGGTGAGACAGGTCTATCCAGTTCCCGGCTTCCCTTCCCCCCAGCCTGGAGTCTCTTCTCCCTGGCTCTCCAGCTCTGTTCCCTTCACACTTTCCCTGGTGGACAGCAGGTTCTGAGGCTGCTGGATGAGTGGGTGCCTGCCCCCCCCGGGCGGTGCATGTTGTATCCTAAGACAGGGCATGTTCACGAGCCTGCAGTCAGGATGCCTTGCCTTTCCCCTGAACAGCTAAGGGACAGATCAGCTTGACTTTGGAGTTAGGCAGATTAGAGCAGGGATCTTAGCTCTGCTTCCATGCTGTGTGACCTTGACCAAGTCACTCTACCTCTCTGAACTTGAGTTTCAGTTATAAAATGGGATGACGAGAGTACCTGTCTTTGAGTGTCGATGTGCCTGGCACAAGGGAGGCAGTTGATAAGTGGCAGCCTCCTCACTGTCACTGTGTTGAGGTCTTTCTGAGAAAGGGATCTGGAACAGTCAGGGAGAACTCTAGGCAGGAAGGGCTTTTTTAGTGTTGGGCTGTGAGGGAAGGGCAGCTTGGTGTCTGTGGGTAGAGGAGCAGGAGAGCCCTTAGAGGCCAGGGGCTGTCTGACCCTCAGCCTGGCCAGGCTCAGACCTCAAGCGGCCCCCAGGCTGGGAGGGAAAGGCAAAGGTGGTTTTGTGTAGGTATCCAGCTATTTGCATGTGGTTTATTGGCTCAACCAGGGACTGGGGTTTGCAAAGCAAATTCCCCAGAGGAAAAGGCTTGAGCAAATCCGATTTCTAGTTTGACTCTGGCACCCAGCCCTGTCATCTTGGACAAGTCCCTCCCCCTCTCTCCAAGCCTCAGTTTCTTCACTTATAAAATGGCATAATAATACCTCCTGTGCCTATTTCTCAAGTAAAGATTATAAGGATAATCAAAAGTCTTTATTAAGAGTGTTGAGATTAGATTGTATTGAGAGTTTTCTCCTAAAACCCTCTGCCTGCAATTCCTTGGGCTTCTAGGACCAGGAAAAGAGGTCGAAGGCACTTCACTTTGGCCTTGCCTGTCAAAATAAACAGTTTCACCTAAGCACCAATACTAGTAGGTATTTAGGCTAGTAATTTCTGTTAAGGGAGAGAGCGATAGGAGAATTTTGATGGAGAGCAGGTCTGTTCAGAATGGTCCCTGTAAGTCACTTTTTTTTTTTTAAAGATTTTATTTATTTATCAGAGAGAGAGAGAGAGAGCACAACCGGGGGGGGGGGTGGCAGGCAAAGCAGGGAGAGGGAGAAGCAGGCTCCCTGCCGAGCAAGGAGCCCCATGCGGGACTCGAGCCCAGGACTCTGGGATCGTGACCTGACCTGAGCCAAAGGTAGAGGCTTAACTGGCTGAGCCACCCAGGTATCCCTGTAAGTCACTTCTTGACTTACTCTCGGGTTGCAGGAAGATTGGAACCCTCTGGAAGAGTAAAATAGCTCTGAAGGCCCATCCTTCACGCTGCCCTGGTTGAATGGCCTGATTGCCCAGGCCTGCCATGGAACTTGCGAGAGGTGAGGGTCATCAGTAGACTGTCACGTAATTCTAGTGAAGAGCCCCAGACTGTCCTAGCTGCAGGCCTCCCCAAGTCACTCCTTAAGCAGAATGTGCTGACACATCCTTGTAGGTAAAATGTTGCACATGCCCCCATGCGTGTTTCTTGAAGACAGCTTTCCAGAGATATAATTTTTTGGGTCAAAGGGCAGTAATCATTTGGGTCTCTGTAAACCATAGTACCAGATTGCCCTTCAGAGTGGCCATATCTGATGACCCAGGCTACCCTCTTGTTCTGATGCCCTCAAGGGGACAGCAGTCAGAAGGGCCAGGATCTGGGTTGGGCAGTTGCCTCTGTTCTGTGGCCGTTTACAAAGTTGCCCCAAGACTCCCCAGTGTGTCTCTGTCTGGCGGGAGTGGGGGTGGGGTGGGGGGCTTCTGTGTGAAATCCATGGGTCCATGGGGTGGGCTCTACAGCCTTGGGCCCTTTCGGGGGATGGGAATTGGTCTGCGGCATCAGGGTGATGGGGGGACTGGGAGCATAGCTGGTCTGTCTCTGACCTTTGCCCTCTGGGGCCCACGGAGGGGGACATTGAATTCCTGACTTTTCAGCCTAGGGACATGGTTGCCTGGGCCTGGGAGGGGGCCTGCTCTGCTGCAGGGTGAGTGTCCCACGAGGGCGGAGGTCCCAGACACTGGGCCAGACTTGAGTGGGCATGGCTGATGGGAGCTTGCCCCAGGCGGGTGGGGAGGGTCCCTGTGACAGTCGCTCTCTCCCTGCAGGATGGCCGAGCCTCGATTTAACAACCCCTACTTCTGGCCCCCTCCTCCCACCATGCCCAGCCAGGTAAGACGAGCGTCGTCCTCTGGCGGCCCAACCCCTCTTGGAGCTGTTCTGCTTTGCCCTGGGCTTCGGCCTGGCCTGCGGGTCTCGGGGCTCCCGGCTCGCGGGGGACCCGCGGCCTGGGGAAGGGGCCCGGATGCGGCCCCAGCCCCCTCAGGGTCTCTCCTCTCCCGCCCGCAGCTGGACAACCTGGTCCTGATTAACAAGATCAAGGAGCAGCTGATGGCGGAGAAGATCCGGCCGCCGCACCTGCCGCCCACGTCGGCCTCGTCGCAGCAGCCGCTGCTGGTGCCGCCGGCGCCGGCCGAGAGCAGCCAGGCCGTCATGTCGCTGCCCAAGCTGCAGCAGGTGCCCGGGTTGCACCCGCAGGCCGTGCCGCAGCCCGACGTGGCGCTGCACGCGCGGCCGGCCACCAGCACCGTCACAGGTACTACGGGCTGGGAGGGGGCGGGGCGAAGGCCGGTTGGGGGGGGGGGGCTTGTCCTGGGAGGACCCGCGCCCCCTAAATCGTCGGGACCAGGGAGAGGTGCTGCGGGTGGAGGGTGTCGGGGGGCGGATTTACAGAATCCGGAGAAGAGCCCTGACCAGACCTGTGGGTGAGGGAAGGGTCCGGTGTGCGGGGAGAGGTTGGCTGTTCACGAGGGAAGTGGACCAGAAGGAGGGAACAGCATGTGCTAAGCGGGTATGTGGGTGGGAAGCACGAATAGGAAGGTCTGCCCGGGTGGGAGGGCCAAACCATGATGAGGATGATGGTGTTTATGCTGGTAATATGGCAGCTGGTTCCAGGGGAGCGCCTGTGTGTGGCCCCAGTGGTGGCTTACTACTCCCAGCAGCCTGTGCGGTGGGCACTGACAGTATTAAGTTGAACACTCGACCGTTTTTGACTTAGGAAACAATTTTGTTCTCCCCATGAGGTCTCCACTTAACAGATGAGGAAGCCGAGGCAGAGTTGCACAGTCAGTCAGAGGCAGAGGCAGGCAGTGTGGTCCCAGACCCTTGGCTCTAGCTGGTCTCTAGAGAGGAAGCAGACCAGATGTGAAGGGCTCTGTGGGACAGGCTGGGCAGTTTGGACTTTACCCTCGGGCAGTGCAGAGCCGTGGAAGATTTTTAAGTATGGGAGGGAAATGCTCAGATTTGGGTTGGAAAGCTGGGTCTGGGTGCAAGGTGGGGACCCGCTTGCTGGGAGAGGGAAGGAGTCAGGGAGATCTGTAGGAGAGCGGTGGCCTGGATCAGGCAGTGGCAGTGGGGACGGGGAGAAGGGGACAGATCAGAGAGTTGTGGAGGGAAATGGACAGGGCTTGGTGCTGGGCTGGCCGCAGGGGTAAAGAGAGGGAAGACCTGAGAGAAAAGCCCAGGCACGGTCAGGGGGCAGGAATCACAGGAGGAAGCATGGGGTAGGGAAGGAGGTGAGCTCAGTCCTGAGGTGGTGTCACGAGGCCGGGGCTGCCTGATGTCTACCTCAGAGCCTGGCAGACAGACTTTCTCTGGAGGCCACTGCCACCGGGCCTTTGTTCCTCCCCTGGCTCACCCCTGCCTTTAGTCGGGCGCCTCTGCCTTTCTCCTCATTCCCCGCTTCTCAGAGACGCCCAGGAATTATGGGACCCAGTGAGCCTCCCTGAGGCCCCAGCCACACTCTGCACATCCCCCCCTTATTATGATTTTATTAAATTTATTTTTTTCATTATAAAAGTAATATTAAAAAAGTAATATAAGCATATTAAGGGAAATTTGGAAAAAAAAAAAAAAGAGAGGGAGAAACTAAGGAAAAAAACGCACTCATAATCCCCAGCTCCTAACCCAGCAGTTAAGGAAAGCCTTTTGGTTCATTTCCTTCCTTTTCCATCTTTTTTGTTTATTTTTTAATATGCGTGTGTGTGTTTTGCTGAGCTTGTAGTAGGGCTATACCCATGACTTCAACTCACTTTTCCTACTCAAACATTCTACCGTGAGTGTTTTTAATGCTTTTTTTGATTATAAGGGTAATTCGTAGTCCTTATAGAAAATGTAAAGATTGCAGACAAGCTGAAAAGAGAGAAAATTAGTTTTCGTCCTACTACTGTTAGCGTTTTCATATGTTTTCTCTATAATTTATTTTGTTTTATCCTTTAATCACAGATCTAAAAAATGGATGAATTCACCAGGTAAAAAATTCAAATAATATAGAAGCAGATAGACGCAGTATGAAAATCTCCTTTTACCAGAAAATTCTTTTCTCCCTAGGGCGAACCACAATTTAGACACAAATTTAATTGGGTGTGTCTTCTCAGAGCTATTTCTGTGCATTAACACACACATCTGTATTGCCTGTTACCTACATAGGAAGCTGAGGTGTGTGTGTTTTTTTTTAAATAGATGGGTTCCTGCCGTCTACGATTTGCTTTTTTTCACCTGACGACAGCACATTTGGGCCTTCTCTCTCCATCATTGCACAGAACCTTTCTTGTTTTTGTGGCTGCTCAGTCCTTCGTAGTGAAGATGGACCACATCTCTTTACACAGCCTCTGCTGAGGACAAACGGGCTGTGTCCACTTTGGTTGTACAGAAGGTCCACATACACAGATCTTGTGCTCGGGGGCAGATATTTCTTTATGGGCAATTTCTAGAAGCCAAATGCTTCGTCAGAAGTCACGTACATTTGGTGTATTAATGGCTTCTGCCAATCAGCCCTCCATTGAGGGTTATAAATGCAGCAGCGGACACGAATGCTTGTCCATCTCTGGATCTTAACCTTTCTCAATGGCGAGATTTTTGGTTTCTTTTTAAAAGAAGCCTTCTTTTAGTCACATGAAAGGTACCATTTTCATCTTTTTATCAGCTTCACCTGATACTGTAAATGTTTCTAGTCCCCTCGTTTTTAAAAGAACGACTTATGTTACAAAAGTTTATTTTATTTTTTTCCTTGTTTTTAAGAGAATGAACTTTTATTACAAAAGTTTATTCTTGTTTCCTTTTCCGTTTTGTAAAGGCTTTTATTTATTTTCAGTAATCTCAACACCCAAGTGGGGCTTGAACCCACAACCCCGAGATCGAGGGTCAAACACTGCCCCTCCAACTGAGCCAGCCAGGCGCCCCTATATTACAAAAGTTTTTTTGAAAAGTACATCGTCAAAGAATCAAAGTACAGTTAAGTCAAAATGCTTTGAAAAAAATTACTCCTAGCTGTACTATCCACATCACTTTAGGTATATCTTCTTCTCCTCCCTACTTTTTCTAATGCATACATGTGCTGGTTTTGTTTGTTTGTTTTGTGTGTGTGTGTTTTGTTTTACAAGCATAATGTTTTAGTCGGCAGTTAACGGTCAGTGGAGAAGACTGATCACGATGTATGGACCCCTTCCCTCATGTTCCATATTTCAGTTCCTCTAGTTTTTTGCTGTTGCAAATAACACAGTAGTGAACATCTTTGTGCTTTTTTCCTGTGGTTTGGAGTATTTCCAAAGTGCTTCTGTTACCAAACCAAGTTAGTTCTTCGGTGCATCAGGCCTCTTACACATACAGGGCCCTCTCATGTAGTCACCCCGGGTAATTTACAAAGGGAAGGGGAGGCTTGGAAAGGCCTCTGCAGCTGCCTTCCCCTCCATGTCTTCTGCAGGTCTGGGGCTCTCCTCCCGAACCCCGGCTGTGAGCACGTCGGAGTCGAGTGCGGGCACGGGTACCAGCACCCCGTCCACACCCACCACCACCAGCCAGAGCCGCCTCATCGCCTCGTCCCCCACCCTCATCTCAGGGATCACCAGCCCCCCCCTCCTGGACTCCATCAAGACAATCCAGGGCCACGGCCTGCTTGGCCCCCCTAAGTCTGAGCGCGGCCGCAAAAAGATCAAGGCAGAGAACCCAGGGGGGCCACCTGTCCTCGTAGTTCCCTACCCCATCCTGGCCTCGGGCGAGACCGCCAAGGAGGGCAAGACATACAGGTGGGGGTCTTGGTGGAAAGGGGTCCACCAAGGGGTCCACCATGGGCTTGGGGGGCTGCCCTTGGAGCCCAACAGGTGGGGCTGGAAGGGCACCCCAGGGGCTGAGGGCGGTTGGGTGCCAGGTCCTGAGGAGCGGGGTTCTCTGACAAGCCCCATCCACAGCCCCTTCGCAGGTGGGCGGAGCGGTCCTCCCCCTGCTTATGTGGGGCTGCTGGGGGCCCAGCTCACCACAGCCTGGAGCGGTGGGAGTCCATTCGTCCTCCCTTCAAGCAGTGTTCTCAGCCCTCAAGTTAGAATCATCTGGGGAGTGCTCAGAAAATGCCAATCCCAAGAACGTACCTCCAGAAATTCTGATTTAATTTGTCGGGGGTGGGTGGGAAACATGCAGAGGGCCAGTCAGCCCTTTTTGAAAGCTCCCCAGATGCTTCTGACAGGCACCTAGGAAGAGAACTTCTTACTCTGAGTGTTAAGGACTGTGGCCCCAGGCACACCTCCCCAGGATTGCTGGGCCTCTCTCCTCTGGGAAATGTCAAGCAGTTCCCTGCTGCTGTGACTAGAGTCCCCCGTGGGAAGAGCGTTGGCCTCCAGATTGGAGGTTTTCCGGGCTGGGAGCCTGCCCACTGGCTTTCCCCGGTGGGCCTGTGCCCCCAGGGCTCCTCGCTGTGCGGGGTACAAGGTCTGTGGGTGTGGGAGGCCCCCTGTGCTTCCGGACAGAGGGTGGTGGTCTTCCCAGGTGTGAATGTGCCTCTTGCCCCGCAGGTGTAAGGTGTGCCCACTGACCTTTTTCACCAAGTCTGAGATGCAGATTCACTCCAAGTCGCACACCGAGGCCAAGCCCCACAAGTGCCCGCACTGCTCCAAGTCCTTTGCCAACGCCTCCTACCTGGCCCAGCACTTGCGCATTCACCTGGGCGTGAAGCCCTACCACTGCTCCTACTGTGATAAGTCCTTCCGACAGCTCTCCCACCTCCAGCAGCACACCAGGTAAGTGGCCTGCCTGCTGCTGCCCTCCCACCAACACCCTTGCCCCCGGCAGTCGGTCTCGGCTCGGCACCTGCGCTGGGTGCATGGACCTGGTGTGGGAGGGGTGAGGACCTGCTCTAGGTGCCCACTGCCCCGGCAGTCAAGACCAAACTCCTTTACTTGGCATTTGAGGCCTTTGATGATATGACCTTTGTAGACCTCACTGGCCTCTGCTGTCACTACTATGCCACCCTTCCCCCTGTTTCTCATCTGCTGTGTCCTTTACCTGAAACACCCTCCGCTGTTCTTTATCCTGTTTCTCTAGCTCTCTCCTAGCCATCTCTCCTTTCAGCTTCCTCAGGGAAGTCCTCCTGGGGCCCCACAGGCCCCATGCATCCCCATCAGATCAGTGGCAGGCTGCCTTGTATGTGTCACATTCTCTGTCCGCCACCTGAAATATATTGGGAGCTCTTGAAGACAAGGGCTTGGCCCCACATCACCAGCGTGTGGCACGTAATAAGCATCTGGGCGTTTGTGGGCTATCTGTGGCATAAGTAGAACTGTCTTTTATAGAACATATGATTCATCCATTTAACAAATATTTACAGAGCCTCTGCTCCAAGACAGGCATGGTTCTAGGTGCTGGGAACACAGCAATGAACAAAACACAAAAATCCCTGTCCTCATAGGCATTCTATCTAGTGGAGTGCATGAAAGAGAGATTCAGAAACAAATGCTTTAACAAAAGACAGATTTTTGCAGGGGAGTACAGACATCAGAAAGGCTGACTCGCCACTTGCCAAATAAAAATACCACAGGTATTTAGAGAAACAAACCAAAGGTTACCAAGATTACAGTAGTTCAGCTCTTCAGAGGGGAAGGAACACAGCCCTCCCTGCCCCCCCCCGCCCCCAACTACGATCATGTATGTCTCCGAGCGTTGCTGTGTGTTGGCCAGTACCAGCTTGGGAAAGTCAGGGATCCGGTAGGTTTTGCTACAGAGCTTATAACTTGCAGGAAGCGATCAAGTTTTCTCTCTTTGGGGTACTGATGCGAGACAGACCCTAGTTTTTGCTTTTAGCATTTTTTAAAATTGTCGTTACTGTTGTGATTTATTCGGCTGTGTCCGCTGTCTTTGTAGGCTTTATCACGGGGCTCAGGAACGCCTTGTTGGTCTAGTTCTTGGCCTTGGAGGCGTAATGTGTAGGTTTGGTAGTAAGACAGCAACGGGGGAGTGCCAGCAGGACGAGGCCTCTGTCCGTTCCTGCTGCTCCTGTGCCTCCTGAGGCGTAAGGATTGGACCACAGTGGTTTGTTCCGGCAATTTTCTCATGCTTGTCATTACTTTGTTTTTTTTTTTTTAAAGTTTGGTCAGTTTTCTGGACACAGGCCATTGTAACGAGGTGACGATTAATAAGCAAAGTCCCGCTGGGTGTATGGCTGTTAAGATCAGAGCAGATGATGCCAAGGCTTTAGAGCTAACTTCTGTCAGGGGGCTTCGTGGAACCTCTGGGTTATCATTTGAATCAGTGGGTGTGAAAAAATTTCTTAGGATATTATCTAAGATCAGAAACCTCGGACCATGCCGGTCAGCCTTTTTGGGTAGTGCCTGTACAGCCTGTAACAATGGGGGTGACTTCTTTTTGCAGAATCCCCGTTTGTCAGTGTTTTGGGCTGATAGCAGTAACTTTTTCTGTAACCTTAAAGGCTGGATGGGAATCCGCAAGCCAGGGAGCAGATCCTGGGCAGCTTCCCGGGGAGGCCACATCCCACATGGGAAGGACGGTCCGTGTGTTTTACTCTCAGGCTTGTCATGCCTAATATAATGAAATTTGTCATTAAATGTGACATTTCTGGCACGGTCATGGTTACAAATTTGATTTACCCAATTATATCCTGTTGGGAAGGAGGACAGATTCTTACTGACCTTGTATACCAGACTAACGGCCACGAAGAGAAATTGGTCCCAGGGAGGGCACTGTGAACATTTGTGGGCAATTATTCTGAGCAGTTTTATAGTTTGGGGCCCATAACATGCTGTTTTCAACAGAACTGTTATTTTATTTTATTAATATTTTTTTAGAGATTTATTGATTTATTTTAGAGAGAGAGGGAAAGAGTATGGAGGCAGGGGAGGGAGGGGCAGAGGGAGAAAGAGAGAATCCTCAAGCAGACAAGCAGACTCGTCGCTTGGCGCACAGCCTGAGGTGGGGCCCACGACCCCAAGATCATGGCCTGAGCCAGAATCAAGAGTTGGACGTTCATCTGACTGAGCCACCCAGGCACCCCAGTAGAACTATTATTTTAAAATTTCCTTGATAAGTCATGAGTTTATATCTAATGTTAAATTTTTATAGTTTCCCTCCTCCCCCAGAATTCTGAAGGATTAGTTGGAAAGGCACCACTGAAGGAATATTTTATTCCCGGTTCAAATATAACCTCCTAAATCAAGGATTAGAGGTCTAGATCAAAGAAGAAAAGGGTCTTCTCGTATCCCCTTTCGGAAATAGGAATGAACCCCACTTCAATCACTTTCACTCGGCTCAGAGTCGTAGTACCCGTCCTGCTGATCTCGGGTGGTCCGTCTGCTTTGCCAGGTTGTCTGCTTCTGGACTGCAGACTTTTGGATCCTGCCTTGGCCTCGGGCAGTGTCTGGTCAAGGCGATGGTATCAGCGTGGCTGGAGGCTGTGCCCATTCATCTGTTCTCTGGAGCCTAGAGAGCCAAGTGCGTGTGCTACAGTCCTCTACTGAGGCCATAATCTCTTGACGTCTTCAGAAGACTCCGCTTCTGACCGGAAGGAGAGGCCTCTAGGCAGGTGGGACGGGGAACTGCAGATTAGCCGGAATGACTGGTCCCTTTATTGCAACAATAAACATTTATTGTAACAATCAATGTCAGAGTGGAGGAGAATGGAGTCGTCTATTAAGATAGAATGCATGATCCATTTTTTCAGATTAAGAACATATTTTAGGTAGCACGGATATTGACCCATCTTCAGGCTCTTTAATTATCTCATAAAGCGTATGTTTGGACTATCGCTAATTGATAAGTATAGTTAAATGTAGAAAACACTTTTTTTTTTTAAGATTTTTTTTTTTTTTTGACAGACAGAGATCACAAGTAGGCAGAGAGGCAGGCAGAGAGAGAGGAGGAAGCAGGCTCCCTGGTGAGCAGAGAGCCTGATGCGGGGCTCGATCCCAGGACCCTGGTATCATGACCTGAGCCGAAGGCAGAGGCTTAACCCACTGAGCCACCCAGGTGCCCTGGAAAACACTTTTTTAAGGACATTTCTTTTTGATTTTTATTGTACATGAAAATAAATTACTGGGCTTTTTGGTCTTCACTTTAAAAAGTGCACAAATTGGGACCGCTAGGTGGCTCAGTTGGTTAAGTGTTTGCCTTCAGCTCAGGTCATGATCCCAGTGTCTTGGGATGGAGTCCCATAGGGGCTTTTTGCTCGTGGGGAGCCTGCTTCTCCCTCTGCCTGTCACTCCTCTCCCCTGCTTGTGTTCTTTCTTTCTCTCTGACAAATAAATGAAATATTTTTTAGGGGCACCTGGGTGGCTCAGTAGTTAAGCGTCTGCCTTCAACTCAGGTCTTGAGGGATCAAGCCCCACATCGGGCTCCCTGCTCAGCGGGATGCCTGCTTCTCCCTCTCCCACTCGCCCTGCTTGTGTTCCCTCTCTAGCTGTCTCTCTCTCAGTCAATTAAGTAATAAAATCTTAAAAAAAAAAAGAATTTAAAAAAAATTTACACAAATAATATATATTATATAGCATATATAATTGTATATGATATACTATATATTTGTATATAAATTACATATAATCATATATGTAATATAAATATGTTTTCTGTGTATATATATATGTACACATAAAATATAAATGAATACACGGAGATTGAGTTATCTCTTCTTTTTTTTTTTTTTTTTTAAAGAGAGGGAGGGCAAGAGAGGGGCAGAGAGAGAGGAAGAGAGAAAATCCCACACCCTACTCCATGCCCAGCTTGGAGCCTGACGTGGGGCTCGGTCTCACAACCTTGAGATGATGACCCAAGCCAAGGTCAAGAGTTGGACGCTTAACTGACTGAGCCACCCAGGCCCTCCTCTGAGTGTCTCTTCTTTTGATTGCCAGCATTCTCACACTTGCATCTTATAGGACAGCTCTCATTCTAGTGTTTTTGCTAATTAGAAATACAGAAAATACAAAAGGCTTGGTCATTTGGAGCATCACTCTTCTTATAAAGCAATGAAGGAAATCTTTGGTGTTGTTTGGTGGCCATCCAGAAAGTCCAAGAGCGTTTGGGTGTAAAAGATACTTTGATAACTTTATTATTCAGATGTGTGGCCTGGGTTTGAGAAGTCTAAGGGCACAAAGTGGGTAGCCTAGGTGAGGTCTGAGCATCGGTCTGGTAGAAAATAAACACGGTAGCAAGGAGTGATAAGTATGAAGAATCCTAGTTTTGGGGCACCTGGGTGGCTCAGTCGATTAAGTGTCTGCCTTCACCTTGGGTTGTGATCCCAGGGTCCTGGGATCGAGCCCTGCGTCGGGCTCCCTGCTCTCTGGGGAGTCTGCTTCTCCCTCTCCCTCTGCCCCTCCCCCTGCTTGTGCTCTCTCTCTCACGAATAAATAAAATCTTAGGAAAAAAGAATCCTTGTTTTTTTTTTTTTCAGAAATAAACTTTAGTTCTAAAATATTAATCAAAACCATGACCAGAACAGCAACAAAAAATTAACAGGCTCGTGAAGGAGGGTATTTTGCTGATGTTTCTTGATCCAGGGTTTTGCTCTTTGTTCCCGAGGACACGCTTTTTTTTTGCCCTTGAGTGATTTGAGTGCGTAATGGTGGGAAACCAAACAAGCCACGTAAGAGGGTCCTGTTAACATTAGAGACAAATTACTAGTCAGTAGACAGGGGCACCTATAATTAAACCAATGTGTCCTAACCCAGTGACAAAGAGGTGGGTGTCCCAAATGCCCAGAAGCCCCAGAATCCATTAGACAAACAAACAGAAAAAGCCAAGCATAAAGAAGCAACCAGATTCCAAGTTCCTAGTTTTAGCCCATTCCACGGGGACTCCTTCCTGCTTTTTGCTCCTCCATGGAGAACCAGTCAAATCCATCATCCAAAGGTGACTGCCAGTAATGATGGGAATAAAAGAAGGTCATGTCCAAGGCTGACCCAGCCCTGGTCTCGTAATAGAAATGAACTTAGAAACGGGTTGTGCAAGATTACTCTGGTTGTTGAGAAAGACGGGCCTGGGAGCATTTTGGGGGTAACGTGTTCAGAGAAGCTGGAGCATCCTGCTGGGACCTCCTTCTGGGAAAGGAAGACACAGCAAGTAAAGAAAAGCGGGGGATGGGCAAAGTGTTCCAGAAGTCCAGAGTTCAGGGTTGGCTTGGTAAATAGTAAAGACCCCATGTATTTCAAAAGGAAGTGAACAGACCTCTGTAGTGAGTCTGGTGGGCGTGCAAAAACAGCACATGTCCCACATACAGCAGCCGTTAGCACACGTGTGAGATCGCAGCTCTGCGGTGTCGTGACACGAGGGGATGGCGGGGATGGCGCCGGTTTGCCAGCGGGTTAGCGAGCTATAGTTTAGCTCAGGTGGCTGGATTTGCTTACTCAGGCTGCAGACTGTTTCTCACGTTTGCTTTTCTTCTCTCAGCTCTGTGACATGTATGTTGTGTACATGTGGCCCGATGCCGGTGGCGCGGGGAGGTGTCGTTTGGTTTCCTCAAGTTAGATGACAGTCGTGGTAATAAACTCCTAATAACCACCAGTCCTTGTCAAAGGCTCCTGGGCACCTGGCCTTGCAGAAGGTGATTCCATACCCCATAGAGTCTGCCCACGGTATGAGTTTGTGTTTTTAAGTAAGAGACACCCAATCTGAAAAATGCCACAGGGCGGGGGTCATCTTGAGGAAGGTTGTCACCACCGAACCTGCCCTTGTGTGAGTTACTAAGCACAATGCGCCTGAGGTCAGTCCCCCTGGGGTGCCGTTTATTACCTGCAAAATAAAAGAACAAATGAGAACTAAGGAATCTTCAGTGATTTTATGTAAACATTGAATAAATTCTTTGTCAATTTTCATCAATTGTCTTAACTAGAAAGGAATGTATTAATAAGCTATCACTACGAAAATATCTTAGAAACCTTTAGAATGGGTCACTGAATTCTTCCAGTCCTTCTGATCCTTATCTCCATTTTCCGGCTGAGGGAACTGGGCTGGGGGAGGCTGAGTCACTTTCCCAAGGTCACTCCGCAAAGAGGAGGTGGAAGTGAGGTTCAAGCCCAGACCCCCCAGGAGCCTGCGCCTCAGAGGGAGGAAGGGGCTGTGGCGGTCAGGCTGCAGGAGAAGCTTGGCTGGGCAAGGGTGCTGGGCACTGCATGGCAAGTCTCTGGGGCAGTCCAGGGACCCTGATTTCAACTCTGCTTTCCTGTGCTCCCTGGGGTCCATGGTGAGCTCCCCTTCATCGCACTTTTGGGAGCCTGGGCTGGGTGCTCCCCTGCTGAGAAGATGCTCTGCAGGGACAGGACTCTGATGTGGGAATCGAGGGCTTGGTCCTGACTTGCAGCTCAGGGACTGAAGGGCTTTAGGGCTGATTCACTGGGAGCATGCAGCCCAGCCCCCCATTCACCCAGCTGGCAGTCCCCGATGCCCCTTCGGAGCCAGCCCAGTGCTGGGGGGCACACACAAGGGCGGATCGGTGGTCACAGGCAGGCTCTGGCCCAGAGGAACCCCACTGTGACCTGGGAGGCTGGTGGATGTGGAAACTTCTGTGGAAGAGTGAAGTACGTGGGGGCAGTGGGGGAGGACCATCTGGGTCATGAGTTGAAGGGTCCATAGCCCTCCCTAGAGACAGGGACAGCAGCATGAGCAAAGGCTCGGAGGCTTCCTGGGGGATGCATGCACATTGTGGGGAAGCTGGAAGGATGCCGTGTCGGGGAGAGCAGTGGTGGAGGGGGAGGCTTTAGAAACCAAGGCCTTGAATGCCAGGGCAAAGGGTTTGGACTCTGTCCTGGAAAAGGGAGAGACCATGGAGGTTGCCAGGCAGGGTCCTGGCAAGGTCATATCCCCACGCTGCTGCTATGGTGGGGGCCAGGAGGGCAGAGGCTGAGGCTGGGAGTCTAGGTAGGAGGCCAGGCAGCCATGACACTTGGACTGGATGAGGCCGAAGGGCGGTTTCCCATTCAGGAGGGCTTGGCTGGGTCCCTGAGGAAGGACCTAGAGTCCTTTGGAGGGTGCTCAGTCAGTCAGTCAACAAATGCTTGTGCGGTGTGGAGCGCGTTGGTTATGTTGAGCAGACGACTGACCTCACAGAGAAAGAACTCTCTTTCCTTCATTTAGTCCACGACTCTGTATTGGGTCCTCTCGGCTGAGCCCACGCCGGTCCCTGGCGTGATGGTGGTGAACGGGACCCGGGGAGCACCCGCTCTCAGGAGGCAGCTCAGGAAACAGGGATTAGATGGGGGCAGAATCAGTATCTGTGCTTGGGGGCTTGAGAGGGCCTGCAGGGGCCAGGCCTGGTCCAGGGGGTCAGGAAAGGCTGCCCAATTGAGGGCTTTTATGCTGAGAACAGGAGTGTGGGTTTTTGCTGGGCGTTCACTGAGGGAAATGTGTGCCTGGAAGAGGGGATAGCCTGGGTCGAGGAAGGAGCTTAGAAGCTAGCAGAGCTCGGGGCGGAGGCCAATGGGGACGGGGGCTGAGGGTGAAAGGGGAGAGGCCCAGTGGGTACTGAGGGGTTTTAAAGCAAAATCAGTGCATGGCTGGGGGTCCCTCAGTCTCCCCTGGCACCCAACCTCAGCTGAATGAATCCCCCAGCCCTGGAGGGGAATGAGAATGGAATGAAATGGAGGGGTTGTGGCCTCAGGTGGAGTCAGTCCAGATGGCCGTGAAGGTCCTGTGTTGTAGAGACAGGGCGCTGTGACTGGGATGATGTCCCCAGAAACGTGCGGGTAGAATACAGGTTCTCAACGCCAGGCCAGCCCAGCTCTGCTTGGCAGGTGTCTGAGCAGCCTGTGGCCGGGCCCTGGCCTTGCACCTGAGCCCGGGCCCTGGCCTTGCCCTCGGATCCCCAGCTCGTAGAGGAGACAGGAGGGGCTGCCTCCCCTGCCGAAGGTGCAGTGGGGGCCCAGCTGTGGCGGGCAGGATCATCAGTCAGGCAAGGTTGCCCGATGAGAAATGGATCTCCGAGCAGGATGGAGGGTGCAGAGGAGCAGGGAGGGGACCCCAGAGCCCCTGGCGAAGGGCCTTGAACGACACACTCGGGAATCTGGACTCTACCCGTGTTCACAGTCGGCAGCCAGTGACTTCCTGGTGGCAGGGAGGGGTCTTTATTCCAGCCTGTCCAGCAGGAGGCCTGCTGCTCCAGGGACCTTAGTTTGTTTGATGAGTGTGTTGACGGCC
Organism: Martes martes; assembly: GCF_963455335.1. NCBI lineage: Eukaryota > Metazoa > Chordata > Mammalia > Carnivora > Mustelidae > Martes > Martes martes. The sequence continues at coordinate 166,748,547 of NC_137891.1, read as the reverse complement.
AGAGCAGCCCAGTCAGCGAGGTGAGCCGGGGCGTTAGGGAAAGGAACCGAAACTGAGCGGCCAGGGCCGGGTTCTCCCTCCACCCGATGCTCAATGGCAAAGGAGACAAACAGGGTTCAGGCCAGCCAGCCTTCCGCTGCACCCCTGCTTGGCAGAGAGCATTTGCCAGAACAGGTGACGGAAGACAAGCGCAGGCTGAAGGTGGGGGACTTGCGTGGAGGACGGGGCTCCCCAACGTGGGCACCTCATCTGGGCCCAGCTCCGTCCGTCCTCACCTGGCCTGTCAGACGAGCATGAGCAGCACCACAGACCTGAACAGAAAATACAGCCATCAGCCCTGAAGTCGTCACTCTGGAGTCACCATCTCAGGGAGGCCCGCCCTGACCACCCTGTTTAAAATTGCACATACCTCCTCACCCAGGGCATTCATCCCTTATTTTTTTTCTTCTCACTGCACTTATGACATTCTACGTGGAATTTACTTACTTAGTTCGCTTTTGTTGTTTGTTTCCACGAGGCAGTGGTTTTGTCTGTGTTGTTCATTCCAAGTGCTGAGCGTGATGCCTGGCACACGGGTGCCCTGTGGGATAAACATCGCAGGTGTTTCGTGAGTGCCGACTTTGTGCCAACACTCCGCGAAGCCCCTTAGCGTGTATTACCTAACATGAGCTTCACAAGTGAAGTGAGAGCATATTTTGATGCCCATTTTGCAGATGGGCAAACTGAGGCTCAGTGATTTCCCCCGCCCCCAGGGTCACTGGGCTAGTAGATAGATGGTGGAGCCAGGATGAGAATCCAGGATGAGAATCCAGGAGTGGGAGGGGACAGAGGGGCTGAACTGCAGAGCCTCCCTGTCCTACATTCTCTCAGTAGCTGGGGTGACCAGGTTGCCATTACACAGACATGTCTCTGATGTGGAGACAGGGCACGAGGCAGAAACTGGGGGCCAGAGAGAGAGAGGCTTCCTTCTGGGGGGAGGAGGCAGGGTAGACAGGGAAGTTCCTGGCAAAGCTGTGGGTCTGTGCTCTTGGCAACAGTGGTCTGCAGGTGGGTTTTGAAGAAGAGGAGGGCGCAAAGTGGTCAGAGCACGTGGCCACTATTTAGCTGGAGGGTTGGGCCAGGTGTCTGAGTGGGTGCGGGTGATGGGTTGGGTTCGGCAGGGACCTGTGGGGAGCAGGAGGGCTCTGGTCACAGACTGGCAGACTGGGAGACCAGAGGACAAAGGAGAAGCGGCAGCCCTTGGCTGGTGCTCTCTGGAGAGTGTGGGGAGGGGAGACTGGGAGGCTTGGGGACCAGATATATAGTGCAGGCCCTCCAAGGCCTTGGGGGCTGGAGCTGGCCGGGTTATCTGTCAGGGACTGTGCCTCACTGGGCTGCCCATTGCAGAATCCACACAGGCGACAGACCCTACAAGTGCCCACATCCTGGCTGCGAAAAGGCTTTCACTCAGCTCTCCAACCTCCAGGTGAGTGCCCATCCGCCTGCCTCTTACCTGCGGGTGCTCGGCCGCCCACCCCCTGCACCGGGAGCAGCAGAAGAGGGTGGGACTGGGCGGCCCCCCCTTCCCCACCCCGGGGGGCCTGGCTCCCGACCCCCCACTGTGCTCCCCACAGTCTCACCAGCGCCAGCACAACAAGGACAAGCCCTACAAGTGTCCCAACTGCTACCGGGCCTACTCGGACTCCGCCTCCCTGCAGATCCACCTCTCGGCCCACGCCATCAAGCACGCCAAGGCCTACTGCTGCAGCATGTGCGGGCGGGCCTACACCTCGGTGAGTGCCTGGGGTCCCTGATTCTCCCCACTTTCCAGGCAGGGAAACTGAGGCCCAGAGAGGGGACGGGACTCCACCAGATCACAATGAGTGGCCGAGCCAGGACTTCTGCTTCCTAGCTGTTTTTGGCTGCCCTGGGCCCAGCTGCCAGCCTCCTGGCGGCCTTTAGCCTGGCTTTCCCAGGCGTGGTTTCCTCCAGGCCCCGGGAACACTCAAGGCAGTGGTGGGGGGCCAGGAACCCTGCTCTCCAGAGCCAGGAGGGGGAGGGGCCTCGCCACTGGGGAAGCTGCAATCCCCATTGTGGCCACAAGGGGGCACAGTGACCCTGCCTGGAGCTGCCTCCCTCAGGAAAGGCCTGAACAGTAGATCACCTCATCCAGCCCCCTGTCTTGGGTGGGAATTTCCTGGAGCAGAGGCCTTTCAGTACCCACGAGAGGGAGCTTGGCCCATCACTGGGGTGTATATGTTCAGTTAATGAAATATCCTGGTTAGCAGAGCCAGGTAGACCCACACGGGTCACTGAGCCTCAGTTTCCTCATCTGTAAAACGGACGAGGTAACTGTTTTTACCTCACAGGGCTGTTGGCCGGCCCAGTCCGTGTCCAATAAACATCCGCTAACGCCATTATTTATTCACTCAGTGTTTAGTGAACATTTGTGCCAGGCGCTTGGGCATCGGGATGAATCCAACAGACACATTCTGTGCCCCCAGGGAGGTTGGAGACTATTGCTGGAAACAGATATTAAACAAGTAGCCACCAAATAAACACGGAATGACAGGTTGTGGTAATAGCCCTGAGGAGGTCTGTCAGCCTCAGCACATGGTATCCTGTGGGCAGGGTCGCTTTCCGCTGGGGGGCTGTCCGGTGACTTGTAGGATGTTAGCAACGTCCTTGGCCCCTGCTCACCAGCAAGCCCCTCGCCAAGCTCTCACAACCCAAAATGCCTCCAGAAGTTGCCAGATGTCCTGGGGCAGGGGTCAGCTGCCTCTGGCAGAGAACCACCGGTCTGAAGGACCACAGGTTGATGAAGCAGCAGGGAGGCTGGGATGGATTTGGGAAGGGGACGCCAGTCTGGGTAGGCTGGCTGAGAGGGTCACATTTCATTGGAGCCCTGAAGGGTAAGGAGGGGTAGGAACCCTCCAAGCAGGGAAAGGTGAATGCAAACACCCTGAGGTGGAACAAACATGGCGCGTTCCAGGAACTGAAAGGAAATTAGGTCACACGAGGCTGTGGGGGGCCCTGTTAGGGAGTTTGGATATGTGCGAGGTGGAGTGGAAGGCACTGGGGGAAGGGGACTGCCTGGGAGGGTGTTTTGAAAGGTCACTGACGGGCGGGGGCCACACCTGGGGTGTCAGGAGTATGTTAGGTGCTGGCCAGGCCTACAGTTTGCTGGGTGCTGGGTTCGGCACACTGCTCCTTCCCTGGAGTTCAAAGGGCAGAGGAGAGGTGAAAGACAGAGGGCAGAACCTGCGGGGAAAGGGCCCCAAGGGGCAAGGTGGGGCACCACAGAGACCTAGTAGGAGCCCCACTCAGCTGGCTGACCTTTGGCTGGTGTTGGCCTCAAGTTCTCCACATCCGCCTCCTCACACCTGCCTCTAGGGGAAGGGCTGCCGGCATTTACGGGCTGTAGCTCTAGATGGAGTCCGTCTGAACTCTGGGGGTAGGGGGTGTCCCTGGGCCCCATCCTGAACTGGGCCTGACTGGACTCTGTAGAATTTTAGATTTATTTTTGTTTTTAATTAAAGTAAGTTGACATATTTTGTTTTTTAAGTAGGCTCCATGCCCAGTGTGGGGCTTGAACTTAAGACCCCAAGATCAAGAGTCACAGGCTCCACTGACTGAGCCAGCCAGGTGTCCCAACGTACCTTTTATTTAAAAACAAAAACAAAACAAAATTTAATGGATTGAATTTTCAGCTACTTTAACATATTTTAGAATAGTGAACCTTCATGTTCCCATTAGCCCCCAGAACAATCAACCAGTCTTGCCTCATCCATATCCCTATTTTTTGAGATAAAATAGACATTACAGTGTTTCATCTGAAAATGTTCACTGTGTCTCTAAACACAAGGACTCCTCTTTTTGAACATACCCAGTATCTTTACAGCTCACCGTTAAGTCCTTGATATCATCAAATCCCCAGTCGGCGTTCACATTTTTGTCTCCGGAAGGCCAGAATTTTATTTACTTACAATTTGATTTTGTAATCAAGATGCAAATAAGATCTCTACCTTGCACCCAATCAGTGTATCTCTTCATCTGTTGATCCCCACCCTGTCCTCCGACTCGGGCCTTTCTGTCCTTTGCAAGGCACTTATTGACGGGTAGTTTCCTGGTTTGGACATGGCTGATGGCTTCCCTCTGGTGTTGATAGCACATTGCCGCCATGTTCGAGGGCTTCCTGTACCAGATGCTGAGCAAAGTGACATTTGAGCCTGGGGCCTGGGGGGCGAGTGGTGGCTCCCTGGGTGCTCTGCCTCCTCCCGGCTGAGTGTGAGGGCCTCTGGGCCTGCAGGTGAGCCTTTGGGTCACCTCACCCACCCAGCCGTAGGTGCCTCAGGTCAGACTTAGCAGAGCCTGTGGGGGCACTCAAGGGATGAGCCGAGCATGCCCCATTTATGCTTCTGTGGGTCACCAGTCCCATCAGGTCCAGCTGCTTCTCCGGGGAGCATCAAGTTGCGGGGGTGGGAAGGGGGGCGGTGGAGTTGCTGCAGTGGTGGGGACTCCCACCACCACCCGGAATGCAGTGTAGAGACTGGGGAAGGAGGAGTCCCCTCAACCCGTACAGCATGCTGGGAGCTCTGTCCACCAAAGCAACCCTTAGAGGTTGTTCCTTCAGGAGAAGGAAACCGGCTTGGACACCGGAGATGACATGTCTGAGGTTCCACTGCTAGGAGATGGTGGAAGCCAGCTCAGACCAAGGGCTCCTGCTGCTTCCCTCTTGTTGGAGCACCAGCCAGAAGGAGGCAGCCATGCTCGATCCCTGCCAGCATACTCCACTACTGCCTGTTGGCCTGGCCTTAAGAAAGTCTGGGTGGGCACTACTTGGGGATGACCCTGGTGCCAGGCAGTTTTCCAGCTAGTGTGACCTGTAGGCTCAGAGTCTGGGAAACGAACCAGCATCCACACCTGGTGATGATGCTGCATCACTAGAACTAATGCCCAGTGCCCATCTGATGCCCTAGAGTGGTGGGGACTGCTCACCAGGAACTGGCCCCCTCCCCCAGCAAGGAGCCCTCCAGTGGCCACTTCTGGGAACTGCAGCCTCCCCTGCGTCTCTTGCCCATGGTTGGTCGGTCATATGTTGTGAATCTCACCCCTGCCCACAGGAGACCTACCTGATGAAGCACATGTCCAAACACACGGTGGTGGAGCACCTGGTGAGCCACCACTCCCCCCAGAGGACGGAGTCCCCCGGCATCCCGGTGCGAATCTCCCTCATCTGAGCCGACCCAAGGCGCCGCCCCACCCTGCCCACTGGCAGACACAGACCCAGGCAGCACCAGGCCCCAACTTCCTCCAGGGGCCCTCCAGGAACAGCCGAGCTCTCTCATGACCTTCCTGACCTTCCAGAAAGCCTGGGCTGCAGAAGCCCTGCCCGGTCCAGCTCCGGGGGCGGCCAGGCCAACTGCAAGATTCTGGACTGTTTTGGTGGCATCCAAAGACGATCTCAGAGCACTTTGAACCTCTCTGTTGGGTTTCTTTTTGTTCCCCACCCTCCACTTGCTTCACTGTTTTTTTTTTTTTTTTAAGTTTGTTTTGGAAATAACAAAAAAGATATTTATTGGCCAAGAAGTTGGTGCTGCTAAGACCGAGAAATTAAAAGAATCGGACAGATGGACACAGAGAACCAGAGGGCTACGTGGGACCTTCTCTTGCCACAGCCTCAGGTCTTGAGGGAAGGCTCAGGCCTGGGTTTCTGGACTGCAAAGGGGACCCTCAGGTGGGAGGGGACGGGAGGCAGCTGGAGTGAGCCACTCACCCCCGGGTGCCCCACTCACACCTCTAGAGCTACGCCCTGGGCATTACTGAGCAGAGGGATGCGGCACCTCCCAACACTGCCCAGGCTTCAGGAGGCAAAACGAGAGAGGGGCCGGGAGATCCGCAGGACCAAAGGGTGCAGTGTTGGGCTGGGCTGGGCGCAGGCCCAGGGAAATGGGGTGAGGGTGGGCTGGGTAAGACCCGGCCCTCCACTGCCCTGAAGACCACCCCAGTCTACCTCGGTGCTGGCCAGGAAACCTATTGGCTACCTCTCCCACCAACCCAGACTGTGGGCAGGGGGGTGGGGAGGGAGTGGGCCTGGGCTTAGGACCACCCCCCTCCAGAATTTCCTCCAGATGGGGCAGTGCCCAGGGAGGGGTTATTTGTCTTCCCTGTTACGGAGGGGGAATCCCCAGTCCAGGCCCTAGGCCCCTCAGCAGGGAAGGGATCCTCGGGGAGGAGGGTCCCAGGAGCAGACCCTGCCCTCAGCCCCCACAGACACACCCCAATCTGAAAGCCATGCGTGTCCGTGTATATAGGAACTATGTACAGAGCCCGGAGAAGCCCCTCTTCATCCCCCGGGGAAAAAAAAAAAAAAAGAAAACTAGACAGAAACTCATCTATATATTCTGTATCTGGAGTTCCGTTTTGAATATTAACTGTGTTATTTTTATACACTTTTTAAGCCTTAACTCGCCATTGATTTACCAGTTTAACGTTTCCTGGGTTTTTTTTCCCCCCACGGGGTTCTCTGCCCCCTTGTTTGACTTGCGTCGTCTGATAACTCAGTATTGTAGCTTTTTGTCCGCATGTTACTACCCTGTAAATACGCTGTTATACATACTGTTAACACCCCATTTGCTTTTTTCTATGGGACCTCCAGGCCACCATATTTAGAACTAGTTACCTTATTAAAAAAGAGAAAACAGTCTGTTGGCTTCTCAGTCTGCATCTTGGTGGCAGGGAGGCGAGGGCAGGTGCCCCTCAGTGCTTCAGGAAACAAGTTTGCATTAGATTTAAGAAAGAGGGTGGGGAGCAAAATAAAAATCGAATGTGGGGAAGACACTAAACGGGGCAACAAACAAAGGAATTCCAAACCCTCTGCTCTTTGTATTTCTCTGTTGTGAAGAATAAACTGTACCCGCACCCGGGCGGCGGTGGTGTGTGGCGTGCTCTGTGCGAGGGCAGGGCTGGGGGGCACCTTCCCATTGCTCCTCTCCCCTCCCCCGCCCCCCAGACTTGGGGAGGAAGGAACATGGCCCCTTACTGTGGGCTAGCCTCACCCCAGCTGCTGAGCCAAGTGCTTGGTGTTGGTTACCCTACAGCCCCCTGTGTGTGGGGGGGGGGGCGGGGGCAGCAAACCAAGAGGGGTTTTTTGCTGAGGCTCAAGTTGCAATTAAGTGGCAGGAACACAAACTTCACCCATGTTGGTCTCATTCTGAGTGAAGCCTTTTGGGATGGATGGGGTCCACTGGTGAGGTTCACAGCTCCCACTCCCAGAGGGGCAGCCACATCCCGTTACCCTGCCTACAGTTGGGGGTCCATTATGAGTGCCCGGACTTGTGGGAGCAATTCCAATGATTGAGGGAATGAAGAAGTCCCCTTTGCATACATCTTCCCCATGTGGGTCAGTGTTTTGATTGCCTGAGAGGGAAAGGTGGGAATTAATTCCCCCAAAGTTTACCAAGGCTGGCCCTCGGCTGGGCATCCTTAGACAGAAGTGACTCTACCAAGGGTCACCATGGAGCTCACCTTCAGGAATTCACCCCGAGCCCTCATAGGCCTTGGGTGTCAAGACTTGGCTCCAAGTGATAGAAAGCCCAATCCGAACACGGATTTATTGGCTTACATAACAGAACAGTGTGGGTGTGAGGCCAGCCTCAGGGTCCAGTGGTGTCTCCAGCTCTCCACTTGGCTTTGTTCTCAGAGTCGGTTTCATCATCGGGCTCCTGTGGAGTCTGCAGCTCCAGCCTCCAGGCTCGATTTCCAGCAGTCTTTCCCCCAGAAGCCCCAGGAAAAGTCTGCTTGGGTCTTCCATAAAGGAGATGTGATTGGGACTGGTTTAGGTACCATCCCTGAACCAATCACCGTGACCAGAATGTTTGTACTTGATTGGCTGAGACCTAGATCCCGTTTCTCTAAGCCTGGAGCAGAGAGTGAAACTTCAATCTGTAGTTACATCTCCCCAAAAGGAAACCAGACATGTTAACATCTGGAGGGGGAAATAGGTGTGGAGTTGCCAGGAACATGTTTTGGATAACTTCACAGGCCTCATTGTCTTCTCTGAAATTGACCTCTCAGGGCCTTCTATGCTGTGAAGGGCAGCCATGTTTGTATCACAGGACCCGATCCCGGTCACAACTGATTGGCCAGCGGTGGACACCTGACTCCAATGCGGGAGCCTCAGACCAGACCTACCCAGTGGTGCCGGTGGTGTGTACTGGCAATTACGGTTTGTGAGAGTGGACTGGGCACACCTCTTCCCAACTCCACGTTCAGTGAATGTTGTACTTTGAAATCAGCCATGGTGGGATTTCATACAACAGAAACTGGCAAGGGCTGCAAATGGGGGCTTTCTTATTCCCGGAAGAGTCAGTTGCTAAACGCTTACCAGCACACCACTGGCTCTCCAACCAGCTTCGCCAGTCCATGGTTGCAGAGTAAGTCAGGAGATGGTGGACTCCTGAACCGGAAGACCGTGTGGTCCAGGGGTTGGGATGTGTGTTTGGCCAGACACAAGCAGGACAGAAGCAGACAGAGATGGAGGGAGTAGCCTGAGAGCTTGTGTCAGACTCAGTTCCTGACTTCCCGTCTCCATCCTCTGGCCAGGTTTAATTTCCTGCTTGTTCTCACATCAGCGAGTTTAAGTTATGGTGTGACATGGAGCAAGTTACATATGTAACCTCTCTGTACCCGATTTTCTCATATGCATGATGAGCGACATAATAGTAACCAATCTGTAGGGTGGATATGAGGATTAAGTGAATCCATATATGTCTAATGCCTAGAACTGTGCCTGGTACATAGTTAAGTACCAGTGAATGTAATCATGACTGTTACTATTTGATGTGGCCCTGGCCGATCTAAGTCCCTTATGATCAGTGAAGCCTGATTAGACAGCTGACAATGTTTGGCAGTTTCAGGGGGTGGCACCTGAGCTGGCCTGGCAGGGTGGGGGCAGCAGGGCCAGGTGAAAACTTGACATGGAGGAGCCACACTCCGAGGACTGGGAGTCTGCTTTTCACCTGCCCGCCTGGAAGCCCTCAGGAGCTTCCACTGCCTCTGAGGCCCCCAGCAGGTGCTGAGGACAGTGCTGATTGACAGTGACACGGATGGAGGTGGCTGCAGAAAGAGCTTAGCCCCGCCTTGTGATTCCTGCTTCTGCCCCAAGTGCCTCTAATGCCCCCACCCCCGGTGAGGGCCTCTGGGTAAGACAAAGGAGAGGGACACTCCCAAGAGGTCGTCCGTTCCACGGTGCAGCTTCCTTGACCCTTCCCTGTCCTCAGGAAGGTCTCCACCCACAGCACGAAGCTGCCCCAGCCTCGCACATGGAAACCCCTGCCTGTGCCATCATTTCCTCTTTAAGACAGGAAATGGCTGTTCTCTTGGCAGAGCCTTTGCACTGTGACCTTGCTGGACAAGGGGCAAGGAAGGAGAGGGGGAAGGCAAATTATGTTTTCTGGAGCACCACAACAACCTCCACAAGGAGGGTGATCGACATCCCCACTTGACATATGAGAAAACTGAGACTCAGCAAAGGTAAGGGACTTGTCCACAGTCACACGCAGAGTGAGAAGAGGAAGAGATCCCGCCCCCCCCCCGCCCCAACCAGATCTTCCTAGCTCGTGCTCAGGTCTCTCATGGCCCAGGCGTGGTGAAGGCCGGTGGGGGTGGCCCTCGGTGAATATTACAGGGTGAGGTGGCGGACAAGTGCCCACCAGAGGAAGGGATGTTCCAGTTCAAAGTCATCAAGCGATAACCTGTTCTTAGGCACACCTAGCCTGTTCTCGTCTCTCATCCAGAATCCAAATGGCCTTCTGGGTTTTGCTAATCTAGTTTGGGGTGGGAGGCACTGGGGAACTTCAAACTGTTTTTGAGAGGGGCGAGATCTCTTAAGTCATACCATGAATAAGTGGAATTTGCTTGTAGAGATGATCAGATTGTGAAAACCATCAGGGGTGATTTATCCCGGAACTGCGGTCCTTTGGAGGAACAGTGGAGGCTGTTAAAAATGCAAGGTCTTTGAGAACACTACATAAAGGATTCAGGGGACCTGGGGTGAAATCCCACCCTCCCAGGGCCTCAGTTTTCCTAACTGCTGCCTTCCCTGTCTCCTTGGCACTGTGACCACCGTTTCTGGAGGGCCTGATGATTTCACCTCCTGTTCAGAGCCCGTGTTTCTCCCCCACTGAGGATGAAGACTCTGGATAGCGGTCCTGGGTGAGGAAACTTACCCGTCAGACAGCCCTATTGGGCCTGCCTCAAGGAAATGCCCTTTCTGTGGACAGTGCCCAGGAGAGAGGGCCATAAAGACACTAGGAATAATTTTATTACAATATTACTTAAATATGTACAAACTATGCTTGAGGGCAGGGGAGGTGGAAGGGCAAAGCCAAGAACTCAGATGCCACCACCTTTCTCCAGCAGCGGAAGCTCTCTCCTTTTGGCCCAGAAGCTATTGTCTTTTCAGAGCCAGGGCTGGCTGTGCAGCTGCTGCCCTGCTGCCCAAACTGACTCACAGATTCTCTGTGTCCTCGGGCAGCTATGTTCCCTTCTCCCTTCTCGTGTCTCAGTCTCCTTATCAAAAAGGGGGTTGGGGATGGCGGTGGGTGACGGGCTAAAAGAGTTCTCCTGGAAGCATCAGCCGAATCCAGTAAGGTCGGAGGTGTAAGGTGTAGAGGCAGCCTGGCCAAGGCGCTACTGCCCCGTCGTGCTTTGCTGCCGCTGTCGTCGTCCGTCCCTGTAGAAAGTGGGGGAAAGGGGATCTTTCCCTCCCAGCGAGAAACTCCCCAAAAGGCCACGGTCCTCCTCCCACCGCCACGATCCCAGGACCGGGCCCCTGGCCGGAGCGGGCAGGGCTGTTTGCGTCCAAAGCTCTCGCCGCCCTCCGGGGCGCCCGCACGGCTTTCCGGGGCCCCCTTCCTGGCCTGGCGGGGCCTAGTCGCGCAGCACCGCGTACTCCTTGGGCGCCCAGAGCAGGCGCGGCCGGCGGATCTCGGCCCGGCGGCCGATCTCGGGGCTCCAGCAGAACTCGGGCGACAGCACCTTGGCGGGCTTGTGCAGCCAGAAGAACTTGTTGAGGTGGCTCTCGTCGTGCCAGCGCGCCTCCAGGCCGCGCTCGCGGTCGCGCTGCACGCCCCGCGCGCAGTGCGCCGTCAGTCCGCGCAGCGCCGCCACGCTGCCCCCGAACACCGCCGCGTGGTAGTAGAAGTCGCCGTCGCCCGGCGCCAGCGCGGCGGCCGAGCGCGCGTCGCGCTCGTACGGCAGCAGCCGCCGCGGCCAGTGGTAGTGCCAGGCGTGCAGCTGCGCCACCGACTCGGCCAGCGCTTCGGGCCCGAAGGCGCCGCGGAAGTGCTGGTCCACGTCCATGCAGAGCACAAAGTGCGCCTCGCGGCCCAGCCGCCCGCCCAGCGCCTCGTGCAGCGTGTGCATACGCTGCATGGACACGTCCTGCCAGCGCCGCTCGCGGGCCACGCGCTCCACGCGCAGCCGGCGGCCGGGCGCCAGCGCCACGCGGGGCACGGCGGCCGGGCGCTCGGTGAACACGTAGTACACCACGCGCTGGCCCAGCATGAAGTGCCGCTCGGCCGTCTCCAGGAAGCGCGCCAGATACTTCTCCAGGTACCTGCCGGACGGGCGGGGCGGGTCAGGCTGAGCGCGGCGCCCACCCGGGATCCCGCTCCCGGCGCTGGCCCCCGCCCCACTCCCCAGTCCTCCAACCGCAGCTTTCCCGGCGGGCACAAATGAGTGCAGACTGCTCGCCTCTGCTGCCCAGAGGGGCCCTGGGTTCCTTCCCTTGAACGTGGGCTCCCACTGCCTGCCTGGATCAACAGGGTGCCGCGGCACAGAGGCTGTGCTAGCCCTTTGGTCGACTGGGAGCGTTTGCCCTTGCCTCGTTAGGGCTCTGAGCCTTCGCTTACCAAGTCAGAGCCTTGATGCCGCAGGGACCTGAGGGAGCCCAGCTAGCTGCGCAGAAGCCTGCGTGGAGACAGGTACCCCACCGGTGTTCAGCAGTTGGCCATCCCAGGGGAGGCTCAGGCCCTGGGGAGCAGCAAAGAGCCCTTCCTACGGAGCCCTGTGGGAATTCCTGCCCACAGAATCAGGAGCTATAATAACAGCTGTTTTCAGTTCCTTACATAGATAATCAGGATGGTCCCTGGGTGGGGAAAGAACGGCCCTGCCCTCTTCCTGGAAGTCTGGGACAAGAGGTGCTGTCTTTGACTCCTTCATTTGAGGATCTTGTGGCCCACGGGGTTCCCCACCCCTACATCACATGCACACCTGTTCTACTCCCTGCCTGGGCAGCATTGCACCCCTCCCCAGGCCTTACCTGCCTACAGCAAAGACAGTCAGACCAATGGTGAGGTTCTGCTGTAGAGCCTTTTGCTGGGCTGCAGCTGGGTCGAAGGTGCCATCCCAAATAATGGGTGCCCCCCAGGAAGTACAGGTCAGGACATCAGGCCGGGCCCTGGCCAGGGCAGGGATGGAGAGATAGGTCCATTCATCCACCCATTTGGTGCACGTTCACTGGATGCACGTTCACTTCCCCAGCGCTGGGCCCTGGGGACCCACAAATGGTTGTGTCCCAGCCCCTCTCCCTAGAGATCCCTAGCCTAGATCCGGTAGGGAGGATCCGGAGATGTGTGACCTGCTGGGGCCACCGGAAGGAGTACCCGGTCCTGCTGGGGTGAGGGATGTGAGGAGGGCAGGGCCACTGGGCCAGAACTCTGGAGGGTGTGTGGGCATTGGCTCCTTACCAGGGATTCAGGGGACCCGTGAAGTTGTCTCTCAGCAGGGCCATTCTGGCAGAAGGGCAGACGCCCATAGGGATGAGGGCTTCCAGATGCCTGTGGGATGGGGGCGGCAGTGAGGGAAGGGCGTGACAGCCAGCTCAGAGCCCTTCCACTTTGCTCTTTGCAGGGAGGGAGAGCCCACAAGGCCAAGAGTGCAGCCAAGACAGGCACCACCCACCACCCACACTTGGAAGGAGCTGCTTTAACCCTGACCCTGCCGGTTCCCACGCTGAGCACTGGGGGAGGGGGGCTGTACCTGAATATGGGGAGCCCATACTGGAGCAGCCCTAGGAAGCCCAGCGTAAGGAGGATCAGCCAACAGAAGATTCTCTTCCAGGTCCTGGGTGGTGGGGAAGGGCATTAGCAACTCATTTATATACACGCATACACATGAGAAATTGTTTATGTAATTTTAATGTTTCATGTTTATTTTTGAATACAGATCTACCCTATTCGCATGGCACAGGCATTCAGAGGTACAAAAGAGTATACATAGTGCAGTCTTTCCTGGTCCCAGCCACTCAGCCGCTCTGCGTGGAGGCAAGCCAGTCCCACTGTTTTCTTGGGCCACCTTCCAGAAGTGGTCTGTGCATGTACAGGCAAATATAAACGTGGTAGCACAGCAGATAGGCTGTTCTGCTTCTCGCACTTTCCACTACCTCCACCGACCATTGTCTTTGAGGTTTTTCCCTCTCAGTATCCGAAGGGCTTCCTGACCCTTTTCCCCAGCTTCCCGATAGGCTGTTGATTGCATAAAGCCAAGCAATTCGAGCAAGGCCTCACACTCTGGCTGCGCTCTTACTCTGCTTCCGGAGCGGACCCCCACGATGCCCTGGACATCCTCCCAACTCCACTCGCTGCCCTACAAGTCCTTCCGGAGTCTGACTCCCACAGTCTCTTTCAAGAAGCCTGCCTGGTCAGACGCTCCTGCCTCCTGGCCACCTCTGCTACCCCGCTTCGCTTTTCATCAGCAGGTGTCTCTAGCAGGTAGCTCGGAGCGGCACCTCGTGGTGGTGGTGGTGGTGGTGTGTGCGCGCCTGCATCCACCTGCCCACCATCTCAGCACATGGCCCCTCCTTCTGTTCGGTTGGCCAAGCCAGAAACCTGGCTGCTCCCCACCCCTCCCTCTCCCTCACCCTCGTCTGCTGTCAGTCCCCAGGTTGGGTTGACTTGGCCTCCTTGATGCCCTCCCCAACCCCGCGCTCAGCTCCTGCTGTGCCCCTAGCCCCCCCCCCTTGACTCTGCCTGCACGCCTGTCCCCGGGATCATTGGGGCACCAACTTCTCTGCTCCCAGCCTCTCCCCACACGGCCCCCAAGGCCATTCTGGAAAACGCCCGCCTGCCTTAACAGTGTCGCCATCACACGACCAATCGTCCAAGAAGAAATGCATCCAGGAGGCAAATAAGTGCGGAAATGTTCACCCTCACTAGTAACCAAAGACATACAAATTAGAACAGGCTGGCATGTTTTACCTATAAAATGAGCTTTTTTTTTTAAGATTTTATTTATTTATTTGAGAGAGAGAGAGAGTGTGAGAGAGAGAATGAGCATGAGAAGTGGGAGGGTCAGAGGGAGAAGCAGACTCCCTGCCGAGTAGGGAGCCCGATATGGGACTCGATCCTGGGACTCCAGGATCACGACCCGAGCCGAAGGCAGTCGCTTAACCAACTGAGCCACCCAGGCATCCCTAAAATGAGCTTTTTAAAAAGAAAGAAAAAGAGCAGCGCTGCAGGGATACAGTGAGGTAGACACTTTAATGCTGCCAGTGGGGATGAAGGCTGCTGGGTCTCTTGTGGGGAGCTCCTTAGCTCTGGGAATTGAATCCCCTTTTATCCAATCTCCCCAACTTCTAGGAACCTGTTCAGTATGGAAAAAGTTGATGCGTGAAGATGTTCATGAGTTTCTGCTTATTCCGGCATTCACCCTGTATTTACTAGGCACAAGCTCAGAATCAAGCACTTGCTAGGTCAAAGCTTCTGAGGTGAGCGAGGCACAGACCTCGTCTTCGGGGAATGGAGTCAGGAGGACGTGGGTGGTCAGAAAGAGAGGGAAGGGGTCAGATGACAGATGGCGAAGAGATGAACACAGCACAGTAGCACAGTAAAGGCTGCAATTAGTATAAATACAAGATGCTCTGAGGGCAAATTGGAGGGTGGCAACTGAGCCAAACTTGAAAAATGGGGAGGAAGTCAGGGAGGCTTCCTGGAAGAGGTGGCCTCTCTCAAGAAGGCAGCAGAGCAGGGAGGGAGGCCTATGAAAAGAAAACGAACAATGTACAAAAGTGAGAGATGAGAGGAAGCTTGGGATATGCACCACCCTGTGGGCCATTCTGCAGGGTGCAGTGCAGGGGGGAGTGGGGAGAGGTGAGGTGGGAGGTAAGCCAAGGCCAGATCACACCCCAACTTGCATTCCACGCAAAGGGGTTTGGGCTTCATCTTGAGAACCACTGGGAGCCCTGAAAGATACTTTCCCCAGGGAGTGGTGCAGTCAGATTTTTATCCGCAGCTGAGCTGTTGAGCCTGAACGCTGGGGGTGCAGGAGCAGGGCTGGAGGCCGGAGGGTCGGCGCCAAGCCATTGTCAGCCCTCGGGGCTAGTGGCAATGTGAGCCAGGGTGTTGGTTGTGGGGGTGGGTGGAGGAGTCAGTGGTGAAGGGCTGTCAAGGCAGTGGGCTGGGCAGGACTTGGTCATGGTTCCAGGGCCAGGGGCCTGAATGTCCCGTGCGGTGGGGAGAGGAGTGAGCCAAGGTGCATTGGTGGAGGCAGGGGGCCTGGGCAGCTCCCAGAAATGCAGCTGGAAAGAGGGGGGAGGACAGGAACCAGAGGGGGCTGAGGAGCAGGGATCCTTGGAGGACCGTGTGTTTCTTTTAGGAGAGGCACTTGGACTTGGCTGGATCCCCACTCGAGGCCCCACGGAGAAAGCCTTGCGTGGGCTGCTGCACAGGCCCTAGCAGTCAGCCCACAGACTGACTAAATCATCCTTTACTGGCAACTCTGTGGTCACATGGAAAAATGCTTACCCAGGAAGTTTTGGGGGGGCGGAGGGGGGAGGAAGCAGGTTCTAAAATTAATGGGCAGTATGATTATAATTTAGCAGGAATTAAAATATGCACCAGAAAATAAGACTAAAAAAGGAAAACTTAAAAGTGTCTAGGCACGGGGTGCCTGGGTGGCTCAGTGGGTTAAAGCCTCTGCCTTCAGCTCAGGTCATGATCTCAGGGTCCTGGGATCAAGCCCCGCATCGGGCTCTCTGCTCGGCAGGGAGCCTGCTTCCTCCTCTCTCTCTGTCTGCCTCTCTGACTACTTGTGATCTCTGTCTGTCAAATAAATAAATAAAATCTTAAAAAAAAAAAAAGGTGTCTAGGCAGTAATTTACAGTAGGGTTTTGTTTTCCTTTATTTTTCCCTTCCAGTTGTTTGTAATGTGCTTATATTGCTTTTTTAATGAAGGAAAAATACAGAGTTAGCAATTTAGAAAAACAACCACCACAACAAAGCTGTGTTAAGGCTTCCCGCTGTGTGCAAGACCGAGTCTACCCTCTTAGCCCTGTCCAGTGAGCCTTCAGAGTCCGGCTCCCTCGCTGTCCCACGTGACGTGCTCTCACCTGACTTGGCTTTCCCACCTCTAGAAATGGGGACTCACAGCGGGCAGACCAAGGACAGTCTTGTAGCTATGTCGGAAAAAGCAAATGGATGTCGGCAACCCCAGTGCTGATCAGCAGGGAACTGGATGAATGAGTTAGGCACATCTATACCACGGAAAGACACACAACCCCTAAAAGGATGAGGTGGAGGTATGTGTACTCTCTGGAAAAGAGGTCCTGATGTAGTAAGTGGAAAAGGGAACAACAGTACATACAGAGGCTGATCTCACTTCTGGGAGGGGAAAGCCCCCACATCTGTGTACCCAGGCACTTACAGATGTGCAGATCTGTAGTCTTTTATAAACATGTAGGGAAAGATCTAGATCAGCACTGTCCAGTAGAAGAACAATGTCAGGGTGCCTGGGTGGCTCAGTCAGTTGGGCATCTGCCTTTGGCTCAGGTCATGATCTGATCCCAGGTCCTGGGATCAAGCCCTACATTGGACTCTCTGCTCAGCAGGGAGTCTGCTTCTCCCTCTCCCCCTCTGTGTGCTCTCTTTCTTTCAAATAAATAAACAAAATCTTAAAAGAAAAAAAAGGAGAATGTGAGCCACATGTATGAATTGAAATTTTCTAGTAGTCACATAAAAAATGTGAAACAGCTGAAGTGAATTTTAATAATATTTTAATTTAACCCAATATATCCAAAATATCCTTTGAATGTATAATCGATACAAAATTGTGAAGATGTTTTATATTCTTGTTTTGTTCTAAGTCTAAATACCAAATTCAGTGTGTTTTTTAGATTTGTAGCACATTTCAGTTGGAATCAGCCACATTTCCGGTGCTTGGGAGCCACACAGCGCTGGTGGCTGCCGTACAGAATGGCATGATTCAGAAGACGGACCAGTTAGTGGGGGGCTGAGAGTGGAGGGAGGAGGGAATTTCTACTTAATATACGTCTGTCACGTTCTACCGTCCAATGAGCAGGTGTTCCTTTTGTTGTTGTTAAAGGAGCAGTGGGGCCCAGATGGAGTCACTCCTGCTGAGCCCCCCATCAGCAAACCAAACCAATTAGCACCTAACTGCAGTTTCAACTTGTCCCAGAAATATACCTTTAACCAGTCATCTGGAATTCCCTGGTCAGCCCTAGTGAGATTCTCCGCCTTCCCCCAGAGAAAAATGACCCTGCTTGGACAGTCCACTCTTTGCTAGAAGCTTCCTTTCCTGCATCCCCTCCTGCTATAAAAAATTTCCATTTTGTATAGCTCCTCAGAGTTCTGTTCTGTCTGCTGAGATGAGATGCTGCCCGATTTATGAATCATTAAAGAAAGCCAATTTGATCTTCAAATGTACTCAGCTGAATTTTTTTTTTTTAACAGATTGGGTGGCACCAACAGGATCAAAGGAGACTTCTGGTGGCTTTGGGGACAATGAGAAACACAGGCATGGTACCCGTGAGCCTTTTGAATTCTCTTTCTCCATGTTTCTGAGGGAGGGCCTCAGGTAATTTCCCCTTGGTTCTGAGCTCTACCGTCTTTCCTAATGTCAAACTCCTGATCTCACTGTCTTTCTGGTCTGGGGCTGGTCAGCTTGAGCGAGCACAGGCTTCCACCCAGAGCCCAAGCCCCAAGCCCTCGGTTTAGTCTGCAGTCCCCACCACCCAACTTGATTGGAACCCCCAGCACTTTGGTTCTCTCCCCAGATTCCACGCCGGGGCCCGCTGGTGGTCGCTGCAGGTCCCCGATCGTTTGGGCTTGTGATTCAGGCCTCCCCCCAGTTCCCACTTCCATGCTGGGAATCGCTGGTGGCACACACGAGGCCTTCTGTCCACCACTGCAGATGACTGCTGGCGTCCACACGCCCACTTCTGTGGTCACTTGGTTTCTGTTAACACATATGTAAGGTAGAGGCTATCGCTAGTGGGAGTTGCAGAAGCCAGAAAGCTCCAAAAACTGGTGGGCATGGGTCAAGCATTTAAAAACTGTTACAGCACTTGCCACCTAACCTCAAAACTCATGTGTTAGGTTAGGCTGAATTACTAGGTCTCCCGCCAGCCTTAAGAAAATTTCTGTGCAATCCTCATTGCACAGTGTAAAACATCTCGTAATACCCAGTCCAGCAGCACATCCCTTTCAAGTATTAGTTTGGGTCTGAGAGACTCAAAGGCTTTATTATTATGAGACAATAATAATGATAATGGGATCCTTAAATTCTAGAGTCGAGTGTGCCATCTTCCAGCACACTGACTTATTTTATGTCTAAGAACTACAGTTCTAAAAGATTGATATCTATGAAATGGCACAATTTTACTAAAGCAGCCTAGAACTACAGTTGCCATTATGGAGAACATTCTATTTAGACAAGATCACTCATGTAAGAAGTGCACTTAAAGGCAAGGGTTCCCATGGTTCCCAAGGGCACCTGAGTGGCTCAGTCGGTTAAGCGGCCAACTCTTGATTTCTACTCTGTTCATGATCTCGGGGTTGTGGGATCGAGCCCCGTGTCGGGCAACATGCTCAGCTTGTCTGCTTAAGGTTCATTCTCTCTCTTCCCCCTCCATCCCCCCACTCTCGCTCTTTCTCAAATAAATCTGAAAAAAAAAAAAAAAAAGCGGTGGGGGGGAAGGTTTCCCAAATCAAACCAACTGAATGGGATAGATACCTATTTTATTTTATTTTTAAAAAAGATTTTATTTATTTATTTGACAGAGATCACAAGTAGGCAGTGAGGCAGGCAGAGAGAGAGGGGGGGAAGCAGGCTCCCTGCCGAGCAGAGAGCCTGATGTGGGGCTCGATCCCAGGACCCTGAGATCATGACCTGAGCTGAAGGCAGAGGCTTTAACCCACTGAGCCACCCAGGTGCCCCGGGATACCTATTTTAACTGGTATACAGAAGCTTCCCAAAGGCTTCAAGATTCCAGAATAGCTTCATTAAAAAAAAATTTTTTTTTTCATTGCAAAAGGCCAATGAAAATTTAGATACAAGATCATAAAAGTCTACCAAGCCATCTGTCTTCTAGCTATCAGGGCTGCAAGGCCAGAGACTTAAAAGAGCACCTGGGTCTCCCACGCTGCACCTTCCAGGGGCCCATCGTTAAAACACTGGCTCAGGGACTGATGTCTCAGTTGTAATCAGTGGAGAAGCTGGAAAAGACATTGTCCTCAAAGGCCCTGTGCAAAATTTCCGACATCAACTTGAATGTCCTTTATCTACCCCCAAAGGTGGGCCCCCTTACTGGCCCCTCCCAGAGTTCACAGGTCTCCAGGGGATTCTCCCATACTGCTACCAGCAATTCCTTTAAACAGGAAAGGGGAAACTAAAGTTTAAATTAATTTTAACAACTGGCCAAATTCTGGTAGATGCTGGAACTACACCCTCTACTTTAAACCTCACTTGCGGGGTACACAGGGTGGCTCAGTTGGTTAAGCATCCAACTCTTGATCTCAGCTCAGGTCTTGACCTCAGGGTTGTGAGTTCAAGCCCCGTGTTGGGCTCCATACTGAGCATGGAGCCTACTTCAAAAAACAAACCTCACTCCAGGGGCCTGCAAATGGGATCCTGGGAAAGACTGGAAGAAGGCAGCTAAAGATGAGAATATTCTTACTAGAGCCAGCTCTCTTGGATCTCTTAGTACCTGGTAGAAAGAGAAAAGCAAGTTTTCACATTTCCCTTCCTTTCTAAATCCAGGCCACTCGTTATTTGTCTCTGGGAATGGCTCTAGATCTTGTGAAGATAATAACTTTTGTAACTTTGTTGAGGATACCTCTTGGGTTCATGGGGTTGTTGTGTGTGGGGCTTGATCCCAGGACCCTGGGACCATGACCTGAGCCGCTGGCAGATGCTTAAATGACTGAGCCACCCAGGTGCCCCAATATTTGAAAGGATTTAATAATCTGTGGTCATAAATTTGGCCAAATTGGAAGCTGATATTCAGAGCCAGATGACTTTTTTTTTTTTTTTTAAGATCTCCTCTCTTAAGCTAATGTACTGGGGGGAAAGAAAATCTTTCCAGCATAGGTGGATGGTCATGTCAGTCCTTGGATGTCCTCCAGGCTACAACTCAATTCTCGGAGGAGTTAGAAGTAGCTATCCTTAGCCCACAAATCTTTCCAAGACCAGAAATTGCAGCTCCAGAAACAAGTCAAAATCTACCCATTCTAGGGGCGCCTGACTTGCTTAGCTGGTGGAGCATGGAACTTGATCTCCTGGTCCCAAGTTCAAGCCCCACACTGGGCACAGCATTTACTGAAAAATAAAATAAAACGGGGCACCTGGATGGCTCAATTGGTAGAGCACGTGACTCTTGATCTCTGGGTAGTGAGCCCCACACTGGTTACAGCGATTATTAAAAAAAAATCAAATCAAATCAAATGCACCCTTTAACAATTAACCTCACTCCTATTTGTCTCAGAGGGCCTGTGAGTACTGTAAAAATTCTGGCTTTAGGGAACACGTGTCCTTCCTGGAGGAGTTTGCTTTCTCTCCCTGTGCCTTTGAGATGTAAATGCTCTGCCTGATCCTCACCAGGGACTGTCTTCCGGTTTAGGCCATCTCCTTGAAATGCAAACCTCAGGAAGTACCCTTGACCCCAACAGGCATTAGGGACCCTGATTCCCCGCCTGGCTGTAAAAATCTACATATAATTTTTGACTCTCCCCAAACTTAACTACTAATAGCCTACTAGTGACCAGAAGCCTGACTGATAGACAATATAAACAGTTAACACATATTTTGTATGTTGTATGTATTATATATTGTATTCTCACAATAAAGTAAGCTAGAGAAAAGAAAATGTTATCTAAAAAATCGTAAGAGGATATATTTACAGCATTGTACCGTGCTTACTGAAAAAAAAAAATCCATCCATTGTAAGTGGACCCTTGTGGTTCAAAGCCATGTTGTTCAAGGGTCAACTGTAATTCTTAACAGAAGGGGGAGAGAAGGAGGAAAGAGGCCTGTAAAACATAGAAACTGCTACGGACATTCCCTTGCCCCAAATCTAGTCCACAGCTTCTATTAGATTACTTGTCAAGGACAAATCCTAATCTTAAGTGTCTTCTCCATGAAGACGAATAAAAAGCTGCAGCCATCTGAGCAGGTAAGCTTAACTTGTTCCAACTCTTCCCTTATAACCTAGTGAGTTTTACATTACCATACTGGTTTCATGGCTAAAATTTTATTTTTTTTTTAATTTTTTATTTCTTTGAGCGAGAGAGAGAAAATCTTGAGCGGACTCCACGCCCAGCACAGAGCCCAACCCAGGGCTCCATCTCATGACCCTGAGATTGTGACCTGAGCTGAAATCAAGAGTTGGACGCCTAGCCGACTGAGCCACCCAGGTGCCCCTTGTGGCTAAAATTAACAAAAAAAAGCTATAAGGTCTCTGAATCTGTCTGTATGATCAAAGTGTTTAGACAGGTGTATTTTCTATTACAAAACGCACTGACCACATTAATTTGTACAAGAGCTCGACTTAACTGGCTTAAAAAAAAAAGTAAGCACTTACATGAAGTAAGTATTCCTGAAATTCTCAGAAATATAATAGAAAATAACCCAAATACTTTTCAGCTTCATGTGATCTGGGAACATATTCAGTATTAAGGCTAGTTTAAGTTTGGTTTAATTAAGTATGTCTTTAGAGTTATCAGCATTAAATACCAAACAGACACACAACTTTTATTCTACTTGTTTCACTAATAAGCTTATATCCCGGTTACAAAAATTTGTCAGCCTGAAAAATAGCTTAGGATGATAACCAAGTTTGATGTCTGTAACGATGTTTTTGTGGGTAATCTGTTAGATTAAATCATTCAAACAGATATAAATGGGATAAGAATTTCTAGGTGAACTTTTCAGCAAATAGTTTCCAAAAAAATATTTTTTTTAGATTTTATTATTTATTTGTCAGAGAGAGAGAGTGAGAGCGCGTGCACAAGCAGGGGGAACAGCAGAGGAAGAAGCAGGCTCCCTGCGGAGCAAGGAGCAAGGAGCCTGGTGCGGAACTTGATCCCAGGTCTCTGGATCATGACCTGAGCCAAAGGCAGATACTTAACCGACTGAGCCACCCAGGCTTCCCAGTTTCCAAAATCTTTTGACTCCTCAACACCTTAAAGTTTTGGTAAGTGATGAGTTAAGTCAAACTCGCTGAATATCTAGGCCATCTCAAAACAAAATAACATGTGCCACATTGGAAAATTTACTATGAAGAACATAATACTCTTAGGAATATGAAACATATTCATAAGATTGCCAGTAACAGGCCATTCACAATTGTTTAAAGCTATGAGAAATAATACAGTTCTCTGTACGAAACGAAAGCAGCATGTGCATTTTCAGGAAGAGAAGGTATGAGGAGTAGAAATGCATTTTTGTTGAGGGAAAAGAAAGTAATTTTGTCCTACAAGGAAGGCTGGTTATTCGGAATGGGAAAAACAGGACGAGATCTGACTGTAAAAAACAAGGTGGCAGATGGTGTGTACAAAAGGAATCTTGGGAAAAGGATTTTAATGTGTGGTCAAGATAGCTAAGATTGGAATGGATATACATTTTAAAAAATGAATTAATGAATGTTAATCCTCAAAGTGCACAGGTACAAAATGAAAATTGGTTCCCTCTCTGTTAAAAGGGTGGAGTTTTCTAAGCCTATAGGTCTGCAGCTGATAAGAGATTGTACAGGTTTTCCTTTACCTTCAAGTGATCTGCCTGGAAACGAAAGATTTTGTCCTCTCAAAATAATTTCCTGTGTCTCATATCAGATCTCTGGTTACTTAAGAAAACCCAGACTTCTCTATTAGGAAAGCTTGGGGCTTGTTTTTGTTTTAGGACTCCTTCACTCTCGGTAAATCTCTGCAGACCCTGTAATTGTCATTATGGTTAAGCAGATAACCAAGTTATGCTTCACAATGACTTATGATCTTATTTGATCAAGTTTTTAAAAACCTCTTTATATCTTCGGGGGTGCCTGGGTGGCTCAGTTGGTTAAATGTCTGACTGTTTCGGCTCAGGTCATAACCTCAGGGTCCTGAGACTGAGCCCCACATCGGGCTCTGCGCTCAGCGTGGAGTCTGCTTACGAATCTCTCTCCCTCTGCCCCTCCCCCTCTAAAAAAAAAAAAAACCTACCAAAAAGCCCCCCCAAACCCTTTGATATCTTTTACAAATTCGGTGTCCCCCTTCCCCCATAATATAATTCTGAAAGAAGTCTTATTTTTTTTAAGATTTTATTTTATTTGTTTATTTATTTATTTATTTATTTGACAGACAGAGATCACAGAGATCACAAGTAGGCAGAGAGGCAGAGAGAGAAAGGGAAGCAGGCTTCCTGCCGAGCAGAGAGCCCGATGTGGGGCTCAATCCCAGGACCCTGGGATCATGACCTGAGCCGAAGGCAGAGGCTTTAACCCACTGAGCCATCCAGGCTCCCCTACAAGAAGTCTTTTTAACTTGGAAGTAACTTTGAGGTTTCCATAGGATCCTTGGAAAATCTGAAAAAGAATTGTTCTCTCTCCTTATAGAAAGAGAGATGCCAAACTCATCAGGCTTATTTGATACGTTAAATTATACAGGAACCATTGTCAAATTAAGTAACAGGAAGCGTTCCTTATGTTCCTTATGTTGTATTTGTGTAGGTAGGTAAGTGTTCCAGAAACTCGGGCGCCTGGGTGTCTCAGTCGGTTAAACGTCTGCCTCTGGCTCAGATCATGATCGCAGGCTCCTGGGATCGAGCCTGTTTCTCCCTCTACCTCTGCCTGCTGCTCTACCTACTTGTGCTCTCTGTGTCTGGCAAATAAATAAATAAAATCTTTAAAAAAAGAGAGAGAGAAATTATGTGGAATTATTGGAAATTTGATATGTCCTGGTATAATGTTATCAGTCATAATCCTGGTTATTATTTTAAAATGTTGTATGTTATAGAAATAGTCAAATTTCCTTGTCAATTCTGTTTGACCACAGCCGTTAAAAAAAAAAAAAAGATATTATTTATTTATTTGACAGAGAGAGAGAGAGAGAGAGATCACAAGTAGGCCGAGGGCGGGGGGAAGTAGTCTCCCCACTGAGCAGAGAGCACGAAATGGGGCTCAATACCAGGACCCTGAGATCACGACCTGAGCTAAAGGCAGAAGCTTAACCCACTGAGCCACCCTGGCGCCCCTGTCCACAGCCATTTTCAAGTCTTTTGTCATTTACAGATGGTTCAGTTTTACTGTGATGCTTTTGCAAACATGTTTTAGCTTTAAGGAGATTCAGTATAGGTTTCTAATAACTTTAAGGCCATAAAACTGAGATGGGTAAAAATTTTCAGAACTAATAGGGAAACTAGATTCAAACAGAGTATGTATTAGTGACAAGGGACAGAATGAACAAGGAGTATGATTAATTTTTTATGACTTTTTGTCTGAAACATTGCTGGTTCCTTAATGTTTTGTTTTTCCATATTTAAGGAAACCTTTTCTCTTCAATGGTATGATTTGCAGCAATTCAGTAAAGTATACTTTTGTAGACAAAGATGAAACATGTACTTTTTTCTCCTACCTGATCCCCTCCCAAATTCAGAAACTCTTGAGTGGTCTTTTCATGGCTCTATAGTTAATTGTTTGCCTAAGCTCTACGAGAATCTGTTCTCGTAATAAGACACAACTGGAAGCATTGGTTATATTACCAAGATTTTGACTGATAGGAATTCACCTGAACTATAGGTATATCAGATAAAATTTAATGGTGAGTCTTTGACTTGGCTTCCTGCCTGAGAGACTTTAAAAAGTTCAATCTGAGATCCCTTATGAAAAATTTCAGCAGTGGTGCCTGGGTGGCTCAGTCGTTGGGCGTCTGCCTTCAGCTCAGGTCATGATCGCAGGGTCCTGGGATCAAGCCCCGCATTGGGCTCTCTGCTCAGCAGCAAGCCTGCTTCTCCCTCTCCCACTTCCCCTTGCTTGAGTTCCCTCTCTCAGTGTCTGTCTCTCTCTGTCAAATAAATAAGTAAAATCTTACCAAAAAAAAAAAAAAAAAGGAAAGAAAGAAAAAATATATATCGGCAAAGCAGTCTTAAGATGGGCTTGAATGGTCAACCACTATTCTTACTGCACTTACATAAATAATCAGGTCAACTTAATGCAAACAGATTAGTTTACCTGCGATTATGTTTGGCAAATAGGGGTAATTGTAAAGGGAAAAATTGTGTTTGCTCTTTGTAGATCCCAGATTCTGATCCCGTTTATTGTCTTTGGCATCTTGTTAAATGCCTGTAAACAGAATTAGGTCCTCAATTCTTCTACTTTCCTCAAATATCCGACTATGACTTTCCAAACGAATGTTTCCAAGTTTCTCCTGCCCTTCTGACTTGGGAGTCACCGATCCCAAAGAAGGCCCCAAATCTCCTTGGAAGGGACTATACCAGGTCCTCCTCACTACCCTGATGGCAGCCAAACTTCAGGGACTTGAACCTTGGGTACACATCTCACAGCTAAAGAAGGCTCCACCTGGCCGCTGGGCCTGCACAGATGCTGGGGACCCTCCAAATCACAAGGACAAGGAAAAGTAGCCGACATCCAGGCAGACTGCTCCCACCCGAGGCACCAGATCAAGACTCCCTACTTTCAGGAAAAAACCCTTACTTCTTTTCTTTCCTTCCTTTATTCTAGCAGTGGTCTGGAAAGATAACACCTTCATCTGTATCTCCGGGGCCATTGCTACAGGGAGGTAACCTTTCAGACTTCTGGATTTGTCTTTTAAAAACCCTGATCTGACCATGAAGGCAGAATCCATTCACAATGCCACCTTCGTGGAAGTGGACTGTGCTCCCACAGGGTCTGTCTTTGTGGCAGCTTTCATCCCCTTTGGGCCTCTGAATGCCTACAGGGGCAATGCGCCCTCTCTAAGAAGGTTAGCTAACTGTGCCCCTAACTGTCACAAGCAAACCCAGACACCCCATTGGTCAGCTCCCCTACATTTACGTCATCAAGTTAGAAAGGACCTACCGGGCGGCTTTTGTGATTCAGGATTTCCTTCCTTTGGCAGGTCCCTAACTCCCTGGTTGGGAGTGAATACAAATGAGGTCATTCTCCTTAACTCTTGAAAGTGTGGCAAAAATCCAGGGCTGGAGCACTAGCTGCACAGTGAAAATCCTTTGACTCTCTGGCCAGAGTTGTTTTCGTTTCTAAGTTTTTATTCATTTATTTGCCAGAGAGTGAGAAAGAACAGAGCAGGAGAGGAAGCAGAGGGGGGGGGGTGGGGGCAGAGACAGAGGCAGAAGCAGACTCTCCGCTGAGCAAGGAACCCGATGTAGGGCTCCACCCCAGGACCCTGGGATCACGACCTGAGCCCAAGACAGACGCTCTAGCAACTGAGCCACCCAGGCGCCCCTTGGGAGCTGTTTCTGATAATAGGACAGCCCTTGATGAACTTTGAGCTGAATACAGAGTCAGGGCTGTGCCCAGCACCTCCCGCTGCCCTGGGATGAACACTTCTGGGGAAGCTGAAACTACTTCCGGAAGGGTGCCAAGCGAGCCATTTGGCTTAAAAAGGTAACCCCTTCCTTGGGGTCTTTCTTTGCCTTACTTGATTTTGATGGATTTGGGTCTTGGGGCCCATGGCTCCTGAGTGCTCTCTAGACAGAGAGAAGTGTCCCGCTGATGATAATCACAGTAGTAATCCTGGGGCACCGTCCTCTCTCAGAAGCTTTACCTGCACGTTCGAAGGCCTGACCCCCAAGCGAATGATCTCCCTGAGACCGGGCCATCAAGAAGGGAATGCAGGGAACGTCTAACTTAAACAGTGTGAGCCTGACGTCATGACCTGCGAGTACCACGCAAAGCAGCAGCAAGCGGTGGGAGAGCTTCGCAGGGACAGCTGGGAAGGGCACCCACGCCTTACGGTTTCATCTCCATTAAACCGAGAATCCGATCAAAAGGAGGGAACTGTTATAAAAGAAAGAGCGGGCCCCAAATGGAGCCACAGACACTCAGCCCCCGTCAGCCAACCAACATTTAGGATCTGACGTAACTTTGGTTCCAATTTCTCACAGGAATCTATCTTTTAACCAGTCATTCTGGAATTACCTGGTCAGCCCTAGTGAGGTCATCTGCCTGACAGACCCCGCGCCTTCCCCCAGAGGAAAGTGACCCTGCTTGAAACGGTCCATTCTTTGCTAGAAGCTTCCTTCCCCCCATCCCCTCCTGCCTATAAAAGCCTTCCATTTTGTAAGGCTCCTCAGAGCTCCTTTCTGTCTGCTGAGATGAGATGCTGCCCGGTTCATGAATCATTAAAGAAAGCCAGTTGGATCTTCAAATTTCCTCAGTGGAATTTTTTTTTTTAATGTTGTCTAACAGAAGAAAATAATGTCTGTTTCTTCACACTCATCTCTTGTCCGGCTTCACCACCTCGTGTTCTAGTCACCCTGAGGGCTGCCTCTCCTTCTCTGGCTCACTTCACTTCCGGGGTTCCTAGAACCCCCTCCTCATATTCCATAATTTGCTCAAAGAACAGGTCACGTGACCCAGGGGGCACTTTACTCGCATTTCCTGGTTTATTTACGAACACCCCGATGAAGGGCTACGTAGAGGGACATCCAGAATGGTCTAGAGCTTGGGAGCGTCTGTTCCCTCGCAGTTGGAAGGCGCCACCCTCGGAGCATTTGGACCCCTTCATGAACCTGGAAACTTTCTAAACACTGCTATTCAGGGGTTTTTATGACCCAGTGTTCAGCCCCACCTTCCCCCCCTTCAGGGTGAGGGTGAGGCTGAAAGTTCCAAGCCTCTAATGCCTGGATCTCTCTGGCAACTAGGCCCATCCTGAGGCTATGGAGGGGCCTACCTTAAGTCACCTTATTAGCATAAACTCAGCTGTGACGTGGTGACCAGGCTTATTGGGAAGAGCAAAACACGTTCCAGTCACTCAGGAAATGCCAGGGTTGAAGGACTCCCTTCTGGGCCGGGAGCACAGGGAAAAGACCGAAAGTCGTCTTACACCACACCCTCGATCAGAGTTCCCTCCCGGACCTGGCAAGGGGCCGAGTCACTGTTGGGGCCTCTGGTGGGACTGTTCTGGGCATCATGGGTCCAGTGACAGAGGACACTTGGGGGGACTGGTGCCACCTGCTCTGTCCACTTGGGTGTCTCCCGGGACGCTCAGATTTAATGGCCAAAAGGGAACTCTCGCTTTTCCTCAGAACCCTGCTCTCCATTCACGTCTCCTCCATCTCGGTAAATGACATCATGACGTCCTGTGTTCTCTGTGACTGGTCCCAGTTACCTGAGTGGGGCCCCTTCCCCTCCCCTCACAGCTGTCAGTCACCGAGTCCTCTGGCTTCTGCCTCCTTCCCAGAGCCCCAAGCTCCCTTGTCCCCACCCCACAGAGCCATTCCCGCCTCACTGCTTCTCATTTGGATTCCTGTGTCTGACTTGCCTTTGTGTCTTCCCCACCTCTGTGCTGTTTGCTCTTATCCTCCTACCAACCACCGTGAAGTTCCAGAGGATACTTCCAACACCCAGCCTCCTCGCGATGCCTTCCTCGATGCCCCCACCAACAGCTCCCACCAGCTGCCTCTCGGACCCGGGCAGACCTCTCCTCCAGCACATGCCCAGCTACACTCTGTACCTCTGCCCCGCCCCAGCCTGTGAGCGCCTGTTTTCTTGGACTTTGTATTCTTGAAACCTGAGAGCCTGCCTGGTGGCTGGTGGTAGTGATGACTGTTTAGCAAACGAATAAAGCAACGAATGGTTTTCTCATTCTCTTCCCAGCTTTCTTAAGACTCCCACTCTTTCTTAAGACTGTTTGCTTCCGTGTTAAGTCTACACTCTTTACAAACAATCCGGACGTTGTTTAGGAGGCAGACCCTCTGCCTGCTGAGTGTTTTCCATCCCTATCTCAAGGAGGTCTGCCCCCAGGCCCTTGAAGGAGATGCCGTGAAGGTCTCCACCTTACGAGGAAACTGAGGCTCAGAAGCGTTCAAGCACTTGCTCAGGCTCACCCAGCTGGTTAAGCGGCGGAGCTGAGGTTTGAACCGAGGTCTGATTCCAAAGCCAGAACACAGCATCTGGGGCTCCTTAAGACCAGGCCCCGCTCAGCCCTGAGGCTCATCTCCCAGGGGTCTCTGGCTGTGTTGTTATTCCCCCAAGGCACCTCACGTTCCCGCTGGTGTCCCCTGCAGAAAATTTTCTCTCCCCTCCCATGCTCGCACCTCACTGGGCCGCTGGAGGGCGGGCTGCAGTACTACCCCCAGAACAGACCCCCAGAGGGCAAAGTCTGCTACTGGGACGGGAGAAGACTGGAATCAACCTCTCTCGGCCCCCAGGTGTCTTGAACTTTTAGCCAGCCCCTTCCCAACCTGGGCGGGAAAAGTTGATGCTTATCTTGGGCGCTGGGCCTCGGCCAGGGCAGCCAGGCGGAGCGGGCCCCAAGTGGCCTGGGTGAGGGCTCAGAGGGCGCCCGGATCTAAGCCTGTGGTAGGCACCTGCCAGCTCTCACTGCTCCCTCCCAGGCCCCGGCTCGGCAGCCGTTAGTCCGTAGGGGCCTCTGCCTGGCCCATACTCCCACACACCTTGCTCAGCTGTTTCAGAGGCACCCCCTTCACCCCACCTCTCCCACCTGCACAAGGTGGTCCCTCAAGCCTGCCCCGTGCACTGCCCCCTACAGCCTCCTGGCTTTCAAGAAGGGGCTGAAGATCAACCATTAGTTCTTAAGTGGGAACAAGTTTCAATCGTGGACGGTCAGTCCCAGCAGGACCAGAGAGAGCTCTTGGCTATGGCGAGAGACACAGCCCTAGGTCTTCTTCCTTTCGCTCACCAAAGGGGCTTGGAGTTAAGGAAAGCAAGAGGAGCTACCCAGCTCTCCTGACAAGATCCACAAGATCTCTCATGATGCAGTGTCCCCGCCACTGCACTCTGCCTCATGGACGGTCTCAACCCCTTGAGCAAGGTCCTCTTTCCAAGTCCCCTTCTCCCAGGAGCACCATGGCTCAGCTGGTACTCAGCAGGCCGGCCTTTGTGCCTCTTCATTCACTGTTCTGGCCACCAGGCTGGACTCCTCTCAGGTCCGTTGTCCTGCCCCATCTTCCCCCACACACTAGCAGTGTCCCCAACTCACCTGAGTCTCTCCCTGAGAGCCATGTTCGAGAAGCTGGGAAGACAGCTGGCCAAGAAGAACCTCAAGCTCGGAGCCACGGTAGAAATGACCAGTTCCTGGTGACTGGGACAAAGCAGCTCCGAGCCAGCTGTCAGAAACCACACCCACAGGAGCGGGCAGAGAGAACTGCCTGGAGAGGGACTCCCTTGGGGGGGTGGTGCCTGCTGGAGGAAGCTGGCCCCAGGATGGGGTGGGGGCCTGGAGCTCCTTTGGTGCCAATTACCTGGAAGAAGGTGGATCTGAGTAAGGCCAGCGCTGGTTGGCCCGAGGCTCTGAGCTATTTTGTATTGACTTCTCTTACCCGCCCGAGGGTCCCTGTCTTGGAAGGTCAGTGTCTTGGAGCCCTGGGAAAGGTCTGTGGGTCGGGCTCTGATATTTACCATCCAGGGAAAATCCTGTTCTGCATGGAGCTTCAGCCAGATCTCAAGGGCACTGGTCGCCTGAGTATGACCTTGGAGAATTCACCATAAAATGGGATGCATACGCCAGTTGCCCAGGACAGTGTAAGAGCCGCACAAGATAGAGGATATGAAACTGTTCCGTAAGGTTTACGCTGGGCAGGGTTTTTTAAAAGTGCAGATCGTGAGCCCTCAGAAATCAGTTTTGCAGATCATGGATCGTGACCAAGATTTAAAAGGTATGACCAGGAAGAGAATTGAAAGGAAAATACCAGAATGTACATAAGGGTAGGTATTGTTTTGTGAAATTGTTGCTTTGAATACCTATACTTAAGTGCGTGTGTGAGAGTGGGAAACGTTTTTCCAAACCGTGGCTCATGATCGAAAAAGGTCTGCACAATTGTGTGTAAAGTGTAAGCAACAGGAGTTGTTAGGGTACAGAGTCGACCACCCCTCAATCAGACAGAGAACACTCTCGATAATGCAAGTCACACAGCGAGGTTTATTTCCAGCTAGCTGGGGTCCAAGTATCTGCCCGGTGCAGTGGGTTTCAACAAGGACCCCGAGCACTCAAAGCCAAGGGTTTATATAGCATTTTTTTTTTTAAACATCCAACTCACAGTAATTTTCCATCACTTCAGGGACCATACATACTTTTGGCTTGTGCCCCCCTGGTGGTTTAGCAAGATAAGCTCTCAACATCTGGTCCCCGTGCCACAACCGCCTAGATGTCCTGGTGGTTTAAGCTGATTAGCTGCAGCCGGGGTGTTGCAGGGTGGGGTACTTTCTTGGAACTAAAACAAGGAGGGGGTCCCTGGAACTAAAGCAGGGAGGGGATCCCTAGAACTAAAGTAAAGTAGGGGAAAGTTTAGCCCTTGGGCCTGAGATGGCTGCCCAAGCTAAGATGGCTGTACTTATGCTAACCCACTCTTGCAGAGTAACGCAGGTTTTCCTGCCCTCTGAAAGAAGTGTTCTTTCTGGAAACTTCCATAAGCAGAAAGGACGTAAAGTGAAGACGGTTTAATTTCATTATTAATTTATATGGAGAGTGCTTTCAGTGTTCCCAGACCCAGAAAGTAACCTGTCCTGGGCTTTTCTGCTACGTTAGGACGCACCCTGCTAACAGACACACGAACAAGGGGAGGGAGAGCGAGGATGCTCCCTGACAGCCCGCAGAGCCGTGCGGGCTGGGATGCCGAGCGCCCCGGGAAGGAGCACGGGCTTCCATCTGCGGCTCGCTGCCAAACAGACGCTGAACTAGGTATTTTCACTTTTTGCCTTTTTTTTTCCCCCCAGAACAGTAAAAACCTTGTTGGGATTTGTTTTGGTCCATGAAAACAGGGACTCGTGTAGGTCTTTTGTAAAAGTGAAGTGGCCTAACAACAAGCTTTTGCAAGTGGGGAGATCTGCCTGGATTTAAAGCATAGCCCTTCACACACAGAGAAGGAATGGCATCGGTATTTGCCTGTGTCAGTCCCCTCGACTGCACCACAGCCTCTTTTCCGAGGAGTTGGTGCCCTCCTCCCTCACCACACGTGTTAGAACAAACTCAGAAGAGGCCTGGCTTTGACTTTCCCCAGAAGAGAAAAGGGGGTTCCAGGGTGCAGAGACTTGCCCACACCCGCCGGGACCTCAGGGCGCCTGCCCAGCAGTACCCCACACCCTCCCACTTTCCCCGGGGCTCGGCCCCCAGGCCCTGGCCCAGCAACCCCTCCAGTCCCGGCTCTGCCCTCTGGGTCGTCACAATCACCCGCAGGCTTTTTCTCCTCCTCCTCCAGGTACTAGTTACAATTTAACTGGCTTTCCGGAGAGGTGTTATCAAATCCTAAAAGTGACTGCGCCTAATCTTCCTGGGCCCCGCCCTTGGCGACTGATTCAGAGGGCCCTCAAACCCACATTTTAAACTGGCAGAAACATGGCCTTAAGGAAAAACCCAGAGAAGGGAAGGCGCAGGAGGCCAGGTTGCCTCCCTCTTCCCTTCCCCAGGGGTATGAGCAGGAGTGTAAGGGGCCTTCACGCAGGGCAGAGGCTGCTTTGCTCACCATGTGGCCCGGTTCACAGTGGCACAGGGTGACACAAGCCACCGTTGGCCGTACCCATCTGGGCCACCCCACCCAACTTCTCGTCCCACCATCTGCAACCGTCCCCCCGCCCACCTCTGCCTTGGCATAGCCGCCTACGTCTGCAGTGCCCCTTCTTCTTTATTCAAGGCTTAGGCGTCACCTCAGTGAGGACAGTGACTCGAACAATGAGCTATCCCGGCATCCAAAAAGTGCTCAGCAAGTGCAGAGTGAACCAGAGCCATCCCCAGGGCGCTCATCCCGGACCGGGAGCTGCCGAGCAGCAACAACCGAGGGTGTGTGCTTGCCGATGGAAGAGTCTGGGCTCTGCCTTCTCTGCTGCAGACATCCCCGGCCCAGAGGCATTATGGCTCCCCTGCGGGAAGCGGGTGGGGCACAGGGGCTCAGAGCTGAGGGGCTCTAGAGGCTACCATTCCAAGGGACACCTGTGAAAATGAGGCCGTGTCTGCGTTTCTCGATGGGGTTGAGGGCACCCTCAGATGACCTGGTCCCTGCAAAGTGTGGAGGGCACGCTGTCCAGTTAAGGAGATCGTCCCTCCCCCAGCCCAGGGAACCATCCCTCTCCCGGATGAGGAGCCAGCGGAGAAAAGCAGAGAAGAAACAGATTTTACAGATTTATTTTTAAAAAACAAAAACAAAAGGTTAAAAAAGTCCTTCATTTCCAACCCTGCCTGGGGGTGTGAGTGGGGAATAGAACAAGCTGAGAACGGTGCCCCCCCCCTTCCTGGGGAGAGCCCTGCTCTTCCCCCAGGAGCCTCCGAGGACAGGGCAAGTCAGAGGCAGGCCCTCGCCCTTCCTGCCCTGCCTCCTCCGCAGGTAGCTCACACTGCTAGCAAGTTCAAGAGGCAAAGAAGTGTGGAAGAGGGAGGCCCAAGGCTGCCTTCTTCACGGGAACGTCACCCCAGCTCTTCTCTGCCCTCAGACGTTCTCTGGGCCCCCCCTCTGGGGCTCCCAGGGCGGTGGGCGGGTGGGCAGGGAGGCCAGGAGGCCCGGCCCGCAGCAGCTCCCATAATGCCATCTGCGACACAGCAGGCCAGGCGGGGGGACTTCACAGTGTGGGAAGGACTTCGGAGACAGCATGCCCACTCTGGAAAGGAAAACCTCCTCATCTTCGCCGCTTTCTGATCTCGCCTCTCTGCACGGAGGCTGCCCTTCTTTTCTATTCCCCATCCTGAGGCTGAGTGGAGTCCAGGACAAAGCACTAAGTGGCTGTTTGCTACAGAACACCTGGAGATGCCAGAGGGTGGCTCTGGGCCCATCTGCCAGTCCAGGCTCCTACACAGTCATCCAGTCACACACACAGCGTTAAGGCGTCTGTGCCAGCAGGCGTGGCCAAACCGGGCCCAGCTTCTCTCTCTCCACCTGTGGAGGGTGAAGGGGGAGAACCCCTGGCTGCTTCAGAAACGGGCTGAAGGGGGAGAAGCCGGCAACGGAAGAGTTAGCCAGGCCCGGAGCGAGAAGTGGGAGAAAGGCAGGCAAGGGCTTGCAAGGCCTCTATCCAGGCCTGACAGCTGCCCTTGAAAGTAACCCAACTCAGGTTGGGAGCCCTGACCATATACCCCCTGGAAAATGGGGGACAGAGAGAGGGGAAGAGAGCGGGGCTAGAGTATTGGGACTTTGGAGGAAGCCAGTGCTATCAATATTTACAAGCATAAAGCCCCATCTTCCATGCCACCTACCTCTCTGCCCCTCCCACAGAAAGAAAGGCCCCTGAGAGCCATTGAGGGGGTGCCAAGACCTCCTCACCAG
Organism: Martes martes; assembly: GCF_963455335.1. Classification (NCBI taxonomy): domain Eukaryota; kingdom Metazoa; phylum Chordata; class Mammalia; order Carnivora; family Mustelidae; genus Martes; species Martes martes. The sequence continues at coordinate 166,713,852 of NC_137891.1, read as the reverse complement.
CCACGCCCCATAGGGAGAGCCCTTCCCTCCGACTGGCCCCATTTCTGGGCCCCTCAGGAATGTCTGTCTGGCTCTGCTCAGTCGGGAGGAGGAGCCCCGGGCCAGAACCCTGGCTGCGCCTACGCCGGCCCTAGGAGTCCTTGAGCATGTTGATGCGGGCGTAGATCTTCAGGGCAGGCCCCAGCTTGATGTTCATAGCGCTCATCAGGTGGTCCTCCTTGAGCAGCAGCAGGGCCTGCCCGTCGATCTCCTGGGCACGGAACTCCTCTGCTATCTCCTGGCAGCCTGAGGGGGACACCAGCACAGACAGCGTCAGTCAGAGCTACTGGTGTTCACACTTGGCACTCGCGCGCGTGAGACGCAGGATCTCCTTGAACCCTCCTAACCACGCCCTGAGGAAGGCTGTCTCGTTTGATAGCTCGAGACAGGCTAAGTGTCTTACCCAAGTGATCCACGCCTCTTAGTCACTCATATCCTGGTCAGAGCCCCACTTAATGAACGGGCCCGACCTGGCAGAGCAACGAGGTGCTGTGGGAGTGACAGCTTGTGATTTCCGAGGCCCAGGTTGCAAAGGGCATGGCAGCTGCCACCTTGCTCTTCCGGGGAGTTTACTTTGGAGGAAGCCAGTGACTATGTCATAAGGACACTCAAGCAGCACTCAGAAGAGTCCCACATGGAGAGGAACGGAGGCTGCTCAGCACTCTGTGCCACCTGAATGGGGCACCCCAGATGGGGCACCCCGGAACTGGGTCCTCTGGCTCCAAACCTTCAGACAACCCCAATTCTGGCTGCCATCTTGACCAAGATCTCATGAGATCCCAAGCCAGCGCTGCGTAGCTAAGCAGCGTTCCTGACCCACAGAACCTGAGGTAAAGCCACGACACTCTAGGGTGACAAGTACAGATTCTGGTTTCTGGAAAAGGGGTGCTGCCGTGGCCTGGGGAGCGACAGTGGGCAGGAGCTGGAAGGACCCTGAGGAGAGTGTCAGTGACATGTCTGAGATACTCTGAGGGACTGGATAAAAGTCTGATGGCCTGTGAGGAGACTGGGTGAGGCTTCAGGGAAAGGAAACTATTTCTGGAAATTGGGAGAAATGGATCCTTGCTGGGAAACGGAGAAAACGTCACGACCCCGCTGTAGGTGTAACACAGCAAGTGTAATGTGCCTCACGGATGGCACAATCTAGCAGAGGACGTTTCTAGCAGAACAGGGAAGGTGCCGCCTGGCTTCTGACTGCTGCTCGCAGGAAGACGAGGACAGGTGACGTAAAGGCGAAACTGTTAGATGTCAAGGAGCCAGGATTTGCTCAACTGAAAATCCCTGGCCTCTCCAGATAGCAAATGATGTCAAAACTAAGAAGTCATTTCTGGGCAAAGATCAAATCCAGGACACAGATGAGAAAACACTGCCTAGAGAGGGAACCAAGGGGATGACAGATCTTGCACCAAGACCTTAGAAGCTCGTAGGTGCTGCCTCAGAGAACTCTAAGGATTTTATGGGTGTGCCTCACGGATCCTGGCCACCTGACAGTAGAGCTTCAAAGACATCAAGAGCCCTGTCCCTCAGCTTCAGAAGAAACCAACATAGAGAAGGGCTTCTCCTGGAGCAATTCAGGGTGTGGTTTTTGTCTAATGGAGTAAACCCCACAAGAAGCATTGGAAGCCCACGGCAATTTTAAGACAATTGTACTGTCATAAACACTGCTTGAACCGAAAGGGTCTGGGGTCACAGAAAGTGAAGAGCAGCAGGAACAGGCTGAGCAAACTGCTCCGCCCAAAGCTCAGGTTACTGTTCATGGGAAAAAGAGGAGGACTCAGAGGCTGGAAGCAAGAAGGAAAGATGATCACTCCCGGGCATGGAGAGCTGATCAGGGAAACACCAACACGTGCCCGACTAGATTTCAGAACGGGGACGATGGGTGACTCCTGTATCCTCCTGCACTGTTCTCCCCGTTTGGAAGAGCATGTCTACCACAGTGAGCCTATACCTAACCCACATCTTGGGTTTGTGGACGGAATGGGTAATGTCTCTAGTTCTCAGGTGCTCAGATCGAGAGGAACGGGTCTTGAGGAACTCATCCATGCCCGGATCAGAGTGCGCTGGTGAGATCCCAGGCTTTGAATTACTGCTGCAATGGGCTGAGATTTGTGGGGTCTAGGCACGGGGTGAGGGTGGTCTGCTCGAGGGAGGAACATGAATCATGGGAGCCAGTGCCTGGTGAACTATGGTAACCAGCTCCAAATAAACCCGGCTTCCCTTTCATGTCCCTATGGGCATGACCTGTGTGATACAGTGACACCATGTAGTTACTGTGTCTAGATCAAAAGGACCACAGTGACTTCCACCATGCTCTCCTGGATCGGCCCCCTGTGGGGACAAGTGCCGACCATGTCCTAAGAACATGAAACACAAGTGTCCTGAAGAGTCCTGCATGGGGAGGAAGGGAGGTCTCCCGTGGGCAGCCATGCCCTCCTTGAGAATCAGGGGCATGGGGCACCTTACAACAGGATCCTACAGCCCCAGGGAAGCCCTGGGCCACATCTTCATCAAAATCTCGTAAGAGACCCTGTGGCAGAAATGTCCAGCCAAGCCACTCCCACATTCCCGAACAACGGTTCACTGTGTGGTGATTAATTCTGGAACACGGCAAGACATGACTAACCCCCTGAAGTGAGGGGCAGAGCCAGGATGTGAGCCCAGTCGTGTGAGACAGAGTTCTCGACCTCTACTCCCACTCTGGTCTCTGAGTAACAGTTGTGCGGCTGCCGTCCACACCCAAGGTGGCCAGCAGCGGGGTGCCACCGGCAGAAACAAGAGCCGAGAAGCTCTGGGACCCCCTGAAAGCACCTGTGAATGGTTGGAGGTAGATCTTTCAAGGTTCGCTTCTAAATTCTAGGCCTCAGAACCATGTGCGCCCCCTGGCAGGGTCTGTGCGGTTCCCTCCATCGCGTCCTTCCACATCGGTGAGCCTCCGCTCCAGCCTCTCCCGGGGGTTATGTCTCCAACTGGCCGAGCCCTGCCTGCCTTACCTTTCCCAACTCTGACGTCCTCCTTGACCACTTCCCTACACTCCCACCAGACTCCTCTCGCACCCTGTCCCGGGAGAGCACCAGGCCGGGCACAAGGTCACCGCTGCAGCTCACGCAGACCCCTGCCATGCCAGGAACCGCCACGCATCACGGCCATGGGTACTTTTTACAGCTGCGTCCTGTAGCAGTACATATGCTCTTCCAGGCAGGGATCTCACTGAGTCATGTCTGCACAGCTGTTCCCAAACCCGAGTCACTAACTGAGTCATTTCCTGGTGGTGGCAGGGTGGGCTCTACCTCTGTCCCGGGCAGAGGTTGCTCTCCTAGTCTGGCACGGGACCCCCGGGGCCTTACCTGGCAGGGAGCGGATGAATTCGTAGACGTCTTCCACATTCCACTTGGTGGGCTCGCTTGGCAGGAAGTGGTGTCCCATGCCCACCAGGTCCCGCATGTGCATGTCTGGGAGCTCCAGGTCCCGCTGACCTTGTCGCCGGCGGGAAGTGGATGAGCTGGCTGAGATGGGCGACAAGGGCTCCTCGTAGCTTGAGTTATCCGAACATCGGCTGGAGTCTTCCTGGCTGTGCGTCAGCTGCAGTGCAGCTGTGACTGAGAGGGGCACGGTGCCCGTTGGCTGCGAGCAGAGAGAAACCGCTGGCTTCAGGAGGAGGAATAAACCCACCAGGTCTCCAGCAGGATGACAGGCGAAGGCAGGTAGTCTCCCCCTCCTACCAGGTCTATGACCACCTATCTCTGAATGCTCAGATCAAAACTCGTCCTCTGGCCTGTCCCCTCTGGCATGATGCAGAGCGAGCCCCTCCCGGCACCCACGCAAGCCCTGCACCATTCTGATCTATCTGCGCCTACTGTTTCTCCTAGATGTGGGGTTTTACACCAGGACTCTGGAGGTTTCAGGTTTAGGTGCTATGAAATAGCACGTAGAATTTCTGTGCACGTACGTGCTGGGTCTCAGCCTTGGTCAGATTCTTAAAGAGCTTTAAGACCCAAGTGATGACAAGCAGCCAAAGCCATCAGGCTCTGACACGTCCCACGAGACTGTGGGTTCCCGCCGTGCAACTTAGAGCCGGGCTACAGCATCTGTAAGGACCGCCCATGTTCCCTGGAGAGGCTGCAAGAATTCAGTGCTCAGGATTCGAGGAGGCAGCGGGGAGCAGGGAGTGAAGGGGGTGGGCTGCCTCCTCACCTGGCCCTCTGTGTAAGACCCAAGGAAATGGGGACAGTCTGTCTCTTCATGGGACTGGGCGGCAGAGGTCCCATTTCCACGGCCCCAGAAGGATGGAGGCAAACTGGAAAGGGAGGGGTGAGGAAGGGGCAAGGTCACTGATGAAGGCAATCACCTCACAGGCATCCGTGGGTCTAAATGCAGGGGCCTATTGTGAGGCCTGGGAAGGGCTGGACCTGGAGGCTTGTGAGAAATGAGAACAGGACGGAGCAGACTTAAGTCAGCCACGGAAAAGGAATGTGGGTATCCCGGGTCTGTTAGGGAGGGAAGCTGGTGGGGACTTGCGACAATGGAGCTTTGGCCCTGCCAGCCTCTCACCTGCTTCTTGGTGTCCTTTGTAAGTGTTGGCAGGCTGGCTTTGCTGGCCCGACGGCGGTTGTGGGTAGTGGCTCCTGCCTTCTGCAGCTTGCTCCGGTCCGAGTGGAAAAGTCCCACTCGCTTGGTGCACCCCACGTTGTACCTGCCAGAATCAGGGAGACGGAAGAATCAGCACTGTCATGGGGCATGCAGGCCCCCGGCAGCATGAGGGCAGCCAGGCTCTCCAGCAACAGCGGAGTCCATCCGCATGCTCTGCTCCCAGGCCCATCACTTACTACTAGCTGGGTGACTTTGGGCAAGCCACTGGACCTCTGAGCCTCAGTTTCCTCATCTGGAGCTGGGGATGACACGGCTCACTTTCCAAACCTGGTCTAACAAGTGTATGAGCTAATGTGTGTAGAGTGCTGGACACAAGGACTTGGGAGCACAGTAAGAACTCACGGCTGACATGTTCTACACTAAACATGACCTGTGCCAGGAAACGACTGTCCAGCTGGCAAGGACAGGTGCACCTCAGAGACACTGCGGGTTTTGTTCCAGGTCAAAGCCAGTCAGATGACTCTGTTTCCCGATTCACATAAAAGTAATGTTTATATGACAATGCAGCTCCTTAAGACAACAGTGGGGGCACCTGGTGGCTCAGTCGGTTAGGCTCTGACTCTCGATTTCCGCTCAGGTCACGATCTCAGGGTCATGGGATTGAGCTCTATAGCAAGTTCCACGCTCAGTGGGGAGTCTGCTTCTCTCCCTCCCCTTTTGCCTCTCCCCTGCTTGTGTGCACACCCACGTGTGCTCTCTCTCAATAAATAAATCTTTTTTAAAAATTGTAAGAAAAAAAGACAATGAATTTTGCTGCTCGATGGGCTCTTCTTTTAATGAAGAATTTCTCTGAAGCCTGTGATGCCATTTGATAGCACTGTGCCCCTGGAGTCAATTCTCTCAAGCTCTGCTTCATCAGCTCGGTTCATTTGATCCTCTAAATCCTTTGTTGTCATTTCAACAGTCTTCACAGCGTCTTCACCAGGAGGAGACGCCTCCTTAAGAAACCACATGTCCGGGTGCCTGGGTGGCTCAGTGGGTTGGGCCGCTGCTTTCGGCTCAGGTCATGGTCTCAGGGTCCTGGGGTTGGGTCCCGCGTCAGGCTCTCTGCTCAGTGGGGAGCCTGCTTCCCTCTCTCTCTCTCTCTCTGCCTACTTGTGATCTCTGTCTGTCAAATAAATAAAATCTTAAAAGAAAGAAAGAAAGAAAGAAAGAAAGAAAGAAAGAAAGAAAGAAAGAAAGAAAACACACAACTTGCTCATTCCTAAGAAGAAACTGCCCATCCATTCCGGTTTTATCAAGAGACTGCAGCCATTCAACCACACCTTCAGGCTCCACTTCTAATTCCCCCTCTCTGGCTGTTTCCACCTCATCTGCAGCTACTCCCTGCCCCGCCCCCGCCAAAGTCTTAAACCCCCCTCACAGTCATCAACTTCTTCCAAACTCTTACTAATGCTGGCATTTTGAGCATTCTCCCTGAATCCTGAATGTTCCTAATGGCATCTAGAATGGTGAGGCCTTTCTAGAAAGTTTTTAACGGACTCAGAACCATGTGCTCCCCTGGCAGGGTCTGTGCGGTTCCCTCCATCGCATCCTTCCACATCAGTCTGCCCAGATCCACCAGTGGAATCTCTATCTATGGCAACTAGAACGTTACAAAACGCATTTTTTGAAAAAGACTCGAAAGTCAAAACTACTCCTTGATCCATGGGCTGCACAATGGATGACGTGTTAGCAGCACGAACACAGCATGACTGTCATTGTGTGTCTCCACCAGAGCTCGTGGGCGGCCAGGTGCACTGTCAATGAGCAGTAAAATTCTGAAAGCAAGCTTTTTTTCCTGAGCAGTAGGTCTCAACACTGGACATAAAATATTTACTAAACCATGTTATAATGGCTGTGCGGTCACCCAGGCTTCGTTGTTCCGCTGTCAGAACACAGGCAGAGCAGACTTTGCACAATTCTTAAGGGCCCTAGGATTTTCAGAACAGTAGATGAGCACTGGCTTCAACCTGAGTCACCAGCTGCGCCAGCCCCTAAAGAGAGCGTCAGTCTGTACTCCGAAGCCAGGTACTGACTTCTCCTCTCTGGCTATGAAAGTCCTGGATGGCATCTTCTTTCTAGAAGGCTGTTTCATCTGCACTAAAAATCTGTTGCTCAGCGTAGCCACCTTCGTCAGTGATCTCAGCCGGATATTCTGGAGGGCTTCCTGCGGCCTCTCCATCAGCCCCTGCTGCTTCCCCTTCCGCTTTCACGCTACGGACATGGCTTCTTTCCTTAAACCTCATGAATCCACCACTGCTGGCTTCACTCTTCTTCCAGCAGTTTCCTCACCTCTCTCTGCATTCACAGAACCGAAGAGAGTTAGGTCTTGCTCTGGACTGGGCTTTGGCTTAAGGGAATGTCGTGGCCGGCTGGATCGCCGATCCAGACCAAACTCCCTCCATATCAACAATGAGGCTGTTTTTGCTTTCTTACCACTGCTGTGTTTGCTGGAGTAGCAGTTTTTATTTCCTTCAAGAACTTTTCCTTTGCAGTCACAACTTGGCTATTTGGTGTAAGAGGCCTCGCTTTCAGGCTGTCTCGGCTTTCAATGACTGCTCCTCACGAAGCCTCGTCATTTCTAGCTTTTGATTTAAAGTGAAAGGTGTACCACACTTTCACTTGCAACACTCAGAGGTCACCGTAGGGTTATTAATGGGCTGAATTTCAATCCTGTTGTGTCTCCAGGAACCGGGAAGCCAGAGGAGAGGGAGAGAGATGGGGGAAGAGTCCGTTGGTGGAGCCGTCAGGACACAAATGACATTTACTGATTAAATTCACTATTTTACGTGGGTATAGTTCATGGCACCCAAAATAATTACTATAGCAACATCAAAGACCACTGATCACAGATCACAAAATATACAATAATGAAAAAGTCTGAAATGTTACGAGAGAATTACCAAAATGTGACACAGAGACACAAAATGAGCCATTGCCTTTGAAGAATGGGGGCCAACAGACTCGCCTGACACCTTTGATCTGTAAAAACAGCGCCATCTGCGAAGCCCAGTAACATGAGGGCCGCCCGGAGCTCGGCAAAGCTTCAGAGGCACCGATGCCCTCCAGCACAGGGCTGAGAGGGGCTCGATTCTGACCGAGGCAGAGCACCTCTGTGTGGGGCTCGAGAGGCTGATATTCTCCTGAGGGCTCAGGGCTTCGGCATCCATGCCTCTTCACCTTGGTACGAAGAGCACTCGGGGCTTTACAGTCCCATGAGTCTAACTCCCCAACCCTATGACGCTGGGCACAGTTACCCACCCTTTGTGCCTCAGTTTCCCAGTGGGTGTGAAGGGGCTGGCGGTAATCCCTGCCTCGAGGTTACTCTGAAGACTAGAGAACACTAGGCACACCCTCTCCCTGGTGCATAGCCTGGCATGCGGCAGGCACTGAGGACCCGATGCTGTGCCTGACCTGGGCCTCTGGCCTACGCTGGGTGAAAGCTCACACATGGGACATCTGTACCTAGAGCAGGGGCTCTGGACGAAGCTTCTGGTGGAGGGCTTCCCTCAAGGGGCAGTAACTGACGAGGGCAAGACCAGAGCTACGGGTTCAGTGGGTGGGACCCAGGAGGGACAGCCACACTAAAGCCTGCTTCCTTTCCTGGGACCCAGGGCTGCTCCCTTGAGTTCTGGGTGCCAGGACTAGGTGGATTAGGGATGCAGTACGGCTCCCAGGCAGGTGGAGGGGACCGGAATGCCGCTAAGCTACACCTGGGCGCTCCCGGGACAGACTGTCACCGAAGGGGGTAGGACCCGAGGTACAATCCTGATGAGAGGGATGGGCTGGCAGAGCCGTGGGGCTGAGGCCACTCACCTCTTGGCACACGCCATGGAGCAGAAGCGCTTGGAACGCTTGAACTTGTAGGCAAAGTCCACCCGGCCACAGAGCTCACACTTGAGCTTGAGGGGAGTACCCTCCTCTTTGGATTCTGGAAAGTATGGAAATTGGAGGAGGTATAAAGCGAAGAAATTTCCATGAGACCCTGGACAGCCCCCCATGAGGCCTGCCTTCTCTGCTTATGTCCCCATAGCTGTGACCCCCAGTGGCGGACGAGCTTGGAAAATGCCCACCCGCTTTCGCCACTGGTTTGGGAAGGGCCATTTCCCCCGCCCTGGAAAGTACCCAGGGGTGCCTGCTGGACACCTGACAGGATTTTTTTCCCCAAGTGCTAAGAGCCCGAGGCAAACGCAGGTGGTAAAGAATCAGCATCCCTCTTTATGACCCTGGAAGGCTCACAGGGAACACTCCGGGCGCGCCCACATCTGGTTTGGAATACCTTGATCTGTCTAGTGGGCTGAGGACCTGGATCCCAGAACCCAGGAGTTCTGTACCTTCCGCAGCGACCACCCGGTCAGTGGCTCAGGCTGCAAGGGCCGTCCTGGCCTGGTCACTGTGCTGCCCGAGAGCTGGGCCCTCAGGCAGCGAGAGGACCACACCCTTGCCTGCGCCACTCCCACCTCTTACTAATGACTCCCACAGAAACTGACTCTTGGGATCCCGTGGCTGGCTGGTGTGGGGCTGGAGGAGAGGCCGGGGACAAACAGCTCCCCAAGGGCAGCGACCGTCCCCCTTCCCTGTTTCCTAGGGACAGCGGCTGAGATGGGACCCGGAGAAATGTTTAGCAGATGGACACGTTCCTCCATGGACACCGAGAGAAGGGTGTGCAGCCAGCCCGCATGGCCCTGGCTCCTCCCTGGTCAGGTGCGGCCATGCAGGAGGCCTTGGCGCTTGGGCTGGGGGATGCCTACCCTGCAGATAGGGCTCCTCCATCTCAGAGTCAGTGGTGGTGGTATGATCCTGCTGGGGAAGTTTCTCAGGCAAGAACCCCTGTGCATACTTCTTCTTGAGATTCCCCACCAGCAGGGACGAGCGTCCCACCTAGAGGACAAGGTGACACGAAGGCCGTGAGGGTTAGGTGGGGGATGCTTCCTTGCTCTCCAGCCTCATCAAAATCATACATACAACGCAGCGAGGCACAGATGCCAGCCTCTACATTGTCATCCCAAGTGTGTCTTGCTCAAGGCCCTATCTTGCCGTGTAGCTCATGAGGCAAGATGCCGATTGTCACCGAAGTGCAGCAATGGCTTCAACCCAGGACCACTGGGTGGCTTAGGAAGTTAGGAAAATAGCTACTCTTCCAAGTGACTAAGGGGCAGAGATGGAGGCCGCAATCAGGTCTCCCACTGGACCAGAAGGACAGCCGGGGCCTGGGGCTCGAGCGCCACCAGCAGGAATACAGCCGAGGCCCCACGGGAGGCAGGAGACTCAGCAACCATATGTGATTTCCTATTGTCCTCCACCGTATCGCTGCTCTACCCAAGCCAGAGGGGCAGCCAGCCGTGAAGGAGCGCAGGAAAATGGACTCCAGGCCACAGAGCAAATGCCCTCAGTGGTTGCCAGGGCCCTAGACTGGCTTATTCACTCTTCTGTTCCTTCCTTTGCTGCCTCTGCTCAGGCGGCCAGTGGCTAGTTCTCTAGGGTGATGCAGGGGCGGTTACTCATTCCGCAGCCACCCTGCGGCAGGGGGTGGTTTCTGGTGTTGCTCTAGGAGGCCACGAGGAAGACCCTGTCTGAGGAGGGAAGGGATGCGGCCTGGCGGGAGCTACGTCTAGCTTAGGGGCTCCGGAGAGGATTCCTCTGCCATGGGCCCTGAACCACCTTCAGAAGGCAAGTGAATAAGAACCTATTTGTGTCCTGGCATTCTGGAAAGCAGTTCACCTGGCTCGGCTCATCAAACTTAGAGTCTGCCACTGACTAGTCACACCGCTCACGGACCCAAAGAGTGAGCAAAAGGCAGATGGCGTCCCATGGAGATGGTTTCTCTCACAGATGATTTCATCACGTAGAGGCCAGTGTGCCCCTGGCTTTGGGCTCCTTCCAGCCACAGAGCAGTGCCCCCTGTCCTCACCAACTCACACTGCACGGGATCAGCTTGGGGTGCTTTGTTCTAACAAGCTATTTTCTTGATTCTTTTATATTTCTCTTTGGTCTTGCGCTTTCCCTGGACACATCAGATTGTGCCCTTTCTAAAGAGCGCCTCACCCTCATTCACTCTTTTCAAGGCTCTGATCCCAAAAAAGCAGCTCAAGCTACAACCTTGTTCTCTTGTCTTCATTTCAGACACATCTTGAAAACTCTACTCTACACACTTTCCTTTTGTTCTCTAACTGGTTAAAGTTTTGCCACTCAGAGGTTCTGGCATTCAAAACTGAACAAGGTCTCATTTCCCAAAACCCATCGTCTTGCCCCAAACACCCAATGTGAGCTCTCTTCTAACTAAGGCGGGGGGGGGGGTGGTCACACAATACAGGGACACAGCTGAGTCTGTGTGTGGACCCTTCTAACCAAGGGGCCTTGCCAATTACTCCTACTGATCACTGGTCCTTTCTGGACAACAGGAAGACATTCGATCCTAGAAAGAAAATGGCTCTGACATTCTTTTGGGAGGAAAATTAGCAAGGAAAGAGCAAACTTTACATTTTTTGGAAATTTTACATGGAAATGTAAAAATATTCTAATACACATCCAAAATATACTTCAAAAAAAAAGAAAGAAAGAAAAAAAGAGGGGAAAAGAAGTAGTCCGTACCGGGAAAGGCTCCGCCCCCTCCTGGATCACAAACCCTTCGATAACATGCGTCAGGATTTGGGGTTTCACAATGGCCTGTGGTGGTTTATTCTCACCATTCTGGGGGGCAGTGCCGGTGATGCTGGAGGCAGAATTTCCGTTCCCTGAGGTCATGCCGGGGCTGCTGAGGTCGGTCAGTGCATGAACAATGCCCTGCCCTGTCTCTGCACAAGGGAGAGTAGGAAAACACAAGCAGGGGAGGTCAGAACGGGGGCGGGACCAGCAGCAGAAAGGGGGCGGGGACTCAGCACGTGCCTGGCTTTTTCCGTGGAGCCAAGCGACAATGCAAACCAGGCAGTCCCCTCCCTCAATGACCTATTTAAAAGTGGTGGGGTGGACTGACACGCCAGCAAGGGTGACTACAATCAGCTCTGCAGCGAGGCAGCCCATCAGCTAGCAGTATTTCTTAATTTCCCAACTGTGCTAAGAACAGTACGACCAAGTTGACAGACAAGAATTCTCTTTGGGGAGTTAAGACCTTGGTCGATACTGATCTGGACAAATAAGGTCACCTTCAGTTCAAGGGAGAAAACGTATTTAATGTGGTATTACAACCAGGACGAAAAGGGGCACTAGATATAGGGGCTTGGGGAGTGCCAGGGTTTTGAGGGGGGAGATGTTACACCATCTATGAAGGTCCATGGAGAAGGCTTTGATTTTAAGCATCCTGTGAAATGTCAAAGTACTGAAACCCAGAGATGAATCCAAAGGGAACAAGAGGGCTGGGCCCCAAGTGAATACAGTGCTTTCAGGAGGCTGTTATCTGGAGTCAAGCGTTGCGATAAACCCGCGTTCAATTTCTCCCCCAAAAGGGTCACCAAAGGCTGCGGGGCTGCTGCTGCTGGCCCCGTGCTCTTGATCGGGCTCCTTGTCCTGTTCTCAGCTCCACACAATCTGGTCCTCAGCCAACCACGGGGTCCTTGCCACTGTGGACAACCCTTCCTGAGGTGTCCCCACCCCCTGGGCCTGCTGGCCTTCCTCTGAAAGACCGGACAGAGTGCTCTAAAAAGCGTGCTAAGGGGCGCCTGGGGGGCTCAGTCGGCTGAGTGTGCGACTCTTTGATTTTAGCTCAGGTCATGATCTTGGGGTCATGGGATCAAGCCCAGACTGGGCTCCACACTCAGCAGGGAGTCTCCTTGAGATACTCTCCCTCTGCTCCTCCCCCAACTCACGTGTGTTCTCTCTCTCTCAAATAAACAAACAAAGAAACCAAAAAAAACAAAAAACAAAAAACCCAGGTGTGCTGAGATGCCCAGCACAGGGAACCTCCTCTTCTCCACTTGGCCCGCCCCTCTCCTGAGCTGCTCCAGGCTTTAGAGGTACAAAACTTTACCTCACTTTTGCCACCCCCTCCCTGCCCCGTTCCAGGACCATTCTCTACCACCACCAACTGTGGGAGCGAGGTTGCCTGTAACCTGGAACTTCCTAAAAAAGAAAAAAGAGAAAGAAAAAGCCATTTCTTTATTGCAACAAGCCTATTAATATTAAGCATAATCCTGTGTGTGTGTTACATATTTGAAAAGTGATTTCAGTACATGAGTTAAGTGATTTTTGCACAAGACTTCTTATGTCGATGCTCCTATTTTCCTGTTAAAAACTGAAAATCTGGGGAGCCTGGGTGGCTCAGTGGGTTGAGCCTCTCTGCCTTCGGCTCAGGTCATGATCTCAGGGTGCCGGGATCGAGCCCCATGTCAGGCTCTCTGCTCAGCAGGAAGCCTGCTTCCCCCCTCTCTCTCTGCCTGCCTCTCTGCCTACTTGTGATCTCTGTCAAATAAATAAATAAACTCTTAAAAAAAAAAACAAACAAAAACCCCAAAAAACCATTTTCTTAAAAAAACAAAACAAAACAAAACTGAAAATCCCACCAAGAACAGGAATTCAGTGTCTGATACGGAGCATGGAGAAATCACAATAATTTTAGAAAAGGTTATAACTGGCTTGTTTTCTTACTAGTGGGTCCTAATGCTTGATAAACCAGAATAAATCTGGTTTGATGAAAAAGAATGTACTGTGAGCCATGCCGTCACTCCTCAGACTTCCATAATGCAACGGTAACTTCAGAGCTGAGCAGCAGGGGAGTCAGCCAAGAGACGAGTGATGAGATTGCTTTAAATTAGTTTTTGTTTGAGACAGAGTCACACCGGCAAGTCAGAAAGATTCCCTTCAGTGTTCACAGTAATTTGGAAAAACATTTTTGACAGCTTTGACTTTACCGTAGAGACAGAAATTTTCCCCTTTGGAATTAGTCTTTCTAAACTATAAAGGTGTTTGGCAACAACAACAAAAAAATCTTTCCTTAACTGTTCATGAATAACTAGCAGGACTGAGTCAGTCCAACTGTATCAATCAAGTTAAATTTCCCTCCTTTTAAATGTTAAACATTTAAGACTGCATTTACATGGTTACATTTTCTTTAATATTTTAACCATGCAAAGAAATACATATATTGAACCATGAGAGACTATGGACTCTGAAAAACAACCTGAGGGTTTTGAAGGGGTGGGGGGGTGGGAGGTGGGGGAACCAGGTGGTGGGTATTAGGGAGGGCACGGATTGCATGGAGCACTGGGTGTGGTGAAAAAACAATGAATACTGTTACGCTAAAAAGAAATAAAAAATTAAAAATAAATAAATAAATAAAAAAAATCTTTGAAAAAAATGATAAGTAAATGTTAAAAAACAAAACTGAATATATAAGTTAACATTTTATTTTTAGGTGGTGCTTATTTCCTTCTGGTAAAATATCTCCTGATTTCTCTAATGAACTATAGATTATAGAATCACAAGACTGGAAAACCTGGTTCAATCCTTTACCAATGCTTGAAACTTCTCTATAATAATCCCACCCAGTGATTTCTGGGCATTTGTTTGAATACCTGCAATGACAAAGGAACTCACTACCTCTGGAGTAGCTCCCTCTGTGACCAGTTCAATTAAAAAGTTGTTCTTCATTAGGAGCCAAAAACCTATCTCCTGTTCATTTCTGCCCACCCATCCCGGTCCTGTTCCTTAAGACCACACAGAACAAGGCTAATCATATTTGTATAATGGGCAAAAGCACGGGCTTAGACTTGGCTTAAGAGACTCATCTTTATCACTCAAGTGAATTGGGGCAAGTCCTAGACTCTCTCTGAGCCTCGGTTTTACTAGCCGTAAAATAAGGACGATTACAATCCTCCCCTACGGTGCTGGGTCCCTCCGAGGACCACAAGACAGAATCACCAGCACAGCAGTACTAGCACACCGGGAAATGCTCAAGAAACGCTCTCGGTGTCAGAAAGCACAATGCTCACCACCACGGCGCATCTTCTCCCCTCTGGGCCAAGCTCCCTCTGCTGCTTCAACTATTCCTTGCACAAAAGGCTCCAAGTTCCTCATCATCCTACATGTCCTGTTTACGTCTTTTCAAGTCCGGGACCTGGTCGTTACTAACAGAAAAATCAAGTGCATTGATCTAAGAAACTGGGTTGGTAAGATTTTGGTTTTGTTTCCTTTAAACGCTGTCACGTTCCTGACTGAGAGCACAGGAGGAGGGAATAAGTGACTCTCTTGTGTCAGTATAGAGTACCTCGGTGGAATTAATCCATTCTCCTTGAATTCTGGGATCACTCCCACCTCCGGCTTTTCATGGATATTCATCACCAAACTGCTTCTGATATCTTGTCTCCTTTTATGGGATCTCTGCATCCTGGCTTGACTCTTCTCCTCCCCCCCCCCACCCCCCTTCCCTCCTGTCTCAGAGCGGTGTCTATTATGTGCACTGGGGCACTGCAAGACAGGGTGGCGCGGGCATAACTCTTGAGGTCAGATTCTTTCCTTGTGCCAAATACAGGAGTGAACAGATACATTCAGTAGCTCAGAGTTGACAGAGCCGACGCTTAACTCTGGGAAGCAAGATTTTTGAATCTAAGTTTTTCAAAAAGGATCTTACTAAGCAGGAGAACAAACAAATCAATCCTGCCACCCGAACGTTAGAAATGATCACTCTCCATTCTAACTCTGGGGCAGGCTGCAGAAGAGACAGAAGCCAGGGGACAGAGGGAGGGCATTTTATGAATATACAAAGGTTTGCAGTCCTCTTAGAGGCCAAGGCCCCCTCATCTGCTTTAAGAACAAAGGAGTTTGGGCTATTTCTGGAATGACCAAACACAATCTCACCCCCTGCCAAGCCCAGCATGCTGAGATTAATTTAATCTACTTCCCCCCCGCTCTACCAGACTGCTCCACAGCCTGCTTGAGGGAAAGCAGCTTAACAGGGGAACTTGCACAAACCTGTCCTGCCGGCTCTGAGGCCAGATAAAAGATAAAGAAAGACTCTGTCTTCGGAATTCTTCCTTTCTGAATTCTCTCGACCAGTCCCTGAGGCTGGCGTGGCTGCGGGAGATTCCCACAGGTCTCAGAAGCCGTTACACACAGCTAGGTACTGGAATCTGAACGCTGGAGGCCAGGATGCCGGGAGCACGAGGGGCTGTGGGAGGGAAGGCAGGCCAAGCTTCGGTGATGGTGGAGGTGTGGGGAGGGAGAATTTAGTTCTTCATGAAGCTGCCCACAAGGGGCTGAGGATTCAGATAGGAATGAACAGGACAGTATGTTCTGGGGAAGCTGTTATACTATATATGTCTCAGGCTCTAGGCTGCTTCTCAATTCTGGTCTCATTCATTGGCTCTGGCAGCAACAGCCCTTATAGGGGCTGGGTAAAACATGAAGAACCACCCAGCAGCCTGTTTGCGAGATGATCTGCTTCAGGGTAGGGTCCCTTCCACTAGGCCGAGCAAGTTTCTTTAGACAAGGGTTATGTCCTGTCACCTCTGTAATCTCAGAGGCTAAACCCCATGTCCCCTACAGGATACAGACTTAATGTCTGTTAAACTGGATGGTCTAGAACCCACGCTCTCCATCTGCGCAGGTTTCCTTAGTCTCAAACAGGGAACCTGGCACCATCTGAGGTTTGTAAATTACCTACCGAGGCTGTAATGATTAGAGAGCAGTCAGGCCAGCGCCTTCTACAGCACGGGCATTTCTGGGCACCTAGTTATAAAGAGCAAGAGCTATTCCTTGGCCCATTTCTTCTTGTTAGGGTGGGGATTTCTTCAGTAAGAAGGAGCATTAAGTTGCCCTGCAGGCTGGAGTTCTGGATTCCCTGGCCCCTTTGAAATATGTGTGCAGACTCCAGGCATCTAGAAAGGCATGACCGCTAGGGTCAGAGGCTGGGAGGCTCCTACAAAGACGGCCTCGCCAGCAGGACCAGCCACTAGGTGTCCAGAGAGGCTGAGCTCTCCTGCCCATTTAAGAGAGAGGCCTGGTTGGCTACAGCTCTGAAAATCTGGGCCATTTTAGAACCAGTTCTCATGTTCTTTACATGAGCAGATAAAACAAAAATCGGGAAAAAAAAAGTAAAGAGAATAGTAAAAACAAAACAAACATCAGTTATACTGGAATCCCGTTCAGGACGAACACGTATGATGGTGTTTCAGATGGCCTGGCCAGTCACTGTGTCTGCTCCTAAAACAAGTCTTCCTGAAGCCCTTAGAGCAAACAGAGCTGCTTCTAACCCCTCAGCCTGCGCCACTGCTTTCTTCTGTATTTTCACCAGACAAGGAGCATTTTAATTTACAAGACTTCTAACCACCCTTCCTTGACTGTAGTGGGAGTGAGACAAAGCTAACGAAGTTAATCAAGAATTTAAGGAAGCAAAGTAGGTGGTAACACGGGTCATTTGCCTGCAGCGAATGGGGCTCGACAAACCGCAGGACAAGGCTGCTTGCCCAACACAGGGCATTCTCCCCAGGCCCCCGGCTCTGCAATTGCGCTCTGTGCGCCTCGGCTTAGCAGGTCCAGTCATGGGGCCAGGAGGACTCCCACAGAACCGTGCGCTCTGGAGAGAGCCCATGGGGAGCACCTGCAGCGTGCCAGCCGCTGCTGGGAAACCATGCCGGGGAGGCGGAGAGCAGCAGGCCTGTCGGGGGAGCAGAGCGAGCGGAGGGCGGGGAGGCTGCCGGTGCTCTTATACTCTCCTGGTTATATTTGGGCGCCTGAAGAAACCGGTGCCATTCTGAAAGTGAGGGAGGTAAGATATGTCATCAACGCCCGTTTTTTGGCATCCCTCCACCGCCCCAGGGGGAGGTGGGAAAGTGAAGGGGTGGTGGCGAGGAGAGAGAAAGGGGTGGGTAGAAATAGGTAGAGGGGGGACAGGGGCGAGGGAGCGAGGGAAGGAGGAGCAGAGGCTCTATCCTGGGACCCTGACTGAGTCCATCCATCAAAGAGAATCATTTGGTTAACAACCTTCTTTAAAATGCAAATAGAC